>NW_024429188.1:18251742-18851742 GCF_017639785.1 Mesocricetus auratus
ACCGTAAAGAAAAATGAAATCATGAACTTTGCAGAAAAAAATGGATGGATCTGGGAATTATTCTATTAAGTGAAGTAGTTCATACTCAGAAAGACAAATGTCCCATGTTTTGCTCACATGTGGATCTTGGTTTTGTGTGTGTGTGTGTGTGTGTGTGTGTGTGTGTGTGTGTGTGTGTGTGTGTTTCCAAGGCTGATCTGGAACTCCCTATGTTACCAAGGATCACCTGACCATCTGATTCTCCTGCCACCACCTCCTAAGTGCTGGGATCATAGGTGTGGAATTGGGAATGTAGGGCTCTAGGGTCTTGTGCATGCAGAGAAGCACTCTATATCCTAAGACCTTGTCTTTGGTATTCTGATGAGGACTTCATTGAAGCTGTAAGCTTGGCTTTGGTAGGAATCCTGCAGATTCCAGTTCAGGACTGTGGGAAATCCTTCCTACTCCCAGTATCTTCTTCACTTTCTTTTTTCAGTGTTTGAAAGTTTTTTTTTCACAGAAGTTTACACTTTATTGATGAGATTTATTCTTAAGTTTTTGTTGTTCCTGTTTTGTTGCTTTTTGAGACAGGGTTTCTTTGTGTAACAGCCTTGGCTGTCCTGAAACTCACTTTGTATAGGCTGGCCTTGAACTCACAGAGATCTGCCTGCCTCTGCCTCCCAAGTGCTAAGATTAAAGGGCATGCACCACCACTGTCCAGCTAGATTTTTTTGGAACTTTTGTGAATGGAATATTTTCCCTAATTTATTTCTTGGCAGTTCTTTATTCATATGTAAAAAAGCTGCTGAGCTACATAAGACCCATTTATAACCCCTAAAATACAAAAAGTAAAGGTTTTGGCCACTTTTATGTGGTAATATAAAATCTAGGGAATATTATTAATATACTTTAATGATAATTTTCTAATTATGAATCTTAAACTGTTAACCCAGGTTCTTCCCTTCCCTTTAAAGCTTTCAAAGTTCATTGATGCAGGAATGCAAAGAGAAACGCAAAGCATAGGGTTTAAGCATTCCAATATTATTAGACATGCATTTCAGAGGCTGTACCAGACAATGAAAACCTTCTCTATCCTCCAGGTCATCTGTATTAATATGGGTCTGGAATGCCAACACTTCCTTCTCTCCCTGCTCCCCTCCCTCCCCACTTTCTTTCCTTCTCTCCCCTATCCCTTTTTCCTTTTTCAGAGAGACTGAGTCACACAGGGCCTCATTTGTATGAGTTTGGAATCCTGGAAGATTGACCACCCTCTGTTCTCCTAAAAGTGGATCTTGAGAGCTTGTTTGGAGGTTCTAGCATGGAAATGCACCTACTCATATATCCTTGACCCAAGGAAAGGCCCTCCTCTATGGGCAAAGTTACTGTTTTGCATCAGGCCAACATTGGGTAAGTTTGTATATGGAGTGGTGAGGGGGAAAGGGGACAGCCATCTATTGAGTCAGACCAGTGGAATCGACCCTGAAAATCAGTGGGGTGACAGATTTTGCAGAAGTTGAACCGTACATATACGCAAAAATTCCAGTATTTCATAAACGTGACTTCACATCTCCTGGTAACTGTCACTTAGGAAGATAAAAGTTGCAAGTCACTCTACTGTTCTGCCCTGAAATTTATTTATTTATTTATTTTTCAGTTTAAATTTAAATTAGGAACAAGGATGCTTCACAAGTCAGTTCCAGGTCCCTCTCCGCTTCCCTCCCCTCCTCCCGTGCCCTCCCCCCAGCCCACCGAAATTTAATTTTTGAGGGTGAGACAGGATCTTGCTATGCAGCTCAGGCTTGCCCAGAATTTGCAGTCCCTTTGCCTCAGCCTCCCTTCTGTCACGATCTAGCTGATCCTTCCTCAATCCTAATTAAACTTCATATGGAAAGATAGGTGGTCATGTAGGAAGCAGGGCAGGCCTGAGAACTTCAAAGAAGCAAAGAGATCAGCAGGGCTTTGAGGCCCTGGAGGTGTGTGCAGGATTGTTTCGGGCCATTGGGAAGCCACATGGGCAGAATGGCTGTCTTGTTCAACTGCCTGGTGTTGACACTCATCTATCCATCTGTTCCATTTCTGCACGGAGACAACACACTGTCCATCTGTTCCATTTCTGCACGGAGACTTATTGTTTTACAGGAAAGTCAGAACCTCTGGTGGGCCTGAACCTGCTGTTTTAATTTATCTTTTTTTCTCTCTCAGCAAGTTATTAATGTTTTTAGTTTAGTGCTTTAATTACTTTTTCTTTTTTAACTAATTACTCTTTTTTTTTTTGGTTTTTCGAGACAGGGTTTCTCTGTGGCTTTGGAGGCTGTCCTGGAACTAGCTCTTGTAGACCAGGCTGGCCTCGAACTCACAGAGATCCGCCTGCCTCTGCCTCCCAAGTGCTGGGATTAAAGGCGTGCGCCACCAACGCCCGGCTCTAATTACTCTTTTATTATGGCATTTTCATACATTGTTATTATTCATTCCTCTACCCTCCCTGGTGCTTACTGTCTGACTCCAGCTGGTCCCGTCTTTTCCCAGATTACACTCCCCAATATTCATGTTCCATATAGTCTTCCTTTTTTGATTTTTCAAGATATGGTTTCTCTAGCTCTGGCTGTCCTGGTACTCACTCTGTAGACCAGGCTGGCCTCGAACTCACAGAGATCTACCCACCTCTGCCTCCCGAGTGCTGGGATTAAAGGTGTTCAACACCACTGCCCTGCCCTTCTTTTTAATTTTTTTTTACATATATTATTTTGCCTCCCTTTTGAAAAAAATAGTTCTTTTTATTTTTGTGTCTGTGTATGTGTATATGTCTTGTATACATGTGTATCTGAAGGTTCTAGAAGAGTATATTAGATCTCAGGTTTCTGGAATTACAGATGCTCGTGAACCTCCTGTTGTGGGTGCTGGGGTCCAAACTCCGCTCGTCATTTCTCCAACCATGCCCTGTATTTTCTTCCCCTTTCATGGTCCTTTATACAGTTTCATGATTAAGATACATATACAAACTGGGCAGTGGTGGTGCACACCCTTAGTCCCAGCACTGGGGAGGCAGAGGCAGGTAGATTGTTGAGTTTGAAGTCATCCTGGTCTACAGAGCCAGTTCCAGGATATCCAGGGCTACACAGAGAAATCCTGTCTTGAAAAAGCAAAACCAAACCAAACCAAATCAAACCCTCACATACACTCATATACACACATACAATGCATGCACATAAACATGAGGAGGTGGAGAGAGAGCCAGAGGGAAATATTTTAATTATTTAGGTTAGCATTCAAAGCAATGGGGTTCTTTTACATCAACTTCATATCTGTGTGTCATATTTTGTTCTTATTCTTTCATTCTTTCTCATGGTCTCCTTTCTAGTGCTGTGATGTACAAACACAGATATATAAACACAAGTATATACACACATATAATCTTAAATCTATGTTCTACACATGAACGGAAACATGGAATATTTATGTTGAGTCTGACTTATTTTGCTTAGCATAATGATTATGAGTTGAATGCAGTTCCTGCAAATGAATGTTATGATTCATTTTTCTTTTATTTTTTCTTCTATTTATTTATTTTGTTTTTACATCCTTACCAAAGTTTCCCCTCCCTCCTCTCCTCTGATCCCCCCACCTCCCCTCCCCCCTCATCCACTTCTCCTCTGTTTCTCTTCAGATATGGGTTGGCCTCCCATGGATATCAGCTAACCATGGTATATTAAGTTGCAGTGAGGCTAGATACCTCTTCCTCCTCCTCCTCCTCCTCTTCCTCCTCCTCCTCCTCCTCTGCCTCCTTCTCCTCCTCTTCTTTTTTTTGGAGACAGGGTTTCTCTGTAGCTTTGGAGGCTGTCCTGGCACTCACTCTGTAGACCAGGCTGACTTGAACTCACAGAGATCTGCCTGTCTCTGCCTCCCAAGTGCTGGGATTAAAGTCGTGCACCACCACTGCCTGGCAGCACCTCCTCTTCTATTAGGGTCCCAAAAGAAGGCAAAAGAGTCGGAGACAGACCCCCTGCTCCCACTGTTATGAGTCCCACAAGAAGACCAAGGTACACAACTGTAACATATATGCAGAAGGCCCAGGTCAGTCACATGCAGGCTTCCTTTTTGCCAGTTCAGTGTCTGTGAGTACCTGTAAGCCCAGGTTAGTTGGCACTGTGAGTTTTCTTGTGGAAAAAAAGATCTGGATCCTAAAATACTTTCTTCCCCTCTTCTGAAAAATTCTTCAAGCACTGTCTAATGTTTGGCTGTGAATTTCTGCATCTGTTTCCATCAGTTTCTGGGTGGAGCCTCTCTGATGACAGTTGGTTAGGCATTGATCTATGAGTATAGCAGAATATCATTAGGAATCTTGACATTTTTCAGTTGTGTTTGGTTCTATACTAGGTTTCTGGGCTATCCAGCCTCTGGGTCATGGCCCTCAGGGATGGGCTCCTTCTCATTGCATGGGTCTCAAGATGGACCACTCATTGGTTAGTCACTCCCACAATCTCTGTGTCATCTTTACTCCAGCACATCTTGTAGGCAGGACAGACTGTATGTTGAAGGCTTGTGGCTCGGTTGGTGTCCTAATCCCTCCACTAGAAGTCTTGCCTGGTTATACGAGATGGCTGGTTAAGTCTCCATATTCCCTTTTGTTGGGAGTCTTAGCTAGGGTCACTCTCATAGATTCCTGGGAGTTTCCATTGCACTAGGTTTCTAGCTCATCCCAGAGGACACTCTGATTCCAGTTGTCTCTCTCAGTACTCTCTCCCTCCATCCTTCCCCCAACCTGATCCTTCCTGTTCCCATTCCCACACCACCCTCCATTCCAGACCCTTCCCCAATCAAACAGCAACATCTGTTCTATTTCCCCTTCCCAGTGAGATTCATGAATGCCCCTTTGAGCTACCCTTGTTATTTAATTTCTCTGGGTCTGTGAATTGTATCATAACTATCTTTTACATCTAACATCCACTTATAAGCGAGTACATACCATGTTTGTCTTTCTGGGTTACCTCACCCAGGATGATCTTTTCTAGTTCTGTCCATTTGCCAGCAACTTTCATGATGTCGTTTTGTAATTGTTTTTTAAAAATTAATGTTTACATCCTGGCTGAAGCCTCCCCCAGTCTTCCCCTCCCAGCCACTCTCCCATATTTCCTTCTCCCACCCACAATCTCCTCCTCTTCCATCTCCATCCAGGAAAGGGCAGGTCTCCTATGAGTATCAATAAAACATGGCATATGAAGTCATAGTAAGACTAAGCATCTCCCCATGTATTAAGACTGGGCAAGGCAACCTAGTATGAGAAGTACGGTCAAAAAAGCCAGTAAAAGTCAGAGACCCTGTTCCCAATGTTAGGAGTTCCACAAGAAGACCATGTTACACAAGTGTAACATACATATATGACAGAGGGCCTCAGTCAGTACCATTCAGGCTTCCTGGTTGTAGGGTCAGTCTCTGTGAGCCCCTATGAGTCCAGATCAGTTGATTCTGTGAGCTTTCCCATGGTGCCCTTGACCCCTCTGCCTCCTACATTCCTTTTTCCTCCTCCTCCTCCTCCTTCTCCTCCTCCTTCTCCTCCTCCTTCTCCTCCTCCTCTTCCTCCTCCTTCTCCTCCTCCTTCTCCTCCTCCTCCCCTTCCTCCATCTCCTCCTCCTCCACCTCCACAAGATTCCGGAGCTCTGCCTAATGTTTGGCTCTGGGTATCTGCATCTGCCTCCATCAGTTGCTGGATGACACCCCTCTGATGATAACTGGGCCAGTCACCAATTTGGTCACTGGAGACAGCTACTTATCCACTATTGTTAAGCTGTAATCCTTCCCATATACACTCCTGGGAGATTCTCCTGCACCAGACTTCTGCCTGACCTCAAAATGACCACCCCTAGCAGTCCCCATCAGCACTCTCCCCCTCCACCCCCGCAACCTGGTCACTCGTGTTCCCATCACCACTCGCCCTTAGTCCATTCACGAAAATCTCTTCTACTTCCCCTTCCCAGGGAGATCTGGGTGACTTCCCGTGAACTCTCTTTGTTACCTAGTCTCTCCAGGTCTGTGGATTGTAGCATAGTTATTCTTTACTTTACAGCTAATATCCACCATACTTGTCTTTCTCAGTCTGGGTTACCTCACTCAGAATGATTTTTTTCTAGTTCCATTCATTTGCCTAGCTCCAGCCTAGCCTCTGGGGTTCCTACGAGCATCCTGGCTTCCCATATGGCTACAAGCCCAGAGGGAAGTGCAGTCTGGTGTTTCTGGGCAGGCTTTAAGGGGTGTTATCTGGAATTTGGCAGTGTCTTACCTAGGTAGGGTTCCTTGATCCTGATTGGCTTCTGGTAAAGCCAAAGATCTTTTCCAAAGTAATATGCCTGGATATGGGGCCCAGGGGTGGAGGTGCAGTTTTGGGGTTGTTGGACAGGCTTAAAGGAGTTTAATGGGCTGCAGGCAGTGTCTTCCCTGGAGTCCTTAGGACTTCTCTGGCCTCTAGTACAGCTGTGGACCCTGGTGTGTGGAACCCAGGGGTGGGGATGGATTCATTTTCTTTATGGCTGCGTAAAATTTCATTGGGTGTGTGTACCACATTTTCTTTATCCATTTAAATGTTGATGAACATATAAGCTGGTTTTATTTCCTAGGTATTGTTAATAGTGCAGCAATAAATATAGATGTGCAGCTGGGCAGTGGTGGCACACACCTTTAATCCCAGCACTTGGGAGGCAGAGACAGGTAAATCTATGTGAGTTTGAGGCCAGCTTGGTCTACAGAGTTCTAGGAACTCCAAAGCTACAGAAAGACTCTGTCTCAAAAAACAAAAAAAAATGTCGTCTGTCTGTCTGTCTGTCTGTCTGCCTTCCTGCCTGCCTACCTACCTTTCTATCTATCTATCTGTCTGTCTATCTATCTATCTATCTATCTATCTATCTATCTATCTATCTATCTATCTATCTATAGATAGATGTGTAAAATGGCTCTAATATGTTGTTGAATTCCTTCAGGTACAGACCCAATAGAAGGATACTTGGGTCACATGATGCTTCTATTTTTAGATGTGTGTGTGTGTGTGTGTATGCATGCAGGTATATTAATCTGTTCATGCACCTATGGAGGTTATAGGATGACCTTCAGTATCTTCTTGTATTGCTTGTCACTATATTTGTTGAGACAGAGTCTCTTGGAAGCATTTTGTCTAGCCTGGCTTGTCTGTGAGCCTCTGGGATCTATCTGTCTATGTTTATTCACTGGTGTTGGGGTTAAAATTTTAGATCATTGGTCTGACTACTTTTAGATCTTTGAGGAACCTTCAGAATAGATGATACACAAGTTTGAACTCCCACCAGCAGTGAGTGTTCATTTTTCCACATTTCCCCAGCATTTGTTGGTGTTATCCATTTTTATTGGTATAAGATTCTATCTCATAGTAGAATATTTTATTGTAATCAAATAATTTCAGTCAAAGGCTTGAAGGTGGATAAAGGAAAAAGCGAATGGTCATATTTCCCTGGCCTTGTTGTTATTGAAAGTTCAGTTTAGTTATTTTTAAAGATTTTTAAAAATTTATTTATATGTATATGTGCCTATGATCCTGGTATATTTTGTGTGCAGAAGAGGGCATTGGGTTCCCTGGAGCTAGAGTTTCAGATGGTTGTGAGCCACCTGGCACAGGTACAAGGAACTCAACCCAGGTCTTCTGGAAGAGCAGCAATCGGTGCAGCTTTAATTTGCTTTTCCCAGATAGACCCAGATCTTGCACACTTCTTGAGGTATCTATTGAGCATTTATATTTCCCCTTTTGAGAGTGCCTGTTATTGGTCTCTTTATTGATTTGATGGAAGTGCTTTGATGTTTAAATGTTCAGTTTTACCATTTTTAAAAACATTTATCTGTTTTATGTGTATGAGTGTTTTGCCTGCTTGTATGTATAGGTCAGAAGAAAGCATTAGATACCCCGAAACTGGAGTTATGGATGGTTATGAGCCACTATGTGGTTCTGGGAACTGAATCCAGGTCCTCTGCAACAGCTGAAGGTGCTTTTTTGTTTGTTTGTTTGTTTGTTTTTTCGAGACAGGGTTTCTCTGTATTGTTTTGGAGGCTGTCCTGGAACTCTCTTTGTAGACCAGGCTGGCCTCGAACTCACAGAGATCCGCCTGTCTCTGCCTCCCGAGTGCTGGGATTAAAGGCATGTGCCACCAACGCCCGGCTTGAAGGTGCTTTTTGATGGGGGAAGTTCTGTGCATGTGCTTATCTTATTGGTTGTTGAATAAAGCACTTTTGGCCAATGGGGAAGCAAGATAGGTGGGACTAGGTGTCAAGGAGGATTCTGGGAAAGAGAGGCACAGTCAGTCACCATGTAGGACGTGCGAAAAGTAACATGCCTGGACCCTTCTTCTGGTAAGAGACATGGAAATACTTAGATTAGCAGTTATGGGTTAAATTCTTAAGTCAGAGCTAGCCAGTAAGAAACAAAGCAAATGGCCAACAGCTTATAATTAATGTAGCATCCTGTGTATTATTTGGGGGCTGAGACAGCAGTGGGACACAAGTAGCTAACTGTGACAGGGCCCAAGCGACTGGCAGGAAGACTACACATTACAAAATGGTGTCAGAAGTAGTTGCGTGAATTTCCACGTAGAATGACAAAAACTTAAAAGGGATTTTAGAAACAAAAGAACAGAGAGAAGTATGGCTTCTTGGTAGCCGCATTTTTCTCAGATGGCCTCTGTTTTACTAGAGACAAGCAGAGACTCACAAGGCTCGCTTATGGGAGTCTTCCTGACTCAGCATAAGCAAAAAAACAAAAACAAAAACTGCAAGGCTCTTTTAAGAGGCCCTGCTAACACATCTCCAAGCCAGCACCATGCTGCTGGATGCTGACATAGACTGAGGCGGTGAGCTGGGCCTGTCATGTTGTAAAGCCAGTGGCTGTTTCCACTTTAATTTTAGCAATGTTTTTTAGCATATATAAGACACGTGACCAGAAAAACATAGTTTTACAGTAAAGTCAGATTCAGATGAAGTAAAACCTTGAAAAGTTTTATATTGTGTTTAAAAATATAGGTAGACTTTGGAGAGTAAAACAAACAAGATACTGGAAAAAATAAGTAGCTGGTTGTGGTGGCACATGCCTTTAATCCCAGCACTTGGGAGGCAGAGGCAAGCAGATCTCTGTGAGTTCAAGCCCAGCCTGGTGTACAAAGGGAGTTCAAGGGCAGCCAAAGTACACAGAGAAACCCTGCCTGTCTCAAAAAAGTAAAAAGTAAAATTAAAAGATATAGAGTAATAAAAGCCACGTAAAGATGGAAAATGCACAGAGTCGATACTGTATGCTATTGTGTTTTTTAGTTGTTCAATTGCTAAGGAAGAAGCAACTGCTGAAATATACTTCATTATAAATGCTGCTAAATTAATCCAACTTATATATTTTAAAAATGCTTTGACTTATAAACTTAAATATAAGGACAGGTTAGTTGGGGAAAGAGTTTTTGCTTATGTTTCTACAGAAAATGGAAAGCTGTGGATTACTTCCAGGCTTCTGTGGTTTGCTGAATCAAGACCCCCTGAAGTAGTGGCCCAGGTGATCCAGCATCTGAAACAGCTGAGGTGATGCAGCCTTGCAGACTACAAAAACAAGGACTTGGCCAGGTGTCTGTCAGGAAGCAGTTTGGAATGAATAATGCCCAAATTCCCAAATATTGTTTAAATGTTTGTTTTCATTTATACAGGGTTGCTTATAAATGGTAATGATCACAGTCAATCTCTTTCTAAAGGGAATATGATATAGATATGAATACTTTGTCTTGGAATGGATTTTCATTACTACATGTTACAGCTCTTACCTGTGGAGACATCTCTCCAGGCCCCATTAATTTTCAGAGTTTGTATATCCAGAATATTAATGCGCTCTCTCATATGTAATTTGGTATTTACCTCACTTTGTCAATTGCCTCTTCCCTCTGGTGATTGTTTCCTTTGTTGTTTAAGAGATTCTTGATTTCTTATAATCTCATTTGTCAATTCTTGATATTATTTCCTGTTCTATAGAAATCCTTTTCAGAAAGTCCTTGCCTGTGCCAATGTCTTCCAGTGTTTTCTCTAGGTTCCCCCCGCCAGCAGTTTCAGAGTTCCAGTTCTTACACTGGTCTTTGTTCCATTTTGAACTTATTTTTGTGTAGAGAGTTGGATGTAGATGAATTCTTTTACATGTGGAAATGCACTTTGCCTAGCACCATTTGCTAAAGTCACTATTTATTCTCCAGTATGTTTTTGATACACTTTTAACAATTCAGGTGGCTCTAATACTATGCATTTATTTGTGGGTCCCCCAATACATTGGCCTACACCTCTATTTTTGCAAATGTCATGCTGTTTTTCTTACTATGGCTCTGGAATTCAATTTGAGATTAGGTAATTCTGTAGCTGGCGTTTGAGAGATTTAGTTTAGACAATTTTCAAAACTCATGATCTTCTTGCTTCTCTTTTCTGAGTTTTATGATACAATGGTGAACCACCACATCTAGTTTTGCAAGAAATCTATTAGGGGAAATGCCAGTGGAAGGAAAAGGTCAAGGGAGAGGAAGTAAATTGAGAAGTATTTTTAATTGTGTTTCGGGCTATATGTGAAAAGGGAGAGAATGGAAGAAGGATGAATAGGAAGTAATCCAGGCTTGAGAAATTCTTGGCCAGGTTGAGGAGGAATACAGCGTAGACTAGCCCTTAGATGCTATTTTTGATGTTACATGCCTGTCATGCACGCTGGTTTATGATAGAAGGATTACCATAAGTTTTGAGTGAGCCTTGGCTACATAATAAATTTCATGCTGCCCTATGATATATACTGACTTTCAGGTGATTCTAGGTTAGAGAGTGAGATACTGTTTCAAGCAGTCATTCCTGAAAAATAAGAGCCAAATAAAGTGGAGCATGTCTGTATCTCAACACTTGGGAGGCAGAGGCAGGCAGATCTCTGTGAGTTCAAGGCCAGCCTGGCTTAAACAAGGGCTAGTTCCAGGAGAGGATCCAAAGTTACACAGAGAAACCCTGTCTCAAAAAACCAAAACAAAAAATCCAAAACCAAACAAAACAAAGAAACTACCCAAGGGCTTGATCAGATTTATGTAGGAATGTACACTCTAGGGGGCAATTACATGTGTTCATGTTGGTATTTTATAAATGCATACCCTAACACATTAACCTAGTGGTCTCCACTGTCTTGATGGTTTTCAAGTTTATTGATGCAGCAATGTAGAGAGAAAGGTAAATGATAGCCTTAAGGACCAGAATTGGCTCAGAAATGCATTTCAGAGCCTACACTAATAGAAAATAGAGAATAAATACTATCTCTTAACTTCCAGTTTTGCTAACTCAGCAGGGGTCTAGACTGCCAGTCTTTTACTCCCATCCCCCTCTCTCCTTTCTTCCTGCCCCCTTTATTTATTTTTTGGTTTTTTGAAACAGGGTTTCTCTGTGTAGCCCTGACTATCCTGAAACTCACTCTGTAGACCAGGCTAGCCTCAAACTCACAGAGATCACCTTCCTCTGCCTTCTGAGTGCTGGGATTAATGTGCATGGCCACTACCTGGTTCGTTTTCTTTCTTTCTTTCTTTCTTTCTTTCTTTCTTTCTTTCTTTCTTTCTTTCTTTCTTTCTTTCTCTCTCTCTCTCTCTCTCTCTCTCTCTCTCTCTCTCTCTCTCTCTCTCTTTTGGCAACTTTCCACATCTAGATAATATCTGAAGTTTTGGAAGCTTGATTAACCCTTCTACAAATAGACCATGGGAGCTTTTTTATTGAAGTTCTAGTACATAAGCACAGATACTCATACATACTTGACCAAAGAACAATCTTCTATTGGGGAAGGCCATCTCTTTTTTTTTTTTTTGGATGGAGCCTGTGGTTTGTAAACTAAGCTTGGAGGAAGGAAGGAAGGGGACACCTGCCTAGTTGACCAGATCAGCCAAATCAACTCTGGCTACAACCAGAGTGGCAGACATTGCAGCAGAACCCTAAGAGAGCTGAGAATGAGAGAGATTCATGAATACTGACTAACAAAGAAAGAACTAACAGAAAGGAATGACCCTATTTTGAAACAGCTTGATTTGGTTTGGGAGACAGGAAGGCCAGGAGTTTGGAGACAGGAGCAAGAAGTCCAGCAGGACTTTGAGGCTCTGGAGGCATCATTTTGTTTTATTTGCTCTTATTGTTCCAATGTAAATGTTTAGAATATTATACAAAGTAATGGGAATTATTATGGCATTTCATATATGAATATACTTTACATGTTGGTGTCATACATATATATATGTCATTCTAGTTTGTTCTCATTAATTCTCCTTCTTGATATTATCCCCTACTCCCCTTTCTGAGACTTCTGTTTTTTTCTTTTTTTAAATTTATTTATGTGTATTTCATATATACTGGTGTTTTGTCTGCATGTATGTCTGAGTGTGAGTGTTGTATCAGGTCCCCTGGAACAGGAGTCACAGACAGTTGTGAGCTGCCATATGGGTGCTGGGAATTGAACCAGGGTCCTCTGGAAGAGCAGCCAGTGCTCTTAACCCCTGAGCCATCTCTTCAAGCTCCTTTTTCTTTATTTTTCTCCAGTTAGTGCTACCTCTGTTTTTCTACTGCATGCATCCCATTGCCCTCAGTAATTCCTATCTCCCTTACTATTTCTTCATCTCCTCCCATGAGTTCCTTTCTAGTTTGAGACTTACAAACATACATTTGTGAACGTACACACACACACACACACACACACACACACACACACACACACACGAGAGAGAGAGAGAGAGAGAGAGAGAGAGAGAGAGAGAGAGAGAGAGAGAGAGAGAGAGAGAGAAGAAAAGAAAGAGCAAAGTTAGTTGCTTGATGGGGATGTCCTTCTGTATGCTGTGAATATATCTTTCTCTTATTGGTTGATGAATAAATGCTGATTGGCCAGTATCCAGGCAGGAAATATAGGTGGGGCTACCAGAGTAGGAGAATGCTGGAAAGAGGAAAACAGAGAGCAGCTGCCAGGGAGACACCATGTAACCGCCAAAGGAGTAACATACTGGAGCATTACGGGTAAGCCACAGCCTCATGGCAATACATAGTTTAATAGAAATGGGCTAATATTTAGGAGACAGCTAGACAATAAGAAGCCTGAGCCTTTGGCCTAGCAGTTCATAATTAATATAAGCCTTTGTGTGTTTATTTGGGGGCTAAATGACTGTGGGACCAGGCAGGACAGAAAACTGTCAACAGTTACTGGTGCCCAGTGTGTGTTTGGGTAGCATATTAGTTGCCTAGCATGCATGTGACCCTGGGTTCCATCACCAGCACTACAAAAACAAATCTTAGCCAGGCTATGGTGGCACACACCTTTAACCCCAGCACTTGGGAGGCAGAGGCAGACAGATCTCTGTGAGTTCAAGGCCAGCCTGGTCTACATAGCAAGCTATAGGACAGCCAGGGCCATTCAGAGAAACCCTGTTTCACCCCACCCCAAATATGTTACCATTTTATTTTGTGTATTGAAATCTTATGTCATGCTTGTGAATCTTTCTTCACAAACCTATAGTCAAGTGGTTATAATATGTTAGGAAATTTGAATAGTGTATTCTCCTATATTGACTCACCTAAAATACAGACCTAAAGAGATGTTTCTCAGTGTTGAACTGAGAAACCTTGCTTCTGTATTTTCCCCACATAGGCACTCCATCCTAATGGCAGCAGGCTCTGCACCACACGAGGAAGACAGATGCATTTGGAGCCTATAGAGCTTGGAGTCAAGTGGTCTCCTACTTAAATGCCCTGGATGCTCATTAGAATCCATTAAACTACATATGAATTTATTTATACAGTGTCAAATCCCCTTAGCATTATCTACTGAAGGAAAACATATGGCATCCCATGACCCAACAACTTCAATACTACATATAGAATAAAGAAAAATGGTGTTCAAGTCTGCCAAAAGATTTTATGAGACTGTTCCAAGCTGCTTTGCTCCTAGTAGGCAAGAATTAGAGCTACTCTAGCACTTAGTGACAGGGCGATGGATAAATAAGGTATATTCACACTAACAGAACACTACACGGCAATCTGATAAAAACAGCCCCCTGCTGCACTTAACCGCATACATGATTCACGGACATAATAAGTGAAAGAAGCCAGACACCCAAGAGGAAATACTGTACACTTCCACTTAAGTGAAGTTCAAGAGTGTGTAGAGCTAACTCACAGAGACGGAACTCAGGAGACCAGCTCTGCAGTGAGGAATGATATTGACCAGAGTCAGTGCATACCTGCCAAGAAGACCTCATAAATACCCTAATTTCGTTTGTTACCCTTCTGAGATGCTGTCAAGGTCCTGGTCTCCCCTACTAAAAAAAGCAGTAAACTTAGGTTTGTGCCTGGCAGTTTTCTTTGGTGGATTTGCAGAGTTAGCATTAGACACAGCAACCCAGTCTTTTTTCTTATTTGAGGACAGGTAAGGCCGTCTGAAAAGCCAAGGTAGAACGGTAAGAGAGTTGAGAATAAGACTGATCCAAAGAAAGAGAAAGGAGTGACCCCATGTGAGACAGGACTAGACCTGGTGTGAGAGACAGACAAGCCGAGAGGTTGGAGAAGGGAGCCAGGATGCCAGCAGGGCTTTGAGGCCCTGTAGATGTGTGACAAGGAGTGTGCAGGGCTGTTCCAGGCAGTTGGGGGAGCCACACTGGTAGAATGGCTGTCTTGTTCAACTCCCTGGACTCTACCCAGGCAGTGTTGACACTCCTCTCTACTTTATGACTGTCCATCTGTTCCATTTATGCACTAAGGCGTTATTTTCTTAAAATATGGTCAGATTCTGTGGGGAGACTGAATCAGTCTTTTCATTCTTGAAATTTTATTTGCTCTTCTTATTTTGCTAACGAATTTTACACAAAATAACAAGTCTCACTGTGTCATTTTCATGTATGCTGTCATTATACTTTGTTGCCTCTCATTGCTTCCTCCACTGCCCCCTCCCATACTCTCTGCCCCTCTCTGGCAGGTTACCATTCCCTCCCATGTCTCCCCTTAAAATTGACAGTCTCTTTTTCTTTGTTTTTTATTGTTACATACATACATATGTGAATGTGTATGCACAAATATATAAATACACCATGTGGAGTCTGTTCTGTTGTTTGTGTCCATATGGCTTCAGGACTGGCCACTTTGTATTGAATAACCAGTTCGGGAGCCCATCCCTGGGAAAGGCTGATTCTGTCTCTCTCAGAAGTCATTAGCTGCCTGTAGTTCTTTGTCCAGGGGTGGGATTCCCTGAACTTCCTCCCTTGCATTCTGCATTAGTGTGATCACTGCTGACACTGCCATTGTTCCAATCTTATTTATGCTCACATTTCTAGGAGAGGTTTTCACAGCAGACTTCCCAGTATTCATACTCTAACCATCCTTCCAGCCCTTCTTCCATGTCCCCTGAGCCATAGATGCCAAAGCTGTGATATAGATATATCTCCTGGGGCTGGGCTCCTCATGATCATTCATCTCTGCATTGTTTCTAGTTATGGCTTTCTGTGATGGTCTCCATTTGCTGTGGAGGGGTTTCTTAGATGAGGAAGTGGTTATTGCACTTATTTAAGGGTATAAGGATAAGATTCGGAATGTAGGAAGATATTATGCTGCTCTAGCATAATTAAGTGGTGATAGTGAATTCTTTTTGTAGATCTACGACCTCACTAGCCCCAGGAAGTTGGTTAGGTTTCCAGTACCAAGCATGATTTCCCTACTGTTGAATGAGCCTTAAGTCTAACTAGACAGCTGCTGGTTAGCACTAATACATGAGTGCCACTTTTTGCTTCTTTTTTTTTTTTTTTTTGGTTTTCCGAGACAGGGTTTCTCTGTATTGTTTTGGAGGCTATCGGTCCAGCCCAGCCTCGAACTCACAGAGATCCGCCTGCCTCTGCCTCCCGAGTGCTGGGATTAAAGGTGTGCGCCACCACCGCCCGGCTCACTTTTTGCTTCTTTACATATATCTTGCAATGCTAGTCTTTGCTGTGCTTCATAGGCATTACAGCTGGGTAGGATTATTAATTGCTTCCCTCTCTAGGCAGCTTGAATAGTATTTTCTGGTACCATGGAAGCTAGATTGCAGGAAGGAGGCTTTCAGGTTAGTTGCAGCTTGAACCATCCAAGTCCTGTTTCCTGAGTGCATGGTATTGCTATAGGGGCTGACCTTCAACCTCTGAGAGGCAACCAAGGGAGTATATGGTTTGGGGAGCCACTTGAATTACCCTGAACAACCATTTGAAAGAAAGTTTCTCCTGTCTGGTACTGCGGTTTTTGTTAGTATATTTTTTTAATATGAAAATTTATTACTGTGTTTCCATAGTCAAAATTTCTGATCATAGTCTCCTTCTTGCCTTTGTACAGGGTCAAAACAGACACACTGGCTACTTTAACAGCCTTAAAGCAGACTCCAGGTTGGAAGGTGGTGGTGCATGCCTTTAATTCCAGCACTCGGGAGGCAGAGGCAGGGGGATCTCTGTGAGTTCGAGGACAGCCTGGTCTACAGACTGAGTTCCAGGACAGCCAGGGCTACACAGAGAAACCCATCAACCAAAAGCAAAAACAAAAGAAAGAAAGAAAGAAAGAAAGAAAGGAAGGAAGGAAGGAAGGAAGGAAGGAAGAAAAAAATGAAACTAGCCTCCAGGGATATGACCTACAGGATACATTTTACATCAAATCCAGAAACTTCATCATTTTCCTCAATGAAGTTCAAACCATCACTGGGCACAAAAGCTGTGATTTTCTTGCCATTCTTGATGAGCTGCATCCCGACACACTTCCTGATAGCAGAATTTGACTGTTTGGCTTCAACCCCTATTTTTTCCCCTAGCAGAATTCCTTTTGCATGAGAAGGATTGGTTCCCAGGGCTTTTTCCAAGTGGGCTTGCTTGTATTGTTTACCATGCTACTTACAGTCATGTTGCTGGGACATGAGAGAGAGAGAGAGAGAGAGAGAGAGAGAGAGAGAGAGAGAGAGAGAGAGAGAGAGAGGCAGACAGAGAGACAGAGACAGAGAGACAGAGAGACAGAGACACAGAGAGACAGAGACACAGAGAGACACAGAGAGACACAGACAGAGAAGAGAGACAGAGAGAGACAGAGACACAGAGAGAGAACTCGCCTATGGTTCTAGTGGAGAGCATTGCTAGCTCTAGTGTGTATGTGTGCATGTACGTGTGCTGTCTATAATTATAATTTTAGGTAAATATAAGATAATATAATCCCTTGAGATTTTGATGTTATCTCTTGTCTCTCCTCCTTCTGGACCTCCCTCCCCATCCTCATTTCCCACTTCTAATCTCCTGTGTCCTGATATTGCTCCCCTCATGCTCACCATATATGGTCCCTTTGTAATTTCCTTATTTCTGTTGTTATTTTATGTTTTATACTCACACCTGAAGCTTTGGAGCTAGGAATTAACTGCAGATGAGATGCATATATAATTTTAAATCTAGTGTTTGTATATGAGAGAAACCATGCTATGCTGTATTTGTCTAAGTCTGGTTTATTTCACTTAGTGTAATGACTTCCAGTTGCATCCATTTTCTGAAAATGTCATGATTTTGTTTTCCTTTATGGATCCGAAATATTCCATTGTGTATATGCACTTCATTTTCTTTTAAAGTTATTTATTTCTTGCTGGCTGCTGGTAGCACACACCTTTAATCCTAGCACTCAGGAGGCAGAGGCAGAGGCAGGTGGATCTCTGTGAGTTTGAGGACAGCCTGGTCTACAGGGGGGAGTTCCAGGACGCCTAGAGTACACAGAGAAACCCCGTCTCAGAATACAAAAAATGATTTATTCCATGTGTATAGGCACTTTGTCAGCATGTATGTCTGCACCAAGTGCCCATGAAGGTTAGAGGGTGTCAAATTCTCTGGGACCAGAGTTATAGTGGATTGTGAGGCAGAAGAGCAGCAGCAAATACTTTTAACCTCTGAACCATCTCCCCAGGCCTGCATCTCCTATTTTTGAATCCATTGATCTGTTGATAGATAGACATCTAGTCTGGTTCCATTACCTAGGTATTGTGAATGATGCAGCTATCAACATGGCTGTACAATTATCTCTGTGGTATGCTAACTTAGAAACTTTTGGATATATTCCCTCGTAGTAGTTCTATTGTCAGTTGGTTGAGGAACCACATCAGTGAATTCCACAGCTGCTGTACAAGTTTGCGTACCAGTAGCAGTAAATAAGGGTTCCTCTTCCCTCACATCTTTGTCAGTGTTTGTTGTTGTCTGCTTTGTTGGTGATAGCCATTCTGACTGAAGTGAGATGGACTTGCAAAGCAGTTTTAATTTACACTTCCTTGATGGGTAAGGATATTCAAGCCCCTTTTGCCATTTGTATTAAAAATCCCATATTATATATTTTGATCCTATTCTTTCTTTTCTCCCAACTCCTCCCAGACCTCTCCCATCTTCCTACCCACCCAACTCACACACACTCTGTCAGAAATACAACAAAAATGAAAGTCAAAGCAGATAAGTGAAAAAAGAAAAGACAAACAGTATGACAAAAATTACTAAAAACAAAAAGCTTACAAAGAACATGGAGTCTGTTTTGTGTTGGAGTGTGGTTGATACACCCAGTGAATGCTTCGCTGGAGAAAGCTTACTTTCCCTTTCCCAGAAGGCATCAGTTGCAGATAGCTTCTTGGTTAGGAGTGGGACTCTGTGCCCATTTCTTCTCAGTGCTTGAATTTTGTTTGATTTGAACCTGTACAGGTCCCGTCATAGTCTCTGTGAGTTCATATGTATATCAATTCTGTTGCATCTGGAAGACACTTGTGTCTAGAAGACACTTCCCTAGTCATTCACCACCTCTGACTCTTACAATCTTTCTGCTTTATCTTCTGCATAGATATCCCATTTAGGGCTGTGTTCCAAAGTCTTCCATTCTCTGCAAATTGCCTAGTTGTGGGGCTCTATGCAAACTACCACCTACTATAAGAAGAAGCTTCTTTGATGAAGGTTGAATTATGAATTAGTCTGTGGGCATAGCAATACGTCATTAGGAGTCATTTCATTGCTATGTTCCTTTAGCTGAATAATAATAGGTTTCCCCCTAGGTTCATGGCCTATCTTGTCTTAGGTTCTTACCTTCTTTAGCAGTGTCAGGGATGAGTTCCACCTCATAGAGTGGATCTTAAATCTAGTAAAAATGTGGATGGTTACTTCCATAATGTTTATGCAACACTATCACACTAGTATATATTTCAGGCGGGTCTCTGTTGTACGTCACAGGATTTGTAGTCTGGAAATACTTATGATTACTCTTCTTCTCTAGTAGCATGAAAACTCCCTTTGAGTATCATGAATGCTGGTCAGTAGGGGTGAACTTCTTGTTGGGCACCAGTGCAATTTCCTCATGCTCAAAGACATAAGTAAGTTATGTCTTTAGCAACAGGGCCTTACCATCAGGTTATGGAGAATAGCCAATAAAAGCTACTGATTTTTGTGTTGATTTTGGATCCTGCCACTTTACTGACAACATCTACCAGATGTGTTTCTTGGCACAGAATTAAGACCTTTTAATTTTAAAATCATGTCACCTATACATAGGGATTATTTGACTTCATAGGGATTATTTGACTTCTTTCTTTTCTGTATCCACTTACATTCCCTTCTCTTGTCTTATTGCATTAGCTAAGACTTTAAACATTGTCTTGAATAAAAGTGGAGCAAATAGGCACCCTTATCTCATTACCAATTTCAGAAGAAATGCTCTCAATTTTTCTCCCATTTAATACAGTTATTTGATATAGGTTTATTGTATATGCATTTATTGTGCTGAGGTTTATTACTTGTATTTATAGTTTTTTTCAGAGCTTTATCATGAAGGGCTGTGAGAAGTTGTTAAAGGTCTTTTGTCTACCACTTGAGATGATCATGTGATTTCTGTCCTTCAGTCTATTTATGTGCAGTGTTACACTTATTGATTTGTTCATATTGAGCTAACCTTTCTTCAATAAAACAAAGTGAACTTGGTCATGGTATGTGGTTTTCTAAGTGTGGTTTTTGAATTTGGCTTGACATAATTATATTGAGAATTTTTCACCTATGTTCATTGGGGTTACTGGTCTAGTTGTCTTTTTAAGACTGGCTTTGTAGCATGGATTTGTTAGTGTTCCTGTGTTTTCTGTCTTATGGAACAGTTTGAAGAATATTGGTGTTTGCTTTTCTTGTAAGGTTTGGTAGAATTCAGCAATGAATCCATTTGGTCCTAGTGTTTTCATTTTTGACATTCTCTTTATTACTGCTTCAATCTTGTTGGTTTTTAATAAATGTAAATTGTCTAGAATCTTCATTTAATTCTGGCACATCGTACACTGTTCAGGAATTTACCCATTTCTTCTATATTTTTTAGTTTTTGGAATACATGTTTTCTAAGTATTCCCTAGCAATTTTCTAGATTTCTTTGGAACCTATAGAACTCTTTTCCTTCCACTTTGACTTTTACTAATTTGTGTCTTCTTTGTCTTCATTTTGGCTACTTTAGCTAGAGATTGGTCAATCTTGTTCATTTGTTCAAGGAATCAACTCTTTGATTGGTGTATTTGATTATTTAGATATTTGTAATTTTAGTCTCCGTTTAATTAATTTCAGGCCTGATTTTTTATTATTTCATGTTGCACACTGCTTTTGAATTTGAATTGTTATTGTTTTTCTTTGACCTCGAGGTATATCATTAGATTATTTATTTGAGATTGTTCTGACTTTTTGTATTGTAAGCACCACTACCTGTGAATTGTTCCTCTTAGAACTACCTCAGCTCTATCCCAAAAGTTCTGATAAATTGTGTGTTCATGTTCATCTGATTCAAGGCATTTAAAAATTTCCTCCCTGATTTATTCAGTAATACATTTAAGAGTATATTATTTAGTCTCCATGTACTTGCTCTAGTTTTATTGTGCCATGATCTAGTAAGATACAAGAGGATTTTTCAGTTTGTGTTTGTCAAAAATTGATTTGTGGCCTATAATGTGACTTGTGTGTGGGTGTACCTGTTTTTGTCATGTGGAGGTCATAAGCAGATACTGGATGTCTTTCTCAGTTATTTTTCACCTTGTTATTTGATACAAGTGTCTCACTGTATCTGGAGCTCGCTGATTTAGCTACACTGGCTAGCTGGTGCCCTCCAAGGATCCTTCTTGTCTCTGCTTTCCCAGCACTGGGATTGCAGTCACATGCTATCACACTTGGTTTTTACATGACTGCTGGTTATTGAACTCAGGTCCTCATGGTTACATTGTGAGCATTTTATTGACTGATACAATTCCCTAGCCCTGAATGTGGTCTATTTCACAGAAGGTTCCATGGGCTATTGAAAAGTATCTGTATTTTATATCAGCCAGATGTAATAGTCTGTATGTCTGTTAAGTTCATTTGATCTATGGGATAATTTAACTCTGAGGTTTCTTGGTTGATTTTCAGTTTGAATGACCTATCTAGAGATAAGAGTAAGGCATTAAATCATTCTATATCATGGTATCAGGACCCATTTGACCTGTTGTCTATGTTAGGATTCTAAATGTTGTCTATGTTAGGATTCTATTGTTGTGATAGAACACCATGACCAAAAGCAACCTGCGGGTGTGTGTGGGGGGGGGTGGAGAGTTTACAGTTCAACATAATGGCCCATCATCAAAAAAAGTCAGGGCTGGAACTCAGGACAGGAGCCTGGAGACAGGAACTGAAACAGAAGTCATGGAGGGGTGCTGCTTATTGGCTTTTCCCTCAAGGTTTGCTCGGCTTGCTTTCTTATATACTCAAAGACCATTTGTCCAGAGATGGCAGATGCTGTACAGGCTTGACCACAGGTCTTTTAAAGGCATTTTTTAAAGTTAAGTTTCTCTTCTCTCATCTGGCTCTAGCTGTGTCAAGTTGACATAACACTAGCCAGCACACCTGTTATGTTCACTAGCATTATTTTTAATGAAATTGGGAGCCCTGATATCTTGGTGCATATGTATTTCCAATTGTTATCTCAGGTCTTATTGCTTGAGCTAAGACTTTGAGCACTACATTGAATAAGAGTAGCAAGAAAGAGCACCTTTGCTTTATTCCAGATTTAAGAGGAAATTCTGAGTTTCCCCCATTTAGTTTAATGTTTGCTACAGGTTTCTTCTTAAAAATTTATGCTTTGAGCTGGGGTGGTAGTGGTCCAGTCCTTTAATCCCAGCACTTGGGAGGCAGAGGCAGGCAAATCTCTATGAGTTCAAGGTCAGTCTAGTCTACAGAGCAAGTTCCAGGATAGCTAGAGGTACGCAGAGAAACTCCGTCTTGAAAAACCAAAAAGATGAAATTGTTCTTGGAAATTTTCATAGGTGTATACAATGCATCTTAATCCTAGTCGACCTTCTCTCCCTTTAACTTTCATTGGCTTTCTTTCCCAATATATCTCCATCCACCTTCAAGTCTCCTTTTTTTATTTTTTATTTATTTATTTATTTATTTGTTTATTTATTTTTTGGTTTTTACGAGACAGGGTTTCTCTGTATTGTTTCGGAGGCTATCGGTCCAGCCCGGCCTCGAACTCACAGAGATCCGCCTGCCTCTGCCTCCCGAGTGCTGGGATTAAAGGCGTGGGCCACCACTGCCCGGCCTCCTTCTTTTTATTTTTAAATGACTCTCTGAGTCCCATTAGTGCTGCCCATATGTGTATGGCTGTGGGGTCATCCACAGGGGCACAGGCAACTTTCCAGGAGCCGCCTCTCCAAAGAAAAGTGACTCTTTCTCCCTAGCAGCTGTCAACTGCCAATAGCTTCTCAGCTAGGGGTGGGGCCCTAGGTGCCCTTTCCCCCACCCCTTGCTGGAATTTTTGATTCTCTTGATCTTGTGCAGGTAATCACAGCTGGTGTGAATTTGTGTGGGGAACGGCCATGTTATGTCCAGCATTTCAAAGCGCTTCTATGCATTTTCCAGTATTTTATAGTCAGAGTTCTCTAGAGAACAGAACAAGGGTGATGAATACGTACATACATGTATGTACATATCAGAATTGAGTTTTAAAATAATAATATCAAAAGCACACCTGAGATGCTAAGAACCCAGTCCTTGAGGTTGGATGCCTGAATAGCTGGTGTAGTCCCAGAAAACTGTCTCTCATAGCCTAATCATCTAAGGTAGGCACTCAGTCCATCAAGAGGGGTTCCTTGGGAGTCCTAACCTGGTGCCTGTACACCAGAAAGTTCCTGGAGAGCCTCTGGTCCCTAATCCATGATGTAAGCTTGAAAACACTGGTTCTATTGTCACTGAAGGAATCAGCAGCAGCAACAATGGAGGAAAATCAACTCAGAGGCATTCGAGAAGGCCAATTGAGCAAAAAGTGAGAATCAACTTCCTTCTGAAGTACTTTTTAAAAAAAAAATCTGGGCTGCTCCAGAAGGTGCCACCCGCAATCAGGATGAGCCTTCCATATCAATCAACACAATTCTGAGGCTCCCTACTCAGGTGGTTCTATTTCTGGCCAGTTGACATTAAAATCAACTACAATATATTTGTTTTCTCCCCTGCTGGGACTACTCATCTTTGACGTTCTTTGTATTAACATTCATACACTGTAGACTTACACAGCAAATAGCATGTTTTTGCTCAATATAAATGTACACCATAAAAGATAACCTCAAAGCTTTTATTGTTTTGGAGGATTGTAAGAGTTTTTGTTGCTAAATTAAACTTAGTTTAGTGTGGTTTTTCTGCTTGAATAGGCAATCCTCTTTTGACGGCAAGTGTACACCACCACACCTAGCCTTTCTGGTTCTTTTTTCTTTTGCCTTCTTTCCTTTCCTTTGCCCTTCCTCCCTCCCTCCCTCCATCCACATTTTCTTTCTGCAGTACTGAGGGCTAAACTTAGGGCCTCATGTATGTTAGCAAAGTTCTCTACCACTGAGATACCCAATCTCCAAAGTTGACTATTCTAATAGATCATGGGGAGGAGAGAAAATCCATTCTCTTGAACTCAAGGCAACTGAGATGTTGATGGATTTAAAAGGTCCCTATGTTTTTTTTTACAACCAGACATTACTTATTTAGCCTTTTCCCACCTAAATGATTTCCCCTGATAGTATAGAGCCAATAGCATTTTATAGCTATTCGTTATTAGTAGTATCATTACTGTTGGTGGTTGTGGCACTATTAGGAGGTGTGGTTTTGTTGGGGGAAGTGTGTCACTGTGGGGGTGGGCTTTGACGTATGCTCAGGATACTTCCCAGTGTCTCAGTCAACTTCCTGTTGGCTGTAAGATATAGGACTCTCAGCTACTTCTCCAGCACACGTCTGCCTGCATGCCACCATGTTTCCTGCCATGATGATAATGGACTGAACCTCTGAACTATAAGCCACCCCCTCAATTAAATGTTTTCTCCATAAGAGTTGCCGTGGTCATGGTGTCTGTTCACAGCAATGAAAATCCTAAGACGGTGGCGATACTGGGGCTTGAACCTAGGGCTTCACACTTGCTAGGCAACTTCTGTGTCGCTCTAAGTCCATTCTCTATCCTCACCTTTGAGTTTTCCATTGAGATGGGGTCTCACCAAGTTGCTCAGGCTGGGGTTGGACTGTGCTATCTTACTCTGCCAGCCTCCTGTACAGTTGAGATCATAGGCAGACCACCAGGCCCATCATGTTTCTTAAATGATCCTTTACCAACTTTGCAATGCTGTAGGTGTCTTCACTATCATTTTGACATGCATTCATTCTGTATTTAGGAGTGTGTAGGATTAGGATGAAAACCTTGGATCTGGCTATTATTTTAAAAGGATTCTTACTAATTCTGTTTTTGCCTCCCTTAACCCCCACACTTCACTTTCAGAGGGTTCTCTCTCTTTCCAATTCCCAAGTCTTTCTGGAGGTCTATGCCATGAAATCATTTTCTTTGAGGAATTTCCTACCTAGCAGGTACTTAGTTTTTCTGCTTCATTATGTGTTATGTAACACTTGGTCATCTACTCTATATTGTAAATCTTCATTATTTGCCATATTTCATCTGCTGTTGTTGTTAGCATCCAGGCACGCCTTGGCCCTGACCCTTGGGGACCTGGCAGACTGCACCACTCATGCACACGCATGGCAAGCAGTACCCTGGCTCTGTAAGCAAGCAGCCACTGCAAAAGCTCCTTTTAAGAGACAAACTCCACCTACTTCCTCTCTTTCTGCTGTTCCTCTGAGAAGCCAGACAGGTCTCTGTCTCTCTTTCTCGTTCTCTCTTCTCTCTCCCCCCTCTTCCTTCCCTTCCCCCAATAAAACTTCTTGCATGAGTTTTGCCTGCATGGGGGGAGGATTTCTGTTTCTTTGTGAGGTTCTCAAAAATGTCCCTTCTGTCTTTTCTCCTCGGTGTTGAAGAAAGTGTGTGTGTGTGTGTGTGTGTGTGTGTGTGTGTGTGTGTGTGATTTGCTTTGTTTAAGTAGAATTGGATATGATTTTATGTTATACTTTCAAATCAAAATAGATCAGTGGCCGGGCGGTGGTGGCGCACCCCTTTAATACCAGCACTCGGGAGGCAGAGGAAGGCAGATCTCTGTGAGTTCCAGACCAGCCTGGTCTACAGAGTGAGTTCCAGGACAGCCTCCAAAGTCACAGAGAAATCCTATCTGGAAAAACAAACAAAAAACCCAGTGATTCTTTTCTTTATGAGAGGAAGGAACACACGAAAAGTAGAGGGGGGGTCAAGCTCCTGGTTGGTGATTAGCCTGTTTTCTACCTCAATCTGATTTTTTTCCAGAAAGGGTCTCCTATGGCACAGGCGAGCCTCGAAATCTCTGTGTGGCCATGGATGACTCTGAACTTGTGACCCTCTTCCCTCCACTTGTTGAGTTCTGGGATTACAGCTGTATGCCACCACACCTCCTTTACTTGGTGCTGAGAATGGAACCCAGGCCTTTGTGCTTGCTAGGCAAGTACTCAACATACCCAGTCCACCCCTATCTGATTTCTTTTACACTTTTTGATTGATTATGTAGGGCTTCGGTGGGAGGTAGGCATATGTGTGGAGGTTACAGGAAAACTTGCAAGACTCAATTCTCTCCTTCCATCAGCTGGATCCCAGGGGTCAAATTCAGGTCACTAGGCTTGGCAGGAAGCACCTTTACCCACTTAGCCATCCTGCTGGTTCTCAATATGATCTTTGTAATTTTATTATTATGATGATGATTTTTTTGAGGCAGGGTAGCCCGGGTGGCCTCTGACATGCTATATATCTGAGGATGACTTTGAGCTCCCTACCCCCATCTTCCAAGGACTGGAATTCTGGAATGGCAGATGTGTGAAAACTTGCCCAGCCCTCTTTTTTTTTTTTTTACAAGTAAACTGTGTGTGTGTGTGTGTTTGATATGTATATGGAAACTCACATATACTTGACATAGTTGGGACCAGCTTAATTTTTCCATGTACTGTGTCAAGTATATGGCTCCTTAAGCTGTACGTTCTTACCTCCTGAGTGCTGGGATTAAAGGCGTGTGCCACCACCTTTTTTTAATATGGCTTTTTCAAAGTTTTTTTCTTATTCACCCTCCCATCTCCCAGTTTTACTACCTGCACCCTCCCTCCATCCCTTGAAATTGTCCCCATAGTTCATTGTTAGTTTCCTGCCTTCTGTGGGTACTCCAAATTTAAACACTTATCTAAAGATTCAAAGTTAGCATTCACATAAGAGAGCAAAGATGCGGTGCATGTTTTTCTGGCAGATACAGTCTTTCCTAGCATTGTTAGTGTCATGCTTGCATGAACATCTTCTTGTTAGTTAATGCTCCTCTCTGCCTATTAGAAAAGTCCCATTTACCTGCTACATGACTTCACACAGCATCCTGAAGAAGCAGTCACCGAGGGTGAGCAATTTAGTCCGATTACTTCCACACTGAGTTGAGAAGCATAGTGCTGACATCTGGCTGTCCTGAGTGAATAAATGGGTGTGAAGAGACTGTCATTTTATTTGCATGCATTTATTATCACCCCATCTCTATTTCCCATTCATCATTTCCTTCATGTAGTTCTTTGGTTTTATTTTGGAAAAGCATGTATTTTTGCATATCAAGAGGTGGATGGCCGGGCGGTGGTGGCACACGCCTTTAATCCCAGCACTCGGGAGGCAGAGGCAGGCGGATCTCTGTGAGTTCGAGGCCAGGCTGGACCGACAGCCTCCAAAACAACACAGAGAAACCCTGTCTGGTAAAACAACAACAACAACAACAAAAGAGGTGGATGTAATTCCAGGTTTTCAACTGTAATCTCTTTCTCTCTATCTGTGTCTGTCTCCTCCCCCCATCATGGAGGTAGTCTCAGTAGTCCAGATGTGGGCTCGCCTAGGCTAGCCTTGAAGTTTCGATCTCCTCTTGCCTTTGCCTCATAAAGGCTGGGATGACAAGTTTGCACTGTCATACTTGGCTGAAGTATTTACTTCTCTCCAAACTGATTCCTGAGTAGGCATGTGATTAAGTTAGACTTAGCCAGTAAAGCCCAGCAGACAGTAGGTAAAACTGTTAGAAGAGAGGTATATGAGAGTTCAGCCTGAGAATATATGTGGTTGACATAACTGGGAGATATTGCAGAGTCTAGAAATGAAGTGCACATGGTAGCAGGCAGGTGCAGTGTTGTGTGTCTATAATCCCAGGATATGGAAGGCAGGCGCACGAAAATTAGTAGTTAAAAGTTATTCCCAACTATTTTCAAATTGAGGCCAATGTGGACCACAGGAAGAAGACGCTGTCTCAAAAAGTCCAATTATCCAAGGGTCAGGAGACATTTACGAGCACTTGCTGCTCTGGCTGAAGACCAGAGTTTGATTCCCAGCACCTATGCTAGGTGCCTCACAACTGCCTCTAACTCCAGCTCTAATGGGTCCCTTCTGGCCTACTTGGACACCTGCGTGAATGTAAACACACACACATACACACACATATGCAGGCACATACACACAAGGGCACCTGCATGAATGTGAACACACACACACACACACACACACACACACACATGCATGCTAATACACACATACATGCACAGACACAGAAATAAAAAGTAAAATAAAATACCAAACAATATGGGCTGTGGTAGTGCATACCTTTAATTCCAGCACTTGTGGGCAGAGGCAGGTGGCTCTCTGTGAGTTCAAGGCCAGCCTGGTCTATAGAGATAGTTTCAGGTCAGCTAGGGCTACATAGAGAGACTGTTGTAGATGGAAGTTTTTGTCCTACCGGGTCCTACAGCCGTTGAGTCCCAAATAAACACAGAGCCTTATTTTAATTTTAAATTGTTTGACCTTTTGCTCAGGCTTATTACTAACAAATTCTTGCAGCATAAATTAAGCCATAATCCTTATCTATGTTTAGCCACATAGCTTGGTACCTTTTCTCAGTATGGAATTCTCACCTTGTTTCCTCTGTGTCTGTCTGGTGTCTCACTCTCTGCCTTTCCTCTTCCCAGAATTCTCCTAGTCTGGTAGCCCCACCTATACTTCCTGTCTGGCTACTGGCCAATCAGCATTTTATTAAATCAATATGAGTAAATCATCTTTACAGTGTACAAGAGCATTATCCCACATCAGGACCTGTCTTGAAAAACAAAACAAAAAATCCAAATAAACAAATAAGCACACGCAGAAACGGAAACAAACAATTGTGATGATAGAACTTTGAATCTGAATTATGTTAACTTCTCCACGGCTTGAGGCAATAGCAATTCTACTTTTGTTTCTTGTGGCCAGTTTGACTCACCTAGAAAAATCCCGAAATGCTGCTTGCACAGCTGCTGCTCCCTGAAGGAGAAATGCTCCTTGTAGTGTGAATAGTTAGAGATCAACAAAAGAAAACACTGAGCACTTCTTAGTCATGTGGCTCATTGCACAGGCCATGAGTACTGTGCATATGTACTATGAATTATCTATTCACATAAACACCAGGGTAAGTCATTATTTATACAGAATGCTATTGATATTAGATGATGTTCATGCAGTCAGTTGATAGGCAAATGATGCCAATTAGCTAGTCCATCTTCTTGGCACAGATCGATTAACTCTGTGAGTTGTTTCATAAAGTTCTTGGCAATAGAACAACTTGAACCTTCAACATCCTGTGAAGTACAATTTTTAGCTTATTCTGGAAAATCTTAGCTAGTTCACCAGAAAGGTCATTGTGCTTTGTTTTGGAAACGGATTCAAGGGCTCTGGGTGTTTTCCTGATGGTATTTGTCAGTTTCCTAACAGGCAAAGTATGGGAGTCTATGAAAAAAAACCGCATCTATTTTTCCTAGAATTGTGTTTCCTATTCCTTGTCATCTGCCCATCATTCTCTTTCTTGTTCTTTTGTCCCCAACCCTTTTTATAAATTCCCATTCTGATGATTCAGAGTCCGACTCTATCTACATGATTTCTCCATGCTGCTTGTGCTGCAGTGTTTCTTTTTCATATTGATTCAGTTTTATTTTGTTTGAACAGTTTTCTTTATTTTTTGAAAGTTCCATACATTTATAGAATGTTTATAAGCCGTTTTCATCCACCTGTAACTTCCCCTAGGGTCCCCACCACACATCCCTCCCCACTTCATGTATTTTTTGTTCTTGTTATGAAGAGCCATATGAGTCCAAGTAGTGCTGCCCATATGCGCATGCTTATGTACCTATCCACTGGGTTTGAGCAACCTACCAGGGTCCATGTTCACCAAGGCAGAGTGATTGCCCCTCTTCAGTGGCCATCAACTGCTAATAGTGCCTTTAATAGGATTGGGGCCTAGGAGCTTGCCTGCATCCATAATGGAATATAGACTGCTTGATCCTGTTTACTGTAGTATGTCAGTGACCATTTTTTTAGTTTGTTTTTTGGAGCCAAGATCTCACTCTGTAGTCCAGGTTGAACTTCAACTTGCTGGTCTTGAACCTGTAGCTGTCTTCCTGCCTTGGTTTCCTGAGTACTAGGATTTACAGTATATGCCACCATGCCCAGCCGTCAATAGCCTTTTCTGTGTGTGTGTGTGTGTATGTGTGTGTGATAATTTTTCTTTCCTTTGACATTTTAAAAATCGATTTAGTTTTTGAGAGAGGGTCTCTCTACATAACCCTTGCTGTCCTGAATCTCAGGCTGTCCTCGAACTCTCAGGGATCTGCCTGTCTTTGGTCTTTGCCTCCCAAGTGCTGGGACTAAAGGTTACTGACTTTGTGTATTCCTTTTCACTGAGAAGCTTTTGTAGGCAAGGCTGACCTTGAATTCCTGATCCTACTCCGTCTACTTTCCAAGTGCTGGGACTACAGGAATGCATTACCACACCCAGGCCAACGGAATAATCTCTTCGTTGGATTTTTATGAGGATCTCACTGTCTACCCACAGACACTTCAAATGAGGTCTTCTTGCCTCTGAGTACTGGGATTCCAGGCATGGGCCACCACCCCCAGCTTTGATGGAATCTTGATCCATTTTTACAAGTTGCTGAAGAACAACAAAAATTGAAAATCAAACAAATACAAGTGATGCTATGTAAATGACTTAAAATATATTGGCTGAGATAAAATGCATCCCAGGAATTTAATATTACTGAAAGGAAATGACTTGTTAAGTCTGTTTTTTTTCCTTTTCCTTTTATTGGTTCTGGGGATCAAAAGCAGGGTCTATGTACACGTGCTAGGCAAGCACTCTACTGATGGGCTGTATCCCTAGCTCTGATAAAACACTTTTTTTAGTGTATGTGTGTTTGGTGTGTGTGTTCACATGCTCATGTTTGGGGGTGTTTTTAGGTGCGCATGTGCTGTGTTTGGGTGTATTTGGAGGCCTGAGATTGACATTGGGTGTTTTCTTTCGTTGCGCTCCACCTTATATATCGAGGCAAGGTCTCTCATTGAACCTGGAGTTTACTATTTTGACTAGTCTGGCTAGTCAGCATGCTCTAGGTATCCTGTCTCTGCCCCCTGCCTACTAAGTTGTAGGTACACACCATCATACCTTCTGTGCATTTACATGGGTGCTGGGGTCTCCATGCTTGTGGGGCAAGCACTTTACTCATGGAGTCATCTCCAAAGCCCTCTAATAAAGATTTTATGGTGAATACACAAGTTTTAGGATTGTGATAATAGCTGAGAATATGATGAGATTTTTTTTCTGTTGTTAAATCACATTTTTCTTACATTTCAAATTTATCACATGTTTGTGGACATAATTGTTTTTCCTCCAAGATCTCTGAACACTTCTTTGTACTCCAGGTATCATTAATAGTCCGAGGACTGTACTTGGCTAACACTTCTCAGAGGATACTTAATAGGGAATAACAAAGAGAGTGACTGAGGACAGGAAAGCCTTGACAGTGGGAAGGAGAATCATTAGCATCAGTGGTATGATTTGTCAAAGCATAGGCACTTCATGGGTTTGGCCGAGAGTTATGTTTGAAAACAGGTTTTAGGAAGTTAAAACTGATGCATTCCAGTGCAACAGTTTACTTTATAACGAAGACTATTGAAATTGTGGTAGAATACACACAGCACAGAATTGATCATTTTAACTTGTACAGTTTAACAGTGTGTTTTCACATACTGCATTACATATCTCCAGACCTTTTCATGTTGTAAAATTTAAATTCTACATTCATCTATTCACAATTATTTTTTCCTCTTCCCTGCCCTTGGAAACTGCCATTCTGATTTCCATCTTTATGAATTTATTGACTTTGGAAACATCATATAATAAAATCATAAAATGTGTGTCTGTGATTTTTCTATTTCAACCAGCATAATCCACTTTATAGGATATGTGAGACTTTTCTTCTTTCAGGTTATGTAATCTTCCAGTCCATGTACATATTAGGTTTTGTTCATTCATTCTTCTATCAATGGATCTTTTGGTTAACACAATTTGGTTTGGAAGTATGGTTATTATTTTAAATATTTACACCCCTTTTCATTCCTATGTAAGCTGAGGCACAAAGTTCATTTAATTAAAAAACAAGCCAGGTGAAGGGCCTAGATCCTGCCCTGGATGAAATGACAGACTTTAGAGATCCCCCCAAGGAGGGCCTCACCCTCCCTGGGGAATGATGTGGGGACTGGGTGGGGGACTGGGAGGGCTGGTGGAGGGACAAGGGAGGAGGGGTGGGAGAGGGAGCTGGGACTGACATGTGAATCATTCATGTTTCTAATTTAAATAAAAACATTACAAAAAAACCAAAACCATAAAAAAACAAGCCAGGTACAATGGGACACAAATGTCATTGGCAGAATTTGGGAGATGAGGAGGTGGGAGGATCAGGAGTTCAAGGTCAGCCTATATTATATAGTGGGACACTGTCTCTAACCACCCCTCCATCCAAATCAAGCCAGACACTAGAATATAGTTTAGTGGTAGAGTGTACCTCGCATTCATGAGACCCTGAATTTAATCTTTGCAGGTGGCATGCACCTTTCAGCTCATCCTTAATTTGTTCAAATTTTACCCGTTCTGATAAGACTTGGGTTATATAGACTATTTCAAAGCTGGTTATGAGACTGCCTCTGTGTCAAGGGAGGCATAACTGAGTGTGCTAGGAAAGTATTTTCCTACTGTACAGTGGGAAAAAGACATGGCTGTCAGGGAGTCTGGGAAAATGTTGGAGAAGTGTCCCCACCAACTGGATATTCAGTGTCTCTTAGACACTATCTAGAGCTGGGAAGCCATGAAGTATTGCTGGAGATCATGGTTCAGCAAAATAGACAAAAGGAGGCAAGATCTAGAAAGGGCACCAGTTGAGAACTTCCATTTATACTGTGTACCTGCAGGGTGTCTATGGATGCTTTAAATTGATGTGATGCGAGAGGAGCACAGCATTTGCACAGTGCAATGAACTGTCAGAAGTCTGGCTGAATGCTGTGGTGTGTTGTCTGTTTGGAGCAGCGTGGACTGCTATGTCTGGAGAGTTACACATGGGGTGAGGGGAGATTTAGCTCTTTCTAAATTTAATGTCGCCATTAAATCCCTTCCCCCAGAGCTCAGGGAACCTCACGGAAGAGGAGGTGGAAAGAGTGTTAGAACAAGAGGGGATAGAGGGTACCAGGAGAACAAGGCCCTCTGAATCAACTAAACAAGGCACATAATGAGTTCACAAAGATTGAAGCAGCAAGCACAGGGCCAACATGGGTCTCCGTCAGGTCCTCTGCATAATTATACCTTTCAGCTTAGTATTTCTGTGGGACTCCCGGGTGTAAGAAGGAGTGGGTCCCTGATTCTTGTGCTTGCTCTTGTTGCTTTTTGCTTTGTTTGTTTGCCTTGTCCAGCCTTGAGGCTATAGTTTTTGTTTCATCTTATTATATTTTATTTTGCCATGTTTGGTTGTTATCTCTTAGAAGCCTGTTCTCTTCTAATGAGAGACAGAGAGGGGATGAATTCAGAGGAGAGGGGACATGGGGAGAAACCGAGAGAGGTAGAGGGAGGGGAAACAGTAATCAGGATACATTATTTGAGAAAAGGATCTGTTTTAAATAAAAGGAAAAAAACATGGCTTAGGCAACTAAGAGGTACACTACACACTGCTCTTCAATTCATTTGTTTCTCCAAGGAAATTAATAGGCATGTGGTAGAGACATGCTAAATATTCGAGAACATTTGTGATAGAGACACAATTTACATGTCTTAAAATTCACCAATTTAAAGCCAGGGGTGGGGGTGTGGGGGTGTGGGGTGTGGGGTGTGGGGGGTGGGGTGGGGTTGGTGCATGCCTTTAATCCCAGCACTCGGGAGGCAGAGGCAGGCGGATCTCTGTGAGTTCGAGGCCAGGATGGACCGACAGCCTCCAAAACAATACAGAGAAACCCTGTCTTGTAAAATACCAAAAAAAAAATTCACCATTTTAGTTTAATTTAATTTACTTTTTGAGGCATGGCTACAACTTGATAGTTCAGGCTAGCCTGGAACTTGTTAGTCAGTCCAAGCTTTTCTTAACCATGTAATCACAATTTTCCTGTCTCAGAATCCTAAATGCCGGGTTACAAGATTGTGGGAGCCAGAGACTTGGAAGGAGCAGAGTGAATATCGTCTATAGAACAGTGCTGGACACGGCAGCATGTACGGAATCTACAGCAGTTGTGGTTGCTTGCGAAAGACCGGCTTAAAATCAAGCCAGTCAACATTCTAGCATGGAGGGAGAAGGGGTCGTAAGTCCCATGCCTAGTTGAGGAGCTATTAACACCATTCCTAGCTAAGGAGCTATGTACAGCTGATAGCTTCTGGGGAGGGAGAGTCAGTTTTCTTTAAGGATGTGTGTAGCTCGTGATGGATCAGTGCTCCAGGGGATGGCCTCACACTTATGAGTATATGGACTCAGTGGGTTACTTAAACAAAAGAGAGAGAGAAAACACAGTTGGAGAAGGGGTGGGGGGATATGGATGTGGGAGGAGTTGAAGACTGGGAGTGAATATTTTCAAATACATTGCATGCTTGTATGAAATTCTCAAAAGGTTAATTAAATATTATATTAAAACATTAAGAATTACTCTTGAGGGGCTGAGTGATAGCTCAGCAATTGAGAGCACTGTAACTCCAATTCCAGGGGATACAATGCCTTCTTCTGACTTCTGCAAGTGCCAGGAATGCAAGTGGTACATGTACATATATTCATATCCACACACAGAAAATAGATTACTGTTTAAATAACTCAGTACTTTCTTAGGTTATAGAGCTAGCATTAATAATTTTAGAACATTTTCATCATCCCTAAGCCCTACATATACTAGTAATCAGTTCTCATGTCTTCCCAACCTATCTACCCAGCCCTAGTCAACTAGTCTCATTCTAGATTTGCCTGTTTTGGATATTTCAAATAATTAAACCTTTATAGCATTTGGCCTGTGTCTGAGTTCTATCACTTAGCATAATGTTCATTCATAGTATAGCACCTATCAGTACTTCATTGAACAATACCTTCAATGACCGTGTCACATTTTTTATCTCCTCATTAGTCATTAGTCATTTGGATTGTTTTCACTTTGTGGTTATTATTAACCATGCTCTAATGTAAGTCTGGGGACAGGTTTATTTTATTTTTATATGCATGGGTGTTTTACGTCTATGTATGTCTGTGAATTATGTACATGCCTGGTGCTCACAGAGACTGGAAAAGGGTATTTAGTCCCCTGGTACTGGAGTAACAGATGTTTGTGAGCTGCCATGTAGGTGCTGGGAATCAAACCCAAGCCATCTAGAAGAGCAGTCAGTGCTCTTAATGGCTGAGCCATTTCTCCAGGCCTCTGGGCACAAGTTTTGTTTTTGTGTTCAATGTGCTCTTTCATTGCTCTTGAGTATGTACCCAGAGGCAGAATTGTTGGGTTATATGGTGTAGTGGTTTGAATGGGAAATGTCTCCCATTGGTTTCATGTTTTTGGACACTTGGTCCTCAGCTGGTGGCACTATTGGGGAAAGTTGTGAAACTGTTAGAAGGTGGAATCTTGCTGGAGAAAATGGGTCGTTGGGGGTTGGCTTTGAGGTTGCTTTTTGTTTTGTGTTTTTGAGACTTGGTGTTTTGTGTTTTTGAGACTTGGTCTCATTATGTAGTCCTGGCTGGCCTGGAACTCTCTGTGTAGACATCCACCTGCCTCTGTCTCTTGAGTGCTGGGATTAAAGGCGTATGGCCATCCCAGGGCCTTGGGGTTTTATAGCCTGACCTCACTTCCTGTTCACACTCTGCTTTCTGAGCATGGATGAGGATGCAGGGTGACCAACCAGTCTCCTGATCCTGCCACTACATCCTCCCTGTCTGTTACATGGCTTCCTATCCTTCTGGAATTATAATCCAGAATAAACCATTTCTCCTCTAAGTTGTGCTTTAAATTTTTATCTATTCATTTAATATGATTAGGTGTTTTGTTTGTATGTATTATGTCTGTATACAATGTGTGGGCCTGGTGCCTGTGGAGAACAGAAAAGGATATCAGATCTCCTGGGACTTGAGCTACGGATGGTTGTGAGCCACTAAGTGTGTTTTGGGAATTGAACTCAGGTCTCCTGGAAGAGCACCAGTGCCTTTAACTAGTTAGTTATCTCTCCAGTCCAAAATTGTTTTCTTTTAAAGAGTGTAATTTTATTTTAAGTGTCCTTTGTCTGAACATATATTAAGCATACCACGTGCGTGTAGAGGATGGAAGAAGGCATCAGATCCCCTGGAACTGGAGTTATAGATGGTCGTGAGCTACCATGTGGGTGCTGGAAATTGAACCCAAGTCCCCTGGAAGAACCATCTCTGCAGCCCCTAAGTCGCTTTTCATCAGTGTTCTATACATAAAATTTTAGATTATTTTATTTTAGGTTTATGAGTGTCTTGCCTGCATGTATGTATGTGTATCCTGTGCCTGCCTGGTGCCCTTGGAGGTCAGAGAAGACACTGGATTCCTGGGACTGGAGTCACAGATGGTTTTGAGCTCCCACATGGGTGCTGGGAAGTGAATCTGGGTCCTCTGCAAGAGCAAGTGGTCTTAAGTGCTGAGCCATCTTTGAAGTCCCCTTGTCAGAGTATTCTATTACAGCAACAGAAATGAAACAAACACATAGAGTAAGAGTCTGAGGAACAGCTAGACTGCTTTCCAAAGTGATTGCTTCATTTTACATTCCCACCAGCAGTGTTTATGAGCTCCATTTTCTGCATTATCACTTACATTTATTGTCAGTGGATCATGATATATGTTTGATCAGCTGTCATATGCTTGTCTAAATATACATCTTAAGCAAATAGTTAAGAGTGATTTGTGAAGGGCTGGAAAGATGGTTCATCAGTTAAGAACTTCTGCCCTTTTAGAGGACCAGAGTATGGTTCCCAACGGCCTGTACCTCCAGCTTCAGAGACCCCATCACCTCTTCTGGCATCGTTGGACAACTGCACACATGTGCACATACACAGAAACATGTGAATAAATAATTACATGCACACATATACACATTAAAAAAGCAATCTGGAGCAAAAATGGGCTCAGTGATCAAGAGCCCTGGCTACTTTCCAGGAGGACCTGGATTTAATTCAGCACCCAGGTGACATCTTACAACTGTTTGTAATGTCGGTTGCATGGAATCTGATGCCCTCATCTGGGTTCCAAAGGCATCATGAATGAATGTGGTGCACAGACACATACATGCAGGCAAAACACTTATACACAAAATCAAAATAAATAAAGAGCAGTCTGTGAAGAGGTAACAGACTTGAAATATCTTTCTAACAGAACTTTCCTAAAGGATCAGAATCTGTAGCAGCATTGCTGGATAGGATCTAGCTCCAGAAATAACAGTTTTTAAAAATAATCTCTGTTGGCTTAAATGAAACAGCTGGTTTGGGTCAAAATTAAGAATGAGTTTCATGAACTCAAAAATGTTTCCAACTTTTCTGTCACACAAGGCTTCAAATGAAAGCCTTATTGCATGTGAAGGCCACTACCCCCTGTCTCAAAGCAAGTATAGCACTCTGGTTCCAAAATGGAAACAATTGTGGAGGTGACCAAGTCTCTTAGTTTTTTAATCCAGTGCTATTATTTTCATAGACTGGCATGTCTAAGGATCTGGAAACTGTTTGCAAACGCATAGTCCCCAAGAAGTTCTAAGGCTTAAAAGATAGTGCAGGCTCTTAGGCCTGTGATCTTGTGCCCCTTCTGACAGCAGTTAGTGGGTGGAGTCTCGTGGAGATAATACAGGGCATGTGACATAAACATCCTTTTCAAAATCAACATACATGTCTGTTTCTCCCAGCCCCAGAGGAAATCAGGCATTGTCAATCAGATGTGCTGAACTTTCTTCTGCACTAACATTCTAACACAATGAAAAAATTCGAGCAGTTGCCAGATATTTCACTAGTTTCTAAGACAAAGGCATGCTTTCTTTATACTGTTATTGTAGTCGCCATTTCTTCCTTATTTAAAAGTTTTTTAAATATATAACTTATTTTTATCTTATGTACATTGGTGTATTGCCTACTTGTATGTCTATGTGAGGGTGTCAGAAACCCTGGAACTGGATTTACAGACAGGTGTGAGCGACTGTGTGGGCGCTGGGAATTGAACCCAGGTTCTCTGGAAGAGCAGCCAGTGCTCTTAATTACTGAGTCATCTCTCCAGTGTGTCTACCATTTCTAGGTATCATTACAATTCAAAATCATGTTGGGAGCCAGGTGCAGTGATGCACATCTGTGATCTCAGCCCTTGGGGGACTGTGGCAGGAGGATCAGTGTGAGTTTGAGACCAAAGTAGGCTACATAATGAGACCATGTCTTAAACAGACAAGCAAACAAAATACTTCGACAAACAAGTGAAAGTCATATAGATGCAAGAGTCTCAGTATGGGCTTACATGTTAGAATGAACAAATGAGACTGCAAGCGGGGTGTTGATAAGTCCTTTTGCTTTAGTATTTTGAGACTCATGTAGCACAGGCTGGCTTCTAAATCACTATGTAGTAGAGGATGACCTTGCTATTCCTGATCCTCCTGCCTTTGGCTCTCAAGTGTGAGGACTGCAAAAATATATTGTAAGTATGGAAAATTTCAGCTATGAAACAATTGAATGTTTTTTCGGGGAGAGTCTCAGTCTGTACCTATGCTGTCCTCTTTCCTCAACTTCCTAAGTGCTGGGATTATAGATATGAACCACCTGGCAGATGTAAAAAGAATTGAGAGACTAGTGTAGTGTCTTTTCCTCTGTCGATTATTTACCTAAAACAATTGTCTTAATCAGTGTTCTGTTGCTGAGAAGAGACACCATGACCTCAGAAACTCATATAAGGGAAAACGCTTAATTGGAGTTGGCTTATAGTTTCAGCGGTTTAGTCCATTATCATGGCAGGACATGTAAACGTGGCAGCATGCAGGCATGAACGTTCTATGTCTTGTTCTGCAGGCAGCAGAAGGAGACTGTGTCCTACACTGGGCATAGTTTGAGCATAGGAGACCTCAAAGCCTGCCCCCACAGTGATACATTTCCCCCAACAAGGCCACACATCTTAACAGTGTCAGGCCCTATGGGCCCAGTGATTGTTCATATTTTCACATTTTCTTTCAAGTTATCTGTTCTTGACCTTTTCTTTTGTGCCTGCGTATTTTAGTGAAAATTCAGGATACCATGTCACCTCACCTATAGATAATATGGAATGCAGCTGTAAATGGCATGGGATATTTATATTTCATTAGCCATAAAGCTTTCATTGCATTTAAAAAGTAAATTATATCAAGGTGGAGGCAGGAGGATCAGGGGTTCAAGGCATTCTCCACCATATAGTAAGTTCAGGACCAACCTGGGATACATTATACCATGTCCCAACACACAAACCAAAATACCCTTTACTATCATGGTATATTGGTTCCATATTTAAGTTTCACTAAAGGGTAGGAGACTATATATTTTTTAATTTTTTCTTTTGAAACGGGGTCTTACTATGTACTCACTGCTGATCTAGAGCTCACTGTGTAGATCATGGTGGCCTCAGATTCATAGAGGTCTTCTGCCTGTTTCCTGAGTGCTGGGATCAAAGGCATGCATTTTCATACCTGGCTTGAAATTTTTTTATTATATGAAATTTTAGAAACTCACAAAATCCATAGACTAATAGAATGAACCCTCTTGTACCTATTAGCCCCCGACAGCCCTACCAACCTACACTCATGGCTTTCACCTGTGTGTGGCAGCTCACGTCTATAACCCAATCATTTGGAAGGCTAAGACAGGGAATCATAACAACTTGGAGGCAAGTCTGGGGTACAAAGTCAGATTTTGCCTTAACACAAATAAATAAACAACATCAATCCCACATACTGTTTCATCGATAATCTTCCATGCTCCCCTGCTATACCTATTATTGATTTTTTAAGGCAGTAGGCTAGGATTATTTCCACTTATGGAAATCAGTCATTTCCTGTGGGCTCTTCCTGCGGAGGCTGGAACTTGTAGGAGTATAACGCAGAAATGGCTTCAGTTTGGCAAAAGGTAAATGTGCAATAAGAACAGCTGTGGGCCATTAGTGAACAACACTCACTAATGGGTCCTGTCCTAGTAAAGGGAATCTTGGCAGTGAACCAACAGTGCTAACTGTAGGTCTGAAATTTTCTCGTGGTAGTTAGGGAAGAAAATGGTACCCAACCCGTTGTTTTGATTCCTGACTACACAGCTTGACTACATTTCTCCAAACCCCTTTGCTATGGCTGTATGCCTTGTTTCTAGACAATTGAAAGTAGCGAGACGTGATCTGTGACTCTTTTGGGCCTAGACAGTAACGCCACTGTTCAAGTCCTTTCATATCTTCTCTTTCTATCTTTGCTGAGTTCCCAAGTGTGAGCGTTCTCTCTCTCTCTCTCTCTCTCTCTCTCTCTCTCTCTCTCTCTCTCTCTCTCTCTCTCTCTCTCTCTCTCTCTCTCTCTCTCTCTCTCTCTCTCCTCTCTTTCTCACAACCTTCCTTCCTTTCTTTCTTTCTTTGGCTTTTTTGAGACAGGGTTTCTCTGTGTAGTTTGGAGACCAGGTTGGCCTCGAACTCACAGAGATCTGCCTGCCTCTGCCTCCTGAGTGCTAGGACTAAAGGTGTGTGCCACTACCACCCAGCCAAGTGCTTTCTTTTTATAGTTAGTAGATACAAAGGGTCTAGCACATGTACTGGAGGTCTTAAGAAATGGAGGTTCCAGCAGTGTTCTTGAATAAGCATTACAAAAGCACTCCTTCAACGGACCTGTCTTGGGTTGTGATGAGATTTTTTTTTAAAAAAAGAATGATTTTGTTATCCCATTAAGACTTTTTTGGAGCCAGGCATGGTGGCTCATGTTTTTAATCCCAGCACTCTGGAGGCAGGCAGGCAGATCTCTACAAGTTCAAGGCCAACCTGGTCTACAAATCAAGTTCCAGGACAGCCAGGGCTACACAGAGAAATCCTGTCTCAAAAAACAGAAACAACAATAAACAACAACAAAAGACTTTTTGGGACCGAATAGAGGGATCTGGAGGCAGAGCAAACCAGCCACCATCATCGGCTTCCATTCCTGGCTTTCTGCTCTACCCTCCAGTAGAGAGTGAGAAAGACACACACACACACACACACACACACACACACACACACACACACACAGAGAGAGAGAGAGAGAGAGAGAGACAGAGAGAGAGACAGAGAGAGAGAGAGAAAGAGAAAGAGAGAGGAAGAGAGGAAGAGAGGGAGAGAGAGAGGGAGAGGGAGAGGGAGAGACCCCATCTATACCCACTGGAAGAAGAGATGGGAAGACGACAGTATAAGATCACATCCAACAACAGAAAGACTTATTTGTCTCCATCAGAGTCTAGAGACTCTACACCAGCAAGACCCGGACATCCCAAGACAGATGAAACAGAAAAGAATGACCTTGAAAACAACCTCATGAAAATCATAGAGGCCCCAAAGAGGATATGAGAAAATCCCTTAAAGAAATGGAAGAAAAAACAAACAAACAAAAAATCAACAAATCTCTTAAAGAAAGCAAGGAAAGCCAAGAAAAAACAATCAAACAGATGAAGGAAACAATTCAAACAGTTCAAGACATGAAAACTAAAATAGAGACAACAAAGAAAACACAAACTGAGGGAAAATGCTGGAAATAGAAAAGCTGAGTAAACAATCAGTATCAGTAACTACAGATGCAAGCATAACCAACAGAATACAAGAGATGGAAGACAGCATCTCAGGTGCAGAAGATAAACTAGAGGAAATAGATTTATTGACCAAAGAAAATCTTAAATCCAACAAATCCTTAACACAAAATATTCAGGAAACATGGGAAACTTTCAAAATTAAATCAAGAACAAATAAACAGTTTAAATAGACCTATAGCCCCTAAAAATTGAAGCAGCCATCAAAAGTCTTCCAACCAAAAGTCTTCCAACAAAAAAAAAGTTCAGGGCCAGATGGCTTTGGTGAAAAATTCTATCAGAAATTCAAAGAAGAGAGAATACCAACACTCTTCAAATTGTTCCACACAGTAGAAACAGAAGGATCACTGCCAAACTCTTTTTATGAGGCTGCAATTACCTTAGTACCCAAACCACACAAAACACAACCAAGATAGGGAATTACAGACCAATCTCCCTCATGAACATTGATGCAAAACTACTCAATAAAATACTGGCAAATCAAATCCAAGAACACATGAGAAAAATCATAAATCATGATCAAGTAGGCTTCATCCCAGGGATGCAGTGATGGTTTAACATACAAAAATTGATCAAAGTAATCCACCATATAAACAAACTACAAAAGAAAAACCACATGATCATCTCACTAGATGCTGAAAAGGCCTTTGGCAAAATTCAACAACCCTTCATGATAAAGGTCTTGGAGAAATAAGAGTTAACAGGAACATACCTTAACATAATAAAGGCAATATAAAGCAAACCGACAGCCAACAACATCAAGCTAAATGGAGAGAAACTCAAGGCGATTCCTCTAAAACCAGGAACAAGACAAGGTTGCCCACTCTTTCCATATCTCTTCAATACTGTACTTGAAGTTCTACCTAGCTAGAGTAATAAGACAACAAAAGGAGATCAAGGGGATACAAATTGGAAAGGAAGAAGTAAAGCTTTCACTATTTACAGATGATATAATAGTCTACGTAAGTGACCCAAAGAACTACCAGGGAACTCTTACAGCTGATAAACACCTTCAGCAAAGTGGCAGGATACAAAATTGACTCAAAAAATCAATAGCTTTACTATATATAGACAATAAATATGTTGAGAAAGAAATAAGAGAAACATCACCCTTTACAATAGCAACAAACAACATAAAATATTTTGGGGTAACTCTAACCAACCAGGTTAAAGTCCTGTATGATAAGAACTTTGAGTCTTTAAAGAAAGAAATTAAAGAAGATGCCAGAAAATGGAAAGATCTCCCTTGCTCTTGGATAGGTAGGATCAACATAGTAAAAACGACAATCCTACCAAATGCAATCTACAGAATCAGTGCAATCACCATCAAAATACCATCACAATTCTTCACAGACCTGGAAAGAACAGTAATCAACTTTATATGGAAAAACAAAAGACCCAGGATAGCCAAAACAACCCTGTACAATAAAGGAACTTCCGGAGGCATCACCATCCCTGAATTCAAGCTCTACTATAGAGCTATAGTAATGAAAACAGCTTGGTGTTGGCACAAAAATAGACAGGTAGACCAATGCAATTGAATCGAAGACCCTGATATTAACCCACACACCTATGAACACTTGATTTTTGACAAAGAAGCTAAAACTATACAATGGAAAAAGAAAGCATCTTCAATAAATGGTGCTGGCATAACTGGAGGCTGGCACGTAGAAGACTGCAGATAGATCCATGTCTATCACCATGCACAAAACTTAAGAAGTCCAAATGGATCAAAGACCTCAACATAAATCCAGCCACACTGAAAGTGGGAGGCACCCTTGAACAAATTGGTACAGGAGACAGCTTCCTGAACATAACAAGAGTAGCACAGACACTGAGCAAACTGAGAAGCTTCTGTAAGGCAAAGGACACAGTCAATAAGACAAAAAGGCAGCCCGCAGAATGGGAAAATATATTCACCAACCCCACATCTGACAGAGGGCTGATCTCCAAAATTTACAAAGAACTCAAGAAGCAAGTCTCCAAAACACCAAAGCATCCAATCAAAATATGGGGTACAGAACTAAATAGAGAATTCTCAATAGAGGAGTCTAAATGGCTGATAGACACTTAAGAAAATGCTCAACATTCTTAGCCATCAGGGAAATGCAAATCAAAACAACTCTGAGATACCATTTCACTCCAGTCAGAATGGCCAAAATCAAAAACTTCAATGACAGTTTATGCTGGAGAGGATGGTGGATGACATCATGGTGATGGATGGAGGGAGAGAGAAGGAGAGACAGTGCACACAATGGAGAGGGAAAGGGGTCAGGCTTGCTCTTTGTTAATGCTCTCTCCTCTCTCCTGGGAATTAGTAAGTAATTCAGTGGGTGTACCAGAGAGAAAGACCCAGCCCACTCTTTAAAACTAGCATTATCCCCTCATTTCCCCAGGGAGGGTGAGGCCCTCCATGGGGGTGTGCATAGTCCGTCATTTCATATAGGGCAGGGCCCAGACCCTCCCCCAAGAGTTCAGGGTGAGAGTGCATCTTACATTGTTGGATGGGAGTCCAAAGTCCGTGTGTATACTCGGGATGAGTACTGATCTACTGCCCAAGGCTCAATAGATTACTTAGGCCTCCTCACTGACACCCAAATGAGGGGATAATGGGGGGGTTGGGGGGAGGGCACGGGAGGAGAGGAGGGAAAGGGAGAGGGCCCTGGAACTGACTTGTGAAGCGTCCTTGTTTCTAATCTAAATTTAGACTGAAAAATAAATAAAAAAGAAAAAAAACTAGCATTAATGCATTCATGAGAGTTGAGCTCCTATGACCCAACGACCTTTTGGCAGGACTCAGCTCTTACAGGTTCTACCACCTCAGTACTGCCTTGCTGGGGACCAACTTTTAGCACATTAACCTTTGGAAGACAAGCCATAATGGCAAGAGAGAGAGAGTGACTTATGATTCCATTGTCATCAGTGGCTTATAGGGCATATGAGATGTCTAGAATCCCAACTTTCCCCCTTTTTCTATGAACTTAGCATGGAAGAGGAAATAGAAGCAATAAACTTGCTTAGAAAACAGTAAGTTAGACAAAAGTAAAATTTAGCTAAAGGAGCACTGCCTTGGCCAGACAGTTTAGGGAAGAGCCCTGGCTGCAGCAGCTAATGAAGCCCCGTTCCCATTCCCCTTATCAGGAAGAGCATCATTCTGCTGGGCACAGGCAGGGCAACCCTGGTTAACAGCTGCCCTGGAAAAGCAGCCATGGCTTATTTCAGATAACTACGATAATATGTTTTCATTGTAACTCTCCTCATTTGTTCAAACACAAAAGCCTGAAAATTTTGTCTCTGTAAAACATGTTTAATTGCCCAAAGTGTTAAGTTGGGGGCCCCAAACCTACAAGCAACCCACAGATAAAAGCATATGTAAGAATGCAACGGTTTAGCTCAAACCTATAGAAGCTGAGGGGATTTCTATAGAGGTTAGCCCGAACAAGTTGTATGCTATTTTTAAAGAGCTCTGCTTTGCTGATCTCTCAGTACTTGAAGTTATTTTTCACTGGGAAGCCATAATGTTGGCAAACAAACAATTGTTTAGGGGAGGTCTCTATACCGACCCTATCAGCTCCCTTGTTGCTAGAGCTGGCTTAGGGATGAAGACTTAACTTAGGGTTGTCATCACAATTAGCTTGCTTCTTATTTCCCTTATCTATTTCCCTTCCCACCTCAGAGAGAGTCTACCAAACACTCATCTGCCTGAGAAGTTTCAAGGAGTCCTGAAGCTGGGAACAGAGCTCTCAAATTTGTGTGCATTCTGGGGCAGGGAAGGAGGTGGAATGAGATGTGTGCCCTCTGAAAACACCAGAATCCACTGGTGTTGGTTAGAGAGAAGGAGGGAGGGAGAAAGGGGGAGGGAGAGAAAGAGAGAGAGACAGAGACAGAGACAGAGACACCAAGTGAGACAAACATTGAATAGGGAAGGCTCCATTTCTTTGTCATGTTTTCACTTGGGAAGACAGGAGGAGTACCAGTATTACCTCAATATTTTCTCTTGTAGAGTAGAGAGAAAAAATATGGTCAAGGGACTAGAATTTCACCATGATATTTTCACAGTGTACACGGTGTATGTGATCATTTTCACCCCCTTACCTTCCCTTGCCCTTCTCCCACTCCCACTGATACACTTCCGTTTCCCGACTAGGCTCTCTCTTACTAGCCCGTCTTTTTTGCTCTTTGTGCTGATGAGTTTCCGTGGAGTTGTGTACAGGGACATGGGTGAGGGGTTATGTACAGGAGTGTGTGCAGCTTACCAATGGCTACAGGCTGAAGACAATGCCCCCAACTGTGTATAAATCCTCAGGGAAGGGGGTCCATGAGACCCTCCCCCTTCCACAACAGAGTGCAATTTTCATCAACCTTTTGAGATATTATCTGAAGTATCCCAGAATCACTGAAGTCCAGAGACGTCAAACTGAATTCTCTCTTAACCTTCCCCCACCAACCAGATGACTCACAAAGTGCCTGTAGGTATAAGGAAATAATAGGTTTTCAGGTTTGAGGACAGAGGTTGATAAACTCTGTAAATGGCCAGAGAGTTAGTATTTTAGGCTTTGTGTGGCATGTTAGTTATATCTGATGCAATGATCCAAAGCAGTCATGAAAAGGACACAAGTGAGCAGGGGTAGGGTCACATGTCTGCAACCCCAACACTTGTGAGGCTGAGGCAGAAAGGCTTCCTCAGTTGCTCTCCATTTTATTCTTTGACACAGGGTTTCTCACTGAACTGGGAGCTCTCTGTTTCTGCTAGGTTGGTTGATCCGTAGCTCTTGGGATCCACCTCTCCTATCCTTTCCAATACTGGGGTTACAGGCTCTTTCAGTTAGGATTTCTGTTGCCATGAAGAGACACCATGACCATGGCAATGCTTCGAAAAAAAAGCATTTTATTGTGGTGGCTTACTTACAGTTCAGAGGTTTAGTCCATTATTGTCATGGCAGCAAGCAAGGCAGTATGTAGGCAGACATGGTGCTAGAGGAGGGACTGAGACTTCTTACATCTCGACTCACTGGCAACAGGAAGTGGTCTGTGATACTGGCAGTATCTTGAGCGTATAGGAGACCTCTAGACCTGCCTACACAGTGACACACTTTCTCCAACAAGGCCACATATACTCCAACAAGGTCACACCTCCTAGTAGTGCCACTCTTTTGGGGGTACATTTTCTTTTAAACCACCACAGGGGCCATTCATTTTTTTTCAATGTTGGTGCTTGGGATTTGATTTCATGTCCTCTTGCTTTCCCAGCAAATACTCTGAGGTATCGCTCCCATCCAGATTTTACAGATTCCAAATGACTGGAGAACTTAGTGCTTTCTGTGCACTTAATATTCCATGTTATGTGAAAATTACATGAAATTCATAGCTAAGGTTTTATTGGAACATAGTTATACTATGTGCTTTTTAATTTTCTTTTGGGTTGATTTCTTTGTTTGAGACTGGGTCTAATTAAGCATAAGTTAAAATATCTCTTGCTGCTATGTGGCACAGATCTGAAATTCTAGTACTTGGGAGGTAAAGACAGGAGGATCAAGATCAGCCTCAGTTACGGAGTCCTGTCTCAAGACGGAAAAAATTACCTCTTGGCAATTCCTTTAAAACATGACCATTTTGGTTTCTCTGGTCTTGATGGAGCCAAAGCAAGTGTGTAAGCTCAGAACCACGAAAGTATAAAGAAACCATCTTCAAAAGTTTCTGGTGAAGGCCAAGGAGATGGCTCAGTTGGTAAAATACTTGCCACACAAGCACAAGCCCCTGAGTCTTCATGTACCTACATAAAAAGCTGGCATGATGGCACACATCTGTAACTCCAGGACTGGGAATCTAGAGACAGGAGGATCTCTAGAGCTTGATGGCCAGAATCTAACTGAATTAGTGATCTCCAGTTTCACTGAGAGACCCTGTCTCAAAAGAAATAAGGTAGAGAGCGACTCAGGAACATACTGGGAATCAATACCTGGCTGCTACATGTGCACACACACACACATGTGTGCACACACAATACAAACACTTGTGCCCAGTAACGTGCACGCGAGCGAGCGAGCGAGCGCGTGCACACACACACACACACACACACACACACACACACACACAACCAAACCCCTATAATAGGGCTTATTTAATGTTACTCAACTTTGAAAACATGCCTGTGTTTCTAGTTTCTACATTCTTACACGTGTTTATTTTGAGGTTTGATAGCTATTTCTCCTACTTAGAAAATCATCGCAGAAATAAAGTATAATACTCTTTAGTTACTAAAAATTTAGAAAAATATCTTTAACAAAAAAGTCTCGTTATGTAACCCAGTCTGGTCTAAAAATCTGGATCTTTGTGCCTCGGCCTCTCCAGTGCTGGAGTTAGAGGCATGAGCTACTGTGGCTGGCCTAGTAAGAACACACTGAAAAGTGCCACTTCCCCCCTGTTGTTTCCCAGTTTAAGGATTACTAATGTTGGACCCTGTCTTAATTGGGGTTTCTATTGCTGTGAAGAGGCACCGTGACCATGACAACTCTTTTTTAAAAATACTTTTCTTGATTCTTTGTGAATTCCACGTCAGGCATCCCAATTCCATTCATTTCCCTGTCTCTTCATCCACCCTCTGCCCTTGTAACCCCGCCCCCCCAATAAAGTAAAAGAAAATTTAAAAGAAAAAAATCTTGTCATGGAAGCAATGTGACACAGAAAGTCACACAGTGTACCCTTTAGTCCATCTATCTTTACTCGCAAGTGTTCATTGCAATGAATCGATCTGGTTTGAGGTCTCTGGTTTCAGCTACATCATTGATAATGGGGCCTCACAGGGACCCCTCTTGGATATTCTGTTGCTGTCCTGTGTCATGGACATCCTGCAGCTTTGGATCTACAGTACCAGCCCCATCACATGCGCAGCTCATTAATGGGTGGATGTTGGGGTGGGCCAACTCATAGCCCTGGTTCTGGGCCTGGGTGGTAACTGGATTGGGCAGCCCACCAGCTCACCTGACCATGGCAACTCTTGTAAAGGAAAACATTTCACAGGGGCTGGCTTACAGTTTCAGAGGTTTAGTCCATTATCATGGTGGGACATGGCAGCTTGCAGGCAGACATGGTGCCAGAGAAGGAGCTGACAGTTCCTTATTTTGATCTACAGGCAGCAGGAGAGACCACAAAGCTTGTCTTCACAGTGACACACTTCCTCCAACAAAGTGCCACTCTCTATGGGCCTAGCATCCAAACACATGGGTCTGTGGGGGCCATACCTATTCAAACCACCACAGACCCCTTCTGATTGGGCCCCCTGGATTTTGTTGACTAGGATCTCTCTTGTATCCTGGAGGCTTGCACCAGCAGCTGCCTTCCAGTCTGGCCCAGTTTGCTTTTCCAAACCCACTACTTCTTTAGTGGCAAGTCTCTGGCAGGCCCACTTCCCCAGGGTAACCCCTACTCTCCCTTCCCTCCACTGTCCTATCCATTTCCTCTTCCCAGTTCCACTCAGTCTCAGAAAACACCCATCCTCTTGCTGAGCCTTCTTGGTTTAGCACTGGTTCATGGATTTTTCCAATTTCCAAACTCCCACAGCACTTAGCCTGGGGTACACAATTTAGCACTTAATTATATATTGCCTCTTATTTATTTTTGTTTGTTGTGCTAGTTTTTGCCTCCTTTAAAGCAACATATCTTGTATTTTTGTTAAATCCCCTGAATCACTCTAGTACACACATAGTAAGCACTTTATGCCCTACCAACAAATGCTGATTATTTCACTCATAGATTGGTAGGCACTGATATGAGACTGCTGCTTAATAAATATTTGTCAGATTTATTAAATTGGCTTGAGTAGTGAAGGAAATGGGCTCCAAATATAGCGTCCAGTTGGGCAAATCACACCAGTTCTACATTCATTTTTCATCTGCCAAATGAAGATAAGAAATGTCTTCTTGCTGGTCATAGTGACTGTATTAGTTATATCTCTGTAGCTGTTATAAAAATACCATGACCAGCTGCACCTCTGCAAGCTCAACCTGCTGGGCCAGTGCCACTATTCACACCCGCAGCGGAACCTTTGCAAATATTCTCACGAAGTTCTCTCAGAACAGAACTTCCAGATCTTAAAGAATTATGAGCTCTCTGGGCTTAACCAAGAGAAGCTGGCAGTGTTTCTGGTCCAGAGCAACCCTTTTTTCATGCCTGAGATACACAAAGGTTATAAAGGAGAGGGAGAGAAATGGATTCGCGGGCAGCCACAACTGTGTGAGAGACTGTATGTCTGTGAGCACTTCACCAGGGGCAACTGCAGTTATCTCAGCTGCCTTAGGTCTCATAAGCTGATGGACAGAAAGGTGTTGGCCATAATGAGGGAGTATGGGCTGGGTTCTGATGTGATCCAGAACATCCAGGACATCTGCAACAACAAGTACTCTCGGAGGAACCATCGCGGCCCTTTTCCTTTTTAATTGTGTGAACTTTCAAATAAACAGAAATTGCAAGGAAAAAAATACCATGACCAGAAGCAACTTACCAAGGAAAGAGTTTATTTTGGTTTACAGCTCAACCGGGATCAGAGTTCATGATGGTGGGGAGGCATGGAAGCAGATGGCAGGTGTGGCAGGAGGAAGAGGAAGCTGAGAGCTCACACCTGTAGCAGGATTGCTAAAAACTCAGAGACAGATATTGGGGTTAATGCTGAAGATCAGAGAAGTAAAGCAGTCAGCCACTAGAGCGTTCTCACCTCTACCAAAGCTCAAACCAGAGGAGCACTGCGCCGAACCTCAGACTGCACTGCTCTCCACCAGACCTCAGACTGCACTGCTCTCCACCAGACCTCAGACTGCACTGCTCTCCACCAGACCTCAGACTGCACTGCTCTCCACCAAACCTCAGACTGCACTGAGCTTCTGTCTCCTTCTGCCTTATATTCCTCTCTAGTGCTGGGATTAAAGGCGTGAGATCCCAAGTGCTGGGATCACCTTTGTGTGAATTCTGTTTCTCTTTTACTTTATTATTTTATTTTTTGGTTTTTTTCGAGACAGGTTTCTCTGTATAGCTTTGGAGCCCATCCGGCATCCTCAGAGTCTGCCCGGGGATGTACCTCCACGCCTAAACCTCTAAATAGTGCCACCACCAGGAAACCAAGTGTTTAAATGTGTGAACCTGTGGAAGGCCTGTCTCATTCAAACCACTACAGTGACACGTACCCGTAATTCTAACATTTGAGAAGTAGAAGCAGGAAGATCACAAATGTGAGGTCAGCCTGGTATACAAAGTGAGACCTTCCATCTCAAGAAAATGTCTTCCTGACTGGATGTGGCATTGCATGTATGTAATTCCAGCACTGAGTAAGTAGAGGCAGGAGGATGAGGAGTTCAAGGCTAGCCTGTGCTGTATGAGGCCCTCTCATCTATTTGTCTGTCTGTCTGTCTGTCTGTCTGTCTGTCTGTCTGTCTATCTATCTATCTATCTATCCATCCATCCATCCATCCGTCTGTCTACCTATCTTCCTAATCTGCCTTAGAGTTACTGTGAGTCTTATATGAGATCATGGGTACAAAAATACCATGTAAAGTTTTTTTTTTATCTTGCCCTACTATAAGAACATTAGTGGCTGTGATAGCCTTTATCTGTTCTTACAGGATTCCCTGGGGGAAGTGGGGCTTGTTGCCTATCACATGGAGTGGACTACTCTGTTACAGAACTACTCTCCAGGACAGCTAAGAACAATTGGGAAAGGAGGAAGAGAATTACTTGTCTCTTGGCTTCCATGTTCCTGAGAAGGTATGTTGGTCACAGAAAGTGTGATGGGATTTTTTTTTGTTTTTTTCAAGACAGGGTTTCTCTGTATTGTTTTGGAGGCTGTCCTGGAATTCGCTCTGTAGACCAGGCTGGTCTCGAATTCACAGAGATCAGCCTGCCTCTGCCTCCCAAGTGCTGGGATTAAAGGCATGCACCACCAACTCCTGGCTGTGATGGGATTTTGAAGTAGAAATTCTCTATAGCTAGACAATCTCAGTTGTCTCTTTACGTCATCCTTTCTGTATTGACGCCATCTTTTCTCCCAGTAGTTGTGAAGCAAAATGTGGACTAAGGCATCAAGGCTTTCAAGAGAGAAATTTCTGCTTTGTAATCAAACCTGAGTTCACCTCTTGGGGAGTGCAATGCTAAGACAGGCAACGACAGGGCAGGAGTCTGGAGTTATGTTCAAAGTAGTACCATCTGTGAACAACGGAAGCGTGGGGTTTTATTCTGGAAGTGGACACACATGCATATGGGAAAACCCTTTACGGGTGGGCACATTCCTGAGCATGCTCAGTAAAAGGTGCTAGTTCAAGGAGAAGAGACACATTTCTGGGAGTCATTTAGCCAGTGTTCAAAAAGCAATAGAAGGCATACAACACTTGTGGACTTGCTCAGTATGCATCATAAAGATAACAGGAATGCCTCTGGGCATGTTCAAATTTCATGTTGAAGTTTCATGAAACTAAAAGAGAACAAGAAAGAAAAAGAAAGACAGGTCATTTCACTTAGCTGCTAACATGTTTGGGCTTCTTTACTTTTTCTTCTCTGGTACTGCAGGCCATACTTGTACTTGGTGTATGCTAGTAAATGATGTATTACTGAGTCATATCCCACCATGAATCTTCTGTATTTTATTTCTCCAGAATCCAAAAGGGAAGTACAACTCTGGCCATCATTGAGGTTAACACATTTCTTTTTTCTTTCATATGTCTTTCTTCCCCTTTCCTCTTTAGTTTTCCCCATCTTGTGACTTCTTCCCTATCTTCCCCTCTCTTCCTTTCATTGGTCCTTATTTTAGTTGACTATTATATCAAAGTGCATTTCTTGAGCTGTCTTTTTCTGTGTTGTTACTGTTGTTGACATGGGTCTTGCCATGTGGTTCTGGCTGGCCTGCCTCTGGAGTGCCAGGATTACAGGCATGTGACACATCTGGTTGCTTCATGCTTTAATTAAAATATTTGGGATGGAATATATCTCTATGTATGTGTGTATGTATAAATAAAACTATATGTACACATATATATTTTTTTCTCTCTCCATGTATTTCTCTTAAGACAGTGTTTCACTATGTAAGTTCTGGCTGGCATGAAACTCACTATGTAGACCAGGCTGGTCTCAAACTCACAGATGTCTGTCTGCCTTTGTCTCCTGAGTGCTGGGTTTAAAAAGGTGTGTGCCACCAGTTCCAGCCCTAACATGTCCTTTTATTAGTGTTTAGCAATGAACAGTTTCCTCCTATTTGGGTTAGTGTTTTGCAGTGAGATATGCATGTGTAGTGGATATATTTGTGCTACTCTTCTCGAGAACAATGGCATTTAAGATTTTTCTTTTGGAGCCCAGCATGGTGGCACACACCTTCATCCCAGCACGTGGGAGGCAGAGACAGGCAGATCTCCATGAGTTTGAGGTCAGCCTGGTGTACAGAGTGAATTCCAGCTCAGCCAGGGCTACGTAGAGACACCCTGTCTTTAAACAAAAGTGATTTTTCTTTTAGAAAAAAAATGCAACTATACAATACTGATGTTGAAAATTGTTGTGGGGCATACCATTTTTTTCTAGTAGATTATTTTGTAGACATTTTTTTTCTTTTTGCAGACTAGCTTGGAACTCCCTATGTAGCTTAGAATCGCTTCAAAATGTCAGGGATTCTCCTGCCGCAGCCTCCTAGTGTTACAAGTTGAGTAACCACACTCAGCATGGATTTTCTCTTCATAGAGACTTAACTAGAACAATAGCCCTAGGGGAGGAAGTCCATCTGAAAAACAAAATACATGGGGTTTTTAAAGTTCTGGGTTCTAGTGTTGACTTTTTGATATGAACTTGGACATTTTTGTATTAATAATATGCTTGTTTTCCTGCAAAAAGAAGTATTTTCAGAGCCAGATGTCTTAAGGAAAGAGCTTGTCTTAAAAAAAATCATCCTTCCAGAAGGCGAGGACGCTGTATTATAGAGGTCAGTAATTTCAGGACTTCATAAGCATAAAATTTCCACATAGTACCTCCCACCAACTGTTTCCCAGACTTCAGTAGAGCACACTTAGCAGAATGAGTTTTACATCTGCAAAAGAGAGCCCCACCCCCTTTCCTCTAGGATTTAAGAGCACCTTCTGGCATTCCTTAGCAAGGCTCAAATCCAGATCTGAGCCACACCTGAGAAAGTGACCTAACCCCATCGCCATCTTCAAAGTTCTGGAGAGGCGCTGGGATACCATTCGTAAGAACATCCCGTTCTTTAGCTTTTCAGGACATAGGCAATACTATTACAGAGGAAGTGATACCCAGTTTTTCGTGCCTGGTCCCTTTTCTAAGTGGACACCACTTTTGTTTTGGACTCCTACATAGAAAACAACTCTGTTACCCCCATCCCCTGAAAAGCGCTTGTTGTTCTTGTGTGCGTGTCCAGAAGTTCTTCGGCCAGCCAGGGTGGAGAGCCCAAGATACCCCTCTGGAGCTGCGTGGGCTTGAAGCAGCTTTGGCAATCGCTCTCTGGGTCTGGCCTCCCCCGCAGAGCAGGTGAAAGGCTTGGGAGGGCAGCTGGAGGAGTTGTCTTCCTTACCTGGCGAAGGGGCGGGGCAGTACGGCCGTCAGGGGTGGGGCCCAGGTGCGATCCCGGCTTGTGATTGGTCGGCGCCGCGCCTGTCTCCATGTGCCGCGCCGCCAAGGCACAACATTCAAGCCCGGGAGGCGGGGCCGGCGCGCGCTTGGAGGAAGCGGCGGCGCTGCAGCTGCGGGGCGTGGGGGCGGCGGCTTCGGAGGCCAAGGCGGCGGTGGTGGCCCTGGCGGAGGCACCGGCACCTTGGCCGGGAAAAGCGCTCGGCCGGAACCCCACAGAAGGACCTATGGAGGTGGCAGCCGGTGGAGGCTGCGGCGCGGGGCCGCCGTTGCTGCTGAGTGATAGTGAGCAGCAGTGCTACTCTGAGCTCTTCGCGCGCTGTGCAGGCGCTTCAAGCGGGGGCCCGGGACCTGGCCCCCCCGAGGCTACCAGGGTCGCCCCCGGCACTGCCACTGCGGCCGCTGGTCCAGTGGCCGATCTGTTCCGTGCTTCGCAGCTGCCACCGGAGACGTTGCACCAGGTATGTCTCGGCGCTCTTTTATCCCTCACAGGTCTGTGGGGACAGTGTCTATGGAAGAATGGGGCGACAAGGAGTGTTCTCTGGGATCTGGAGGGCGTCGGCCAGGGCGGCAAAAAAGGGGGGGGGGTGCTGTGCAGCCGAGGATGGCGGCGACGCCCTTGTCCCCAGGGACACTAGCCTCCTCTGCAGCTTATCTCCTCCAGTCCCAGTGCTTGGGTGCGCTCTTCCTTCCTTGAGAGAGTCTCAACACCCTTGTCGTTTCTGGGGGTTCTTCAGCCTCCCAGACCCAAAGTTTGCCCTGTTCTGGAAGTGATGTTTGTTTTGGCTGTTGTCTGCTTTAACCTCTGTTCCCTGCTCCTGCCCCTCCCTTTGTTGACTGCACACTCAGGGTGCCTTGCTGGGATTTGAACTTGAAGGGTGTGGACATGTGTGTCTGTGTATGGCTCTTGGCCTAGGACTAAATGTTGTCCCCGCTTTTTATTTGTGATATGTACGTACCTGCTACATACATTTGTTCACTAACGTATTTCTTATTATTACTATGAAACTGGAAAATCTTAATGCCCAGTTGTAGAACAGGGACTCGGGGCTTCAAGAGAAGAGCGTTGGTCAATCCAAAGTAAGTTCCCCATTTGGGTTCAGGGGTGGACTCAGAAGTCCATTTTATTGTTCCTTGACTTTGATGTGGAGTTATGAAACCAAGGGCGTCATAGCTTCTTTCTGCTTGCCCCATACCTGGAAAGGAGGAGGGCATGATACAAAGCAGGTGCTGTTTTTGTTTTCTGCTTTCCTTAAAGCTTGGAGAAAGACTGCTTGTTAAGCCTTTTGTCTGTCATCTGTTGTCACCAGCAGTAATTGGTGATAAAATTGTTCATATATAGCCCTAAATATGAATCTTTACTTAAAAAGCAATAGTGTGAAAGTTATGACCACCAACTGAATATTTATAATGCCGATCAATGCTTTAAAACATAGTTCCTAGGGAGTACTGAGGGCTTTATGGTTCATTTGCCTTATCATTGCCTTTGTGGTGCTTTTCTTTTTTGCTTTTTATGTCACTCAAGACTGTTTTATACTGCTGGAGCATACATATATGCTCATATATTTATGAGTGTAATCTTAGCCACTTGGTTCACCTTTTTGTATTTAGGATTTCTGAACATGATCAGTATTCATAGAATTTAGCATGGCTGTTTGTTCCTGTAGAATTCCTTGATAAGAAGATAGTTCAGCCACTGCTGCTAAGCAGTTGAGTTGCACAAGGTGATGAGGAAGTCAGTGTTCTGAAACAAACCGTAGCTATTACAAGGACCCCAGGATACTTCTGAGCATGATACATTTACTAAATCGTCTGAGGCAATGCACCAAATAAGTGGGCTGGGCATCTGACAGGGATTATTAAGTGATCGGTAATATATAAAGTGTGATGAGAGAAAGGGGCATATGAAGATTGGTTGAGGTTTCCTTAGGAATTGGAGAAGGGGCTTTACTATTTGATAACTGATGCTTCCTTGAAGTACACATAATTTAAAAAGAGCCCAAGGCACACAGGGACTTAGAGTGGAAAACTGCATGCAAAAGACTATTTCAGATGGTAGCAGAAGGGGCCATTCCTACTAGATTGCTTGCAGTCAATCTGAGCTTTGTGCTCCCTTACTAAGCCCAGTGAAACAAGATACACTCCCTTTAACTTGGTAAAATTAGAATAGCCCACTACTCTTGATACAGGTAAAAATTAACCTTTGAAGTCACCCTGAACTGGGAAAGTAATCAAACTTGGCATCTAGTGGCCATTAAGTTTTATCTGTCACTTTGGTGATAAGTGTGTGCTCTGTCTTATTCACTTGTTTCACCGCATTAATGTATTAGCTTTTAGTAAACAAATGTAGAAAATTTCCCCCGTCCCTTCTAAACAGGAACCTGTAAGCTCAGATTTAACTGGCCCAACAGGTATAACTGCTCAAATCATGGAGACAATAACCGGACCTGGTAGTTTCTATGGTTAATGGCCAAGTTTTCCTTTTAATAAGCATTCGATTAAGATTATTGCAATCTAGGCTGGGGATTTAGCTCAGTTGGTAGAGTGCTTGCCTAGCATGCAGGAAATACTCGATTCAGTTCCTAGCACTGCGTAAAAATGGGTACGGGGGCACATACCTGAAATCTCAGCACTCAGGAGATAGAGGCAGAAGGATCAGAAGTTCAAGGTCATACTCAGCTACATAGTTAATTTGAGGATGTTCTGGGTAAATTAGACCTTGTCTCAAAAATGATTATTATTATCTATTAGGAAAGAAGAGAATTTAACCAGGAAAAAGTCCTATAGAATACATAATATGCAGGGCAGTGATGGTGCATACTCCCACCACTGAGGAGGCAGAGGCAGTTGGATCTCTGTGAGTTCGAGGACAGTCTGGTCTACAGAATGAGTTGTAGGACAGCCAGGGTGGTTACACAGAGAAACCCTATCTTTAAAAAAAGAGAGAAAGAAAGAGAGAAACAAACAAACAAAACCCACATAATTTATTTCCTTTTTGGAGCGTGAAATAAACCTCTGCATCTATTTAGTTTTGGAAGTAAGCTTACAAAGTTATTATAGGTATTTTCTACAGTATATATAGAAATATTTGTATATACTTATAAATTATATGCATAAAATTATATATGAGATTTATATACCTATATACTTATACATTATGTATAAAAACATCAACACTTACTAAGAGTCTTCTAAAGGTCCATGCGTTAAAGGGTTGGTTTTCAGGGTGATATTGTGGGAGATAGTTGTAAGTTGAGTGGGTATAGTAGGAGGTCCTTAAATCTTTAGGAGAGTTGTAACATACGATAGCTACCTCCAAAGACAGAGTTTATATTTGACTCAGTGAATTAACTAACAGGTAGGCTACTTTATAATGTCTGCTTTTTGGATCACTCTCTAGAGATATTATGTATATTTAAGTTATAATTGGTTTTCATTTTTACAGTAGGCCGCTCATGGGCATCAAGATTATAACTAATCTTGATGCCATTCAATCTATATTATCAGGAGAAATCATTGAATGGGGAAAGAGCCCAATAAGTAATATCTGATTATCAGATAATGGATTATATATAGTAAAGAAGCATGTCCAAATTGTGATAAGTAGTTTTTTGAGTTTTTGAATTTATTTATTTTATTACTTCATATGTATAAGCATTTTCCTGCATGCATATGTGTGTACCATGTGTGTGTCTGGTGCCCACTAAGGTCAGAAAAGGGCATAAGATGCCCTGTGATCCAAAGTTACAGTTTTGAGCTGCCACGTGGATGCTGGGAATTAAACTCTGGTCCTTTGCAAGAGCAGCAAGTGGTCTTAACCATTGAGTCAACTCTCCAGGTCAGTTGGGGATTTTTTTAAATCTCTGTTCACAATCTCATTTCTGAGATGTCATTAAAAAATTCAACTCAGGATCTCTTGTAGCTCAAGCTGGCTTCAAGTTCTCTGTGTTGCAAAAATTGACCTTGAACTCATGCCACTACTTCCCATGTACTGGGATTACATATATGTGCCACCACAAGTCACTCATTTAACAATTAAAAAATTTTATAGGAATTGTTTAATCATTAAGGAAATCAACAAAATCCTTATCAGGAAAACTTTCCTATTATGAGTGAGATTATTAGGCAGCACTATTTATTTCTTTTAATTTTTAAATTGTTTTAATTTTTGATGTAATACATTATTTCCCCCTTCCTTTTCCTCCCTTCAGACCCTCTCATATACCACTCCTTGCTCTCTTTCAGATTCATGGCCTTTTAAAAAATTCATTGTTGCTACCTGCATATATGTATTTGTATATACAAATATCTTCCTAAATATAACCTGCTCAGTCTGTGTAATGTTGGTGTACATATATTTTCAGGGCTGACCATTTGGTATTGGATAACTAATTGGTGTGCTCTTCTCCAAGGAAGACTCCAGTCAGCATTTCTCAGTTGCTTTAGTTCTTTGTATGGGGTTTAGGCCTCTTGGACTCTTCCCTTATCTCTGTATATTATTGTCTTTGATCAGCTTGTGTTGAGGCAATCATGGTGGTGAGACATTATGGGTATAGCTTCTGAGAGTGCTAGGACACACACACTCACAGTGAACTCCCTGGACCTCTGGTTCTTATAATCTTCTCACTTCCTCTTCCACAATGATCCCCAAGTGTTAGGTGTTGGGATGTTTTATAGATGGATCCAGAGGGACTGGGCTCCACAAATCTGCACAATGATTTGTGGTTTTCTGTAATGGTCTCTATCTGTTGCAAAAAGAAGTTACTTTGGTGAGAGTAAAAGGAAAAATACTTAGAATGTTGTTAGGGATTATTCTGGTTTAGTAAAGTGGTAGTTGTATGCATTCATCTAAGATCTGTGATTGCACTAACCATGGGTGTTATTTGGTTAGGTTTCCAGTACAAGGCATAATTTTCTTCTTGTTGAGTAGTTCAATTAGAGACTTGTTTTGGTTACCTCTAAGGTATGAATATCACTACTGTACCTTTGTGGTTACTCTGCCATGCTGGTTATTGTTGTGGTTCATAGTTAGCCACAACTATTTTTTTAATGTAGATAAGGGACTGTATAGCTGGTTCAGCAGGTAAGAGCACATACTGCCTAGTTCCCAGCACCCATATTGGCTGGCTCATGGCCTCCATTGGATCCAATGTCCTCTTCTGGCTTCGGTAGGTACTATATTTATGTAACCCTTACATATATACATACTTTAAATTAAAATAAAATCTTTAAAATATAAATGAAGTAATTTATTGCTTTTGGTTCTTTAGATAATGCCATTTTATAGCTGGCATGTATTTTTTGAGACAAGTTTTCATTAGTAGTAGCTAGCCCTGACTAGTCCAGAAGCTAGCATTTAGCTTGTATCAACTCTCCTGTCTCAGCCTCTGGAGCTCTGGAATTACAGTTGTGTGTCATTGTAACATATACTTGATGGAGATAAGAGGATAACACACTAAAACATAATGTTATAGTACTGTTTAGGGATACTGTTTGAAATAGTGTTCCTTTTTTTTTTTGAGCAATGACTCACGTAGCCAAGGCTTGTCTCAAACTCACTATGTAGCTGAAGATAACTTTGAACTCCCAATCCTCCTCCCTGTACTTCCCATGCCAAGTTTATTTTTCTAAAAGAGAATAGATGTCAGCATATACAGTAAGTATCAGATTCAATACCAGATTCAAGGTACTATCTGATTAAAAAGATATTTGAAGTATGGAGTATCCCTCAGCTCTGGGAATCCTGAGGCAGGAAGATAGCAAGTTTGAAGCCAGCTTGGTTTGCATAGTGAGATAATATTTCAGTATGCATGATTTAAAATTAGTTTCTACTTTAGTTTTATATATATAGGAATGTGACATATATATGATCAATAAAACAACACAGTTTTATGTTAGTTCAGTTTAAAATGAGACATTGTATTCTACACAGCCTTCTGTAACTTGTTGTTCCTCTCCATTGTTATTTTTTTTTGGAATTTGTCCTTCTTGATACATGTCCCGTCAGTTCATTTATTTCCCTTTGAAAAGTTTATTACCCATTCTTGCAGTGAGTCATCATTGTGATGTTGTAGAGATCTTTATGCCAAAGGAAAGTAAGCGACCTTTATACACAATGTCACACAACTGGGGGATTGTTTTAAACACACGAACATTAAAAATACCCCACAGGTAGTAGAATGCACACTGATATTCTTGAGGGTGACGGTGGTCTTTTAATCTAACTAGGCTTTCTTGGGAATTCTTACTTTTTATCATTTAGATAATACTCTGTTAGTTTCTATGATCAAAGGCACATAGATAAGACTTTACATATTTAGTACAGTATACTACCCCTACATAGATGGAAGAAACCCTTAAGTTTAACATTTCTAGACCATTATGGCTATTAATTTCTGTATAATGGCAACTCAATATGACAAACTGTGATATTTCTTTCCAAGCTTGATAACACAACTAAAGTTTCAAAAAATTCAGATTCACACACATACATACTCATGCGTATATATGACCATTGATATTAGTGTGTCATGTATTAATAACAGCAGCAACAGTTTTTCCAGGTTATTCAGTCATCTGAACAAAATTGTAGAGACATCCAGTGTATTCCATTAAGAAAAAAGAAGTGTAGTGGTGCATGTCTTTAATCCTGGCATTCAGGAGGCAGAGGCAGAGGCAGAGGCAGGTGGATCTCTATGAGTTCAAAGTCAGCTGAACCTACAAAATGAGTTCCAGGTGAGTTGAGGCTCACACCAGGACACTGTCTCAAAAAAACAAAACAAAACCCAAACACACACACACACACACACACACACACACACACACACACACACGAGTCAAATTAATGTTGCCCATATGTGCACCTATTTAGGGCTGACCCCTTGGGATTGGATAACCTGTATCAGGGGGCTTATCTCTGGAGAAAATGAATTCCAAGTCTCATTCTTGTTTTGGCTCTCGCTTTTGCTGTCTGTTAGCAGTCATTTCTTGCCTATAGCTCTTCATATAGGGGTGGGGCTTTGTGGAATTTCTGCCAACCACATTGGTGGGAGGGGCTTGGTCCTGCCTCTATTTAGTATGCCAGACTTTGTTGACTCCCCAAAGAGTGAACCGGGGATGGGAAGAGGGGGAGGTGGGAGGCAGGAGAAGGAGTGGGGAACTGGGGCTAGTATGTAAAATGAAAAAAAAATAAATAAGAAAATGAATGCCAATTGGTATCATTCTTCAGGTCCTGTTTATGCAACCAAGGTCTTGAGATTTCATGGACAAAGTTTCCCTGTCACATAGAAGAGACAGTCTACCAGCAGGTGTCCTCTGACCCTGTCAATCTTACTATCTCTTCTTCCTCAATTTTCCTTGAGCTTTAGGTGGAGGAGTTGTGTTATAGTTGTACTAACTGGAGTTGGTACCTTGTGGTCATTTATTCTCTGCACCTTGACCAGTTGTGGATCTTTATAGTATGTACTCTGTCTTGTGCAAAAAGAAGCTGCTTTGCTGACATGTGAGAGCTATACTTATCTGTAGACAGAATGTAAGCATTTAGAATACAGCTAGACATTATATTGGTTTAGGAAAAATGGCAGCAGTAGGTTCTCCCGCAGGTCTATGGCTTCTCCAGCCACGGATAGTTCGCTATGTTTACAGTACCAGACATGAAATCCTTCATATTGAACATCCCTTAAGTCCGATTAGACATCATTGTTACCCCCAGGATAAAAGCGCTGTTATTGCACCATTGGTGAAATCTTGCTGGGCAGGTCATTGTTGTGGTTCAGAGGCTTTGCAGCTGGCTAGGACTATTGATTGCTTTTTTTCTCCATTGGCAGCTTACCTAGCACCTTCTGATACTATGAAAGTCAGTCCTGGTGGAGGAGGGGAAGACTTTCTGGTAAAATCCAGTCCATGTGTTCAGCAGTGGAGATATATCTTCAACTTCTGGGAGACAACCAAGGGCAATAGCAATAGACTATATTGTTTAGGGTGTCTCTGGATTCCCCTGACCAACAACTAGAAAGGTTTTTCATGCTTGATACTGGGGGTTTTGTTAGATGTCTATGGCTCTTGCAGGGAGCATTACCACTCCATGTAACACAACTCCATCTAAATACTCGGTCTTTCTGCCTATCTGTCTCTGTGTACACATATCAATATAAGGTATATATTTTAAGTAAGCCTATGAAATGCTTCCTTGTGTAGCCCCAGCTCTCCTGGAACTCAGTCTGTACACTAGACTGACCTCAAACTCACTGATCCACCTGCCTCTCTCTTCCTCCTGAGTGCTGGGATCTAAGGGGTATGCTACCCCCACCTGGCTCCTTATGGCTTTTAAAAACATCCATGGGGTTATTTATCTCTCCTACCTCCCTTTCTCTCTGTATTACTCTCCCTACTCCATCCCCAGTTAAAGATTCCCCCCATTTTCCTCTTTCCCCCTATATAGAGCCCCTTCCCCCGCTCCTCTCATGGTCTCTTTCTATTTTCTTGGCTTCTGCAGTTACTTTGGGTTATTCATGTAGATCTAAAGATTTGGAGTTAAGATACACACATAAGAGAGAATATGTGGCATTTGTCTTACTGGGTTTGAGTTATCTTTCTTAGTATATAGTATTTTCCAGTTACCCTGAAATTTTCGTGTTTCTTTACTGCTGAATAGAATTCCGTTGCTTATTCACTTTTTTAAAAAAGCACAAACCCTTGCTAGTTGTGGTGGAACCGGCTGGTAGGCAGATGCTGAAAAGGATGAGAGGCAGGAGGATCATAAATTTCAGGCTAGCCTGGGCTTTATCTTTTCCTTTTTTTCTTCTTTGTGTCTTTTTTTCTGCAAGACCTCTTGCTAAATAGGAGTCAGCAGATACACACAACCCCAAACAAGAGCAAACCACATAAAATCTCAAACAGATACAGTAATGTAGTAGACCTCGCTGTACTTAACAACGAACGCTCAGCACTGTTAATCTACATTTCTAACTTTGGTCCCTTATTTCTATTATTGCAAAGCAAGTCTCAGGCATTATTTGATTAAGTTTTATCTTCAAGAAAAGAACCTGGGAGTGGGCAGTAGGAGATGGGAACATGCATTAAGATGGGCAAAAAAGGTACTGGTTCTGACCGGTTCAATCTGGTTTCACCCACCTACAGATGGATAGATAAAGAAAATGTGGTATATATACACAATGGAATTTTATTTTATGTAGCTATAATGAGAAGTGAAATTGTGACATTTACAGAAAAATGGATAGAACTGGAAAGAGAAATATGCCAGACTGAGAAAGACAAAATGTGTTTTCTTTCCTGAAGAATCTAGATTTTTTTTCTTGGCGAGTGTGTGTGTGTGTGTGTGTGTGTGTGTGTGTGTGTGTGTGTGTGTGTGTGTGTGTGTACATTTGTGTGCATGTGTGTGAAGGGACTAGGAAGGGGTAAAAAGAGAGTAATGGAATACATGTGGCATGAAAGCAGAAGAAATGTAATCTGCGTGGAACAAAGAGACCAATAAGACGTGGATGGGGCAATAGAGGAGCACATTGGGGAAAGGGACTGACTCAGAACAAAGTATTTTGATAAAAAATCTATGAAAATAATGAAGTTAATAATTTTTATTAACTTAAAAAATTGATAAAAAAGCAAAAAAAAAAACCCTTGGAGAAAGCAATAGGGAGATGGAAAAGTAACCAACTGAAGTCCAGAAATAAAAGACAGTTTTGAAATCTGTCCTAGTTTTACACTCCTAATTTGGGATTGGCCTGCTTTAACAGCATAGAAAATTGGTTCTGAGGGAATCTTGGGTTAGTTTGCTAATTATTTGAAACTTCCACAAGCTAGTTTTGTTCCTTTTTAGTCACCCCAACCTAGTTTTCTATAGTCAAGTAACTTATGTTTCCCATTCATGGAATTCTGTTCTTCTCGAATATCGACTGCCAGTCAACCAGGACCAAGGAGCATCCTGCTTCGTGCAAACTACCATAACTGTTAGTAGAATGCAGTTGCTTGTAATAGAACCCAGAGCCTTATCCATGTTAGGCAAGCCCCCACTGCTGAGTCACAATCCCAGCCTGTTCCTCAAGGACATTGACATGGCCCTCTCTCTGTGCAATTCACAGCATAGCTGTTTACTTCCTTAAGGCTAGTGGGAGACTGTCTCTTTCCAGCCAGCTAGGATAAATGATGCCCCGTCACCTTTGATGTATTCTGTTGGCTAGAAGTAGGCCACAAGTTTTATCAGTACTCAAGGGAGAATGCTAACGATAGGAAGTGAGAATTATTGGAGGGAGGAAAAACTCGCTTTCTATGTTTTATTGGAAATAGAACATTATTCTTGTGATTAGCTTTTCATTAAAAAAGTCTTTTTGAATCAGGGTTTTCCAGTGTAGCCTAGGCTGGCCTGTGTAGCTCAGGCTATATTCAAATTCTTAGCCCTCTCTTAGCCTCCCATATGTTAGGGTTTCAAGCATGCTCCAAATTATTCAGTCTGGTTAGCTTTTTGGAACTAGCTCAAACACACCCCCACACCCCTCTCTCTGTGTCTGTCTGTCTGTTTCTCTCTCTCTCTCTCTCTCTCTCTCTCTCTCTCTCTCTCACACACACACACACATGTGCACACACACACTGTTTAGTAACTAATTTATAATTTACCTTTTTTAAAGAGAAAACTCTGCCAGGCATAGTGGCAAACACCTTTAACCCCAGCACTAAGGAGGCAGAGGCAGTCAGATCTCTGAGTTTGAGGACAGCCTGGTCTACAGAGTGAGTTCCAGGACAGTCAGGGCTACACAGAGAAACCCTGTCTCAAAAAAAGAAATGTAGGGAGGAAGGGAGGGAGGGAGGAAGGAAGGAAGGAAGGAAGGAAGGGAGGGAGGGAGGAAGGAAGGAAGGAAGGAAGGAAAGTTGGTTGAGTCTTCCACCCTTTCTGACAAGATCTCGTATAACTCATGCTGTTAATGAACTTACTCTGGCACTGAGGATGGCCTCTTTTTCCTGAGGTCTGGGTTGGTTTTCACATGCAATTGTTTTTTTTTTTCAAATCCCAAGTAGAATTGGTGAGTCTGTCTTCCTAGATATATTCTGTTTTACTCTTTTTTTAATTTTAAAATAATCTTATTTTACATACCAATCCCACTTCCCTTTCCTTCCTGTCCCCCTGCTTCACCTATCTCCCTCTCCATCCACTCCTCAGGGAGAGTGAGGCCTCCCATGGGGTATCATAAATGTCTGTCACATCACTTTGAGGCAGGACCAAGGCCGTCGCCCTGTATCTAAGCTGAGCAAGGTGTCTCTCTATAGGGAATCAGCTCCAAAAAGCCAGTTCATGCACTAGGGATAAATACTGGTTCCACTGCCAGTGGCCACATGAAGGATCTGTTTTACTCTTTAGGTCATTTGTTTTTCCTCTTAACTAGAAGGAGGTAGGAAAAAGAAGTAGAAAACCATGTGTTGGCACAGAGAATGCTACTCAGGGGTTGAGTACTTTCCTAACATGTGAGAGGTGGGTTTGACCTCTGCAAAAAATTAAAAAGCCCAACTTTGGACTTGGGTCCAATTCAAGACTGTCTATTTGGATGTTGAAAATAATACATATTTTGAGACATGGGCTTGCTATGTTGTCTTGAATGGCTGTATGTAGTCCTGGCCAGCTTGTTATGGCTCTGTAGCTCAAGCTGGACCTAAAGGTGACATAATTCTTTTGCCTCAACCTCTCAAGTGCTCAGATCATAGGTTTGTACCACTATGCCTGGCAACCCTCCCTATCTTTATTTTTGTTAGCCTCCACAGCCGAAATTGAGCATTTCCTTATATATATGGCCAACATATCAAATAATGTCATCACTTTTATAGAAATAGGATGCTTAGCTGTTTTTGGTGGCACACATATTTTACAAGCAATTAGAAGGTTGAGGTAAGGAATTGCCATGATTTTGAGAACTGCCTCGGTGACACAGTTAAACCCTGTCTGAAGAAAACAGAAAGAATTTTTAGATTATTATTTATTAGAGGTGTATCAGGAATGGATTACAGTAGATAGACATTGACTGATCTTATTCATTGTGGTAAAAACATGTATTACTACCACATATTTGGTTTTTATTGTTTTGATGGTTTATATTTCTATATAGTATTATAGTATTATGTATTTTATTTGAAATGTTTTATGCATTTAAAACATTATTTTTAGAAGACATCCACATACCACACTATGAAAGTATCTGGGGCAAACATTTACACATTTCAAAAATACTGCCTTTAAATAAAATTTTTGGTGCAAAATTAAGAGACCTTGCTCCGAAAGAGCTGCATGGTTTTAGGCACAGGAATATCTGTTCCTCCTAGCTTATTGTTGTTCAAGTTAGGAGTGAGGTTCTGTAAGGCTGCTGTGGTCCTCCTGCTGCCAGGCTCTCCTGCAGGAAGCCTACAGTGAATGGATGCCCAGCTGCTTCCTCAGGTCCCTGGCAGTCATTGCAACCCCATCTCTGAGTTTTGCTGCTTACCTTTTGTCTAGCCCTCTCAGATGGTTTCATTGTGCAGGGTGAAGGACAAAGAGTTAGGACAGACGGGAGAGCCACTCTGGAGCGAGGGCCAGCTGCTTGCTGGGCTAATTTTCTTTAGGCCCTCTATTTGAGAGCTCTTACTTCTAACACACTGAAAGGCAAAAGGCATTTTGACAGGTATGAGAAACTCAGCTATCCTCTACATCAGTAGTTCTCTTATATTTTTGGTTGTGAGCCTAGCCTTTAACGGCTGAGCCATCTCTCCAGCCCCAGTAGTTCTCAAGCTTCCTAATGCTGCGGCCCTTTAATACAGTTCTTCATGTTGTGCTGACCCCCAACCACGAAATTATTTATTTCCTTTCTTTTTAATTTTTATTTAAATTATAACATTTTTGTTGCTACTTTATACCTAATTTTGCTACTGTTATGAATTTTAATGTAAATATCTATGTTTTTGGATGGTGTTAGGTGACCCTGTAAAAGGGTCATATCCATGAAAGGGCTGGTCACCCCTAAAGGGGTCATAACCCACGGGTTGAGAACCACTGCTCTACATCAGTATATAACTGAGGACCAGAAGAGGCTCTTAACATTAAGCTAGTGGGAGTGTTGGTTTTGACTTAATTCATTGGTAGCATTTTGCTATTGTTTTGGAGAGAATAGTTTGGTTGAGTCTCCTTGGGGTTCCACCAGAGCGACTTTCCTGAATAATAACTAAAGTAAACCCCATAAATGCCAGCTAATAAGATTTGTTTATTCCTGGCCAGTGGTGGCACAAGCCTTTAATTCCAACACTCAGGAGGCAGAAGCAGGTGGATCTCTGAGTTTGAGGCCAGCCTGGTTGACAGAGTGAGTTCCAGGATATCCAGGGCTATATAGTGAACAAACAAACAAACAAACAAACAAACAAGATTTGTTTATTGAGCGAGGCCTGGTAGTACAGATATAATCTTTTAACTGGGGGCTTTGAGGCAGGAGGATGGTAAAGTCAAGATATTCATTGGTTACATACTTTAGGTTAGCCTGAACAACTTAGGCTAACTTTGTCTCAAACATTCAAAATACTGTTTTTAAAAGATTGGTGAAGTCGGGCGGTGGTGGCTCACCCCTTTAATCCCAGCACTTGGGAGGCAGAGGCAGGTGGATCTCTGTGAGTTTGAGACCAGCCTGGTCTACAAGAGCGAGTTCCAGGACAGTCCCCAAAGCCACAGAGAAACCCTGTCTCGGAAAAAAAAAAGGTTTGGGGATATAGCTCAAAGGTAGAGTGTTTTTCTAGCATGTGTGAGGCAAAACAGACACATAAAATAAAAATGAAAAAAATTAAAAAGAACAATAAGGGGAAGAAAGAGATATAAAAAGCATCTAAATCTGAGGGAAAGAAGTAAAATTACCTAGTTTTCAGATGACATGATTGAAGGAAACACTGAAGTTTTCTAGAACTAATAAATGAATCTGATAAAATTGGTAAATACCAAATCAACACAGGAAGTTAGTTGTACTTTTTTGCAGCAGTGCTGGCGGTCAAGCCCAGAGCCTTATGAGTGTGAGGTCAGTACTGTCTCTACCACTGAGCTGTATCTCCAATTTATTTTGAGACAGGGTCTCACTTTGTAGCCCTGACTGGCCTGGAGCTCACTATGTAGACCAGGCTGGCCTCAAACTCACAGAGATCTGAATGTCTCTGTTTCCAAGTACTGGGATTAAATGCATGTGCCACCATGCCTGATTTATATGTAGGTCTATTCATGATAGTCTTAAAAAGAAAGAAAAATCAGTAAGGAATAAATTTCACTGAGGAAGTGAAAGACCTAAATGCTGAAAACAATAAATATTGATGAAAAATTAAGAAGACATGTAAGTAGAAAGATATTCTGTGCTTGTAGATGGGAAGAATTACTATTGTTATACTTTTGGTTGTGAGCCTAGCCTTTAACGGCCAAGCCATCTCACCAGCCCGAAAGAATTACCATTGTTAAAATGTCTACATTAGCTAGGCCTGTAAGCACAGTACTCAAGAGGTGGAGACAGAAGGATCAGGAATTCAAGGGAATCCTTAATTGTATAATTAGTTTAGAGCTAGTCCAAGCTTCATGAGAGCCCTTCCCCAACAGAAAACCCAAATAAAATGTCCATATTATTCATTGTGATATAGATATATATATATATAAAATGTAATCCTATAAAATTTTCAAATATTTGTTCACAGAAATAGAAAAACAACTCTAAAATTCATGTGCTGTTTATGAAGACACATAATGGCCAACACAGTTTCAAAAAGAAAAGAAAAGTTGGAGACACCACACTGCTTTATTTATTTATTTTTCGTTTGTTTGTTTGTTTTTGAGACAGGGTTTCTGTGTGGCTTTGGAGGCTGTCCTGGAACTAGCTTTTGTAGACCAGGCTGGTCTGGAATTTACAGAGATCCGCCTGCCTCTGCCTCCTGAGTGCTGGGATTAAAGGCGTGCGCCACCACCGCCTGGCTATCACACTTTATTTCAAATTATATTATAAGGCAATAGGTAATCAGAATGGCATAAAAACAGACTTGTAAGCCAACTGAGAAGAGTAACCAGCACAGAAATGAATTCAAGTATATCTGATTAATTAGGTTTTGGCAAGACCACCAAGAATGTACAATGGAAAGGAATATTGATCAGTAAATTATGGGGAAAACTGGATATTTTAGAAATAAAAAATGATAAAAACATATTTAAAAAGCCTAGAACTGTAAAACTTAGAGAAGAAAACATGGGAGGAAGGATGTTTTATACTGGTTTTGGCTATTTGTGATTGATACTGGAATATTACTGTATAACCCAGGCTGCCTCAAACTCTAGACCCTTCTGTTTCTGTCTTAGAGTACTAAAACTATAGATGTGTATTACCACATCTGACTCTATTAACTTTTTACATATTTTTTTCTTCTTGTAGTATCAGGCATTGAATCAAGGACTTGTCATATGCTAGACAAGGTTTCAACCCCTGAGCTCTGTATCCTTAGCCTAACAGTGATCCCTTTGCATATCATGTCTAAAGCACATACTACAGAAGCAAAAATAACAACTTGTTGGGATTGGAGAGATGGTTCAGTGGTTAAGAGCACTTGCTGCTCCTCCAAAGGACCTGGGTTCAGTTTCCAGTAGCCACATGGTATCTCACAACCATTTGTAGTTCTAGTTCTAGGAGATCTGATGACCTCTTCTGGTGTCTGCAGGTACCAGGCATGAATGTGATGCGTATACATACCCACATTCAGATTAATCTTTTCATAGGTATGAAATAAAGACAAATCTTTTTAAAACAACAAGTTGTTCTTATCAACATGAAGGGCTTCTGTACTACAGAACAACAAACTAGACATTTATGAGGCTGGTTATGGTGATACATGACTTTAATCCTGGCACTGGGGAGGCAGAGGCAAGCGAGTCTCTGAATTCAAGTTTGAAACTAGCCTGCTCTGTATAGTATATTCTAGGACAGCAAGAGCTACATAGTAAAGAGACTCTATCTCAAAAAAAAAAAAAAAGGAAGAAAGAGAAAGAAAAGAAAAAGACTGCTTGTGAATTGGGAGAACATATTTTTGAGTCATATATGTGATAAGAAGTTCATATAAAAAAAGAGCCACTTTGGAAGTCAGTATGGCGGTTTCTCAGGAAAATGGGAATGAGTCTACCCAATTCATCTCCTGGGCATATATATCCGAAGAATGAACATTCATACAACAAGGACATATGTTCAACTATGTTCATAGCAGTGTTGTTTGTAATAGCCAGAACCTGGAAGCGACCTAGATGCCCCCTCAACTGCAGAATGGAGAGAGAAAATGTGGTACATTTACATAATGGAGTACTACTCAGTGGGAAAAAATAATGGAATCTTGAAATTTGCAGGCAAATGGATGGCACTACAAGAAGCCTTCCTGAGTGAGGTAATGCAGTCACAAAAAGACAAACATGGTATGTACTCATATATGGTTTTTAGACATAGAGCAAAGGATTACCAGTCTACAATCCACACTGCCAGAGGAGCTAGGAAACAAGGAGGGCCCCAAGAGAAAAACGCATGGTCCCTCGAAGAAGGGGAGGGGGACAAGAACCCCTGAGCAAATTGGAAGCATGTGGGGGCAGGGCAGAGGGAGGGAGATAGAAAGAGTGGAGATGGAGAAGGGGGGAGGAGTACAGGAGGACTGAGACAGGGTAGGAATAAAGGAGGGCAAGAAATAAGATGCCTTGATAAAGGGAGACAGTACGGGTTTGGAGAGAGGTCTGGCACAGAGGAAATGGTAGGGGATCCGCAGGGATAACCCCAACTAAGAATCTAGGCAGTGGTGGAGAGGCTGCCTTTGATGCCCTTCCCCTATAATGAGATTGATGACTACCTTGGTTACCATTCCTAGAGCCTTGACCTGATGGAAGTAGAGACAGGCACCCACAGCTGAGCACTGAGTCATACTCCCAGAATCCATTTGTGGAGCAGGAGAAGAGATGAGCAAATGAACCAAGATGGAACTGGAGATCCCACAGAAACAGTTGACCTGACCTAATGAGAGAACGTAGACCCTAGTTGTAAAGATGAGGAACCAGCATTGGACTGAACCAGGCCCTCTGAATGTGGGTGCCAGCTAGGAGGCCAAGGAGGTCTATGGAACCTCTAACAGTGGAGCTACTGTTTATTCCTAGGTCACAAAAGGACTTTAGGAGCCCATTCCCTATGGAGGGATACTATTGCAGTCCAGATACGGAGAGGAGGGCGTGGGCCCTCCCCCCCAAATGATGTGATGGACTTAGATGATCCCCCTGGAGGGTCTTACTGTTCCTGGGGAGTGGGTGGGGATGGGCTGGGGGGGGATTTGGTGGGAAGCATGGGGAATGGGGGGAAGGATATGTAAATAAGACTATCTCTAAAATAAAAAAAAAAAAAAACAAAAAAAACCCCAAGGACTCATACAACTTACTACCAGGAAAATAAGCCAATTAAAACAATAGGCAAAGGTCTTGAGTAAACAATTTTCCCCCCAGACAGCATACAAATGGCCAAAAGGGATGTGAAAAAGCATTCAGCTTCAGTAAGCATTAGCAAAATGAAAATCAAAACCACCATGAGAAATCACCTCACAAATGGTAATTATCAAAAGGACAAGTGATGACATATTGGCAAGGATGTGGAGAAAAAGCAACCTTGGTAGATTGTTGCCTAGAGAGTAGGTTAGTATAGCCATTATGGCAGAGTACAGGGCTTCCTAACGAAAGCAAGAAAGGCAATAAGAAAATAGGGCTGGGGGTATAGCTCAGGGCGACAGCACCTCCTTAGCAAACACAGGGCCCTGAGTTTGGTGCCCTATACAATACATAATATGCAATCACACACATGGACTGCCACATGAGTCATCAATTTCTCCTTATGTTCAAGAAAAATCTGCTCTCAAATGTTCCTTGCAGTTTTTTTCACAATGACTGAAATATGGAAGCAACTTTTAAGTGTCTGTCAGATGAATAGATGAAGAATACGGCATACACATATACATGCACACAATGACTATAATTCAGTCTTTCAGAAGGTCATGTTACTTGTGACAATATTGATGAACCAGAAGGACATTAAGCTAAGTGAAATGAAATGATCTAGACACATAAAGAAACCTACGATATGCTCTCATTTATATGTAGAATCTGAAAAAGTTGAGTACATAGAAACAGAATAGAACCTTGGCTAGCAGGACCAGGGAAAGGTAGGAAATAGGGAAGAACGTAGGTTAAAGGGCATCACAAACTTGAATTTATGTAGGATAGATAAGCCTATAAATTTAACATGCAGCAGGATTTTGGTTAATGATGTGTTGTATATTGAAAATTTACTAGGAGGATAGATTTTATGCATTCCCTCTGCATACACTTATCTATGTGCATGCATACATTGCCAATATGCACATTTGCTGACACATACAATGGGAACCATGGAAGGTAAGGGAAATGTTAAGTTATTGACTCTAGTTATAGTTTCAGTGTGAGTATGCATGCCAAAACATCTTATCGTTTGCCTTTAATTTATACAATAAAATACCTGTAAGTGTATGTATATACATACACATACATACATACTGAGGACTTTGTGTCTTCCTTACTTCCCACTAAGGCCCCAATCTGACATTCTCATATGTTTTAATGGCAAATGCAAAGAAATAGCTTTGTTCTCTTTTGCATTTTTTACAGATTAACATATCTTCTGGAATACTTGTTGCCATGGCAACAAGTTTTATCTATCTCTGTAGTGTACTGCATAAAAATAGCCCTTTGTGTTGGAGAATGATTCTAGTGACAGGTGGCTTTGTCATGAGCAGTTTCCCAACATTCCATTGTTTAAAGTTGTGAAATCAAAACGAGTATTGATTTTTCCCCCTCTCAAAATGTAACTTTATCTAGGAAATGCAGGTACTGGCGCACTGGCACTCTGAATATGAATTACAAGTCTTCCTTTGTAGGTCAGGTCAATATGATGATTGAGCTACCCCATGATGATGAGTAACACCTTTCCCCCTCTTTTGTTGGTGATATAGGGTGTGGAACACAAGGTTAGTGTAGAAGGCCAGTAGTGGCAGTTTTTTCACTCTAGAACCCAGATTCTTAGATTGTAAGTCGAAACCTGGTTAGGGTTGTGTAACTGAATGTGCAGTATCCAAAACTTAATTCAGAATCAAATATGCAGCGAATCCTAGGTATTTTTGGCAGCACTCACCCACGTTGTATTGCATGCCTTCACTGCAGTGTCGGTTCTGAACACACAGTGTGCACCTTGTACTCTATAGCCCATCACACAGCCCCAGTGAGTGCTACCTGAAGCACGTTGGCTCAGATTTGAGGCTCTTGTACATTATGAATTCTAGTGGGTGTCATGTCGTCGTCCCTCCAACCCCACCCGTGAGTACAAAGTGCTCTGTGCTTATAAAAACAGTAGTTTAAAGATGGAAAACAAGCAATTTAAAAAATATTTTCCTACTCCCATTTCCCATTACTGGGCGTATAAACATCAGCTTAATGCAGCTTTGGGTTATATTGTGTTTGACTTTTAAGCAAGGAGCAGTGGCTCATGCCTGTAATCATAACACTTGGTAAGTAGAGGAAGTGGGATCAGAAATTCAAGGCCATGTCATCCTTTGCTACATAGCAAATTAAGAGACCAACCTGGCTACATGTGATCACACACACACACACACACACACACACACACACACACACACACACAAATTGAATAAATGTTGATTTTAGAAATTGAATTGCCACCTTGAATTGCATTTTTAAAAAATCACCAATGAATTTTGGATTGCAATTAGGACAGAATTTTAAAATTTTCTGTAATTTTTTTAGTATATCTTTTCCATTTTGTAGTACATCTTTATGTGAAGCAGCATTCTCGGAATTGACAAATGCTCATCTGTGTAAAGTGTTAAGGTGCTCTGTGTTCTACAGTATCAAATATTCCTCCAGAGTTTAATTTTTACATAAAAGCAAACAAGTATATCCATTGCATTACTTTTTAAATTTGCTTTTGTCTTGAACAAATGGTAAAATTATAAATATACCAAATAATTATTTTAGATTAAATTTACTTGTGATTTCTTATCAGTGAATATTTGAATTGTAATACTTTTTAGTGTACCTATATACTTGGGGTTATGTAAAAATTTCTTGGGCAAATAGGTCACGAATGGCAAAAGTTGAAGGAGCCCTGCTCTCAGAACACAGAGTTCTGCCTAAGCACTTTGCACTTCTAAACCAAGAGGTAGGAAGTGGTCCTGTGGGTCAGATGTGCTCTGAGATGTTACCAAGCAGTAACTTCCGTGGCTTCTGACATGGAGCAGCTCCTTCTGAAAGGTCAGTTCTCCCTGATGGTTTAGTATTGGTTTCACACAGATAGGCAAGGATGAAATCTAACCCTAATCTTATTTGTTTGTAAAAAAATTCCTTTGGGCAAATTCTTAGAGTAGCACCATGGAAAGCAATATGCAATTTTCTTATCTTTCTTTTAGAAATTTGTCTTATGTAAACAACAGCTTCCTGGTATTGAAATAAAATGCACTGTAGTTTTGAGAATTTTAGAGACCCTTTTGTGAAAATGATAAAGATGGGAGTTTACAACTAAAAGCAGCAACTCCAGTTCTTATATACAGTGTATTACTACAGAGATAGAATCATTGCTTTGTTTGAGAGTACACTTAATGCTTTGTTGTTAAGAATGTAGAATACGAGGTAGGGGTGGGGCTGGAGACATAGCTTGGTGCTACTGCAAAGGACCTGGGTTCGATTCTTACAACCATCCATAATCCCTTTTCCAGGAGCACCAAGCATGCACATGGTATGCATATTTACATACAGACAAAACATTCAAATACATAAAATGAAAATAAATGTATCGCAAAAATAACATCAGAGAATTAGTTGACTGGCTTTCTGTGTATGCCATACTACTACTCTTAGGACTTTTGTGTGTTAATTCCTTAATTCTTTTTTTTTTTTTTTGGTTTTTCGTGACAAGGTTTCTCTGTAATGTTTTGGAGGCTGTCCTGGAACACACTCAGTAGACCAGGCTGGCTGGTCTCGCTCACAGAGACCCGCCTGCCTCTGCCTCCCGAGTGCTGGGATTAAAGGCGTGCGCCACCACCGCCCAGCTAACTCCTTAATTTTTACAAACGCTTTGTCAGTATTTCCTGAAGGAGACATCCTTGCTGTTTGGGTAGGTTGTTTTGTTTTTTTTTTTTTTGAGTAAAATGGTTCTTTAAAAAATAGATTTTTCATTTTTTTAATTTTAGAAACAATCTTCTCATTTTACTTACTAGTCCCAGTTCCCACTCCCTCCCCTCCTCCTGCTACCCCCTCCTTCCCAACACTACCCCCCATCCATTCCTCAGAGAGGGTAAGGTTTTCCATGGGGAATCAACAAACTCTGGCTTCTTACTTTGAGGCAGGACCAAGCCCTCCCCGCTATATCTAGGGTGAGCAAGGTTTCCCTCCAAAGAGAATGGGCTCCAAAATGCCAGTTCAAACGCTAGAGATAAATCCTGGTCCCACTGCTAGTGGGCCCACAGACTGCCCAAACCACACAACTGTCACACACATTCAGAGGGCCTAGTTTGGTCCTATGCAGGTTCCCCAGCTGTCACCCCAGAGTGAGTGAGCTCCCACTAGCTCAGGTCAGCTGTTTCTGTGGCTATCCATAAACTGGTCTTGATCCCTTTGCTCATGTCATCACTCCTCCCTCCCTTCAACTGGACTCTGGGAGGGTGGTCCAGTGCTTAGCTGTGGCTCTCTGCATCTGCTTCTATCAGTTACTAGATGGAGGTTCTATGATGGCAATTCAGGTAGTCATCAATCTGATTACAGGGGAAGGCCAGTTCAGGCACCCTCTCCACTGATGCTTAGAGTCTTATCTGGGATCATCCTTGTGTATTCCTGGGAATTTCCATAGTGCCAGCTTTAAAAATAGTTCTAAAATATTTTGTATTAAAAATGTTATTTTTAAATTTAAATTCAAATTAGAAACAAGGTTGCTTCACAGGTCAATCTCACGTCCCTCTCCCTTACCCTCCCCTCCTCCCACCCCTCCCACCGCCCACCCAATACCCCCTCCTTTCCCCAGGGAGTTCTAAAATATTTTAAAAATAATTTATTTTTATTTTATGTGTATTGGTGTTTTGCCTACATATATGTCTGTGTGAGTGTGCCAGATCCCCTGGAACTGGAGTTACAGACAGTTGTGAGCAGTCATGCAGGGGTTTGGAATAGAACCTGGGTCCCCAGGAAGAGCAGCCAGTGCTCTTTAATGCTGAACCATCTCTCCCCGTAAAATGGTGTTTAAATTTTGTAAGAAAAGTAATTTGTGGCATGTGACAATGACTTGAAATCTAGATTTCAGCTTCAATCCACAAAGCGTTATGGGAACATAACCACACTCTTTTGTTTCCATGTTGCTCACAGTTGCTTTTGTATGATTGTGGCAGAGTTGAATAATTGTAACAGAGACCAGAAAGTTAGCAGGGCCTGAAGTGTTTGCAGGAACAGTTTGCTGCTCTCAGTTGGTAATCTCCATCTAGAATGGGAGTTTGTATTGAAGAGTACAAACAGATCATGTGTAGGTTCATAAACACATGAATTCTCATTTGGTCCATTTCCCCATTTCTTCCACTAAACTTAATTCTGTGTACTATAGCCTATCTCAAATATGCTTGGTTTCAGTTTAGTTTCTGTACCCATATTAGTTTTTAATCATAAATATCCACCCCCCCCCAGTGATGATGAGTGTAATGCACTTTATTTCCTTTGGTAGAGCAGTAATTGTAATCTCTCCAGCTGTTTTTGTTTCTAACCACATTGCTTTCTACTTTGGGACTTTCAACCAACATATAAACATTGACAGTTTAATAATCCGAATTAAGTCACCTGGACTGAGGTGAATTTTTCATTTAGCATATCACACCAATGACTAAGATGACATAGTCTCCACTCATCAGGTTGAACTTAATTTGCTTGGCATAATCAAGTTGGGAACATCTATACAATTTAATTTTTTCTCATTTTCCACTAAAAATAACAATTCTATTTTGAGTTGTAACCCATATCTCATAAAACTGGTACATTTAAAGTATGCAAGTCAGTGGTTTTACTATAGTCACAGAGTTGGACAGCTGTAACTATTATTTAATTCTGGAATAAGTCCATAACTTCCAAGAGAATTCCCATAATCTCTAGTGCTGACCTCCAATCCTAGACAGCCACAGAGACTCTTTATGTGTTTATGTATTTTACTATTCTGAACATCTCATAGAAATGAAGTTGAGCAAAATGGTGAACTCATGATCTCAGCATATGGGAGGCTGACTCAGAAGAATCACTGCAAGTTTGATGGTAATCTGGGATACATAGTGGTTTCAAGTCCTTCTGGCAGTATAGAGCAAGACTCTCTTTTAAGAAAAAACAAGAAACAAAAAGAAATAAAGTCATATAATATATAGTTACTTGTCAGTGACTAACTCCATGTATCATGTTTTTAAGTTTCATCTATGTTGTAGTATGTGTTAGTATTTTATATGACCCAGCTATATTCCATTGTATAGATATACTACATTTTATTTGGTGATTCATCAATTGATGGACATTTGCTTTAGTTTAACCTTTTGGCTGTTGTGAATAGTGTTGCTGTAAACATTTGGGTGTGAGTTTTTGTGTGGAATTATATGTGGGGACAGAGTTAGATCACATTCTCACTCTGTGGATACCCTTTTGAGGAACTCCCAGACTCATTTGCAAAGCTCCTGTAGTGTCTTAATTCTTACCACCCATGTGAGGCCTTCCATTTCTCCACATCCTCATTTAACAGTTGCTATTGTCTGTTTTGAATTTAGCTAGCTTACTAGGTATGTAGTGGTAGTTCATTGTGCTTAATGGTTTTGGAACAAGGTGCCTCTCTGCAGACCAGGCTAGCCTCGAACTTGCAGTGATATTCTTGCTTCTGCTTCCTGAGTGTTGGGATTATAAGCATGCACTACCTTGCCTGGCTCATAGGAAAGGTAGTCCCTAGATGGCTTATAATATTGAACTTCTTCCATTTAGGTGTTTTGAGACAGAGTTTCATAGAGTAGCCAAACTGGTCTCAAAGTTACTATGTAATTTAAGTTGTCCTTGAACTCACAATAATCCTACACCAGCCTTCAGGGTCTTGGCATTACAGGTGTATACCACAATATCTAGCTTTGAGGATCTCCTCATATACTTATTGGCTACTTGTATATTTTCACTTTTTTTAAGATAGTGTCTTATGTCGTCCAGGGTGATCTCTAATGATAGCTGTATTAGAAGATGATCTCAAACTTGTGGTTCTCCTGCTTATACCTCCCAAGTGCTGGGATTGTAGGTGTGTACCACCAAACCCAATTTGTGTGGTTCTGAGGATGGAACCAGGGGCTTTGTGCCGTACTAGGAAAGTGTTGACTGAGCTACATCCCCAGCCCCGTATGAATCTTCTTGAGACATATATATATTCAGATTGCATATCCATTTGAACAGTTGTATTGCTTTTCTTTATTACTTGAATTGTCAGGGTTGCAAAATATATTCTGTATACAGATACCAAATCAGATAAATGATTTGTAAAACTTTTCTCCCACTCTTTAGTTTTGAATTTTTCTTTCTTTCTGGTGTTCTTTGAAATAAGAAAGCTTTAACTTTTTTTTGGTTTTATGAGACAGGGTTTCTCTGTATTGTTTTGGAGGCTGTCGGTCCAGCCTGGCCTCGAACTCACAGAGATCTGCCTGCCTCTGCCTCCCGAGTGCTGGGATTAAAGGTGTGCACCACCACCGCCCTGCAGAAAGCTGTAACTTTTGATGAAGACTTAAAATTGTTTTTTGTCATTTGTGGTTTTGGTGTTTCTTACAATTTTTCTTTATTTCCTTTCAGGTTTTACTTTTTAATTTTTGGAACAGGGTTTCTCTGTGTAACAGTCCTAGCTGTCCTAGAACTCACTCTGTAGACCAGACTGACCTCAAACTCACAGAGTACCAATTGCCTTTGCTTCCTGAGTGCTGGAATTAAAGGTGTGCACCACCACACCTGGCTCTTACAAACCTGGTTTAGCCGGGTAGTGGTGGTGCACATCTTTAATTCCAGCACTCGGGAGGTACAGGCAGGTGGATCTCTGTGAGTTCGAGGCCAAGCCTGGTCTACAGAGCAAGTTCCAGGACAAGCTATAAAGCTACACAGAGCAAACCTGTCTTGAAAAAACAAAAAACAAAACAAAACAGAAACCCTTTCTTTAAAAAACATAATCTCTTAAATGAACCAGGCTTTTTTTTGGGCCTCCAACCAGCTCCCAAATAATGACATGGAGACTTATTAGTTATGAATACTTGACCTTAGCTTTTACTTTAATCTGTTTCTATTTATCTAAATTTTGCCTCATGGATTTTTCATTTTCTTACTGTGTGTCTGCTGGTTGGTGACTGCCTGGTTGGCCCTGGGCATTTCCCTCTTTCTGCTCGGTTCTCTTTGTTTTTCTCTCATACTTCTCAAGCCTAGATTTCTCCTCTTATTTCTGCCTGTAAGCCCCTCCTATCCCGCTACTGCATAGATATTGCTGCTCAGCTTTTTATTCGATCAATCAGGTGCTTTAGGCAGGCAAGGTGAAACAGCAACACATCTTTACATAATTAAACAAATGCAACACATACAAATGTAACACATCCTTTCATCATTAATAAAGGCAGCAGAAACAAATATAACACACCTTTACACGGTTAAAGCAATAGTCAGCAGCATAAACCAATGTAACACATCTTTGCCTAGTTAAAATAATATCCCACAACACTTAAAGAATTTAAATTATATTTATTTGAATGATGGGAAGGGTACACTTGCAGAACTCAGATAACATTTTTCAGAAGTTGGTTCTCTATTGTTTCATGTGGGTCCTGGGGACCAAACTCAGGTTCTTAGGTGTGGTGGCATGCACCTTTTTTTAAAAAGAATGAATTTTATTTATATTAGAAACAATCTTATTTTAATATAAGTCACAGTTTTCTCCCCTCCCATACTCCCATGTCCCCTACCGACCCCCCCATCCGGCCTTCCATGTGAGATCATCAAAGTCTATCAAGTCATTTGAGGCAGGACCCAGGACCCCCTGTGTATATAGGTTAAGAGAGTAACCCTCCATGAGAAATGGGCTCCTGAAGGTGGTTCGTGCACTAGGGATACATCCAGGTTCCACTGCCAGAGGCCCCATAGACTGTCCAGTGCTCCTAGCTGACACCCACATTCAGGGAGCCTGTTGCAGTCCTATATATTGGTTCACCAGCTGTCAGACTGGGGTCCATGAGTTCTCACTTGCTCAGGTCATCTGTTTCTGTGGGTTTTCCCAGCGTAGTCTTGACCCCTTTGTTGGTCACTCCTCCCTCTCTGAAACTGGATTCCAGGATTTTGGTTCAGTGCTTAGCTGTGGGTCTCTGCTTCTGCTTCCATCATCTACTGGATGAAGGTTCTAGGATGGCACATAAGGTGGTCATCAATCTCATTATAGGAGAAGGACATTTAAGGTAGCCTCTCCACTATTGCTTAGATTGTTAGATGGGGTTATCCTTGTGGATCTCTGTACAATTCCCTAGTGCCAGATTTCTCTTTAAACCTATAGTGACTCCCTCTTTTGATGTGTCTCTTTTCTTGCTCTCCTCTATTCCTCTCCCAACTCAATCTTCCTGATCCCTCATGTTCTTATTCCCCCTCCTCTTCTCCCATCCTCTTTCTCCTCCCTCCCTCCTCCTCCCCCATGCTACCAATTTGTTTAGGGGCTTTTGTCCCTTTAGGCTTCACTGGGGACCATATGTGCATGTCGCTCTTAGGGTCCTCCTTGTTTCCTAGCTTCTCTGGCAATGTGGATTGTAGGCTGGTAATCCTTTGCTTTATGTCTAAAATCCATATATGAGTGAGTACATACCATGTTTGTCTTTTTGTGACTGGGTTACCTCACTCAGGATGGTTTCTTCTAGTTCCATCCATTTGCCTGCAAATTTCAAGATTCCATTGTTTTTTTCTGCTGAATAGTACTCCATTGTGTAAATGTACCACATTTTCTCTATCTACTCTTTAGTTGAGGGGCAACTAGGTTGCTTCCAGGTTCTGGCTATTACAAATAATGCTGCTATGAACATAGTGGAACAGATGTCCTTGTTGTATGAATGTGCATCTTTTGGGTATATGCCTAAGAGTGGAATTGCTGGATCTTGTTGTAGACTGTAGTCCTGAGGAATCTCCATACTGATTTCCATGGTAGCTGTACGAGTTGGCACTCTCACCGGCAGTGGAGGAGTGTTCCCCTTTCTCCACATCCTCTCCAGCATAAACTGTCCTTGGAGTTTTTGATTTTAGCCATTTTGACAGGAGTGAGATGGTATCTCAGAGTTGTTTTGATTTGCATTTCCCGGATGGCTAGGGATGTTGAGCACTTTCTCAAGTGTCTCTCAGCCATTTTAGTCTCCTCTATTGAGAATTCTCTATTTAGTTCTGTACCCCATTTTTTGGTTTGATCCTTTGGTGTTTTGGAGACTTGTTTCTTGAGTTCTTTGTAAATTTTGGAGATCAGCCCTCTGTCAGATGTGGGGTTAGTGAATATCTTTTCCCAATCTGCGGGCTGCCTTTTTGTTTTGCTGACTGTGTCCTTTGCCTTACAGAAGCTTCTAAGATCTTTGAATCGTGTTAACTCATTTTTTTTATCTTTTCCCCCCTTTCATTGAAAATAGATTTTTAAAAATCATATAATATATCCTGGTTACACTTTCCCTCCCTCTACTCTGGTTTCTCCCCACCTTCCCTCCCATCCTGATCCACCACCTTTCTTTGTCTCATTAGAAAAGAGCAGGCTTCTAAGAGATGAAATATAATAAGATAAAGCAAAGTGGTTCCCTGATTCTTGTGCCTTCTCTTGGGCTCTGTACTTTCTGTTAGTTTGTCTTGCTAGCTTGTTTTTGAGACAGGATAATATAGAATGTAGCCCAAGGCTGGCCTCAGACTTGGGCATCCCTCCTGCGTCTGCCTTATAAGTGCTGGATTTACAGGCATTTGCCACCAGACCTGAATGTTTCACCTATTTTGAATACAGCCTGCACCTCTAAAATTAGGGTGTTTCATGATTTTTGGTATCTTAATTGGCATTGAAGCTTTCAGACTGGCTGTTAGTGGCTTGAGAAAAGATAAGAGCTAAAGGTCTGGGAACAGGGCTGGTAGGGATTGAATCATCCCTTAGTAGTCACCAAGGTTCCAAAGCAAATGTCAAAATAGGCTAGCTTTATATAACTGTAGAGCTGAATGATGACAGTTCCAGTTCTGGATATGGATGCTATTAAGAAATACTGGGTCATCCACTGAATGAGGTGGATGACATGGAGGACAGCACTGGAAAATATGAACGTTGACCACTCTGCATCCAAAAGTGGACAAATGTCTGATTCTAAACATGAAACCTTGTTAGGAAATCTTGAACACGTAGTTTTGCATATTTCCTTTTTAATGTTGCGGTGATAAATGAAAATCTAAGCTCCACGTGGTTCCAAGAGTAAGAGATTTGCTAAGTGGTAATGGGGCAGTGTTCCCAGAATGCTAGCTAAAGTACTGATGTCTTAGGTTTATTCTTCTGCCTCCATCTCTATCTATACCTCAGAGAGGTCTGGATACTCCCCCACACTGTCTTGTATGAATTAACTGTCTTCTTGTCACCTTTTTATGTTAGTTTCCAGTCATATAATTTACTCTCTATTTCCTTCTTTCTAGGTTTAAGGTTGTTTTTTTAAGAGCCCTGTATTACTCTTTCTAGTCGACTTCTGAGTGGGAGATGAATGTGTGTGTTCACTCCACTCAGAGTATTCACTTAGTCACTTAAGAGATGAGTTTTAAAGACAATGACATATAGAAAAGTTGCAAAAGTAGTTTAATCCACACTCCACTTACTTAGTGTTAACTTAGTATATAACCATAGCACCATTAACAAGCATGAAAGAATTGATGGCCAGGAGGAATAGCTCAGCTGTTAAGAGTGCTTACTTCTCTTGCAGAGGCCCTATGTTTGAATCCCCCTATGTGTATCAGTTGGCTCACAACCACCTATAATTTTAGTTTCAGGGGATCCAATGCCCGCTGGCCTCCACAGGTATCTGTACACACATGGTGAACAGAAGCTCACACAGACACACATGTATACACAGAAGTAAATAAGAATTAATCTTTAAAATAAGAATATGAGAGTGAGCTTATCTTAGTTACTTAGTTACTTACTGTTGTGACAAAGCACCATGACCAAGGCAACTTAGAAAAGAAAACATCGAGTTATTTACAATTTTAAAGGGTGAATCCATGACCATCATGGCAGGGAACATAGAAGTAGGCAGGCAGGCAGGCATGACACTAGATCAATGGCTGAGAGTTTACATGTTGAGGCGACAACCTAGGAGGCAGACAGAGAAAGCTAACTGTAATGGTGTGGGCTTTTGAAACCTCAAAGCTAACCCCCAGTGACACACTTCCTCCAGTAAGGCCATACCTCCTAATCCTTGCCAAACAATAACACCAACTGCAGATTGAGGATTCAAGTATGAGTCTGTGGGACCATTCTCATTCAAACTACAGCAGAGCTCAAGGCATGGTAGTGCATGCTTGGAATCTCAGTACTCAGAAAACAGAGAGGTGGATCACTTCAAGTTTGAGGTGATCCTGAATGGTGAAACCCTGATAGCTTGTCTCAAAACAAATACAAAAGCAAAACCTGAAGAAAAGCAGTTGGGTTGACATTGGTTCATTGCTACATAACTGCTTCCAGATTATTATTCCAGGCTATTACGAATAATGATTCTATGAACATAGTTGAGCAGATGTCCTTATTGTATGAGTGTACATCTTTTGGGTACATGCGTAAGAGTAGAATTGCTGGGTCTTGTGGTAGGCTGATTTCCATTTTCCTGAGGAATCTCCATACCAATCTCCAAAGTGGCTGCACAAGTTGGCACTCCCACCAGCAATGGAGGAGTGTTCCCCTTTCACCACATCCTCTCCAGCATAAATTGTCATTAGTGGTTTTGATTTTAGGCATTCTGATGTGAGTGAGATGGTATCTCAGAGTTGTTTTGATTTGCATTTCCCTGATGGCTAAGGATGTTGAGCACTTTCTCAAGTGTCTCTCAGCTATTTTAATCCATGGTCTTGAGAATTATCTATTTAGTTTGCACCCCAAAGGGTTTTAATTTGACCCTTTGGTGTTTTGGAGACTTGCTTCTTGAGTTCTTTGTAAATTTTGGAGATCAACCCTCTGTCAGATGTGGGGTCGTTGAATAACTTTTCCCAGTCTGTGAGCTATCATTTTGTCTTATTGACTGTGTCCTTTGCCTTTCAGAAGCTTCTCAGTTAAGTCTCAATTCTGAACATCTATGCCCCAAATACAAAGGCACCTACATTCGTGAAAGAAACATTACTAAAGCAAAAATTGCACATAAAATCTCACACACCAGTAGTAGGAGACTTCAACACATCTGCTCTCACCACTAGACAGGACCTCCAGACAGAAACTTAACAAAGAAACAAAAGAACTAACAGAAAAAAAGAACTAACAGAAGTTATGACCCAATTGCGTTTAACAGACATCTATAGAACATTCCATCCAAACACAAAAGAATATACCTTCTTCTCATTGCCACATGGAGCCTTATCTAAAATCGACCACATAATTGGAAACATAGCAAACCTCCACAGATACAAAAAGAAAACAAAAACAAACAAGCAAAAATGGAATAACCCCCTGTATCTTATCAGATCACCATGCTTTAAAATTAGAACTCAACAACAACACAAATGTCAGAAAACCTACAAACTCATGGAAATTGAACAATGTATAATTGCACCATACCTGGGTCAAGGAAGAAATAAAAAAGGAATTAATGACTTCCCGGAGTTCAATGAGAATGAAGGCACAACATACCCAAACTTATGGGATACTTTGAAAGCAATGCTGAGAGGAAAGTTCATAGCACTAAGTGCTCATGTGAAGAAACTAGAGAATAGTCACACTAGAGAATTAATAGCACAACTGAAAGCTCTAGAACAAAAAGAAGCAAACTCACCCAGGAGTAGTAGATGCCAGGAAATAATCAAATTGAGGGCTGAAATCAATAAAGTAAAAATCAGGAAAACATGGCAAAGAATCAATGAAACAAAGAGTTGGTTCTTTGAGAAAATCAACCAGATAGACAAACTTTAATCTAAACTAACCAAAAGCAGAGAGAGAGCATGCTAATTAACAAAATCAGAAATGAAAAGGGGGACATAACAATGGACACTGAGGAAATCCAGAGAATCATTAGGTCACACTTTGAAAACCTGTATTCCACAAAATTTGAAAATTTAAAGGAAATGAACAATTTTCTGGATAGATTTCACTTGCCAAAACTAAATCAAGAACAGATAAACAATCTAAACAGACCTATAACTCTTAATGAAATAGAAGCAGTCATCAAAAGTCTCCCAACCAAAAAAAGCCCAGGCCCAGATGGCTTTAGTGCAGAATTCTACCAGAAATTCAAAGAAGAGATAATTCCAATACTCCTCAAAGTGTTCCATACAATAGAAGCAGGAGGTTCACTGCCAAACTCTTCTTATGAGGCTACAATTACCTTGATACCCAAGCCATACAAAGACACAACTAAATAAAGAGAACTACAGACCAATTTCCCTCATGAACACTGATGCAAAAATACTCAATAAAATACTAGAAAATCGAATCCAAGGACACATATCCAACATGATCAAGTAGGCTTCATCCCAGGGATGCAGGGATGGTTCAACATAACAAAATCTATCAATGTAATCCACCATATAAACAAACTGCAAAGGAAAAACCACATGATCATCTCACTAGATGCTGAAAAAGCCTTTGACAAAATCCAACACCCCTTCATGATAAAGGTCCTAGAGAGATCAGGGATAACAGGAACCTACCTGAACATAATAAAAGCAATTCCTCTAGTGATCTAAACGGATGACACCAATTGGCAAGCTAAGCAATAGTGGAGAGACCACCTCGAATGCCCATTCCTGATAGTGAACTTGATGTCTATAACCATCCTGGAGCCTTCATCCAGTGACTGATGGAAGCAGAGGCAAACACCCACAGTTAAATACTGAACAGAATCCAAGGAACCCAGCGACAGAGAGAGAGGAGCGAAGAGCAAATTGGCAAAGAATGGGCTGGCAAAACCAGCAGAGACAGCTGATCCGAACAGAAATCTGAAAGGAAAAAATGAAACTGTTGCTGTCTACAAATTCATTTTTAAGTTTCATGTATCATACTTTCTTGTACTTTAATATATAAACCTAACAATATTTTCACCTGTCCAATTCTAGTATATACATGAAGTAGTTTTTGAGTTGCAAACCTAGATTTTTTTCAAGAAAGTGTTCATAAACTATATTATAGCATTTACATGTATCTTTTTGTCTCTAGCTCTATAATATCTAGTGAAGATATTATTTTCACAGTTTTTCACACACACACACACACAATTCAAATATAGGAAATTTGGGCTGGTGGTATAGCTTAGTGGTAGAGTACTTGCCTAGTATGCATGAGACCCTAGTACTACAAAAAGTGAAACAAAAAAGGAAATTTAACATTAATGAAATTCTCCAGTCTCTGATCCGTATTTTAAATTCGTTAGCTATTTCTAAAACATTCTTTGTTGGAGTAGTTATTCTCTATTGTAGACTGTAGCCAAGATGATATATTGAATTTATTTGTCATAGCTCTTTCATTTCTTTTGATCTGGAATAGTTCCCATAAGACTTTCTTTGCTCTGTTCTTTTCTTTTCTGATACAGGTTCTCACTGTGGAGTCCTGACTGATCTGGAACTTGCTTTGTAGACTATGCTGACCTCTGACTTGTGGAAGTCCTCCTGCTTTAGCTTTCCAAGTGCTGGAATTCTGGGCATGCACCACCATTCCTAGACTTTCCTTTTCCTTGATCACACTGACATTTTGAAGAAGGATATTTCATGACATTATTTTATACAATGTGCCAAGTTTGGGTTTGGTTGACTTTTTTCTGACTAAAGTACTGGCTAAGTGATGTACGTATGTCCACAAGGTGTCTTATTGTCTCTTATTGAAAATTGTAATTTTGATCATTTGCTCAGAGTATTATTTAGATCTATAGTATTTTTAGATATGATATACTAGAATGATCAATACCATGGAGTCACTTACATTAATCTGTTAGACTGAAAATTTATGACTGAAAAGTTTTCAGAAGTGTTCAGCTCTAAAGCTAGGACTGGTGGTGCTAGCCTATCATCCTATCCACTTGGGGCGTTTAGACAAGAGAATTATAAATTCAGAACTTGATTGGGCCACAGAGTGAGTTCAGAGACAGCCTAGGAAATTTGTGGAGCTACTGTTTCAAAAATTTAAATAAACATGCTGGACGGTGGTGGTGCACACATTTGATCATTTGATCACACTTGGGAGGCAGAGGAGGAGGATCTCAGTGAGTTTGAGTGAGTTACAGGACAGCCAGAACTATTACACAGAGAAACCCTGTCTGGAAAATAAATAACAGCAAAACAAAAACAAAACCACCCACCCACCCACCCACCCAAACAAACAAAAACAACAGTAGCAACAAAACAAAAACAAAAGCAAAAAACCCCCATAGAGTGAGGGCTAGCAATGAATCTCATTGATGCAGTGCTTGTGTAGCAGGCGCATGGCCCTAGATTTGCTTTCTAGTACGGCAGACAGACAGATTGAAGATGCCTATCATGAATTCCTGTTTTTCAATATAGAAATGTGAATGCAAAACTTATATGTTTACAACTAACTGACCCGTCCTCCTTCCCTTATTTTCTTCCCTTTGTTTCCAGTTTTTTCTTTCTCTAGTTGTTTTCTTCCTTTTTTGTTTTGTTTTTTGCATTTTTGAGACAGTGTCTCACCATGTAACTCTGGCTGACCTGAAACTTGCTGTGTAGATCAGTGTGGCCTCTGCCTCCTGGGTGCTGGGTTTTCTCTGAATCTTTCTTTCTCACTTTCTTCCTTACCTATCTTCGGTTCTACTTTTCTTTTCTTTTTTTTCCTAGTTTCATGTGGCCCAGGTTGGCCTTGAACTTGCTGTTCAGCTGTGGCCTTAGACTTGCTATACAGCTATACAGCAGCACCTTCCCATGTACTATGATTAAGGCATATGCCATCACATCAGCCTCTGTTTTATTTCTTTATAAAGGCATTTATCTTTGTAAAGAGTTTTTTAATTCCATATATTTTTATTTCTCATATCTTAACTAAATATTTTAGATAAGCCTTTTTTATTATAGAAAATATGTACTGAATTGCCATTTTAATAATTTTAAGCCTACATATAATTGAATATTAAACATACTAAAAATATTTTACAATCATCACTAACATCTACTTGCACCTGGATTTTCTTTTTTTGTTGTAATTTTTCTTTTCTTCATTATTATTTTTCCTTTTTTAGTTAAATTTATTCATTTATTTCATATTCAGACTAAAGTTTCCCCTTCTCCTCTCATTCCCCTCCTCCGACCTCCTCTCTGCCCCTACCCCTCCCCAAATCCACTCCTCCTCTGTTTCTGTTCAGAAAGGAGCAGGCCTCCCATGGATGTCAACAAAACATGGCATATCAAGTTGAGGTAGGACTAAGCTCCTTCCCTTGTATTAAGGTTTGGTATGAGGAAGTTGTCTCCTGTGCTAGTGTGTTCTATGCTATTTCCCAGTTACTCTTCTATCAGGTTCAGTGTAACAGGATTTATATTGGGGTCTTTAATCCATGTGTACTTGAGTTTTGTGCAGAGTGATAGATATGAATCTGTTTGCATTCTTCTACATGTTAACCTGCCAGCGCCATTTGTTGAAGATGTTCCCTTTTTTCCATTGTATAATTTTGGTTTCTTTGTCAAACATTAGGCATTCATAAGTGTGTGGATTTACATCAGGGTCTTCGATTCCATTCCCTGATCTAACTGTCTGTTTTTATATAAATACCATGCTGGTTTTATATAAAAACTCTGTATTAGCGCTCTGTATTAGAGCTTTTGGGGGTCATTTATATATACTATTATATTGTCTGTAAATAGTGATACTTTGACTTCTTCTTTTCCAATTTGTATCCTTTTGATCTCCTTTAGTTGTATTATTGCTGTAGCTAGCACTTTGAGTACTATGTTGAATAATTGTGGAGAGCATGGACAGCCTTATCTTGTTCCTGATTTCAATGGAATTTCTTTGAGTTTCTTTCCATTTAATTTGACGTTGGGTGTTAACTTGCTGTATATGGATTTTATTATGTTTAGGTATGTATGTTTCTTGTATCCTTGATCTCTCCAAGAAGGGTGTTGTATTTTGTCATTTTTTCCTTTCAGTTTGTTTATATGGTGGATTATATTGACAGAATTTTTGTATGTTGAAACATCCCTGCATCTGTGGGATGAAGCTTACTTGAACTTGGTGGATGATCTTTTTGATGCATTCTAAGATTTGTTTTGAGAGTATTTTATTGAGTGTTTTTGCGTCAATGTTCATGAAGGGAATTGATCTGTAATTTTCTTTCTTTTTTGCATCTTTGCATGGTTTGGGTAGCAGGGAAACTATAGACTCAAAAAGAATTTGGCTGGTAAACAACTTCAGTGATATGGATGGATACAAGATTAATTAAAAAAAATCAGTAGCCCTCCTATTTACAAATGATTAACAGGCTAAGAAAGAAATCAGGGACACAATACCCTTCATAATAGGCACAAACAATGTAAAATATCTTGGTGTAATTCTAACCAAGCCAGCGAAAGACCAGTATGTTTTTTCTTGCTCTCTTCTAATCTTCCCCCGACTCAATTTTCCTGCTCCCTCATGTCCTTCTCTCCCCTCCTCTTCTCCCCTCCTCTTTCTGCTAACTCCCTCTCCCCTCTCCCTGTGCTCCCAATTTGCTCAGGAGATCTTGTCCCTTTCCCCTTCTCCGGGGGACCATGTATGTCTCTCTTAGGGTCCTCCCTGTTTCCTAACTTATCTGGCAGTGTGGATTGTAGCCTGGTCCTCCTTTGCTCTATGTCTAAAATCCATATATGAGTGAGTACATACCGTGTTTGTCTTTTTATGACTGGGCTACCTGGCTCAGGATGGTTTCTTTTAGTTCCATCCATTTATGGCCAATGATTGTTAATTCCTGTTATTTATTGTTGCTGTGATTGTGTGTGTGTGTGTGTGTGTGTGTGTGTGTGTGTGTGTGTGTTTCCCCTTTTTGGGTTTTGTTGGCATGAGATTATCTATTGCCTGTGTTTTTGTGGGTGCAGCTAACTTCCTTGGGTTGGAGTTTTCTTTCAAATACCTTCTGTAGGGATGGATTTGTGGATAGGTATTATTTAAATTTGATTTTGTCATGAAATATCTTGTTTCCTCTGTCATGGTGATTGGCAGTTTTGCTGGGTATGGCATCCATGGTCTCTTAGTGTCTACAAAACATCTGGCCAGGCCCTTCCGACTTTTAGAGTCTCCATTGAGAAGTCAGGTGTAATTCTGATAGGTCTGCCTTTATTTGTTACTTGACCTTTTTACTTTGAAGCTCTTAATATTCTTTCTTTCTTCTGTATTTTTACTGTTTTGATTATTATGTGTTGAGGGGAGGAGGTTTTTTTTTTTTGGTTCAGTCTATTTGGTATTCTTTAAGTTTTTTTGTACCTTTATAGGCATGTACTTCTTTAGGTTGTGAAAGTTTTCTTCTATAATTTTGTTGAATATATTTTCTGTGCCTTTGAGCTAGGTTTCTTATCCTTATATTACTATTGTTCTTAGGTTTGGTCTTTTCATGGCATACCAGATTTCCTGGATGTTTTATGTTAGGAGTTTTTTAGATTTAACATTTTTTTGACTGATGAATCTATTTCCTCTGTCATATTTTCAATGACCGAGATTCTTTGTTTCATCTCTTGTATTCTGTTGGTGATGCTTGCATCTGTAGTTCCTGTTTGCTTACCCAGATTTTCCATTTTCAGAATTTCCTCAGTTTGTGTTTTCTTTATTGCTTCTATTTCAATTTCCAGGTCTTGAATGGTTTCCTTCACCTTTTTGGTATTTTTTTCTTGGCTTTTTTGGCATTCTTTAGGGGATTGATTGATAGATTGATTTTTTCCAATTTTTTGTTTGTCTATTCCTCTATTTCTTTAAGGGAATTTTTCATTTCATCTTTAAGGGCCTCTAACATCTTCCATGAAGTTGTTTTTAAGGTCATTTTCTTGTGCTTCAGCTGTGTTGGAATGTTCTTGTCTTTCTGTCATAGGATAACTTGGTTCTGGTAATGCCATATTGACCTTTCTGTTATTCAATATGTTCTTACACTGGTGTTTAGGCATCTGGATTTGGGATGATTATAGGTCTGGATGTCGATTCTTGTGTTTTTCTTTGTTGGATGGTTGTTTTGTTCCTTTCTGTTTCCTTTATTGCCTTCTGGCCTAAATGACCAAGGTTTCTTGTGTCTGGCAGATCTTCAGGTCCAGCAGGCTTGTCTCAGCTAAGGTTGGTGTGTCTAGATCCAGCCTGGCCTCATGGGCCTGTGGAGTCTGTCGGAGTTGAGGGGAAGGTCTGGCTATGGGTAGTATGATGAGATGGCTGGGGTTGGGTGGCTGAGTGAGTCTTGAGGGAACAGAATCCAGTGGGTGGTGGTGGTCAAGCTGGCTGGCTGGTCTCTCACCTGCTTGCTGGCTGGTGGGGACTGCACCAGAGCAGTGGAATTCCAACAGAGTTGGAGGCAGGGCTCAGCTGCCTTGTTCATGCTGAGAGGGGTGGGGAGTGTCTTGGAATGTGCCTTGGGGCCTAGGAGTTGGAGGTTGGGGCATTTCAGCTGGGAGGCTACTTGTTCTTCCAACTGGTATGGGCTATACCTTTGGAGTCTACTGGAGTTGTGAGGAAGGGCTGCCCACAGGGAGGGTGATGGGGTATGTGGGGTTGTGTGGTAGAATGGGTCTTGGGGGAGCAGAATCCCGTGTGTGGCAGTGGTGGCAATCCAGTTGTTAGGACCTTCAGGATTTTCTTAACTGTGACAGTGTTAACTTGACAGAATATAGAATCACCTTAAAGGCAAGAATCTGGTCATACCCATGAGGGGTTATTTAGATTAAAGTTGAACTCTGAGACTATGAGAGATCATCTTGATTATGCTAATTAATGTGGGAACATGTATTTTAATTTTGGGCAGGACCATTCCCTGGGCAGGCTAAAATGGAGAGGGCAAGGTGAGAAGTAGCTTGCATTGTCACTGTCTGCTTTCTGATTGTGGGTTGATGTGACCAGCTGTTTCAAGTGCCTGCCACCTTGACTTCCCTTTCATGATGGTATGTAACTTTTAACTATGAGCCAGAGTAAACCCTTTCTTTCTTGAATTGCTTTTGTTGATAGAGGGTCACACACAGTAGCTGGGTACTCCTGGATCTCATTATGTAGTCCAGATTGGCTTCAGACTTACAAAGATACTCTTGCCTCAGTCAGCCTCCAAGTGCTGGGATTGCATATTTGAGCCACTATAACTGGCTTTGTAGATTCTTTAAAGTTGAAATTCTGGGTCTTTTTTATTCCGAATTTGTAGAACTAAAATGAGACAGATTCCCAATTGAACACTGAAAGAGGCATTTATCTATCTTCTATCTATCTATCTATCTATCTATCTATCTATCTATCTATCTTTCTAATTTCTTCTATGATATTGGGATTGAACCTAGGGTCTCACATGTTTTGTACAAGCACTGAGATATTTTCCCAGCCCCCTTTTTACTTTAAATTTGAGATGGAGTCACAGTCAGTTTCCTAGGCCACCATTGAATTTGCTCTGTAGCCCATCAGGCCTTGAACTTGCAGTCCTCCTGCCACAGCCTCTAGTGTCGTCATTTGCAGCCTCATTAGCTCAACAACTATCAGATTATTGGATCTTCCATACACAGGCAGCCATTGTTGAATTAGCTGGACCACAGTCTGTAAGCCAATTTAATAGTCCCCCTTTCTATATATAGGGAGCTTCATTCTATAAGTTTCTATTTCTCTCAGGACCCATAACTAATAAAGTTATGTTAAATACCAGATATAAGTGGAACTCTGAAACATTTCTGTTTGTGATTGGATTGTTTCACTTAGTACATGCAAAACATGGTGACTATCTGCTTTAGATGCCTAAAAGCTCTTCCCAGTGTCATGTAGTGGCCATTCTCATAGTTGTGTTCGTCATGGATTGTGGAATGCCTATGCTTGGCTGTTCATCTCTGCTCTATATGGCACTGGATGGTTGACTGGAGGTTCTATTTCCAGGATGGCCTCATCATCATTATGAATGGCTTCTCAATGACTGTGGCCAGTCTCTTTTCATGCTGTGTCATGTCCTCCAGGGCTTTCCATGTGGCTTACACATTGCATACAATCATGGTCCCTGGGTCGTTGTACCTCTCAAAGGGCAGTGATGAAAGTGAAGGTATTTATTTCAAATTTGACTCAGTATTGGTAAAATTATTTAATAGTATAATTTTCTTTCTCAAAATGTACATTTTAATAACTATTTTATTTTTATTTATTGTTTTTATTAATTCCTCCAGAATGTCATACCACATATTTATTTTTGAGGAGCAAATGGTTTATTTGGCTTATACTTACACATCATAGTCCATCACAGAAGGAATTCAGGACAGGAAATCAAACAGGGCTGGAACCTGGAGGCAGGAACTGATGCAGAGACCGTGGAGACCCGGGGTGCTGCTTACTAGCTTAGTCCTTATGACTTCCTCAGCCTGCTTTCTTATAGAATCCAAGACCATCAGCTTAGAGCTGGCATCACCCACAATGGGCTGGGCCCTCCCCCACCAATCACTAATATTAAAAATACCTTACAAGCTTGCCAACAGCCTCATCTTAGGGAAGCATTTTCCCAGTTGTGGCTCCTTCCTCTCAAATGACTTTAGCTTGTGTCAAGTTAACATAAAACAGATAGGAAAACTGACAAATAATAAATGAAGCTGTAGACCTGTGCTGTCCAATATGAAACCACTAAACATTCTATTGTCATAGAATACAAAGTGTGGCCAGTCTTATATTAATGTTATTTAATTAGACACACTAAAACTAACAGAGTATAAACTATCTCAATAAGGTTTACATTAGCTAATTACAGTTGAAATGACAATCTGAGGATTATAGGATTTTAAATTCAATATACAATTAATGTTCTGTGTTTTTTTAAGTTTTAAATGTGAGTCTATAATTTTTAGATGTTAGATGAGACTCATATTTGTTTCTTGCATTATCGTTCCACAGTAGAGTGCCATATCATGTATTTTGATTATATTCACTTCTGAGTCCTTCTGGTAACTACACCCAGATCTGTCTCTACAACTACTCTCTACCCCCTCAACTTCCAGTCTTCTTTTTATAAAAACATTTTTTTATTTTTTTAGAATTTTGTACAATGTATTTTGATAACATTTAACCCCCTAACTCCTCCCAGATCCACTCTCCTTCCTTACCCATCATTTTTCATGTTTTCTTCTTTTATTTTCAAACTCATTGAGTGTAATTTGTGTTACCCAAATACTCCTTGGTGTGAGGCTTCCCTGGAGTATAATGAACCTACCAGGTGTCACACCTTTAAAGAAAATTGACTTTTCCTCTCCCAGCAACTACCAAAGGCCACTAGCTCCTCAGCGAGGATTGGGACATCCTTCCCACCCCAACCCCTGGCCCCATACTAGGATTTTGAGATTGTTTGTGCTGTCAGAATTGCTGTGAGTTCTTATGTGCAACTGTCCTGCTATGTCCAGAAAGTATTATTTCCTTTTAATCATCTACCACTTTTGACTCTTACAACTTTTTTGCCCCATTTTCCTCAAAGATCCCTGGGCCTGGGGCAGGGAATGAGTATGATATAAGCATCCTATATAGGGTTGAGTGCTCTGCAGTCTCTTATACTTTTCTCATTGCTCAGTTGTGGATCTTTGTTTTAATTGCCATCTGATGCAAGAAAAAGCTTCTCTGATTGCGTTAAGAGATGTACTAATGTATGGATATAGCAATGAGTCATTTTAGAAGTTGTTTTAATACTATGTCCATTTAAGCAGACTAATACTAGGTTTTCCATAGGTCCTGTGACCTATCTAATCTTGGTTCTGATAATGGTGTCAGACATAGGTTCCATCTCATACAGTAGGCTTTAAATTTCATCAGAAAGTGGTTGGTTACTCCTATAACATTCATGCCACCATTGCCCTAATGGGCAAAACTTGCCAAGACAGTCATTGTTGTAGTTCAGAGCTTCACAGCTGGGTAATATCGATGATTATTTTTCTCATATGTTAGCATGTATAGAAATTCCAGCACTATTAAAGCTAGCCAGTAGGTAAAAAGCTTCCAGGTTAGTACTCATCTGAGTTCTCTGTTTTGTGATTCAGTATGTGTAGGTAACCACAATGCTATGAATTGATGAATGCAGGGCTTTGTCATGACGAGAAGACATTGTTAAACCTCTGTCTTCCCCGGTTTTTGGCATTATAGTTTTTGTACCTCCTCTCCATCAATGGTCCCTGAGCCATACGTTTGTGCATTTGTGTGTGTGTGTGTGTGTGTGTGTGTGTGTGTGTTCTTGCACATGTATGCATGTGATCTAGATCTTCCATTTGTGGCTGAACACTCCACAGATACTTGTCATTTTCTTTTGTCATAAACCAGCCAGGATAAAAAATCTAAAGGAAAGAAGAGTGCTTTGCCTTCTTGGTTCTTGTGTGAATGATGCGTTGCTCAAATAGCAAGGGCTCAACTTTGGCTTGTTTTGGATTACTGAGCACCATCCTTCAGAAACAATTTCCTTATGCTCTTTCGGTCATCTGGCATGAGCACAGATCTTTTACTCAATAAAAACAAGCTAATAATAATAACAAGCTGAAAGATCTTTATAATAAATACATTTGTACAGCTTTTCAAATCCTAGGTTATTGAAATTCTGTCAGCCTTGGCTGGTTTCCATGTTCCTTCTGCCCTTGTGTTTTCTTCATTTTTTTCCTTGAGCTATTCCTGCTGACTTCAGAGAGATGCTTGGCACTCTAACAGAAGGAGTGGCATTGCTGGGTACAAAGTGGTAAGGATAAGGTCATATTTGATTATGCTAATCAAATATGGTAGTTTTTGGTAGAAGAGTGCCATGTTGTCTTAATGTTCGTCTTACAGATAAGGCAGAAATATAAAAACTTAAGGATAAAGTGGCCCTCTTAAAGGTCAGGATCTGATTCTCTACCTTCGGCACCATAGTAACAACTGATAATACAAAACAGATGTTTCTCTGACAAGAGTGAAATAGTAGAGCTGGATCTTTTGTAACTGTGTGTTTATCATTTGTAGTGGTGGGTTTTCAAATAAGAAAAGTGATGCTGGTTCTAATTAGAAATTTTGAGGCATTTAAAATGTGAGACAAAATTATCAGGAGAGGTGAGAAACAGGTGATTCCTAGTTTACAGCACCTTCTATGGGGTAAATCAACAAATAGTTTTTGATGTCATGAAAGAACAGATTTCTGAGAGGCTTTGCCCAACTTCAGTATGCCATTCACACAACATACAAACCACTAAATTTACAAAGTGTTTAATCATATCCCAGATCAGAGTTTTGAGTGCCTGGAAGCAATTCTCTAGAATTATTTTGAATGATCAGATTAGAAGGTTTCTGCCATGACATATATTGTATTACCTCCTGTTTAAAAATTCTTTATATGGTGTCAAAAATGTGGGAGGATTTAAATAAATTCTCTTTAATGCTTCATGGGATGAGATGATCCAATGGGAGCTGAATGTTTTCAATTAAGACGTTTCTATGGATACCATTAAGCATGCCAAAATTCATAGTCACGGGAGGTTTTCATATTTTTCAGTATTGATTAAGAAATCAGAGAACCATTTCAAGAAATGAGGGATTTAGGAGGATAAATTCTGAGGACAGTATAAAATTTGCATTTTCTCCCCTGGCTAAAGGATAGTTCAAAAATACTTTAGGCAGTCAGCCCAAGTCTAGCAACAGATTTCCATCAAGAGACAGTCAGAAGAAAAGGGAACGTAAGTTATTTCTTTATTCACTAACATTTAGTTAATGCTACTTATAACTTGTTTATTAACATTATCTTTCTTATGTAGTAGGAATAAGCCATTGGCAGTCCAAAAACAAGAATTACAACCTTTTGTATGTATGTCGTTTGTGAAAAACACATCCTAGATAGTGTTAGCAGACATTTTCACATTTGATCTGTCTTGTAAAGATTTATGCCTTAAACTACTTAAAAAAAGACAATAGTTCTTCACCTTAATTTTCATCTCTTTAAGGATCTATGGAATGAAGTTCAAGAGGTCCCTGACCTTGAATAGAGAAAAAGAGTAGATCATTTTGAGTAACTGGCTGTTCAATGTTTTCATCTGTGATTGTAGTCAACAAATGATAGTGCACAGCCCTAGCTGTGCCTTTGTCTTAGTAAATGTGGTGGTTTGAATGAAAATGGTCCCCATAAGTCTATAGGGAATAACAATATTAGGAGGTGTAACCTTCTTGGAGGAAGTATACCATTGAGGGTGGGCTTTGAGGTTTCGAATGCTTAAGCCAGGTCCAGTGTCACTCTCTTCCTGCTGCTTGTAGACCCAAATGTAAACTCTCAACTTCTCTAGCACCTATATGCCTGTACTGCACCATGACCCTCACCATGACAATAATGGACTAAACTTCTGAAACTGTGAGCTAGCCCCAATTAAATGCTTTTTTAAAATAAGAGTTGCTATGGTCCTGGTGTCTCTTCACAGCAATAGAAGAACAGTAAACCACAGATAAGGTTGTGAGACACAGATTCTTGCTCTGTCCTGCAAGCTAGCTTGGACCTTGCATCCTCCTCCTCCACAGCTTCCCATGTGTGGATTGCAGACATGTGCCACCATGCCCAATTCTGCCGCAGATACCTTCAAGTATCATTTTTGCTAATCATTACCTTGAAAATTTGGCAGCTGTTATATTAGAATTATTGGTAACTCTTGATTCTTTATCTTTTGTTTTATTTTTATGAGGCAATGTCTCCATGTGTATCTCTGGCGGCTCTGGACTTGTGATCCTCTTTTCTCTGCCCCCCATAGTTTTTAATTGTCATAATAAAGAACACATTAGTGTATCATCAATTAGTATTTTATAATATATTAATGGGTATTTCAATGTAATTGACTTCTTTGAAATTCTATTGTTTTGTATTTTGAAACAATATTCTGAAAATTGTGTGTGTGTGTGTGTGTGTGTGTGTGTGTGTACATGTAGGCCAGAGGTCAATCATGAATATTGTCCCTCAGGAAACTTGCACTTGTGTTTTTGAGGGTGTCTCACTGGTACCTGGGGCTCACTGATTAGGTTGGGATTGCTGGTCATTGAGCCCCAAGGACCTTTCTGTTTCTGCCCCCCCAGCATTAGGATTATACACATGTTCTAGACTACACCTGACTTTCTTTTTGGTGTGTGTGTGTGTTAACTGTTGAACTCATGTTTTCATGATGGTGAAATAAGTACTTTACTGACTGAGCTGTCACCTCTGCATGTGAAAAGATTTTTTTTTAAAGAATCCTAACAACTCAAGGGAGTTCTTTTCTGCTGGCTGTGCAAGGCCCACCAAGAAATGCTTTGCAGTCTTTATGCTTGACTTTTGTCTGAGCGTTTGTCTTCAGGTGAGTATTATTACCCTGAATAGAAATTTAAGGATAAAGGATATCTGAGTCTGTAATGGGTGGCATTCATCAGGGTACTGTAAAGTACATAGGACAAAGAAAAGCTTTATTCAGTTTCATGTGATAGGGGTCTGCCACTCTCACAGTTTCTACAGGCATTGTCACTTGCTACTTCCCTTTCCTCTGCCACACTACTCTATGGAGCAAATGTGGGGACCTGATATTTTCATGGACATTGGAACTCCCAACTTTTTCTTGTAGAGCCACTCTTTTTTTTAATGTAATTTTCTGGCTAATGGCTCAGGTATATTACTGACAATTAAATTAACCCATTTTTACTAATCTGTGCATCACAATGTGCCATGGCTTGCCAGCAATATTCTGGCATGTTACTCCCTTGATGGCTACATGGAATCTCTCTGACTCCACCTTCCTTCTCTCTGCATCTTTGTTTGGATTTCCCGCCTGGCTCTGTTCTGCCTAGCCATTGGCCAAAACAGCTTTATTTATCAGCCAATAAAAGCAACACATATTTGCAGCGTACAGAAGGACATCCACATCAGCTCTGCTTTTCTGTCTAATTAAAAAGGAAGGTTTTAACTTTAACATAGTAAAATTATATATAACAAAACAGTTATCAATCAAGAATTATAATTACATTAAATAGTCTATGTGTATTTGGCAAAATTAGAGAAAATTCTCTTATCTACCCTATCTTTGTGAGTCTAAAGTTTTATATCTGATTTATCTTTTAATATAACTAAGGAAAACCATAAGAGCCTAGTCTTCAACTCCATCAAAGATCCCAGAAGGATATAATATTAACTAAGTAAAGAGGCAGTGCATTGCAAGAAACTTCCAAAATTCTAGAAATGACAGAGACATCTGGCTGCCTAGACAATTCCCCAAGGTTCTTCTGAAACGTTGAAGCAACCGTCTTCAACCTATAGCCTGAAAGTGTCTGACATATTTCTCTGTGAAGCAGGAAATTTGAAGATCTGTTCTGTCTTGTACTGACAAACTTTGTCAGTTGTTTTCTTCTGTGTCCAACAGACTGGCAGTTTCCTCTGTGAAGCAGGAATTCCAAAGGACCATCCCATCTTATCTCAGCAAGTTTATCAGTCACTTTCCTGTGGTCCTGTATGTCCAGTTCATACAATACACCATCCTGCAGTCTGGGCAAGAGCAGTTTCTTGCCCAAATGGCTAGCTCTGCCACACTGAAGGCAAGCTCCAAATGAGTTTGGCTATTATAGATGATTATCTATTAATCTGTATTTCTTAATTATCCATTACAGTTTTTAAAGAGCTACATAAACATAATACCTTAAACAAGAGTATAAATATACATAGTATAACAAAATTGACCTTAAATTGTATCAATAAACCAAAGTCATACCAATGTATTTACTTCTATGTCATATCCTTTTTTTCTTTAGAAAGAGGTTGACTGTTACCATAAACCATTTCTAACCAACCCCATTTAAATGAAAAAACATTTATAAACAATATTTAGGAATTTGGGCATAGTTTTCTAGACTCCTTTCTGTTGGTTGGGGTCACTGGTGATCTTATGGGGATCCTGAGAAAATTTAGAATTATGTTCAAGTCCTGACTGGGGTATTTTGTGTGGTTGGTCATCTCAGCCAGCAGCCCTGAAGTTGTTATGGATGTTGGATTGCCTGGGCCATTTTTAGGGGGTCTTGTTTGATCAAACCATATTAGCTGGTAACGTTCTGGCATGTTACTCCTTTGGCATCTACATGGCATCTCCTGTAGAGTGATTCTTTAGTTTAGCCTGATGGGAACTTATCTTTCTCTGTGAAACCATGATTGTTTATGTAAGGGACTAAGAATGCAGAAAACAGGCAAAAGAATCACAGAGAGCTAGAAATGAAATGTCCTATATGGCTTTATTCTAACACATTGTTTTGTGAAAGGTGGCAAGTGAATTTTCTGTGATGCGAGAGTATCTTTCTGATCCATTGCTCAATTAATGGACTACACTTTAAAGTAATCTTATTTGAACTTTTTTTCTTAGTAGTCTTTTTACTTTTTGAAAAAATATATATATAATTTATCTCCTTTCCCCTTCCTTTCTATTACTATTTGCTGACAGAATGCTGAAAGAGTACATAGTTGGTATTTAGTTCTGTAATAGTTACATATTATTTTATAAACTGATATTTTTTGGTGAAATTAAAATTTGTTTTTATTTCTTACTGTGAATAATGTGTTCCATTTTCTTTTGTTTCTGATTATATTTTCTTCTTCCTGTTGAGGTGTAGGTCTTCTAAGTATGGGCAAGCATTATACCTAAAATCTAATTGTTTTTGCTGGGAGTCAAGAATCATGTCTTGTAGATTTTACAGAGATCTGGAGAAAAGGGCTGACAAAATGTTATATACATTTAGTTCTATTTTGGCACCTCTTATGTTAATTATTTTATCACTATGTAAGTCAGATACCATGTAAGTCAACTATTCAAAGGATTAATTCAGTGATTTTTTTTTTAGTCTAGTTACAGAATTGTGCTATTGCCACTGCAGCCAAATTTAGAACATTTTTCCTTATCCTAACAAGAAGCCCCATACCTCTTAATGGTCATTCCTCAGCCTCACCCAGTTTTCTAATCTCAAATTCTGCCAACCACTCATCTATTTTCTTTATATGGGGTTTGTCTATTCTAAGTTTTTCATATAAATGGAAATAAATATGTACTTTTATTGGCTTCTTTCATTTAGCACTAATATATATTCAAAGCTAAAGCCTTTCATATGCTAGGAAAGTACTCTACCATTGAATTATAATCCCAGCCCTCAAAAAAGTGTGTGTGTGTGTGTGTGTGTGTGTGTGTGTGTGTGTGTGTGTGTGTTCTTGAGACAGGGTTTCTCTGTGTAACTGGCTGTCCTAGAACTCACTCTGTAGACCAGGCTGGCCTTGAATTCACAGAGATCTGCTTGCCTCTGCCTCCTGAATGCCAGGATTAAAGGCATGTTCTACCACTGCCTGGCAGTCCCTCAATGTTTTTAAGGTTCATTTATATAACAATATATATCAATATCTCATTCATTTTCATGGCCAAATGACATGCTTTCTGGGTATACCACATTTGTTATATTTGCATTTTCCCACTTTGAGCTATTTTGAATAATATAGACATCTGTATTGTTTCAATTTTAAGCTATCTTGAGTGATGCTGCTATGAATATTCATGTATATATTTTCTGAACATATTTTTCATTCTCTTGAGTACACTCACATAAATAGTATTAAATATGATTTAAAATTATTATTATTTTATGTGTATAAGTGTTTTGCCTGCATATTTGTATATGTTGCAAGTGCATGCCTGGTGCCTGAGGATGCTAGAAGAAGGCATTGGACCCTGTGGAACTGGAGTTACAGATGATTGTGAGCCACCATGTGGGTGATGAGGATTGAACCTGGGTTCTTTGCAAGTGTTTTTAATTACTGAGCCAGCTTTCTAGTCCCCTAAATATATTTTAAAGCCTAAAATATCATTTGAATTTTAAAAATTTAGAATTGTTGAAGCACTTTTAGAAATTACTTACTTCTGTGGAACAGAAACTAGTGGAACAGAAACTAGTGTTGAAGTGGTGAGAGTATTATTGGTTTTGCATGTAAATAGGAGTTGAATTCTTGGTTTATAAGGTGTGGAACATTTTATCAGTTTTCTCTGAATATCTTTCTTCATGTTTAAAATGTTCATGGCTCTGGATTTTTCAAGGTTAAATAGACTGCACTGCTCCTTAAAAATTGCCTGTCCTGGAGCCTTCATCCAGTGACTGATGGAAGCAGAGGCAAACACCCACAATTAAGCACTGAACTGAACCCAAGGAACCCAGTGACAGAAAGAGGAGCGATGAGCAAATTGGCAAAGAATGGGCTGGCAAAACCAGCAGAGACAGCTGATATGAACAGGGAAGAGCTCTTGGACCCCAGACCGACAGCTGGGAGGCCAGCATGGGACTGATCCAGACCCCCCCCCCCCGAATGTGAGTGTCAGTGAGAAGGCCTGGGCAACCTATGGGGCCCTGAGCAGTGGATCAGTGTCTATCCCTGGAATACAAACAGACATCGTGTGGCTATAGCACAAGAGGGATGCTCTCTCTGCCTGAACTCTTAGAGGAGTGCCTGGACCCTACCCTGAGTGAAATGACAGACTCTAGATATCCCCTATGTGGAAGGAATTGGCAATAGGGGGGAAAGCTAGGGGGGAAGGGGAGTGCGGGAGGAGGGGAGGGAGAGGGAACTGGGATTGACATGTAAAACAAGCTACTTAAAATTAAAAAAATAAAAGTAATTGCCTGTCCTGCCTTACTATTTGCTTTGACTGTGGCTGTGCCTTAGCATGTGGCCTGTGAAGGCTAATGGTGTTTGTCATCTTCCAGGCAGAAGCTTTTCTTCTTCAGTGCTGGGGATGAAACTCTGGCCTCATGCATGGTAGACAAATGTCTAACTCTGAGCTACTTTGTCAGTGTCAAGCAACAGCTTTAAGCAAGTGGTTTATTTCTCTTCCTTTCTGCCATGACAACTGGTGATGTTGCAGGTGGACACAGCGCCATCAGTTTGGGTACCAGAATGATAGTGGTCTAGAACCCCAGTAAGTTTTGTAGTATGAGTAAGTACATGATATTATTTTAATCCATTAAGATTTGGTGACTCTTTGATATTTTAACATGGTATTCCCTAAACAGAGGCTATTTAGTCCCATATACCTTGAAGCATCTGAGAATGTCTACTTATTTTTTGATTATCACAATTAGGAAAGTGACACAAAGTCCAAATAGAGAGTTATTTAATTCCAAATGTCAGTAGTGGTAAGGTTGAGAAACCCTGCATTAGTGTAGCTTAGTTAATAATGCAAAGGTGTTGAAAAGGTCAAATGGAATAAATTATATAAAGCTCTTTAACACATGGGGTGGCCTTTTGTTTTATAACTATGTGGCAGAGCCTGGCAACCGCTCTGAGGTCTTCCCTTGCTTTTATGAAAAAATGGTCTTTTTAGACTTTCCTAAGGAAAAGTATTATTTAAACACTGTTCTTGTGTTTATAAATTGAAGCTCTTAAAAAGAAATAAAAGAAAAGTCATTCATCCATCTTAAAACTGAGGGAATTGACTGGGTATGATGATGCTTACCTATATCTAAACCCTTAGGCAGGAGGATCAGGCAATGAGTTTCAGGCCATCCTGGGATATGTAGTAAGTTCCAGGACAGCCTGGAAAGGAGGGAGAAAAGAAGTTTATGTGTGCTTGCATGTGTGTTATATGTGTGTATGCATGGGGAGGAAGAGGTGGAGGAGGAGAGGAGGAGGGAGGGAAACTAAAGTTAAATGTTTTAGTGCTAGGTTCTTTATAGTTTGAATTTTATTTTTTACAAAGCTCTTTGAAATCAGTATTACCATTTCCATCTTGTTTTTGTTAAGGAAATAAGAGACACTCACAGAGCTTATGTTTGGTTGGCCTAGGATTTGAAATGCATTTGTCTGCCTCTGGATACCTATTCTTTATTTCTCCTTTTTAAAAAATAAAATTAGAAACAAGCTTGTTTTACATGCCAATCCCAGTTCCCTCTCCCTCCCCTCCCTCCTCCCCCCACAAACATCCTATCTCATTCCCTCATTCACTCCCCAAGGAGGGTGAGGCCTTCCATGGGGGATCTTCAAAGTCTGTCATATCATCTGGAGCAGGGCCTAGTCCCTCCCCCATGTGTGTAGGCTGAGGGAGTATCCCTCTATGTGGATTGATTTTTTATCTCTTGGTTTGACACCCTGTGTGTCATATTTCCTTGCTTAGATATAGGGGAGATTAAAAAAAACAAAACTCCATGATTTGAAGAAAACTTGCAAAAGTGATAGGCACTGTGAAAGAGACAATTTTGGTTTTAATTTTCCCTGTAGCTAGAAAGGTAAGTTCTTGATGGGAAGACTTGCTTTCTCATTTCACACTGTCCAGTGTAGGTGGCCAAAGCGATCATTGTCAAGCAGGATGCCAATACTGCTTTTAAGTGTACCTGAGTCCAATGTGCTTACCATAATTCATAGAGGTGAGAACAAAAACAAGATATAATAACATAGTTGTCTATGTAGGTTAGTAGTGTTGTCCAATATTTGTGAAGCTAGAGGTTTTCATAATTTTAATTTATTTATTATCAATCTTAATATTTTTGGTCATCTTAAACACTTGGTCAATGGTATTTCCTGGTACTGAGGTTTTATGGGCAGTCTTTTTGAAAATGCACTAGGTTGAGGATAAAAATTAATTATCAACATCCATTTGAAATGCTAAAAATGTTTATCCCAGAACATTTTATGGGCTGTATATAATGTCTTTTTCCTTTGGGGTGTAGCATTCTTAAGAGCTGACTTTTGCTAGGCAGTGGTGGTGCATGCCTTTAGTCCCAACACTTGGGAGGCAAATGCAGGTGAACCTCTGTGAGGTCCAGTTTTAGGACAGCTAGGAGTGTTACATAGAGAAATCCTGTCTCAGAAAATCAAACCAAGCTAAAAAACAAAAAAAGAGCTGACTTTTGTTTTGGGCTTTTTGATGTGTGTCAGTTATGGTGATTCATAAGCATGTTGTTGTTGTTGTTGTTGTCGGTGGTGGTGGTGGTGGTGGTGGTGTGTGTGTGTGTGTGTGTGTGTGTGTGTGTGTGTATAATGTTATGTTGAGAATATGAATCTTTTATTGGCCTAAATCTGAGTCTAATCCTTTGCATGACTTTGGGGAAAAAATCAATTTCCTCTGCTCTGTCAAGATTTTTCAGGTCAGTGCTCTTTGGAAATCTCCCAATTCTCTTAGATTAAAATAGATTTTGTTTCCGTGCTACATAGTGCTATCAGTTTGCAGGACATTGGGATCTAAAAAGTGAGAAAACAGAGCCTGACTAGGTATCTGTGCACTCTTCTATTTCAGCTAACTTTTTGATGCACTTCACCTCATAGGAGCCAATTGAACTTTTATAGTTTCAACTCTGCAAATTCCATCTCTCAGCACCCCAGCCCCCAGTTGCAAGCAAACTAGCATGGCATGAACCCACTTGTAATGAAAAGCAAAGGGTATTTTGTACTGGTGAGTACACTTGTGGGTGTTTTGAAGAGGGATTTATCATAGATATGTAGTTCCTTGCTGTCCCATTGTGCTAGTGGGTGAGTGATTCTGTTGTGATTTGACTTAAAAAGAATGTAAGACCATATATTTAGGGGTTATTTTGGTAAAAATGGACGTATTAGCATTAGTGTTTATCTTTTTCTGGAGAATGCAAGGATGTCCCCCCACCCCCAGTGATGAGTATTGAGCATAGAGCCTCTTTCACATAATAGTCAAGCACTCTATCACTTAGCTGTACTTCTAGTCTCTCCCTCCACCCCTAGAATTAGGGTCTCATGGCTGATTTTTCACTCTGTAATTGAGGATGACCTTGAATTCCTGATCCTACTGTGTCTACCATGCAAGTGCGGGGATTATAGGTGTGTTGCCATGCCCAGCTACACCCTCTTTTGAAATGATGGTCTCACTATGTTGTCCGTACTGAGCTTGAATTTCCCCTATCTTTGTCTCTGCCTCCCAAGTAGCTGGGATTACAGGCATGTGCCACCACACCCAGCTCACAAGGACTGTTAACTTTACTATCTTTTCCCCAAAGTTATGTGATTTTTGTCTTATATTTAGTACTCTACATGACATAATTATTTTATGGAGGCATTTTTCTTCAGATGAGAGTTTAGCAATTTTTGTTCTGTAAAGACCAGATGGTAAATATTTAGTCTCTGCAGGCCATATGGTCTGTCACAACTGTTCAACTCCACTATTGCAATGCCAAAGTGGCCATGGAAAATATGCAAATTGCTTTGCATGCCAATTTTCAATGAAACTTATTTATATAAACAGACGGTAGGGCAGATTTGGCTCATAGGATAATTCCTAATTTAAAGTCATTGATATCTTTTTTCCTTTTCTTTTATTTTTCCTTTTCTCCTCCCCTTACCTCTTCTTTTTATTCTTTTGTTTCCTCTCCCCAACCTCCCCTTTAGGCTGGCCTTGTACTTGCTCTGTAGTGGAAGCTGGCCTTGAACTCCTCTCCTCCTTGCTCTTCTTCTCAGGCGCTGGGATTACAGGTGCACTCCACTACACATGACTTCTGTCCTTTTTTGTGGCTACACGCTTGAATTTCTTTCTAGGATCTGTTATTTTGGTATTTAGAATTAATCCAGAGTCTCACATATACTGAGAACATGTGTTCCCACTGAGTTACATCTCCAGCCCCTGGAATAATTTTTCAGGCAAGGGTATTCTGTTTTTCAACATTATGTTGTAATTCCTAGCCAGTATGGTAATAAAGCAAGGGAAACAGAAGGCATACAGATTAGAAGGATAAAAAACTCCCCCTATTTATAGATTATCTATGTAAAAAACACATGAAATCAGTAAAAGTACACCTAGAACTAATAAGTGAATCCAGCAAGATGTGAGATACAAGATAAATGTTTAAAATGAATATATTATATAATAGCTATGAACACATAAACACTGAAGATGAAAAAATATTCTACCTGGGTTGATGGTATTGTTCAATTTTAGAGTACCAGCTTAGCATGTAGGATGCCTTAGGTTCCATAATCAAAATACGTATAATTGCCGGGCGGTGGTGGCGCACACCTTTAATCCCAGCACTCAGGAGGCAGAGGCAGGCGGATCGCTGTGAGTTCGAGGCCAGGCTGGACCGACAGCCTCCAAAACAATACAGAGAAACCCTGTCTCGTAAAACCAAAAAAAAATATGTATAATACCACTTAGTGTCAATCAAAAAGTACTGAAAAGTAAATCTAGGAAAGCATTTGAAGGACACATGTGTTGAAAACCACACTGATGAACTAAATCTTAATAGATGCAAAGACATATAGTCATTGTTGGAAGACTCAGAATAATTAGAGTTTCAATTCCTTTTTTTTATTTTTTATTTTTTGTTTTTTTGAGACAGGATTTCTCTGTGACTTTGGAGGCTGTCCTGGAACTAGCTCTTGTAGACCAGGCTGGTCTCGAACTCACAATGATCTGCCTGCCTCTGCCTCCCGAGTGCTGGGATTAAAGGTGTGCGCCACCACCTCCTGGCAAGTTTCAATTCTCCACAGATTAAGAAACAGGTTTAAGATAATTTTATAAATATCCTAGCAAGATTATTTTAATATATAAACATTATTTTTAAAATTTTTATTTATTCATATTTTGTGTTCTGCATGTATACCTGCATTCCAGAAGAGGGTAGCAGATCCTATTACAGATGGCTATGAGCCACCATGTGGTTGCTGGGAATTGAATTCAGGACCTCTGGAAGACAGTGCTCTTAACTGTTGAGCCATCTCTCCAGCCCTAAATATTTTTATCTTAAGATACACACACACACACACACACACACACACACACACACACACACACACACACACACGAGAACAAGGAGATCTATATGAAACTACAAAGGATGTTGAACACCTAATGGTATTTTACAAAAGAAGTATAAAGCAAGAGGAATTAGTCATATGGTTTCAAAATGTACTGCATAACTACAGCAATTAAGACTGTGGCAATGAGTGAACACAGACAAGACAAAGGACCTAGAAATAGGGCCACTTATTTTTGATTTCTTGGATGCTGGCACTGGGCTATTATCCCACTACCATGTGTTTGCTAGATAAGCACTCTACCATAGAGTCCTCATCCATTTATTTATTAATTTACTTTTTAAATAAATTCTATGTTGCCAAGTATGGTCTTGAATTCCTGGGCTTAAGAGATCTTCTTTCTAAGATCTCTGAGTAGCTGGGATTATAGGCATTAACCATATTACAAGGTTCTTTTAACTTTTTATTAATACAGTTAATTGTATGTATTATAGTGGATCATCTTAGGGATATATATATATATATATATATATATATATATATAGTATGTGTGTGTGTGAATTGATCAAATCAGACCACTCCATTTCTACCACATTCCCATTATCTAATAATTCCTATTATATTTTCAAGTTGACGTTAGTGTCTCTCTATGACTCATTTTACTTACTATAAAGTTCCTCCAGTTCTGTTGTAGTTACTTTTTTTTGGTTTTTTCGAGACAGGGTTTCTCTGTAGCTTTGGAGGCTGTCCTGGAACTCACTTTGTAGACCAGGCTGACCTCGAACTCACAGAGATCCGCCTGCCTCTGCCTCCCGAGTGCTGGGATTAAAGGCGTGTGCCATCACTGCCCGGCTGTTGTAGTTACTTTTTGTCACTGTAATAAAATACCATAACCAAAAACAACTTAGGGGAAGTAAAGGTTTATTCTTGCTTAGAATTCCAGGTAACAGTACATTATAGAGAGAAGTCTCGGCAGGAATTCAAGCAGTACCTGAAGCAGAATCCATGAAAGATTGCTGTTTACTGGCTTGTTCTCTGGCTTGCTCTCTGGCTTATGTGCGTGCTCCCTCCCTCCCTCCCTCCCTCCCTCCCTCCCTCCCTCCCTCCCTCCCTCCCTCCCTCCCTCCCTCCCTCTCTCCCTCCCTCCCTCCCTCTCTCCCTCTCTCTATTGTTTTTCAATACAGGATTTCTAGTTTCTGTGTGTAGCCCACACTGTCTTGGAACTCTGTAGACCAGGCTGACCTTGAACCCAGAGATTTGCCTGCCTCTGTCTCCCTAGTGCTGGGAATAAAGGTGTGTGCCACCATGCTTGGCTTCTGACTTACTTTCTTATACATCCCAGACCCATCTGCCTAGGGATAGTGATATCACCAATCAAGACAATGTCCCACAGACATGGCCACAAACCAGTCTGATGTAGCCATTTTGGATGGTTTGCCCATTTTAGATAATTTTGTTGTTGTTAGTTCTTTGAGCTCTTTATATATTCTAGATTTTGTGGAATTTTTTTTATACAGGGTCTTAAAATGTAGCCAAGACTGGCTTGGACTTACTGTGTATCTCAGGCTAGCCTCAAAACTCATGTTCCTGAGTGCTGGGATTGTTGATGTGCACTACTGTGCCCGGCCTATGCTCTGGATATTAACTTGGTACAAAATGAATAGTTAATAAATATTTTCTCCGATTTTGTAGATTGTCTTTTTTGCTATTTTGCTTTTCTGTGCTTTTAATAACATTTTAAGGATTTTGGACAAAATTTGAAAAGGAATTTTAAATAGAGAACAATAGGGATAGCCTTTTCAACAATTGGTCCTCATCAATTGAACATCAATAGTAAAAACAAAAACAAAAGCCTTGACTTTAACTTCATGTTTTACAGCAAAAACAACAAACAAGCAAACAAAACCCTTCACCTCCCCAGTCAAAAACCAACCAACTAAAAATGGATCACAAATGTAAATGTAAAACATAAAACAGGGGATACTGGGGGTTGGGGGGAGGGCACGGGAGGAGGGGAGGAAAACGTAGAGGGATCTGGAACTGACTTGTGAAGCAACCTTGTTTCTAATTTAAATTTAAATTTAAAATAAAAAACTTAATAAAACAGAATAGGAAGGAAAAAAGAAAATCTCAGGACATTGGACTAGGCATTTCTTAGATTTGACACTAAAGGTGTAATTCTATAAAGGATTAATTAGGTTCCAAACAAAAACAAAAAGAAAAACCACTCACATTGAGAAAGACCTCCTCAGAAGATGAAAGACAATTATAGAGTGGGAGAAAGTATTTTCAAGCTACATATCTAGAGTATAAAAGAACTTTAAAAATTCAACATGAAAACTTATGTGGTTCAATTAGGCTAGAGACACAAAGGGATATTACATCGAGGACAATATACAGAGGCAGAAGACGCTGAAGGTATAGCTCAGTGGTAGAGCATTTGACTAGAGAGGGGGAAGAAGCACATGTGAGGATGCCTAGCATCTTAGCATTTAAGGAAATAAAAATTAAAGTCCTAATGAGATATAGTTGCATATTATGACCCATACCAATCCAAATGGCTAAATGCAAACTAGAGCATTATGAAATGCTGATAGAATATATATGGACTCTCCCAAAATAGCTCAACTCTTCCTACTAGCATATGATCCAACAGTTGCACTTCTGGGAATTTATCTCAGAGAATGGAATATTTGTGTTTATACAGAAACTAGGACACAAAAGGTTTTAGAATCTTTGTAGTAATGTGTAAGTGGGAGCTAGAGAAATGGCTCAACAGTTAAGAGTACTTGATTCTCTTGTACAGGACCCAGGTTCAATTCCCAGCACTCACGTGGTGGCTCACAATTTGTATCAGGCTTTGTTTGGGCCACCAACCAGCTCTCAAGTAATGACACGGAAACTTACTATTAGTTGTGAAGGCTCATCCTTAGCGTAGGCTCATTTCTGGTTAACTTTTTTTCTATAACTTAAATTAACCTGTTTCTCTTCATCTATTTTTTCCCTTGGGGCTTTTTACCTTACTTTCATTCTGTATGTCCTACTCTGCGTCAGCCTGGCTGACAGCTGCCTGGCTTGTTCACCGGGCATCGCCCTTCCTTTCTCCCTCGTTCTTTCTTCTCTTTCTTTCTCTTCCTGGTTCTAGAGTCCTCCTCTTACTTATTCTCTCTGCCCACAGCCCCACCTATCCCTCTACTGGCTAGCTATTGGTCATTCGGCTTTTTATTAAACCAATCAGTTGTCTTAGGCAGGCAAAGCAGCCCATCTTCACATCATTAAACAAATGTAGCATAAATAAACGTAGCATACCTTTACACAGCTAAAATAATATTCTGAAACATAAACAAATGTAACACATATTTACATACTTAAATATTCCACACCAACAGCTGCCTATAACTCTAGATCAAGGGGATCCAATGTCCTTTTCTGCTCCTCAGGTACGAGACATGTATACAGTGGGTAGATATACATGCAGATAAGACACCTATATATACAAACTTAAGAAAAAGCTTATAACTGGAAGCACAGATGTTCTTTAATGGGTGAATGGATAAACTGGCACCTCTATAGTACACAACAATTAAAAATAAAATTAACTATTAATACATGCAACAACCAGGATGGATCACCAGAGAATTATGTTAAAGAAAGTCAATATTGAATAGCTACATTCTGTATAATTTTGTTTTTTAAATTTATTTATTTATTTAATGTGTATTGCATAAACCTGTGTGAAAATGTGTGTATCATATGTGTGCAGGAACTCAGACAGGTCAAATGAGGATGTTGGATTTCCTGGAACTTAAGTAACAGGTAATTGTGTGTTGCCATGTGGGTTCCAGGAACTAGACCTGGGTGCTCTGTGAGAATAAACACTCTGAACTACTGAGCCATCTCACTATGTAAGCCTGACTGGCCTGGAGCTCACTATGTAGATGAGGCGGGCAATGGATTCATAAAGGTCCATCTGCTTCTGCCTCCTGAGTACTAGGAATAAAGGCATGCTGCTATACCTGACTTAATTCACATTTTACTTTTATTTAGTTATTTTTGTTTTTAAAAGAAAGCGTTTAATTGGGAACCTGCTTACAGTTTCAGAATATCTGTCTGTGACCATCATGGCAGGGAGCATGGCTACAGCCAGCAGGTAGACATGACACTGGAGCATTATCTAAGAGGTTACATACTGATCTGCAAGTTGGAGACAGAGAGAGATAGAGCCTGACATGGGCTTTTGAAACTTCAAAGCCCACCCCAGTGACACACCTCCTCCAACAAGGACTTACCTCCTAACCCTTCCCAAAAAGTTCCACCAACTAGGGACCAAGCATTCAAATATATGAACCTATGGGGCCATTCTTCAAAGCATCACATTCTACTCCCTGACCCGCATAGGCTTGTAGCCATATCATAACGCAAAAGGCATTCAGGCCAACTTCTAAAGTCCCCATAGTCTTTCACAGTCTCAAGGCTGTTTAAAAGTCCAGTGTCCAAATGTCTTCAGAGACTCATGCAATCTTGTGACTGTAACTCCAGGATATGGTCGGTCTGTGCAGTCCACCAATGGCTGTCTCACACTGGAAAGGTCAAGATTCTGGTAGTTGCTTAGTCTAGGAGGCTAGCTAGTCTCTTGGCAGTCTCAATCTGGTGTTGAAGGCCTGGAGGATTTCTTGAGAGCTCCTGGTCTTCAGTCTACATTGGAATCTTGAAGAAGTAGATTCTAATATCAGTGAAGGAATGCAGCAGCAACAGGGTAGTTGAACTTGCAAGTTAAAGAGAGGGCAAGCAGGCAAAAAGCAAAGTTTTCCTTTCCCTTTTCCATGTCCCTTTTTTTCCATTTAATGTTTTAAAAATTATAGGCATGGTGAACATAGTGTTCCCAGGGACTGAGGAAGAAGGCAGAATGGAATGAGTAGATAGAAGTGAGCATCCTGAGGTGTCCTTGTGATGGGAATATTCTGTTCATGAGTGTATCAATGTCAGTACTATGGCTGTGATACTGTACAGTAGCATTGCAAATTATTCAAAGAAAAGGGATAAAGAGTACAAAGGTTCTCAGGACCATCTCTTATAACTGTATATGGAGACATACTTCAGAAACAAAAGATCCTTGGATATGAAAGGATTAGGGTGAAGTACAGATACTAAGAGTTATCACTTTTATATCTGGTCATATTCCAAAGCCCCGGCTAGTGTTTTAACTAGACAGAGCTATGTTGGTTCATGTGATCTCATGTGCATAGGTGACTTTCTTAAACAATGCAGATTTGAAGGACTCTTCCTCATGTGTCCATTGCCTCCTGCTGCTTGATTTTTGTTAAGACATAAATCAGATTTCTTCATTTCAGTTCCAGGATCTTTCCTAAGTGTAGGAAACTGTCATGTCATGATTTCACTTTTGCAGTAAGTTTTCATCAGAGGGTTAGAGTTATTTTTCCTGGGGTGATTTTCCTTGTTGCATGTGTGATAGAGATTTCTAGTTGTCCCCTGACTTTTATTCCCTTCCCTTTTAAACAGAACTTTGTATTTTGAGTTTCGCCTATGGCTGCCCATAGTAAAGGTTGTGCTGCCTAGATCTCATTGTAGCTATGTGTGAGTCTGTGACCATGTGAAGACATTCTATTTTGATTGAGCTACAAAATAAATGGAGCTATCAATTTACTTAAAAACAACAGTGTCGAGTAGATCAAATGAAATACTTTCTATAAATGCAGTATGTTCTGTATTGAATTGTGTCTCCCAAAAGATATGCTGATATCTTAACTCTAGCACATACAAATTCAGTCTTCTTTGGAAACAGGGTCTTTACAGAAGTAATTTAGTTATATTGATGTAGGACAAGTATTTATCACACAAGCAACAAGGGAAATCACCCCAGGAAAAATAACTATTACCCTTGTGAGTGTTGTTCTATGACAGTCACACAAAGACAGATTCAGGGAGTGGGCATGTGACATATCTATCAGAATGATGCATCTAAGCCAGTGATTCTTAACCTGTGGGTTGTGACTCGTTCAGGGGACTGAATGACCCTTTCACAGGGTTTGCCTAGATCTATCTGGATATCAGATATTAGCATTATGGTTCATAACAGTAGTAAAATTACAGTTGTGACGTAGCAATGAAAATAATATTATGGTTGGGGGCCACCACAGCATGAGGAACTATTTTAAAGGGTCATAGCATTAGGGAGGTTGAGAACTGCTGTACTATGCACGAAGGAACATCTGGGGCTAGGGAAGCTAGCAGGAGGCATGGAGCAGACAATAAATATGGGTCTTTTATTTTAAGTCATGTAATGTGCACGGTTATAACAGACCTATGAAAGTAGTACAGAGTTTTCACAGTTCTTTGGGGGTGCTTCATTCTTAAGTGTGTATTATTAGGTGATTAGGTCACGAGGATGGAGCCCTAATGAATGGGTTTAGTATCTCTATTAATGAGGCTGAAGGGAACTTGTTTGTCTTTTTTACTGTGGCAGAAAACAGCAAGGAAGCACCATCTATGGAGGGGAAGAGTAAAAGAGGCATGGGAGGAGAGAGAGAGAGAGAGAGAGAGAGAGAGAGAGAGAGAGAGAGAGAGAGAGAGAGAGAGAGAGAGAGAGAGAGAGAGAGAGAGAGAGAGAGAGAGAGAGAGAGAGAGAGAGAGAGAGAGAGAGAGAGAGAGAGAGAGCTCTGCCTCTCACACCCCTTACCAAATATTTAATCTGAATCTGCTGCTATCTTGGTCTTACTTAAATTCCAGAACTGGGAGAAACAAATTTCTAACCTTAATGGATTACCCAGTCCAAGGTAGCTCATTGTTAAAGCCCAAATGGATTAAGTCAGGGTGTATTTAGAAATGGGCTGGCCGTGCAAAGATTTCTTAATTTGAGTTCTGAGACATTTGGACTGGCTGTACCTTGTGTTTCTTAGAAAAATCTCTAACCATGTATCAAACATGGAAATTGTTCATTGTTCTAAAGCCTTCTCTTTCAGTTTCCGTATGGTAAAACACTATTCGATATGCTTGAATGCCAGGCAACGTAGAAAGTGAATGGTAGATGCAAGGACTGGGTGGTTTCCATGGAGACCTCCTTTCCTTTGTTCAGCAGTTGTCAGGGAAACATTTAGTTTCAGTTTGTGGGGTCTGCCTATTTCCACAGCTCATGGAATGGGTTTTGGTTAAGTCTCCTCAACAGCCTAATGAATTCAGAGCAGAATTTGTTTAGTTCCTTTAGAATTATATTACATTTTCCTGCAGCCCATGGACGTTAACTAATTTTCTGCCTGAAGTGATTAGACTGCTCATTTATACATATGCAATACATGTCTTTTTTTTTCTTTTTTGAGCTTTGGAGGAGAAACCAAGGTTCAAAACTGAGAAGCTAACTCCAGAAAATCGATGTCAGATGCCATATGGTTCTAGTTCATGTGGGTTGTTCTTGAGACAGGGTCTTGAACTGGCCTTGGATGGTTTAGAACTTTATATATGTAGCTAGGCTGGCTTCAAACTTAAAGTAATCCTTCTGTCTCAGTTTTCAAAGTTCTGGGATTTACATGTACTAGCCATTGTGCCCACCTAGTTCATTAGCTTTAACCTTCCGTATGGTATGAGAGACCTGCATAAAACTGTTGGCAGGCTGTTAGAAACTGCCTGGCTCAGCTTGTGTGTTTATTTCTTTTAGTTAGCTGTTGTTGATCAGTAGCTGAGGCTCGGGAGTGGTGAGTGGAAATGCTGGTAACAGCACAGGATTCTAAGGTGTGAGCAATCCAAATAAATGAAAATTCCCTAGAAGGTTATCTCTATTGTGACAACTTCCCCATTTTTTTTTTAAATATCAGTCAGGTTAGGTAGTTTGCAAATGTCTGTCAATGCTTTGCAACTCCTCCCTTCAAGAGGTGGAGCCCATTTCCTAATCCTTAGCATTTTGATTGGCCTTGTAGCTTGGGTTGACCATAGGCTACAGTAAAAGTGACCTTGTGCGGGCTTTGAGCCCAGGCATGAAGAATAATTTCAGCTTTTATTGCTTTGGTAACTCTGCCACTGTGTGGAAAAACCGCAGGTGTGGGCTTCAGTAAGGGAGTCCATGTGAAGGAAAATATCAGTACCAAGCCAACCCAATAGCATAAACGCATAAGCCTAAGTGAGCCCATGTGGGATCAGTGGCATTTGGCCCAGATCAGTGTAGTTGCCCAACTGAACTCAGCCCAAATTACCAAGCTTCAGAATTTTAAACTAAAGTATTGCTTTAGGGCACTTAACTTTGGGGGTGATTTGCTATCCAGTGGTTGATAATTGCTTTAGCCAGGTTTGGAAGCTCTTGGCTGGATCAAGGCTCACCTGTAACATATCTTCTTTCACTCCCAACATTCTTACTAACAGCATCTAGAAATAATTGTAGCTAATTTAAGGAGAAAAGGGCTATTAGCAGGCTTTTCAGTAGTTCCACCTCTTTCTAGGAAAGCTTCCGAGGAGATTTGAAAGATGCACCGGCAGAGAGCAGTAGGGGCCACAACTGCAGCCTACTCACACCATAGACTTGGCTCAGTGAGGATGCTGGTATTCTAGCTGCTGAAGAGCAGATGCCCCAACTACAACACACACACACACACACACACACACACACACACACGCACGCACGCACGCACGCACGCACGCACGCACGCACACACACACACACACACACACAGCCTTTCTTACCCAGGTGTTGGATTGTCCTTGGATCTGGGTGTTGCAGTTATCCACTCTTCATACTTTGCATCAAAGATTCAAATGCCCATATCTATCTGATTCTATCAAGTTGGCAGTCACGATTGGCCACCAATGTGGCAGAAGGCTTCCCTAGTTGGCATAGGCCCTAGACCCTCTCCTCACAGCACCACAAAACAAACAGAAAATCAAAACAAGTGTCACATGAACCAAATTAATTGTACAACTAGTCAACCTATAGGCTTAATAAGGTATGGCCAGTGTCTGGCCAAGGTTAGTCCTGTACTCAGACCTTGACTTTGAAGAAATCAGGAAAGTATTTGGATTGAGGTTGTAGCTTGGTGCTAGAGTGCTTGCCTAGCATGCAGAGGGCTGTGGATTCTATTTCCCAGTCACACACAAAAGAAAGTAGCTGACAGTTTTAGCTTATTTAGTTGAAAGCAGGTGGAAAACTTCATAAATATTGATAGGATTCTGATTCTTGGAAGCCAAAAGAAAAATGGCAAAAGTTCATTAGCTCTGTCCTGTATGCTGGTCAACTCAGTTGCTTTCCACACAGGATGAAGCTGGATTTGTGGCTTGTTTCCACGTTCCGTTGAGAGGAAACAGTTCTGAGGCTGTACCCTAGCCTTTGTTTCCTTTCATAGATGTATGCTGGTGGACATTTGGAGCTACTGGGACCTAACTTGCATATATCTCTGGCTACTGAGGTATGAACAGTACATCTTACAGTTGCTGGGCCCATAGTATACTCCCCATAGGCATTGAATGATTGATACCTTAGTAAGCCTATAGGTTGACTAGTTGTACAATAAATTGGGTTCATGTGACACTTGTTTTTAATTTCTGTTTGTTTTGTGGTGCTGGTAGGATGGAGCCTAGGCTCTTATACCTACTGGGGAAGCACTGCACCATTGTGGTGGTCAATCTTGACTGTCAACTCTTGCATTCATCTCACTCTGCTTCCTGATTGTGGATACAGTGTGACCAATTGCTTCACACTCCTGCAGAAATTGACTCCTTGCCATGATGGATTGCTCAAATTCAAGAAACAATAAACCCTTCCTTAAGTTGCTTTTGTCAGAGTATTTTGTCATAGCAGTGAAACAAATAATATATGAAGGGCCACATTACACTGACTAATCTCTCAGTCAATAACCAAGCCAACTCCATAACCAAATATCATGTGTCACAAATATTTCAATACGCCGGGCGTTGGTGGTACACGCCTTTAATCCCAGCACTCGGGAGGCAGAGGCAGGCAGATCTCTGTGAGTTCGAGGCCAGCCTGGTCTACAGAGGGGAGTTCCAGGACAGCCTCCAAAACAATACAGAGAAACCCTGTCTCGAAAAACCAAAAAAAAAAAAAACCACAAAACAAAACAAAACAAATATTTCAATACTTTGGGACTTTACTTTGCTCTCCTTTGTCTATCTGTCCTGCACTTCACCCATTTTTTGTTTTTTTTGTTTTTTTGAGACAGAGTTTCTCTGTATTGTTTTGGAGCCTGTCCTGGAACTTGCTCTGTAGACCTGGCTGGCCTCGAACTCACAGAGATCCACCTGCCTCTGCCTCCTGAGTGCTGGGATTAAAGGTGTGTGCCTCCAATGCCTGGCTCTGTACCTCACTATTAGCTGACTCTTTCCTGGTGACCAATTCCCTAGGATTAGATCTCATTGAGGTATATAAATCCATGTGACTATGTCGTGGTGATATAGAGGACTAGAGTGTGCTGCTTGTCATGAGACCCTGCTGTTGGGTAGAGTGACCTTGAATATGGAAGAAGGATCCTTGTCCAGATGTAGTGACCTGGAGTAGGTAGCTTTGGATGCCACTGGGCTCTTCAAGGGGGAGCTTGCCAGGATGGCAGGAAGTTAGGAGGTGTTTTTGTTATTTTAACGACTGGAGAAGGTTTTCATCAGGAACTTGACAAAGAAACCAAATAATTGAAGTCGGATTACTTAGTTCATCCAAGGCGGATATTTCTGGAAAGAGTTTAGCTCCTTCTGTCTATTTGGATTTCAAGTCAAGAGTAGAACTCCAGTGTGACCTAGACTGAACTTTCACTTATTCATACCCCCAGCATGCCAAAGACCTTTGTATGGTACTGGTGATCCACTTATTAGAAATACCCTGGTTTGCCCTATTGTTACTAAGGTATTAGTTTCTTAAAAAAAAAAAGAAACATGTGTGCCTAAAATAGTCTGCAAAATTTAGAACATATTGAAATCAACTCAGGAAAATTCTAAATAGCCTGAAACTATAATATTATGTTTTTTTTGTTTCTTTTTTTATGAGGGGGTCTCACTATGTGACTCTGACTGTCCTATCACTCATTCTGTAGACTAGGCTGGCCTTGAACTCATAGAGATCCACCTGCCTCTGCTGCCAGTGCTGGAAATTAAAGGCATGTGCCACCATCTCTGGCTCTTTTTTTAATCTTTTGAGACAGAGACTTTTTCTGTAGCTCAGGCTAACCTGGAATTTTTACTATGTAGTCCAAGCTGGCCTCCAATTTATGGTGATCCAACTGTCTTAGCTTCCTGAGTGTTGTGATTAAAGGCATGCCCCACAGGCATGGCTTTTACTTTCAAACTGCACTAAAAATGTCAGAAAACGAACTATCGGCAAAGCTAATCCTTTGGCTTGTGAGTTAAGTGTGAGTTGCCAAAAGTGGCAGAAGCTTTATATAATTCTGGCAGTTCATTTGTGCTCACCTGAGATTTCTCTGCTTCCAGCTGCACAGAACTTCTGTGATATGCAAAACCCTGAAACTTGGGCCAGGATCCTGAAAGTAATTTTCTCTTATAATCTGTGTTATAATTGCATTTCAATTCAGTTCTAGCATCAAGACTGCTTGAGTATATGTGCCGTGTTTCCTTCATTTCATTAGTTTCTGCTATTTAGGCCAGTGCCTGGAACAGTCTGTCCTTAGTCAATTTTATTTATTATGTGGAGCCCGCTATTCTTTTCTTCTAAATTGATGGAGAGGGCCCTTTGTGACTTGGCAGTTCACTTTATGGCCCACCTCCCCTCTGCTGACCTTTGTGTTGTTGGATCCCGATTTCTTCCCAGGCATGTGGCAGCTCTGAGGAACCCTTGAACCTGCGGTGATGAACGCCCACATGATTGCAGCCATCTGGGCAGCTTGCAAAGTCATGACATTAGCTTGTCAAAGACTTGAAAAAAAATCACAAAATGTCAGCATTAATGAAATCATTATACCAGTTCCCATTCTCCTCAAATTTAGGTTCATAATACAAAAAAAAATGCTGTAGAACCAAGCATGGTAGCTCACATCTGCAATCCCAGAACACGAAAGGTAGGTGGAAAAAGGAGTGTCAGAAATTCAAGCCTACCAGGAAGGTCGACTGGGGGGGTAGGATAGGGGGGAAGAGGGAATCATAGGTTAGAAGATAGATCAGGCACCATTGTGATCTCTAGTGATCTAAACGGATGACATCAATTGGCAAGCTAAGCAATAGTGGAGAGACCACCTCGAATGCCCATTCCTGATAGTGAACTTGATGTCTATAACCACCCTGGTGCCTTCATCCAGTGACTGATGGAAGCAGAGGCAAACACCCACAGTTAAATACTGAACAGAACCCAAGGAACCCAGTGGCAGAGAGAGAGGAGCGATGAGCAAATTGGCAAAGAATGGGCTGGCAAAACCAGCAGAGACAGCTGATCTGAACAGGAGAGAGCTCTTGGACCCCAGACCGACAGCTGGGAGGCCAGCATGGGACCGATCCAGACCCCCTGAATGTGAGAGTCAATGAGCAGGCCTGGGCTACCTATGGGGTCCTGAGCAGTGGATCAGTGTTTATCCCTCGAACACTAACAGACATCGTGTTTCCATAACACAAAGAGGGTTGCTCTCTCTGCCTGGACTCTTAGGGAAGTGCCTGGACCCTACCCTGAATGAAATGATAGACTCTAGATATCCCCTATGCGGAAGGAATTGGCAATAGGGTGGGAGGATGGGAGGGATGGTGGGGGGGTGCGGGAGGAGGGGAGGGAGAGGAAACTGGGATTGACATGTAAAACAAGCTATTTAAAATTTAAAAAATGTTAAATAAAAAAATAGAAAAAAATAGAAATTCAAGCCTAGCCTTGGCTACATGAGACCATGTGACTGTCTCAAAGCCTGTATTGGATAAGTACCTGATACCCACCAATACTGTCTTCACTTTGATAGCTTCCTTTCTTTGTGTACCAGGGACCTTTGTTGGACACACTTAGCTTTGTAGTCTGTGAGCTGTGCAGGTTCTCTTCATCCTTCCAAGACTCCCTAGCTAGTACCTCCCTGAAACAGCTAGTATCCTGCTGTGGATTATCTCCCTAGTATGTTGGGAGTATAGGAGGTAATAACTGCAGTGAGATCTACAGAGAAGCGGACCTGTCTTCTTACATGCAAGAATCCTAATATTAGCCAATCTGCTGGTGGCTGCAGTTCAGAGTTCTTAGGTTCTGTAGCAGCAGATAGCAGGTACTTGACTCCAGAGCTTGATCCACCTGCTAACCTCAGACTCATGAGTATCAAACTACAGCATTATTCACAGTTGATGAACTCTGCTCTTGGCTACTAAGGGGAGGCTTGTGCACTTTACTGCTGAGTGGAACCTTGTGAAGCCTGGAGTTTTATGCTTGTTAACATATGTTCTTCTAACTCTCTATAATCACCTGTGGGCTGTGATAGGTTAAATTTGGGTGGTCTGACTTGTTGGGTTTTTTTTTTCCTTTTTTACATCCCTCTAGAGTAGTTCAATTTTAAACAAAAGGTTCTCTCTCAGGATGGCCGCTGATTGCATTGCCTTCCAAATCATATAGAGTACAAAATTGGGTAGAGTATAAATAGAATACAAACTAGGATTCCTCTCCATTACTGACCTATCTGCTGGAAGAACCAGTCTCATCAAAACCTACAACTAGACTTGAGGCTTGTCGTCTGTCCTATCGGTAGGACTGCCAGTTTCTTTTCACCAACACCATCTCCACTTGGCTTACTTGTGGAAGATGTTTCTACTTCCTGTCCCCCCACTTGCAAGCCATTTGATTGGAGCTGTGTTCTACTTGGCTTTGAGGGGGGTTTATGTTATTTGTAATTTTTAGCTTTCTGATCCAGGTAGCAAGAATGACCTTGAACTCCTGATCCTCCTGTGTCCACCTCCTGAGTGCTGGGGTTCTAGGTATAAGCCACCTCATGGCTTGCCTGCCCCTTGTACTTTTCAGTTGTTCTGTCACTGCCTTGGGGGAATTTCTGTAGCTCTTTAAATTTTCCTTTTAAAATAGAGTTTGTATTTTCTTTCTAATCTATGATCATGTAGGATCTCAGGTCCTTTAGACTTTAAAGAATTTGTTTGTAAATTAATTCAAAATTTGTTAAAGACCTTAATGTGTAAGATCTGAAACACTAGCTGGGCTTGGTAGCAAACGTCTTTAATCCCAGCACTTGAGAGGGAGGCAGAGGTAGGCGGATCTCTTCGAATTTGAGGCCAGCCTGTTGTACATAGTGAGTTTCAGGACAGCCAGGGCTACATAGAGAGACCCTGTATCAGTAAACAAACAAACAAATAAATAAACCCTCATACATATCACACAAAAGTATCCAACCAACTAACCAAAGAAACAAACAACAAAATGAACAACCCGGAAACTCGGAAACTGCTGGAAGCAAACATTTGAAGGTAGAGGCAGACACATGGCTTTTCTGAAAAGCACCTTAGGAGCCCATGATATGTTACCAAGAGTTGACAAAGGGATTGCATGAAATTAAAAAGCTTCTGCAAAGCAAAGGAAATAATTGGCAGAATGAGGAGACAGCCTACAGAATGGAATGCAATCTTTTTCAACTATACATCTGACAAGGGATTAATCTCTAGAATCTGTAAACACTCCTAAAAATTAGATACCAAACTACCCAAATCATGTAATCAGTAAATAGGCAAATGAATAGGCAGTTATCAAAGGAAGAAACACAAGTGAATAATATATATTTGCAAAAGTATTAAAATTAAAACATTGACATTCCATCTCACAGCAATCAGAGGATGTAACCAATAAAACAAATGATAATAAATGCTAGAATAGATGTGGGAAAGAGGAACTCTTATTACTACTGGAGGCAGTGTGTGTAAACTGGTGGTACCACCACTGTGGAAGACAGTGTGGTGGTTCCTGAAAAAGCTTAACATGTTTTATGATCTGCCATCTGCAGTGGATTTTTGTAAAGACCCTCATGGGGGAAACCATAAAGCTCAGGGTTGAACCCTCAGACACTACAGAAAATGTAAAGGTCAAGATCCAGGATGAGAAAGGCATTCCTCCTGATCAGCCAAGGCTGCTCTTTGCTGGCGAGCACTTTGGCTACAATACTCAAAAGGAATCCACCCTTTATCCTGTGTTGAGACTTCATGGTGGTGCTGAGGAGAGGAAGAAGTCTCACACCACTCCTAAGAAAAATGGACAGCTGAGAAAAGTTAAGTTGGCTGTGCTCAAATATTATCAGGTGGATGAAAATGTTAAAATCAGTTGCCTTTGTGAGTGTCCTTCTGATGAATGTGGTGCTGGAGTTTTCATAACTAGCCACTTTAACAGCATTACTATGGAAAGCATTGTTCGACTTGCTGCTTCAACAAACTGGAAGACAATTAATTGTGTATGAGTTAATAAAAAGATAGGAACTGAAAAAAAGCTAAAAATATATGTTCATTTGGTAAAGGTACTTCTGCTAACCCTGATGAGCCGAGGTTCATCCTCTAGATCCACAGGGTGGAAGGAGAGGACTAAGTCCTCTGAGTTCCACATGTATGCCATGGCACTACTATATGACTCCACTATACCATGCATTAGTATGCTCTCCAAGGAATCTAAGCCAGTGTTTATTGCTGCACTGTTCATAATAGCCAGGATATGTAATCAGCTCAATTGTATTATCTGCCATCAGAAGGTAAATGGATAAAGAAAATGGAATACATATATGTAATGAAATTTTTCTTAGCTATAAAGAAGAATCAAATTATGACATTTGTAGAATGGAAGTGGCAATCTTGTTAAGTTACATAAGCCAAACTTAGAAATACAGTATGCTTTCCTCTCATAAGCAGAATTTTGATTTAAACTCTCTGTCTCTGTCTCTCTCTGTCTCTCTGTCTCTCTCTGTCTCTCTCTCTCATACACACACACACTAAAACAAAAGGAGGAACTATTATGGAGGTGGGAGGACACCAGCCAGGTGGAGGGAGGAGGGAAGGGGGAGGGCAGTTGAGGGTAAGTAAAAACAGGATACAATGATAAAATGCATGAAAATATCATAATCAAAAAACCATTCTTTTGTTTGCTAAGTAAAAAGCTTCGTAAGATACAGCTTCTATTTACATATATTACAAAAAGGAAACATTTATTTATTTGATAGGTTGATAGTCATACAGTTCACTATCCAGAGAAACAAAACACCATATAATGGGTTTTCCATCATGCTATGAATTAAAAATGCAGTTAGTATATTTATTTTGTGAGCCAGACAAATTAATGGTATGAGTACTTTGGGGAAGGGAAAGATGATTTTAAAATGCAAGACTTGAGGACAGGAAGATGTTTCATTGAGTAAAAGCACTTAATGAATAAGACTGATGACCTGAGTTCAATTCCCAGAACCCTCATAAGGACTGGATGCAGTGCCAAACATCTATGTTCCCAGCATTCATACATTGAGATGGGAGGTGGAGATAGGGGATTGGCCAGAAGGCCAGGTAGTGTGGAGGATTCAGTGCAATGCAGAAGCAACAAGAGAGACTGCCTCAGAAACAGTGGAGGTGAGAATCAACTCCTGAAAGGTGTTTTCTTACGTCTGCAGGCATGCACATGCGTACACAAATCAAATCAATCAGAAGTGCAGGACTAAACCTTGAGAGACTCCCATCCTTGCACATGCGTACACAAATCAAATCAATCAGAAGTGCAGGACTAAACCTTGAGAGACTCCCATCCTTGTAACAGGCGTACTGAGACCCACAACACAAGGTGGAGGTAGTAAGTGCCACAGCAAAGGTTGAAACCATGTTTGGGGAACTTGACAAAGCCTTACAATCCATCTAGTGTGAGTGCCTTGTTCCAGAGACGAGATCTGAACCCACAGGACACCAGATGCCTGCTAGGCACCTTGCTAGGAAGTCTTTGATAAGGCAAGCTACACTTTACTCTGTGTGGTAGTTCAGAGAAAAGAGCCCCATGTTTGTGAGTTAAATCTAGGCTTGGTGAGTGGGAATCCTTGAAGCTTTGTCCCGTTGGATACTTGGTTCTGCAATTGTACTTAATGCCAGATGGAATGGGAATATTTCTGGTGTATTTCTATACCATTTCTTTCTGACATAATGTGTGACTGTGTCTTGATCTTTATACTTTAATTTTGAAAATGTAATTCATAAATGTATCAGATACAAAATAATACAGCAAACTGCTGTTTCCTCCTGAACTCTCTTTTTCTAGAGGCAGCCAGGAGGTTTGTAAACTTCAGCTCCAGAGATGGCTTATCTCTAAAGTCTGTGTATTCACACTCTGCAAGGGAATGATACCTACTGTGTCTGCTGCTGAGCACTGTGGTTTTTTCTTTTGTTTTGTTTTCAGTCCATCCTGAGGTAGACTGAGAAACCTGAGTACTTCCTCATTCCATGTTAATCATTGATCTTTTACAGAAAACAAAAGAATTACTCTAGGGCAAGCTAAAAATGGGTGAGTGTTTAAGGTAAGTCACAGGATCATTTGGAGAGCTGGAGAAACTGGGTGGATAGGTTCTGACTTCTTGGAAGCAACACTGGGAGCCACACATACTACTCCAGCCAAGTAGAAACCATATGTACTGATGCCTTGATGACCTGCAGACACCAGGGATCTGACTGATAGCAACTGTTTCTTTCCCCACTTCTCTACCAGAAAGGCAAAAGTAGAAGCTCTGAGCAGAGAGTACCTTCCCTTCCATGTCTCTCTTCAAAGCAGGCTATCTATTGTGGAAATGTGTCACTAATGGAGCCTAGGTGGCCTGTTTATATCTTCTCTACATGGGAATCAGAACATTTGCTTGTCAATTTTTGATCTGGGAAGTGGAACTTGTAATTTGTGAATTTCCTTCAATCTTGTGTGGGGGGTATGCATGTGAAGCCCAGAGGTTGATGTTTGTGTGTCTTCTTGTTCAAATGTCTTCCTTGATGACTGTCTACTTTATTTACTGAGGTTGGTTCTCCCAATGAACTTGAAGCTCTCTGTTTGGCTATTCTAGCTAAGCATATTGGCTTGAGACCATTTACACCGGTACTAAAGATCTGAACTCTGATCCTAAGTCTTGCAGACCAAGCGCTTTATCCACTGGACTATCTCCCTACCTATTGAATAGGTTTCATTCACATTTAAAGTATGACATCCCAGCACTTGGGAGGCAGAGGCAGGTGGATCTCTGTGAGTTCGAGGCCAGCCTGGTCTGCAAGAGCTAGTTCCAGGACAGCCTCCAAAGCCACAGAGAAACCCTGTCTCGAAAAAACCAAAAATAAATAAATAAATAAATAAATAAATAAATAAATAAAGTATGACATCCACGCCTTTAATCTCAGCACTCTGGAGGCAGAGGCAGGCGGATCTCTGCGAGTTTGAGGCCGGGCTGGACCGACAGCCTCCAAAACAATACAGAGAAACCCTGTATCGTAAAAACCAAGAAACAAAAAAAAAGTATGACATTCACTTGTTCCAGTTGGTTTCTGTGGAAGTTAATAGTCTCTACATAAAAACTTCTGAAAATTTAAAGCAAATGTAGAATGAATGAATGAGAGAAAGAAAGAAAGAAAATTGGGTTCTGAAGAAGAGGGTGAATGCATGTATTTTCTATGAATGGAAGTATTTACAATTTAAGTGATATTCACCTAGTATAACTGATTAATTCAAGAAAATTTCCTCTTTGCATGGCTATTGAGAGTACATGAAAGGATGTAAAAAACAGCTGATTGGGGAACTGTGTTGTTATGTATGGGCTTGATATTCCTTTCTGTAAAGGACCAGATGATAAGTATTTTGGGAGTTTTGGACTAAGTGGCAAAATAAGACTATTTTATAGGTGCTTGTATAACGAGGGAGAAAACAAACTTTCAAAAAGTGTTTATTGACAAATTTCAAAATGTGAAATTGGGTTTTTTTTAGCTTTTGAGACAGGATCTCATATAGCACAGACTAGTCTTCAACTCACTGTGTACCCCAAGATGACTTTGAGCTTTTAATCCTTTGCCTTTGACTCCACCTTGTGAATGCCAGGATTACAGGCATATGCTAACACACACAGATTTTTGTTTGTTTGTTTTGTTTTTTGAGATAGGGTTTCTCTATGCAACAGCTTTAGCTGTCCTGGAACTCTCTTTGTAGAGCAGGTTGGCCTCAGACTCACAGAGATTTGCCTGCATCTGCCTCCCAAGTGCTGGGATTAAAGTCGTGGGCCACCATGCCCAGCTAACCACATATGTGGTTTTATGTGGTACTGGGGACCTAATCCAGGGTTTTTACATGCAAGCTGCCAACTTTACTCACAAAGCTGCATCCTCAGCCAAAGCTACTTCATAAAAATAATTCACATCTACTTGTAAAAAGAATGGAATTGATGTTTCAGGGATAACATTTTCCTTAACGATATTCTAAATTAGTATTTGCTTTCATCAAATGGATTGCAAAATGTTCTTCGGTAAAGACCATTTTCAGCTTGTGGGCCATAGAAAACCAGGCAGTAGTTTTCTAGCCTCTGATATAATGGACAGAAGATGAACTTTGAGCTTTATCACATGGGATTTGATACTGTCTTTGAATTTGAGACTTTAAATACCTTAAGCAACTTTTTATTCATTAATTTTACATCCTGACCATAGCCTCTCCTCCCTCCTCCTCCTCCTCCCTTCGCTCTTCCACCTTCAATCCATCCTTCCTTTGTATTTGCTCAGAAAGTAGCAGGCCTCAACAAAGTGTGGCATATCAAGCTGCTCTAAGACCAAGCACCTCTCCCTGGATTCAGGCTGGACAAGGCAATCCAGCATGAGGATTAGTTACTCAAGAGCCAGTCGAAGCACCAGGGACAGTCCTTGCTATCATTGTCAGGAGTCCCACAAATAAATCAAGCTACACAACTGTCACATATATGCAGAGGGTGTAAGTCTGTCCCATGCTGGCTCCCTGATTGTTGGTTCAGACTGTGAGTTCCCATGAGCCAGGCTAGTTTTTTCTGTGGGTTTTCCTCTGGTGTTCCTGACCCTCCTAGCTCCTACAGTTCCTCCTCCCTCATCTCAGCAGTACTCCTGAGCTTGGTCCAATGTTTGACTGTGGGTTTGTGAACCTGATTCTATCCTATCAGTCACTGGATGAAAGCTCTCCGCTGACAACCAGGGTACTCACCAATCCAATCACAGGGGATAGCCAGTTCAAGCTATGCTGCTACTGCTGCCATCTTACCAAAAGCAATCTACAGATCCAATGGAATTCCAATCAAAATTCTAACTCAATTAACTTTTTTTTTACCTGGGAGCTTTATTTGTGTATAACTAGGGAGCATTCTAGTATAGTGTTGTTTAGTGTACATTATATTACTATGCATAAAGTGTAGAAAACAATCTGCTGTTTGTAATCAGACCTAAGCCCTGTATGTCTGCTTTCTCTTTAGTGAGGTAGTTTGGTTTAGGCTTATACTGCAGTATGACATATTGTGCAGTACAATAATAGGAGTTCATCTTTTCTCGAGTGGCTTGCTGAAATGACATTAGAAAGTGTAAATGAGTGGAAAGGGGGAAGCCAGCATGTAGTTGACTTGCCTCTTCATTTGTTTCCTAAGGGATTTTGGAACAACTTATGAATGTGTCTTTCAAATTCTCTTCCATATTGTTGTTGAGTGTGCAAGTGACATCCACTGGGGTATGCTGAACACAAGAAAACAGATCTCTAGAGTGGTAAGGCATCACTGAGATAGTCTGTGTTCTGAATCTCAGGGCTAGGATAAGTAATAGTGAAGAGTTAGGTTTGAATCAGTATTCTCCTGGCTGAAAAGGGGGGGGGTGGAGCAGTTCACATTCTTGTAGGAACTCTTGGCTATATGGTGTGATAAGGCTAAAGCTAATTTAACAGCCACTGACAAAAATAATTACAACACAAAAGAGAATTGTACAGGCTGTGAAAACTAACCCAGTAGACATTCACTGAACAGTAAAATATAGATCAACCATCATAAAGTATGACTCCTAGTAATAGTCATGACAAAGCCACACCATTGACTTGTGCTGAGCACTGAGGACATGGAGGACAAGATGGGATGAGGTGCAATGGAAACACTTAACAGTACCAACTGTGCATTTCCCCTCGTGCTTCTTCCTTGCCAGGAAGTGAGATGCTCTGCCTGCCTGATAGACTTCTTGCCCTGATATATGCCTTGTCCACAATGGACTGAAATCACTGAAGCCAGGATCCTTCTCCCCTTAAGTTGTTTGTATCAGGTATTTTGTCACATTGATGAAAAGTCTAACTTAGTGTCATGGAATTGCATAAGGTTTCAGAGATAACATCAGTCATTGGGTCACTTGAAGACCAAGCCTGCCAGGCAAAGAAACAAAGACACATTTGGCTTCTATGTAGAGAACTCCTTAATGGGTGTTTGAAAACAGATTGATGTCTGGTGTTCCTAGAGCTTCAGGGTGGGGATTGTTGGAAGGGTGGTTTGTATTAGGCAGAAGGGCCTCAAAAAACCATACTCAAGGTTGAGTTTTACTGGAAGGACATGAGGAGCCTGGGAAGTGCTATGGAACTGAAAGGGGCCTGTTCTAATAAGAGACTGGGGGGGGGGGGGGGGAAGGCTGAGGCTGGTAGATAAAGGGGCGCAGTCTAGAGCAGAACTTGAACCTAGTAAGCTGAGAGCACAGTCTGAATTTACCAACTGAGGGAGAGAGTGGGAAGGGGAGTGAGGGAGAACTTTCTTTTCTTTCTTTCTTTTTTTTTTTTTTTGGTTTTTACAAGACAGGGTTTCTCTGTATTGTTTTGGAGGCTGTCGGTCCAGCCCGGCCTCGAACTCACAGAGATCCGCCTGCCTCTGCCTCCCGAGTGCTGGAGGGAGGAGTTTCTTGGAGAATTCCTTTAGCCTTTCCTACTAAGAGTTTAATTTTTTTAGACCGTTCTGTGGAGGCCTTTAAAAATACTTGAAGTAGAGAAGCATATTCAAATCTTTGAATTATTATAAAAATTTATTACCTTTCATCTAGGAAAGAAAGTATTATTCCAGGCAAACTGGAGCATGTATGGACTGGTTACTTTGTACAGTCACTTAATCTCACAGAATTAGGTAGGAGGGAAGCTTTTTAGTGGTCTTCAACCTCCTTCTGGAATTGTGTCCAGATTCATCCCAAAAGGCCAGTGAATTTTTCTGATTTGTATCCAATTTCTAGTTTAGTGCACATCTGTAAGTTGTAAGAAGTTGATTTCATCCATTCCCTTTTTCAATCTCTTGCTTCCCACTTGAGAAAATAAACCCTAGTCCATAGGTTCTCATTCTATACTGGAAAGCTGTACAGTATGTAATCTAAGATGAATCCAGCCAAGCATGTTACACATTTGTAGTAAACTAAAGAAGAGGGGCAAAGGAGCCAGATTATAAAATACCTGCTGCTAATCCAGTAGCTGGGTATATCACTTTCTTCTTTAGATAGCATTAAAATAATTCTACCCACACCTTAGAACTTTACCATGGAGATTTTGTTTTTCGAGACAGGCTTTCTCTGTGTAACAGTCCTGGCTGTCCCAGAACTTGCTCTGTAGACCAGGCTGGCCTTGAACTCACAGAGATCTGCCTGCTTCTGCCTCCTGAGTGCTGGGATTAAAGGTGTGCACCTCCACTGCCTGGCTTCCATGGAAAATTTAATCAGAAAATACTTTGAACTCTAATGAACTTAAGAAAAAAAACAAGCAAACCCCAAAACCAAACCAAACAAACCCCAATCAACCAACAAGCTAACAAATCTTAAAGTAGCCTGCCTTTTGGATGAAGAAATCTCAAGTTGATGAGGTGCAGATCCATAGGTAAATTCTGCAGGTTTAGAATTATTTTCTCTTCCTTGAGTCTTATGTATTTTAGAAAGGTCTTGGCATATCTCTAGGAGGTTTGGTGTACAAAGAGCAAGACATATGACCTAAGGGCTTACTTACTGCACTTCTATGTGTCTAGCCTTCTCTGTCTAAAATGCAGAGATTCTAGCATTATACATCAGAATATAGAAGCAAATGTAGACAAGTTTGTTGGGGAATATTTTAAAGTGTATAACTTTTTTAAATTCTGCATTTGTTTAACTCTGTGTAGCTGTGTTACTTGGCCTGTCTAATACACCTGATGGTCTAATAAAGAACTAAATGGCCAATAGTGAGGCAGGAGCAAGGGTAGGTGGGGCTGCCAGGCAGAGCCTCTAAAGACACAGAGAAACTCTGTCTCCAAAAACCAAAACCAAAACCAAAACAAACCACAAAACCAACCAACCAACCAACCAACCAAACCAACCAACCAACAAACAAACGAAAACAGAGAGTATAAATATAAGGAGTAAGAAGGAAGAAGGAGCAATGAGAGAAAGGGAGGCGTTGGTTAGGGGACAGCCACCGAGTCAGTCATGGAGTAAGAGTGAAAGTAAGAAAAGGAAAAAGCCCAGAGGTGAAAGGTAGTATGGATAATTTAAGAAAAGCAGGTTAGAAATAAGTGAAGCTAAAGCCAGGCATTCCTAACAAGTTGGTTTTCTGATGTCATATAGGACAAGTTTTAAAGTATTATGTGTTTTACCAGCAATTTCAGTTACCTGTTGTAAAACACTTTCCCAGTTTGAGGTAGTAGTTATGGTAAAGGAGTAATTCAAAGTCAATTTAGTAGTAAATTCACACCTTTAAAAAAGTTCTTTGTTACATTTTATTTATTTGTTTCATGTGTGGATGTATATGCTGTGGATGCCCATGTTATGGTGTGTAAAGGTGGTGATCAGAGAACAGTCTGCAGGGGTTGGTTATCTCATTTCTTCATGTAGGGCCTGGAGATAAGACTGAGGTGGTCAGGCTTTGCACCAGGTACCTCTATCTGCTGAAATATTTTGTTGACACCCCAAATTCACACTTTTTCAAATGTAATTGTTCACTTTATGAACAATAGTTCATTTACTCACCTTCCAAGGACTATAATTTCTTTATATTAGGAATTATCCTGTAAGACATCTATCTTCATACTTAAACAACACAAATGCTATTGCCCATGTTCTCCATGTACAGTCGTATCTATAACTTAGGATGTATGATTTACATATTCATAGCAGTGAACGCATTATAAAATTCAGTTGCATTTTATTTTGAGTGCACATTTGATGTACTTGATTGAGAATTGATTGCATCTCGGGTGTCTATTTCTGTATTAGGAGGTAAAAGAAAATTGCATCTAGTCTTGAAGAGAATTTTTGTTAATGGGAGGCAGAGCAAAACAAAGAACTAAAGTAGAATGTGGTAAATGCTGAAATGGACAGTATAGAAATTTGAATTTGGAGAATGAACCACTATGAAGCTCACTCACTTCAACAATTATTAACTCCTGGTTACGCCTGATTCCCCCACATGCTTAGTCTTATTTGAAGTACATCCAAGACGGTGTATCATGGGATAGGCATTTTTTTGATATTTGAATAGAGTGCTTTCAGAATGCACTGGGAAAATAAACTATTATATCCAAGATTTTCGGAAGGATCTGTAGGAGAGAAACAGTTGAGTTCAGTCTAAATGTGGAGGAAGACGTTCTAATTGTAGGTGACAGAATGGGACCAACAGTTATTGCAATGTTAAGTATTTATGTGCATGGTATTTTTTATTTCTTTGAAATGGATACCTGAAGTATAATTTACTAAGAAGTGACTTTGGCTGAGAACTTTATTTTTGTGATACTGGGGTTGAACCTACTAGGGCTTTGTGCATGGTAGGCAAGTGAGCTACTGCTGAGTTTCATTCCTAGCTCTTGAGTAGTTCACATTCTAATTTGGTAAACCAGGATAACATACGTAGTGGTAATGACTAATCTGTTCTCTTCACTCCAATGACTTTCTAGACTTTGTACATTAGAATCTACTCCCTTGAAAAGTCATCCATTCTTTTTTATAAGAAGAGTAACAGCCATTGTTTGTCATCTTTATTTTTGTTTTCAAAGGAGAAAGAATAGTCAGTTCTGAAACATTGTGAATAGGTAGAAATTAATGATTTGAATTTAAAAAATCTCTGTAAATCAGAGGGGGTAAACCCTCAACCATTGCATACAAGTAGGTTCCCAAGGGATTTTTTGGTTAGTTATGCTGTGAAATCTCAAGCTTTCATTGTATAGCTTTGTCTCATTTTTCCTGTTATGAAGTGGGGTTTACAGCATCATTTTTCTTGTCTCTTTCAGATCACAGAACTGTGTGGTGCAAAGCGGGTTGGTTATTTTGGTCCAACACAGTTTTACATTGCCCTGAAATTGATTGCTGCAGCACAGTCCGGCCTCCCTGTGCGGACAGAGAGTATTAAATGTGGTGAGTAGCTCACATTTATATGTTTTATTGTCCACAACAGATTTTTTATTTGTGTGAACTCTTTTTAGTGTGTCTAAGGCCTGTTCTAAAAGCTTTTGTGCAATTTCTCCTAGCTTTCTTTATATTTGGTGGTAAATAAAATAAGAAAACTCATCAGGTAGCTTTGGTTTCTTTTTTTTCTTTTTCAAATGGGGAAAATTTCATAGAGTGACCTAGGATTAGTTCCCTGTAACTGGCAGTTAAGATAGCTTTTTTTCTTTAGTGAGATGAGATTGGGACAGGAATTCTCCAGTCCGTGACAGAATAATACCATTCAGTTTAATTTTCCACTTGAGGTAGCAGTAATATCATTTAAGACTGTTAGGGATTAGGATGGCATAATGAAAGAGTTACATGGAACTGGCTGTCCCTTTCTCTCTCTCTTTCCTATCTGCTCATCTTTTAATTCCATGTTCCTGAGTGAACTGTTCTGATGACTTTTGGGTTACTAAGATGTTGGCAGAATGAATGTATCTTTTCAAGAGTTCTGCCTTGGTTTTTTGCCCTTTCCCAAGTTGAGATGGAACCCAGGGCATCTTGTGCATACTAGACAAGGATTCTACTACAGAGCTACATCCTTAGCCTTCTTGGTGTTCTGATGATCCAGGTGGTGGCACATGGGGATGGCATCTTAATCAGTTGTCATTCTAAACTATATCAATCAGAATTCAGAGTCCCTGGAAATTTGAAGAAATTTTGCAGAAGTCCTTCTGGGCTGCTTGTCGCCCATCTCAGTTCCCTTGACAATCACCTGGAGGGCTTTAAACAAAAAGTGAAAATATGGGAAATTTATATTTAATTAGCCTGGCCCATCCAGAGCAGTAGGACTTCTGAGAGCTTTGTGTGATTCTTAAGTGGAACCAAGGTTGAGAATAACTTCTCATGAACATCATGTGAGATGTTTCCAAGAAATTTGCTTACAGTACAAATATATTTTACGATTGGGCACATCATTTAAGGAAACACTTAATATCAGTATTGTTTAAGTGCTAGATACGTGTTTATATGACCTTCCCAGTTAATGCCTCCCTAATGCTGGTACTAAGTTTCTTGGTATTCTAGTTGCAACTGGAGTTAAATGAGTAGCTGAACAGTTTAAGGGGTGGGTAGGAAAACAACTTATGGAGCACAGAGAATTCCTGTTATCTTTCCTTTCTGGGGAATGAACTTGAGCATGTGTGAGAACTAAGGGAGAGTTATGCAGGATAAAGGGTTGGGTTCTTAATCTTTTGGTGAGTGTTACACACCATTTTGGCAAATTGAATTCTTCTTGGGCTTATTTATTTTTCTTTTAGGGTCCTTGAAATCAAACCCAGGGCCTTGGGCATACTAAGTATATGCTTTTCTACTCGGCTCTACCCCAGTCCAGAACTATACTTCAAATGTGTACAAAGGTACAGGATTAGAAAGGAAGGCAATTATGTTAGCATATCCAGTTGTATATCCATAATAATGGATATGCTAACATAATATTTTTTATTAAATGCATTACATAAAAGGTCCCACAGTGGTTGAAACAGCTACCATACCTGCAGAGCAGTAATGAGCATGTAAAATAAAGCTGTTTACATTTATAATGATGAAAAAAACTGGAAGGTTTCAAGTACTATAATGATGCCATAGGGGCTGGCTGCCTCCATGTTTAATGGAAAGGCAGGCTTTAACTTCAGTTATGATAGGGGAAATATAGTTGTGGGTTTTCCTGCTCTTTTCCAGGTAACAGAGCCCTTGATTTCATTTCTACAGTCCCCTTGGGATCTCTGAGCCCCAGTAGTGCAATAGTGTCATTCCTGTTGCCTTCAGCATTGTATTTCTCCAGAATGATTCATGCTATGTTGGTACTCTGGCACTATTTGCAATGGAAGGAGAGAGAACTAGGAGGAAAGATAATTTATGTATAGCATCAATATGTTCACTTCTAAAAGTTTTCCCCCTATTGTTAGGTGTCCTTTTAGCAAACTTACAATGAATTGTGGTTTGGATTAAAAATATTTGTTGTTATATTTTGAGGCTGGTTCTCACGCTGTAGCCCAAACTGGCCCTGAACTCATGGCTATCCAAGTGCTACGGACTCCCAAATGACACCAGGCTTCAAATTCTTGGCAAAGCAAAAATTTTACAACTTTATGTTGGTCTGTGGTGAGATGGTAGAGGTTTTTATTGTTCTGTGAAATCACAAAATGTATGAGCCGTGTTATAATTTCAAACCTACCGTTGCATAGATCCTTAGGCAAACCATTTTACTTCCGTGGTTCCTTGCTGGAAAATGGCCATTGTCAACCCAGGGGACTTTGTACCCTCAGGAGATATTAGCCAGTGTATGGCAACAGTTTTCGTTGTCATAACTGTAGAGAGGATGCTATAAGCATGCAGTGGGTAGAGGCTAGTGATAGTACTAAATGCATGCACTGTATGGAACAGGGTCCTTTCCGCCACAACTGAAAACTGTCCGGTCTACTATGCAAGGAAGTGCCAACACTGAGGAAGCTGCCTGTAAGAAGAGAAGCAAACCCTTATAGGCACGGTGGGGATTCTAACCCTGCTGCCTCCCTAGATCCTGAGTGAGGTGGGAAGATTTTGGAGCAGTGACTCTTGTTTCATTGGCTTTCCCCCCTTCAAACAAGAGTTATCTTATCCAACCCCCCCGACACACACACACACACACACACACACACACACACACACACACACACACACAGAAGCAGAGACTCCCTGATGAAACTGAGAGGGTTGGGGGAGGGGTGGGCTCTGTGCTCTGCTTATTCGGCATACCTTTATCTTTGAAAGCTAGAAGATAAATCTTTTGAATGGTGCCTTGTAGGACAGACAACTCCTTAGGGTGGGTGGGATAGGATGGCCAGGGCTGGAGTGAGGACCCAGGAGGTAGGGATGTGACCCAGTGATCCTGGTTGTGGGTAATTCCTTCCCTGAGCAGAGATAGACATTTGAATACTAAATGTTATGTTGGGATTTCCCATTAAGCTGAGGTCAGTTGAGCCTTTTTACCTAATATTCATCTCAATCCTTTTAAAATTCAGTGGCTCTTTTAGCAGCACCCTTCATAACTTCTCCCCTTCTCAGTCTTCCTATGAGGAGCTAGAGCTCCTTTGAACAAATTCCCCTACACACAGTGATCCCCACTGTATGGTTGACAAGTTCTGTTTTCTAGGCCTTCCATATCTCCACAGCTCTATGGTTGCTTCCTGTCTCCCCATGGTCATCTTCAATCTTATGAGCAGTGCTATTTATTTATTTATTTGTTCACTTATTCATTTACTTATACATGCCTTTTATAGGATTTACATTTAATTTGTGCGTCTGTGTGTACATGAGCTTGTAGATACACACCATGGTATGTGTGTAGAGGTCAGAGGACACTTTTTGGGAGTTGGTTCTTTCCTTCTACCACGTGGGTCCCATGGATGAAAGTCAGGTTGTCAGGCTTGATGACAAGCATCTTTATACACTGAGTGGTCTTGCTGGCCCATCTTTGATTCTTTTATCTAGTTAAAGCTCTGGATCTTACCAGGAAACTGCACACTGACAGTGGAGAAAAGGAGGAAGGGAACTGAAAAAGAAAATGAAAGAAAATTTGGTATTTTAATTTGTATATTAGTTCTCTTTCCCTACCCTGTCTCTGGCATACACACACATACATGCAAGTCAAAACTCTTCAAATGATTTGTATGCCTACAGATATCCTTTGAGTACTTGAGGAAGACTCACTTGCTGCCGTTTAACATTATAATAGTTCTTAATAAGATACACATTTCCAAACACAGTGACCCATATTTCCTTGTGTTTTATCTATTCCAGTATGGTGGCCAATAGCCATGTGTGTCTGCTGAACACTTAAAATGTGATAAACCTTGAGGTATGTAGTGAGAGTAAAGTATACACATGAGTTTGAAGAGTTTTCAGTAAAAACAAATGTAAACTACTTCCTTGATATGTTTATATTTTGGCTATATAATGAATCAAACCTAGGGACTTAAGTATGCTAGGCAGGGTGCTTATGTCCTTGCTGTGCTATCTCAATACCCTTGAAAACTTTGTCATTTGTTGAAATAATGATATGAAGTTAAAATAATTAAAATTAATTTGATTTTTTTGAGATAAGCTTTCTCTGTAGTTTTGGCTGTTCTATAACTCTCTCTATAGACCAGGCTGGCCTCGAACTCACAGAGATCCACCTACCTTTGCCTCCTGAGTGCTGGGATTAAAGGCGTGTACTACCACTGCCTGGCCTAATTTGACCTTTTAAAATTTCAACTAAAATTAAAAATTCTTGTTATAAAATTCATATAGCACACAATTTCCTATCTTAACCATTTTATGTGTGAAATTCAGTAGTTTTAGGTCTATTCATTTTATTATACGTGCATTTTCTAGAAATTTCCCACGTTGCCTTGTAAAATTGAAAGTCTGATTAAACAACTACCCCTTTCTTCTTCACTCCTTATCGCTGGCAATTACTCTTTATCTTTCTATTTGTATTCATTTTACTATTCTTGATGTAAGTGGAATCATATGCTATTTGTTTCCTGTGACCAATTTATTTTACTTTTTTCTTTTTTGTGTTCTATTTCCCTCTGTGTATGTGGTGCATGTATGTGTCTGTATGTGCACACCTATACTTGTGCAAATGGAGGTTCATGTCATATGTCATTCTCTACTGCTGTCCACTTTATTGAATTCAGACAGGGTTTCTCATTGAACTGGAGACTGCTTGCTCTTTCAGCTATACAAACTGGTTGGCAATTTATTGGGATACTCTTGTCTCCTTCCATAGTGCTGGCATTACAGGCACACACAGCCATGCCCAGATTTTTGCATACGTTCTGGGGATTTGAATTGATTCTGGAGAGGTGCCCATAACCAAGGTTGGGAAATATGTGAAGTGACACTGTCTTTAAGGGTATCTGGGAGTCCTGGTACAGCTGTTAACATGTGTAATGTTACAGTTGTATTCCATTGTTCCCTTGACCAAATGCCAGTAAAGCACTGGCCAGGGAGCTTGTAAGTACCAAGAATCTCCTGCAGTAGACTAATGGTCTCATGGGAAGGCCAGAGTAGAGAGAGTATTTTGTATGCTCTTGTCCTATATTTCTAGATCCATTTGTCAGACCCAGCTGAAAAAGATATTTCTGTGAACAGCACCACAGGACTGACTTCTTCTGTGTGACTCAATAAGACTCTGGAGTTTCTTTTACCTTTTTCCTTTTGAAATTCATTTCCGCCTTCAGTGCTAGAGAGCTGCCCATGGCTGGGAAACATTAAAACATTAAACATGGTGACCATCTTTCTTTAGAGAGAAATCTTGTTTTCGTTTTCAGATTGATTTATCTCTATGACTCTTGGGCCCTTAGCTGATCGGTTCCACAGGGATTTGTCATAATTGCCCACTTCTTTGAGTCAAATGTGGACATAGCAACTAAAAATAAACATGTGGATATTAGAGAACCAGGGGCCTTCTTTGCCTTGGGAGTAGCATACTTGCTGTTGCTAAGATGTTTCCTGGCTTTAGCACAGCATCCATCATTGGAAACACAGCTGTGTTTTTGGAGTGGAGGGATGACAGAAGTGCAAAGGCACACTGGGAATTCTCCTGAACAATGGCTACAGATGCAAATCATTATGCCTAATCCACAATATTATCCTTATTTTTGTGGATCTTTGTGTCATGTGCTTATGTGTGGCTTGCTGTGCTGAGAATTAGAAGCATGCCAAAGCACCATTTTCGTTTCAGAACAGTTATGTCAGAATTTGAAAGATGAGTACATATATCAGACAGCTCTTTGTCAAACTGCGGGTGGCCAATGGTTTTGACTTTAGAATCTGGTAAAATGTTAGAGCAATTGCTCTGACTTCATAACACTTTCTTCATTATGTTATCAATAGGCAACGGGAGATTGGGTGAAAACTCATAAAAGAATTATATCGAGTGGGAAACTATTCAACCCATTAAGTTTGCCCCAGGAAGGGAGTGGACATTAATGTAGGGCATTGGTAAGGACCAACTCACTTGGCTTCAAACTGTGTCTTTCCCAGAGATTAGTTGTGTGGTACTGGGGCGACATTCCGTAGCTTCTTCATGCCATTTTCCACAGCTGTAAAGGGAGCTGCTAATGCTAGTTTATCTTACAGAATTGCTGTGAAGATGTATGGGTTGGTATTTGCAGACCCCTGACACTGCATCTGGTGTATTTAAGTGGTTATAAGCTTTGCTGGCTATTGTTGCCTCTTGTTTAGATAAAATTCATATCCTTTTTCTGCAGGATCAAGTGGGAGCTAGTCCCAAACCTGAATCTGCTCTGTGATGATTTAGTAGCATGGAAATGTTAAGCTGGAATACCTTGGTTAAGCATTACATTTTTTTCTCATGACATTATTATAGGAGTCTCCATTGTGCCTGAACTAAAATTTAAACTATATTTAGTGCTCTGAAATTTTCCCTCAAAAATGGATCCCCTTTTTGCATTTTTAAGATAAGGCCTCACTTAAGCCTTTCTGCTTCTGCTTCTAAAGAACTGCCTCTGCCTCGCTTTGGGATGGCAAAGAGTGATGGTGAGATGCGCTTTGGGAACCCAGCTGAGCTTCACGGAAAGAAGGTTCAGATCCCATACTTACCCACGGAAAAGAATTCCCTAAAAAGAATGGACGATGAGGATAAACAGGTGAGAGTGTGATTCAGCGTGTTCATTTGATTCTGACCGTGAAGCCTCATGGAGCACAGTCTGGTCTGTCGCCAAACTCCCAGCAAATCTTGCCATCTGGAACACAATTACAAATTTGGAAGTGAGCCAGGAAAGTTTTCTTGTAACAAGAAGAAGCTGACACATAGGAATTACTGCTAGCCACCCACTGACCCTTTAGAATCTGCCTTCGTATAGAATTGTACCTCAAACAATGATTTTGATTTAATACACTTACTTAATTTCTCTAGGTCAGTGGTTTTCTAAATAGGTTCATTGACATGTAACTTCTAAAACAATATGGAAACAAACAACAAAACTAAAACCAAAGAGAAAAAATATAACTTCTAGGAGTTAGCAAGTGCTCCCCTCCAAAAAGAAGTCCCAAAGGATCCTGTGATTAAGCATGTTTGGCAAGTATGTCCTCATGCCCCATTCCTAGGGGAAAGACTAAATCATCAGCCTAGTGAATTAAGAGTGCACACTGACAGGCAGGTCTGTCATAAAGAGACCTGGAGATCTGTGTTTACCAAAGTCTTTTTTTACCAGGGAATCCTTTCTTGGGAAACATGTGAAACAGCATCGAAGTAAATGCTATTACCAGCTTAGTGGGCTTGCAACCAGAATTGGAGGGTGGGCTTTTAAAATCAGGCCACTGATTGCAGCCATCAGGTGATTAATAGAGACAAAAGGATGCCATTAGAGTGGGCCTGTTAGGAAGAGACAGTTTTCATATTCGTATACCCCAACGACATCATGATATAACTCTTGCTTCTGATACAGAGCCATGCAGAGAAGTCAGATTATATTCAGTACTGTCTTCTGTAAGGTAAAAAAACATATTTTAGGAAGAACTGGATCAAGATTTTGTTTTGTTTTGTTTTTTGAGACAGGGTTTCTCTGTGTAACAGTCCTGGTTGTCTTGGAACTTACTTTGTAGACCAAATTGGCCTTGAACTCACAGAGGTCCACCTGCCTCTGTCTCCCAAGTTCTGGGATTAAAGGTATGTGCCACCAATGCTTGGCTATGAATTAAGATGTTTTTAAAAATGCAATAAATATCAAAAGGTTATACTAGAAAATAACTTACATGGTTTATTTTGATGGTCTTGGATATTCAAGGTTGCAGGTTTATTTTTTATTTTTTATTTTTTGGCACAGACTTTCTCTATATATCTCAGGCTGGTATCAGGGTTACCAGGATTATAAGTGTGCTACATTATGCCTGGCCTGAGTTTTATGTTTATGTTTATGGTCTGAGTTAAAAGAGGCATAGCTCATTTTGTTAAACAGCTCCATGTAACGTTGCTTTAATTATTTAGGTAGTATGCTAGAGAGACATAGGGATTTGTATAGGTATACTTTGGTATGTGTCTACAGCACTGAGAATTCACTGTCTCACAGTGACAGATATCCTGGGAAGTTTTCAGGTCTAGTCTCTTTCTCAGATTGCATATTTGTTTTTAAATTAAAGAAGCCAATATAGTCTCTGTTATAAAAAGCACCATTCCCCTGTTCTTTGGGTAGCCCACGCTTACAGTCTATTGCTAGTGGAAAAAAAGGAGGAAAGCCAGGCTCAGGCTGTTACTTGGTTTAGTGTTCTGTATCAGGTTCATAGTTGAGTTGGGGTTCCAATTGTACTTATGAATGCTTCGTCTTAGTATTTTGGAGTATACTAAATGGGGTGGCCATGTTTTGGAGTCTCTCCATATGAAACAACTCTCCCAACATTTATTTTTATAGTAAGCTCCAAGAATACCCACTATTAAACATGGGAAATATAAATTTTATTGTATATTCTAGATTTATACTTGAATATAAATTCAATAAGTAGGAGTCTTAAAAAGGAAGATTCATTAATTTATTAATTGACTGAAAATGGAATCTGTCCACAATTGAGGGTTATAAGTGTTCTCTTATTTGATCAGTGTCTTATTGAGCTAATTGGCTGGTATTAGTAATTTAGGTGGCACAGCACTAGTGATTTTGAATCCTCAATACTACCCTTTTGCTATGCTGCCTTTTTGAGGAAATATTTCTCCCCATTTGTTAAATCAGCCAGGTCACCAGCTGCAGAGTCACATTTTGCTTTTTAAACTGTAGTTCAGAATGCCAGGTTTTTCCAGTGGTTGCCTCTGAACTCTGCTCTGATTCTTTGAAGCAGGAATCACAGTCTCCCACGATGTCACCCCTCGCCTCCCCTCCTTCTTCCCCGCCTCATTACCAGAGGGTGTCCTTGAGCCATGGCTACAGCAAACTGCGGAGCGGCACAGAACAGATGCATCCAGGTAAGAGGCGACCAGGGGGGGGGGCAGCTGTCACAGTCAATGTCTTAGAGTCTCCTTAATCTACCAGGCAGCAATGCCACCAGCTGCTTAATTTCCTGATTTAATTACTCTTGTCTTTGGAAACATGGCTCAATTTCATTTTATTTTCTCAAGCAAAGTTTTTTTTTTAATGAAATTAAGCATATCTCAGCAATGCTTTGTTTCTTAGCCTGGAAACTGGTTCGTCTTTAGACTTGTAAACAACTATTTAGATGATTTAATATTTCATATACAAATTTCATTAAAGGAATGTAGCATGCTAGGGGTTTGCATTTTTTGAGAATTGTTATTCCCTTCTGCAGGAACATTAAATGCATTTACTCAATAATTGCTTTTATGAAAATTCTTTAAAAATATAACTATGCAAAAGCAAGTGAGTTATCCAATCTTTAAAGGCCAGAGACATAAATTAAAATATTGAGCGTTTATATTTTAGGATAAAGATGAGGGAAATGCTAGGAGTAGCGTTTTGCTGAGAATCATGCAGCATGCACAGTTATGGGGCTGTCTGCTTGCTCATATTTATGTTCTGCTTATTTCAGGGGTTAAATATATGAGTTGGTTCTCAGGATGACTTGCAGAGTTGGCTTCTCAGACTACAATGTGGGAAGCTCCATAAATTCACTGCAGCATCTTGTCCTTCTGTCCTCCACACCTCTAGTTTCAGATATGACCAATTGAATGTATTCTAGAGTAGAATGTCCTATAGCCTCTGCCCATTTTGTGGGATGTGGTGGAAATGGAAATGACCCAGTTTCTGCAGGATTTTGCTGCATTGAAAAAAGATGGTGACTTCTAGAGGGTCAGAGAAATACAAAGATATGCTAGGCTGAACTGTCCTTTTGCTGAGAGAAGCAGGTAGCACATGATGGAAAGAGTTTTGGGTTAGAATCAGAAGGTTGGGTTTAGGAGGACCTTGCATGACTTTACGCAAGTTATTGTGTATCTCTGAACCATATTTTTTTTAAAAAAGAATGAGGAGGATGTTAGGAGTCAATGGAAATATCAGTGTAAACTCATTTGAAAATGATATTCTATGCAATGTAAGAAGATAGTGTTCCTAATGGATAGTAAAAAAAAACAAAACCAAAGCAAAACAAAAAAAAGAAAAACAAAACAACACAAAATTTCCTGAAAATTGGTTATCTCATTGCTGTCGAAAACTACACAGGGTTGAGAAATCTTCATTCTCCTCTTGCAGTTTCCATTGTATGATTTGCCTTTTTTGAAGAAGGGGAATTGTTTCTTCTATTTCAAATCTAATTTGGGCTTTGAAATTAATGTTTACTTCATAGGTAAATCTATTTGTCGTCTATTAAGTCACTCTATCATTAAAATTCTGCCTTTCATAGTCCTTGTTTGTGTCCTTTGTTTCTTGCCCCACCCTCTCATCCTATTTTAAGTGGGCTCCCATTCTTGCAGCACTGAAGAGACCATCCACTTCCCTCTTTCTGGACTCTGAGGAGTTGATGGCTAGGTTCTGTATGCCCTCATTCCTTTTTATACTTGTTTTAAAGTGGCAAAATCTATGTATGATAAAATGTGCATATTTTAAGTAATTAATTTGAATTTTAACAAATCAGTATACTCATTTAGCTATCATCAAGATAAAAAAATGTTCCCATTGCACTGCAGATGACCCTTCCCAGCTGCTTCATGTCCTGAAATGCAGCACTGAACTGATTTTTATCATTGTCGATCAGTTTTTTTTCTTGTAGAACTTCATGCCAAAGGAAATATGTGGAATGATTCTACTTCTGTATGCTATCTTTCCCTCAAAATAACAGTCAAAATTCATATCATTGTATTGGTAGTTCCTTTCACTTTATTATTCAGTAGGTTTCATTGCACAGATAATCATGGATTAATGGTCCTTCTTATCGATGGAATTTTCTGTTTGACCAGGTCTGGCAGCCAGCCGTTCAGTTCCAAATAAACACACAGAGGCTTATATTAATTATAAACTGTTTGGCTGATGGCTCAGGCTTCTTATTGGCTATCTCTCTCTTAATTATTAACCTATTTCTATTAATCTGTGTATCTCCACATGGTCTTGGCTTACTGGTGATGCCCAGGTCTCTTGCTTCCTCGGCAGCTGCTTGGCATCTCCCTGACTCTGCCTACTACTACTATCCCTGTTTGAATTTCCTGCCTGGCTAAATCCTGCCTGTCCATTGGCTGAAACAGCCTTGTTGATCAACCAATAAGAGAAATATATATTCACAGCATATAGAAGGACATCTCCCATCAACTCCTGTTGATGGACATTTAGGTAGTTTGTAGTGTTTGGCTATTATGAATAAGAATACTGAAAATACTTGTTCATGAGGGTTTTTTTGTGACTTAGGTTGCCATTTCTCTGACACTTAGGTGTAGAATCTTTTGGGTAGGTATGTAAAAACAGTCACAGTTTCACAGTTTCAGAGTAATGAATGCTTTATGGTTTTAAAAAATAGTCTTCTCCTTGGAGAAAGATGATGTGTCTACTTCCATATGAAACCTCTTGTAAAGGAATTGAAAGGTGGTTTGGTTTGCTTTTGAGTTGTGTGTTTTTAATTTTATTTGGGAAGGAAAAGATTTGAAGTAATAAGTAATATGTACCCTTTTTCTGAATTTTGATTCATTTGAGGAGCAACCTAGAAACCAGATTGCTGCTGGCCTAATTATCAGCTTTGTTGCTCATGTAGCTAAATGGAGCACACCCTTTAGAGATATATGACTGATTTTTCAGTAACAGGCAGCCTTGGCCAGCCCAGCCTTTCCCTAAAGTAAGAAAAAAATCCAAAGTAAGCTCCTTTGTAGCTGAGTTTCCATCAAAGCTTGGTTGGTGAAATACATCTATCTCTCCATGGTAAGACCCCTGTAGGTGAGGGATTTGAGCTGAGGGTCACATGGTACCCTCCTCCCCAGTGGGTCTCCTCTGGGTAGTAGACACACCCTCTCTTTTATGGGAGGCACAGGTCTATGGGTTTCATTTGAGCTCATGAGCACTAGGATCCTAGCCATACTTCGCGTACTGTGCTTAAAACCTTTTGGCAACGTTCAGTTGGTATGAAGAGTTCAATGTGGTTCTATCAACATGGAGTGATTTTGAAAAAAACATGCCAGAGGACAATGCCTGCCTACAAGTTGAAAAATTACTTTTGAAGACACAGATCATGTGCTCTCTATGAATTTTCTTTTGTAGTATTTGCATTTGAATCTATTCCTAGTAGGTTCTGAAATGCACTAAATATGTTGCTAGGCAATCATTTGGATATTTTAATGTGTTATAATTTTGTCTTCTAGTTGCTAGGAAGAAATGCAAAATAGATGTGAGTCTGAATGCTTGCTTGCTTCCATCCTTCTTTCTTTCCCCCTTCCTCCCTTCATTTTTCCTTCCTTCCTTCCTTCCTTCCTTCCTTCCTTCCTTCCTTCCTTCCTTCCTTCTGTCCTTCCGGTTTCCTGCCTACTAAGCTTACAGGTGCATGCCACAATGTCCAGTCAGTTTGGTGTTCTTGATGTGTTATTGTTGTACCTTCTTTATTTTAAAAAGATCAAACTATGCTGAATATGGCACCATAACATCCACCTCTGCTCTCCACCCAATTTTATTTATAAGTAAGCTATAGGAAGAAGCAGTTTATGTATTTTAAAACCTCAAAGTGTTAGCCCACAAAGATGAGAAATGGATTCATTTTGGGTGATAATTTCTCCTTTCTGTTGGAACTGGTTATAATTAACAGTCTTGCTACCATATTGGCAAGGTCAGGTGTTCTGGAAATAAAATAAGTAAAGAATAGCATTTTTTATGGTTTAGAAGCTTATTTTAAGGGTAATAAAATCACAAAATATTTTGGTTATTGATTTACAGAATAATAAATATGTATTACACTTACTCATTTTTCATATACTTGTTTTTGCATTCTGTACAATAAAGAAGACAACAATTTGTTTCTATAATAAATAATAATGTTGGGTTTTAGTGTTTAAAGTTCATATGAGTTTTCTTTGGGGGTTATATGATGAATACATTTAAATAGGAATGCATATATAAATTATAATTAGATTTGGCATCTATAATTTTTAAAATATAAGATTTATTTTTATTCAAAAATTTTAACCTTTATTTTATTTTGTGTGTGTGTTTTGTCTGCATGTATGCCTATACAATGAGGATATGTAGTGCCAGTGGAGGCCAAAATAGAGCATTGGTTCTCCTGGGACTGGACTTATATTTGGTTGTGAACAACCATGTGGGTGCTGGGAATTGAACCTTGGTCCTCTGAAAAAGGAACCAGTACTCTTAACCACTAAGTCACCTCTATAGCCCTCAGAAAACTAAATTTTAACAAAAATCTTCATTGCAAAATAAAAATTTGAGGAAACTCCTTCCCTTTTCCTACTGAAAGAGTTCATAAATATGGACTGCAGAGCAAGTTCTTTATTTAAAATGATACCTTTTGGGTTTGGAGAGATTACTGTCTAGCATGCCTTTGTTCAGTTTCCAGCATCCACACTGAAGCTTACAATTGTCCATAACTCAAGTTTTGGGGGATCCAATGTCTTTTTCTGGTCTCCATGTGTACCAAGCACACACATGTTATAGAGACATATACGCAGGTGAAACATCCAAACACTTAAAATAAAGCGATAGTTTTTAATAGGCATTATATATATATAATATATATACATACATACATACATACATTAGGTCAACCTCAAATAGGCAGTACACTCGTCATTCCCTCTAAAATGTATAGTATAGTTCCTGTATTTAATTGGGAACTAGGGAAAAAACTATTCTGGATTCCTGAGTTTTCTACTTGATGCACAATTGAGTTTTTCCTCTCCTAATTCATGTTTTTAAATCCAAGGCTATTGTTCCCTTTTATTTTTCTCTTCCCAAATAAATGTAAACTTGATTTGAATATGGCATGAAATTGGTAAGGAGAAACCACTACCTGAATTCATTTCTTTTTAAGTGATAGAAGTTTCAATTGGAATAGTGGATATCATGCTTCAATTTTGATTCTGCTAGAAGAAAAGATGAAGGAAGTCAAAAGATGCCACCAGCCATCCAGGCAAAGCACCATCATTTCCTAGATGCAATTCATAAGTATAGAGCTGCTGGTCATTCAAATCAGTCCTTTGATTAATTCTGACCTACTGCCAGTGTTCATTCTAGGCTAAAGTCACATCCTTTGAAACCATGAATGAACACAAAAGTGAGCCCCACCACTTCAAAGCATGGCCCAAGATACCACAAAAAGCAGGAATAAAAAAAAATGAATACTTGTAATATGGCAAGTTTCTAGCTATTAATTCACTCTTTCTAAATGTCATCGAGGCTCTCACTGTATTACTCTCTCATTTTATTCCTAATCTTAACCTGGTGTGAGTGATATTGGTTAGATACCTTTAGATTGTTTAGTGGAATTAGGATGGCAAGAGGATCAGGATTTATGAGTCTTATGTAGCTCTCAGATTATAAACTTTGATTCCTTCATTACCTTTTTTTTGAAAAGCACATGCTACATCAGTTTGAGTGTGAAATAATAATTTTGAAGTAGAATCTTTGCATATCCTTCTAACATTCTGTCTTGTTTTTTAGCTCCTTATGAAACTAGGCAGCCCATTGGCCAGCCTGAAGGATCCTCATCAGAGGGTCCAGGAGTCAAACCCCTCCATCGCCAGGCATCTCTTATTCGGGTAAGTAATGATGTGGGCTTGCATCAGTGAAAGAATTGAGAGAAAATTTGTACTGTGGATAGAGACATGGCTCAGCAGTTAAGAGCATTTACTGCTCTTGCAGAGGACCATTGTTCAGACCCTAGCACCCATATTAGGCAGCACACAACCACCTGTAACTCCAGCTCCAGGGAGTCCAACATCCTTTTCTGGCCTCCATGGGTACTTGCATGCATGTTCATATATCCACACACAGAAACGTGTGCATACACACACTTAACAATAAAAACAACTCTTACAAAGAAAATCCTGAAAGAAATATAGCATTTAAAATGATTAAATATTTAAAAGCTAGCATACAATGTAATGGACTTCATTTTAACATGTTTTTCTTCATTTGGGTAGGGTGAGACAAGATCTCATCAAAATTATGTCAAATGCTCTGTGTATCTGAGGCTGATCCTTTTGTTTCCACCTTCTAAGAGTTGAAATTGCAGGCATGGGTCACTGTAACGTTTCATATATGTATATGTATATGTATATGTATATGTATATATCATACTTTGTATCTTCCCCATGACCCTTTCTTGTTCCCCACGTTCTTACTGATTTTTTTCTTCCTCCCAAATCATTTATTCTTGTGCTTTCTTGTCAGATGTATTTCATTGTCTTCTATTGAGGAGCATGGCTTTTTGGTTGCTCTCTATTTTCTTGCAAGAAAGATGTAAAACTACCTCATCACTCAAGCATTACACTTTCTGTTCTTTTGCTTGTATATTTTTTCTTAAATCTTTTCTGTTTCTGTCTCCTTTCCTTCTTTAGAATAAACCAGAGAGTAGCTATTGCTCTTAGGTGTGTCTAAAGCATCCATACCCTTCCATCTACTTAACCGTGGAGCACTTTCTTCAGGAGAGCTCCACATTTCCTAAAGCATCTTGTCTCCTGTTTGCCTTATTCTTTATTATTACTCATTTAATGCCGTATTAACTGCTTTCCATTTGCTGTGTGTCTCCAATTATGTAGTAAGCTTCTGGAAGGCTGTAGTCGTTCTGTATTTTCTCAGTGCCTCAGACAATGCCATTTAGATAGCAATTGGTCTGTAAGTATAAGCAACTACTGCTTTTTGCATGGAATAGATACAAAATATTATGGCACAGGTATAATGATATTCAGTTTCTTCTGTTCACACCATAGCTTAGGTAGTTTCAGCTTCTAATTCTTTGGTGTTTTCCTTTGGGTAAAAAGCTTAGATTTTTTTTCCTATGTCCATAGCTGTTGTCTTGTGTAGTATCTCTAAGTTCCTTTTTAGGGAAAGTATATTATTAAGATGTGTGTGTACACGTACAAGAGAGAAACTATCAAAAAAAATTAGGCTTATTAGCCGGGCGTTGGTGGCGCACGCCTTTAATCCCAGCACTCGGGAGGCAGAGGCAGGCGGATCTCTGTGAGTTCGAGGCCAGGCTGGACCGACAGCCTCCAAAACAGAGAAACCCTGTCTTGTAAAACCAAAAAAAATTAGGCTTATTATTTAACATGAAAGACAAAAATAAGTGGGTGGTGGTTTGTATAACATTTCAATTGTGGAACTCAGGAAGAAGGACCATTTCTGTACAGGCAACTCTACTCAAAATAGAAGAGTACAGTCAGACGCTCCCGCTAAGAAGTGGACTGCTAGCTTAGACGAGAAGAAACAGTCCGAAGAAGATCCTGGAGTTGTCTCAGTGAGTGCCTTTTGGGCATAAGACACTGTTAGACGTGACACAGAACTTGATCTTAAAGCAGTGCTCTGTTTGCAAAGAACTCTCTAAAAGATAGTAATTGAACCATATGTGATACATGTAATGTAAGCTCTAAGCACTGCTGTCTCTATTAGTATAGATGGATGGCTAAGAGAGGTCAAGCAGTAAATCTAAGATTTCATTCATAGCAAGTATGTGGCAGAATCTGAACTTAAGTTTAGGAGAGTTCAGTGTTACACTCTGCACATTAAACACTTAGCTCAACATTAGAGTTCCATATTACAAGAAGGCTATATCACACCATGAACATTAATTAGATGTTATAACCCTCCCTTCTGTGTGTGTGTGTGTGTGTGTGTGTGTGTGTGTGTGTGTGTGTGTGTGTATACTTGGGGATAGCCCCCATGGCCTTGCCCATGCCAGGTAAGGACTCCACTCCTCCACTACATCCTTATCCTGAAAGTATTCTTGAAAGTCTGTTATTTTCAGAGTATACCTGACAGGAGTGTCAGGAGTTCAAGGTCATCTTTGTGTACATAGTGAGTTCAGGGTCACTTCAAAAACTCAAGACCCTAACTCAAAAAAAGGAAAACAAAGACATTCTCTTTTAAGGCCAGTACAGATCAGTTTTACCCTCAAGGTTGTTTCTTCAGATGAGCCCCAGATGTAGTATTTGGCTGTGTGTAGAGATCCCATGGTATAAAAATATGTGCCTTTAAAAACTAGAATCACACAGACTGGGGAGGCATGTTTGCATTACGGAAGGGCTTGGAGGCATTCCTCTCAAAGCTCTCTAAGGTGTGGACTGAAGGTTCCTGCAGAGTATGATGTTTCTGAGAGATGAAATCTTGAATAGGTAGAAACACTGGTCAAATCAGCAGTGAATCTTTGATTTCTCAGGGGTGGGATGGGACTCATGGGACCCTTTCTACCAAGCCCCCTGGAAGCAGTGCCATGAACCTTTACTTGTATTGGTGTCCTGTGGTTTTTCTTCTAAACCTTTAGGCCCCATTCTGCTGAGAAGCATGCTTCTTGAACCCTTCACTTGACAAATACTTAGTGAATTAATACCTGCAGTGTACCAGATACTGTGTTAAATGAGGTATGTATGAATAGGTCCCGTCCTCAAGGAATTTTCAGGTTATTTTAGGAGATGACTATTAACCAACCCATTACCAAGTCAATATATGGGTTTAGTTGTGAATGAAAATTATGCTGCACTTTGGAGATTAGTCAGGGAGGACTTCTTTGGGGAGTAACATAACAGTTGAAGTGGGAAGGAATAGAGGTAAAGGGGTAAGGAATGGGAGAAGGTGAGAAAGCAGGCTGACCTACTTGTACAACGACATTTTCTGTGTCCTTAGCATTTTGTGCATATTAACTCAGTGCTCACAACTGTTTTGGGGTAAGAGGTTAACACTCTTAACCTCCATTTTAGATGACAAAGCTTGAGGTGGATATACCTTATTGGGTTTTCCCAAGATCACAGCTGGGAATGGAATGGCCTAGAATTCAAGCACTGGACACCATTCCTCCAGCTACTGGCTTGGGAACTGAATGGAAGATGGTGATGTCACCTTAAGAGAGGAAGCCCTGGACAGAAAGTGGTGTTGAGGAAAAACCCTGGTGCTGTAAGTTCAGTGTTGGATGCCAGGAATGGAGCTTTTGAGACAGCCCAGAGTAGTTGAATGAAAGTTCTGTGTTTCTGTGGATCTGGAGTTCGGGGGAGAGCTGAGGCTGGGTATAGGTGTTTGGCAATAATTGACTATTGGAAGCACAGGAAAAAACCAACATGTTCTGCCAATGTCCAGCCTGACTCCACATGACCTGAAGCAAGTTTGTCCTTATTTCTTCCCTCCCTCCCTCCCTCCCTCCCTCCCTCCCTCCCTCCCTCCCTCCCTCCCTCCCTCCCTCCCTCCCTCCCTCTCTCCCTAGCTTTCTCTCTCTCTTTTGTTGTACTAACATCTTGGTGTGTATTTAGCAATATATCTCAGCCGTGTGCCAGTCTGATTCTCTTAACGTTCGTTTGTTCTCCTACCACCTGTTTGAAGCATGGCCTTCTGTTCAGGATGACAGCAAGGGGCCTTTCTTGCCCAGGACATCATTCTGTGTCTTTTGTGACTGGTTTATTTTCCTTTCTTTATCTCCTAGGTTTCCTTCTTATGCCTGCCAGATTGCTATGGCTGGACTCCATGCTACAGAAAGCAAAATGCCAATTTGAATTAGTCATGGAGATTAGGGGATTGGAAGTGAAGGTTCTTGGTGGTGGGAGATTAATATTTATTTGGTACAGTGCTAAGCTGGTTGGAGTGACTAATTCCCTTCGTGGTGCCATGTTTCTGTGCTAATGGCAATCTATTCTCTTTGTTCTGTTTTCATTTGTGACGTCCTGTTCAGACCTTTCCTGTTTAATTACAGTGGGAGCTGTTGCTCAGTGGTTAAAGTGCCAGACTAGCTTAGTAAGTACCTGTAGCAGTCTTGCCTGCAACGGTGGCCACACCCCTTTGGGCATGGCTTCAGGCGGACGGAAGCGGAAAGAGGGAAGCCTAAGGCGTGTCTGGCTTGCACAGGTCTTTCTCTTGGGTCAGCCGATCCGGTAGGAAGGGCAGAGAAGCACTCCAGCGGTTCTTTGTATTTTTCTGTGTAAGTCTTCCCCAATAAACACCCATTTATCATTTATCTTGGGTCTAGTTAAATCATTACACCCTCGCTTCCTAAACTGGGAACAGTAGCGCACAGCAGGAAGATCAGGAGTTCAGGGTTATCCCAGCCTTAGCCAGCACACCTGAACTACATCTCCAGACCCTGACTCCAAATTTCCTTTTCTGCCATGAAAAGTTAGAAGGGGGCCTGAATTCTGAGTCCTAGGGAAGACCTTTAGGGGCCCATGACCAGTGCTATTTTAGCCCATGGGCTTGGCATTTTAGACGTGTTTACGTCAAATTAAGGCTCCAAACTTTGGAGTGGTCAGTGTTTTTCCTTAATATTTTAGCCACTTTTTTGTTCAAATGATAGATTTTTTTTTCTCATTGAAATTTTGGACACATTTTGGTAGATGGATGATAGGAGTTTTCAAAGAAATTGCAAGTCTTCTTTTCTCTTTTACCTGTTATCAGTCTTCAGAGGCCATTTGTGGTTTGCATTTTTCACAAGTCATATTGGACATCTTGCATGTAGATTCTGGTTCTGCCCACATAGCATTTAGAGCTACACCTGCTCCCACTTAACTCTGCAGTCTGTGTTTCACCAGGATTGTTGAAAGCTGTATTGGGTCAAGTCCTCATCTTACTGAATTTCTTGGCAGCTTTTGTCACTGCTCTCCTTCTTGGAATGTTCTCATTGTTGGTGTGCACAATACCTTATCCTCTTGGTTCTTTGGCTACCTTTGCTGAAAATTTTTACAGTTTTCCCTCTGCCTGCCCCTAATGCAGTAATCCTTGAAATCATTTCTCATGTTATTCTTTAGCTAGTAGAATCTAGTGGTGATGTGTCCCCATTTGCCAGACAGCCTTATTTTGATGACTCACTGCCACTTTGAATTGATAGGTCATCAGCAGCTCTCCTGGCTCCATCACCCATCACCATGAACCAGAATGTTGGTCATTGTCTTAGACTCTTCCTTTATCCCTTATGCCTATTCAGTTACCAAGTCCTGGCCATTCCAGAATGGTGCCAGACTCTAGTCTGTCTGTTCTGTTTCAACTTCGTGGTTCAGGCAGTTATCTCCTGTCATTGCATTTGTGATATTAACTCATAACCTGCCTTCCTCTAGTCATCATTCTCTTGGAGACAGAAAATCACCACATGACCTTGGCTGTATAGGCCAGGCTGGCCTAGGACTCATTGATCTGCCTGCCCCTGCCTACCAAGTATTGAGATTAAAGGCACCGATGCCATGCTTGGCAGCAAAAGAGATTTTAAAAACACAAACAGGCAAGAGATTTAAATATTATGCAGTGTGTACATGTGTTGAAATACCACATAGTACCCATATTACGTACAAATTTTGTTTTTAAGTTCAGTTAAAAATAAATTTAGTTTTCTCTCCTATAGCTGCTCATCCTATACTGACTTTGAATTTGTCACTCTGCTCATGGTTCTTACCATATCTAATTCGCATTCTTGATCATGGCTCTCATGTTGTTTGGACTCTGCTTTCCTCTTCAGCTGTAATAGCTCACTGCTTCACTGAACCACACATGCCAGCAACTACTCCTTGTCATTTCTCAGGTGGGGACTTTATTCTTTATCTATACTTTTGCCTCCTTTGTCCTACCTTTGCCTGAATTCATCTCTGCTTTGTTCCTCCATGGACAGCATGAAGTAGGAGAGTGTTCCACTGTACTCATGTATATGTGATGCTTGCATACTTAAAAAGTTTATTGCTCAATTGTATATTTATCAGTGAAACTTAATCAGAAGAATGGGGATCTGATCATTATGGATTTCCATGTTAATGGCAATTAGAGATTTTTTTATATTGTTCCCAGAACATTTTACACAAACCTAAGCAAATAGAATGTGTGTGTATGTGCACATTCTTGTGTTTGTATGTACATATGCACTTGAATTCATTCATTCATAATACCCCTCTCTCATTTTTTTGAGACAGAGTTTCTCTGTGGCTTTGGAGGCTGTCCTGGAACTAGCTCTATTAGACCAGGCTGGTCTAACAGAGATCTGCCTGTCTCTGCTTCCAGAGTGCTGGGATTAAAGGCATGCACCACCACTGCCTGACTACTTGGTTCTTTTTTTTTCATGACAGAGTTGCTCTGTGTAGTCCTTGCTGTCCTGGAATTCACTTTGTCGACCAGGCTGGCCTTGAACTCACAGAGATTCACCCATCTCTGCATCCCAAGTGCTGGGATTGAAGACATGTGTCACCACTGCCTGGCTAGCCTTACTGACATTCTGTGGCAGTACACAAAGATTATATCTTTTTGTGTTTTTCTTATACAAGCTCTTAGTGTTTTGTTGTATGCATTTTTTATAAGCCATTTAAGCAATCTCTTGCTGACTTCTAGCTCTTGAAAGCATGGCATTGTTTTCAGTTGTATGGGTTTAATTTCTAGACATAGATCTCTTTAGTGAAAATGTCTACACTTTGATAATTTTTATAAATTTTCAGATTATAAATTATACCAATTTACACATTTGGCATAATGTAGAAAATATATCTTTTCTGGTATCTTTATTAAGCGTAACATGTTATCAAACTTAGACTTTTGTCATTTTCCTAAGTGAAAAATACTAACCTTTGTATATTAATTAGCATATCTATTAATGAATTGGAGTATCTTAATGTTATAGAGTTCTTCTCCAAGTGCCCTTTATTGTGTATTGCTTCTTTATATAATAGGCCTTTTTTTTCAAGACAGGGTTTCTCTATTGTTTTGGAGGCTGTCCTGGAATTTGCTCTGTAGACCAGGATGGCCTCGAACTCATAGAGATCCGCCTGCCTCTGCCTCCCGAGTGCTGGGATTAAAGGCATGCGCCACCAATGCCTGGCTATCATAGGCCTTTTTAAAATTTTTGTCTGGCCTATTTATGGTTTTGTCCTGATTTGCCATTCTTAAGCCTGAAACCATAAGCTGACATTTTATATTCATGAGATTCTGCAAGGTGTGTGGAAAACTGCTCCTTATGTTTTCAAATATAAGTTGTGGGCACTTGAGGTACTTCAAGGAGGTTAGAGACCCAAGTTTCTTTTCTGCTCTGTAGAACATCAAGTCTGTGGGCAATGAGAATTTCTTGTTTATATGTGATTATGACAATGAAATTGAGTTACTTTGTGTCTTAGTGTTCTGTTGCTGTGAAGAGATACCATGACTATGGCAACTCTTATAAAGAAAAACATTTAACAGGGACTGACTTACAGTTTCATAGGTTTAGTCCATGGGAAGCATGTTGGCACACAGGTAGACATGTTGCTGGAGAAGTAGCAGAGAGTTCTATATTAGGATCTGCAGGCAGCAGGAAAGCTAGACTCTGGACTTGGAATGGACTTTTTGAAACCCCAGAGCCCACCCCTGGTGACAGATTTCCTCCAACAAGACCAGACTTCCTAATCCTTTAAAATGGTGCCACTCTCTGGTGACCTTTAGGGGCCATGCTTGTTCAAACCATCACACTTAGTTTCTGGGTATAGATTAGGGTCAAAAGGTCATTTGTTTGTAGAGATAGTAAGTATTGTCTCTGTGTCTTGCTTATTTAGTTCTCTCTGTCTCTCTACCTAAAGTAAAAGAGGCAGAGACAGAGAATGTGTGTGTTTGAGTAAAGAGGTAGAACTGTTTTGATTCTTTTTATAGGTTTATATATGTGTCCATTCTTGACTTGAGATAATGTTTACCAGATCCATTCTCCATTTGAGTTCAAAACTTAGTTGGACTTCATACCATTTCCTAAGGAATAAAGAGGTTTGTGTGTCTAATGTGTATTTTACCCCACTGTGTCTACTATAAAACCCACAGATAATTGAATGGCACTATGACCACAAGTAGGACCTGCTTTTTTGTTTTTGTTTTTTTGTAGTATCAAGCCTCATGTCTACTTGTTGCCTTTGCTTGTTTGTAGTTCTTTTTCTATTTTTGTAGCCATTATTCTTGGGGAAAGAAATATTTTACTTCAAGTGATACTGAAGTTTATTTTTTTCTTACGTGAAATCTTTTTTAAAAAATCTTTAACTGTATTGCTCACTAAGTGCTCACAGTGTGGCTATACTTCTTGAAAATTAAAAAGGCTATTTGCTTTGTTTCTTTGCTAGTAGTTTCCTCTAAAATAAAAAGCAAAAAGGTTTTTTATTATAAGATGCTAATATTGAAGAAATACTGGGTTACTGAATGAAAACTCCAGGGAAGTATATATCTGGGAGAGAAGGTGAAGGATATTTTTAGGAATAAGATACTAATTGAGCAATTATTGAAACTGATCAGAGTGTTGCCTTAAGGTCTGAATGCATTCATATTTAGAGATAGTGGGTATTGAGAGAATGGTCATAAACAATAGCTGTAGATTTACTGTGAGGTGTGAGGTATTGCACTGAAGGCTTATTGTAGCCAGACCTTTCTTAGGTATTGTTAGGGTACACATTGATTTTCTAGTTAAAAGCTCCTCTGATTTAGTGTTTTAGATATAGCTGAAAACACCTGACTGAATACCAGATCTTAGACAGGACTCTTTGTTCTTACTTATAGACTGTTAATATGTAAGCCTCCTTTATAAAGATACTTGTTTTAGCCCTTGGCTCATCAATATTTGTCTTGATGTGAGCTGAGCAGTAGTGTCATGGCTTTTCCTCCAACAGCAGTAGTGACTACTGACTGAGTGTATATTTATTTAGTCTCAATGTTGTGCTTGACCCTTTCAGTCTTTCCAACAGTCTGTTCAGGGTAGGTATTACATCCATCCTTCTTTTTTAAAATCTTACTAAGTAGCTTTCATGAGTCAGCGACTATTTCATTGTTACATTGAGGACTGCAAACTTGTTCTCAAAGGGCTTGTAGCCAAGCTGTAGAGATTAGTTCACATCATACAATCTCATTTATGTATGTAGAATTGAAAACCTGAGAATCACTTCAAAAATGAACGAGTGAAAAAAATGAATGAGTGTTTTAGTGGCATATAACAGAAAAATCCAACATAGGACTACAAAGTGAGGGAGACTTCCCCCAAAAAAGTGATGCTCAAGTTGAGCTGTGAAGCATGATGTAGGCAAGGATGGAGCTTCAAAGTGGGGATAGGAATCTTTCATGTTAGGCAAGAGCCTTGACGAGGCATTTACTGGGCAGGTTCTTAATTGTGGACAACAGGAGTTCCTTTGACTAGTTTAGCAGAATTGCTTTATAGCAGGGAGTACGGATAACTTATTAAATCTTTGAAAGGCCTGAAGAAATTTTAAGCCTATAGGAACAATACTTCAAACCTCACAGATAAGCTAGGCTTCAAAGGGAACCTTGCCTCTGCCATAGACAAAATGCTACAGAAATTGGGAAATGCTGTCACTTCCGTTCTGTGTGTGACCTCAGCGAGCCACATGAAGGCCTTGTTCACCAATTCTTTCACCCTGTAACTTGGATCTGAATACGGCTTCCATGGGTGCACTCCTTTAGTGGAATCCATATCCCATCTGGAATTCGAGCACCAAGTGTTTGGGTAGTGCAGTTTTTTGTTTTGTTTTAGCTAGGCAACCTGTGTAGCATGAGGAGTTATGCTAAGATGTGGTAAATGTATTTTGAGTAAGCCAGTCTGCCACATATAACATAGAGAACAGACACTTGAACTAAAAAGGAAGGCTGATATGATTAGAGCCTGGAGTTGGAGGGAAGATGAGGCTGGAGATCAAGAGAGGATCCTATGGGTTTTGGGATTTCTTCTTGGGTTTGGGAAGCAGGTGGCTTAGAAGTTAACTTGTTAATAAGGGGCCACCCCAAATTTGAAAACCAATCTGAGTACTTCTGGAATCTTCACTTTACTTGTACCTTCAGTCTGTACACTAAATCTCAGAAGTATTTATTTTCAGCCCAGATTCTTAGAACATCTGTTTTCCATCTGGCCTTAGACTATCTTGAGTGTGAAAGGGAGAATATCCTGGCAAAGACAGGCAGCCTTGACCTGACCTACAAGGATGGGGGTAGAACATTGTTATGGTATTTCTTAAAGTCTGTGGCCTTAACAAATTCTCCTCTTACTGCTGATTTCTTATTTTTCCTGCTTCTCTTCTAAGCAACAAGAAAAACCCTGACAATTGCAAATGACATCTCTCCTTCTGGAGAAGACATTGGCTTCTTGTGGAAGAATTGGAGATAGTGGTTAGTGTTACATATGAAAATAACAGTAAACAAATGACTAATTGACTATATGCATTGTAGCCCAACTTCCCAATTCTTTAAACAGTGAAAACATGCCAAATGCTGCTCACATAAAAATTATGTGTTTAAAAAGAGGTTTTCTAGGCAGTCTAATAATCTACCCGTTGCAGTCTAAAACTGCATCAGATGATGGGGGGGATATAAATTTAACATAGTCATTCACATATCAAGAAAAGACCCTTGAGCCACAAAACTGATTTAGGTATTGCCATTAGGTTCTTTCTGAAAAGGAAACAATTCTTTATTACAGGATGAATGGATAACTATAGAGCTTGATGACAAAATGTTTATGTTCTGCCCTTTTTATTCTCTAGGCATGTGGTCTTGGTAAACTACTTCCTTTATTGAATCCTCAGTTTTCTGTTCTGCCAATTAGAAATAATGGGGCCTACTTTGTAAAGTTATAAGGATGAAAATGGGCATATTAGATACTTATAGTACCTGCCATTTAGTAGAGTGGTGAATATATATTACCAAACATTTATGTTCATGGGGATAGCTTTCTTTTGTTTGAGAACTTCATATATGCATATAATATATTTGATAAACCACCCCCTTTCCTTCCCCTCCAGTTTTTCTCTATGTCCCTGCCACTATTTCTTACCAGCTCCAGATACTCTTTTAAAAATTCCATTGGAGCCCCTATATGGGCATGAGTGAAGGACAGGGTCCAGAAGCATGAGTATCCAAGAAAACTGACTCTCCCACAGCAGCCATCATTTACCAATAGCTCCTCAGGTAGGGGTGGGATTTCATGAGCCCCTCCCCCGCCTCTGCTGGGATTTTAGCTGGCTTGATTTTGTGTAGGTCTTTATGTAGTTGAAGTTGCCATGAGTTCATGTGTGCAATGACACTGTCATGTCAAACATGATTTTACTTCGCATGTCCACTACTTCTGGTTCTTACATTCTTTCTGCCACTCTCTTCCATGATGATCCTTGAGCCTTGAGAACAGGGGGTGTGCTGTAGTTACCCATTTAGAGCTGGTCACTCCATAAATTCTTTATACATTAGCCAGTTGTGAATATTAATCACTGCCTACTGCAGCAAGAAGCTTCTCTGATGAAAGTTGAGAGATTGACTAATCTAGGGGGTAGTTTATTACTGTATTCATTTATCACAGTAATAATGGTTTTAGGTTCTCTCCTAGGCATATGACTTAGCTAGCCATGAACTTTGGGCCTAGTTAACTATACCATGCATGAATTCTGTCTTATGGAGTGGCCTTTAAATTCAACCAGAAAGTGGTTGGCTACTTCTGTAACATTCTTGCCTCTAATACACCAGTTGCATATCTTGCCAGACTAGTCATTGCTGTGAAAATTTAAATTTTCTTTAGAGCTAGCAACTTAGTGCTGCACATTAGACTCAGAGAGATTTTGACAGTTTAACAATGACGTAAGATGGTAAAATTAGAACCTTAAATTACTTTGATAAACTATGGCTAAACGTAGTTTTTGTTATAACTTCAAAGGGACTTTAGTCTAAATTCACTCTACCTTCCTTCATGGGTGAAATGGTTGAACTCTTAAGGCAGCAGCATTTATAGGAGTCCTTCAGGGTAGTCTTGTTGTCTGAGCAAACTGTTCTATGGCTGAAAGAATATACACACCCTTTAAACATCTGAGTGGACAAAGCTTCCTTGTAATTATTCATATTATTCACCTTTGTGAGATTTTTAAGGTACTTTGAGGGTGAACTTGACCTTTGGGGATTTTATTAGTAGTATTATTTTTTAATGAGTCTTTTGATGTCTCTTTCATTACAAACAGCACATTTTCCCTAGAGATAATAAACTTGCAGCACCAAATATTTGCATTTCATTTGAAACAAAATCAAGGAGTTGAATGTTTTAAATACAAGCAGCTCTAATTCTCCTGTGTCTAGAGAAACTGGATAATAAGCCATATGTTTGTAGATTATGTAGACAGATGTGAAAGAATTCTTTTTCTCCTCATGTTATTTTCTTGTTTTTCTTTTTGGAGACAGGGCCTCATGTAACCCAGTCTGACCTCAAACTCACTATGTGGTCAAGGCTTGTTTGAAACTTCTGGTCTTTTTGCATCTACCTCCGGAATGCTAGGATTATAGGTGTGTACCACCGCACCTGGCTACTCATAGATTTTTTTCTTAAAAATACTGGCAGAGCTCAAAATTGGCTCAAGTAGCAAATATCTCTGCCCAGCCAACAAAACCAATAGAGCTAGGGTTGAGCTAGGCAGGCTTGTTAGGATGTGTTTGAAGGCAGAGCCTTTCCTGGTTGTGGCCTCTGCTTGGGTGGCTGAGTTGCCACAGATGTTCACTCCCATTTTTCAGTGCCCTCAACCTTTGCTGTTTTCTTTTAAGTGATGGACTTTTCAGGTCCTTATTCATAGCACTGTGCTGATTGCTGTGAGGGGATTACCTCAGAGGTGATGGTTCTATGTGTCTGGGTCCTGCAGTAAGATGGCCCTTTGCCACTGAGAAAGAGGCACTGATTTGTCATTTCAGTTTTGGAGTGGAGCCTTCTGCGCTGATGGCTACATGTAGGTTTTGTTCTCTCTCATTTCTCTCCTAGCCCTCCTTATCTGTGAACCGCATTTGTCTCTGGCTTCAGTTGTTTAAATAGTTGTAAATATCTTTCCTGTCTTTAGTCTTCCCTAAGTCATTTTCAATGAAAACATCCTTTTGTGCTTGAATCTGATTATCTGATTGTCCTGTTGAATATTATGTGTGGCTCCCCACTGTCTTCTAGATACACTCTAAGTCTGTTACCTATGTGCTCTGCTTTCCACCTGGACCGTATTGAGGCAACTCCACCCTTGTCTTCCATGCACTGGAAGTATTTATGTGACCAAAAATGGAGCTACTTCTAGTATATGACCATTTTTTACGTTTTGATGTCTTTGTGAATGCCACTCTCTTTGCTTGCCTTGCCCTGCATACTGTGACTTTGCTTCTTATACTTGAGATTGCTTTCAATCACCTAGAGGGTTAAATCTAGTCCTGAGTCCTACTCACAGGCCTTCTGGTTCATTAGGAGATTGGGATTTGACCTTAGAACTTGCATTTCTAACAAGTCCCGTACTCATGCTGATATGTGTGGGGACCAGAGTTTGATTAGGAAAGACCAAGGGTACCTACCTCATGTTATCAAAACACTTTCCTTACTGTTTTGAGATTGTTTGCGTGCCTCTCTTCTTTACTGGGCTCTAAACTTTCTCAGCAAAAGAAGGTTTGTCTGTCAGTATGTTTCCTGCAATTAGGGTTTGGGTTTGTTAATATTCAATAAGTGTCTGCTGAATGGACAAATGAACACGTCACTGTTTGTGCAATAAAATTTAACTTATTTTGCTTCTAATGGGTCAGTTTGGGGGACTATTTTACCTTCATGAAGTGTGGGAAGTCATTTATTCCTCCATATGTTATTATCTACTATCTATCTGTTCTTGAAATAACTCAGATATGGAACACATAAACTCCCACAAGGATTAGACAATAAGTGAAGTACAGAAAGACAGACAGCTCATACTGGAAAGAGCTCAAACTTAAAAAAAACACTCAGAGACTTTTCTTTCTTTTTATTTTAAACTTTTCTTTATTTTTGAGGATTTTATACACGTATACAACAAAATGATGACAACTACCTCCCATTTCCTCCTGCAGTTCCCCCACACTCCCTAAAGCCCAGTTGATTTTTAATATAATTTTATTTATTTTTGAGAATGTCATATGAGTAATGTATTTATGTCACTTCTTCCACCCTCCCTCCAACTCTACTCATATGTTACTTTTTAAAAAGAGAATAAGAGATAGTTTATTTTGTAGCCATTTTGAGTGGCCATGGCCTGGGAACATGAAACACAGATTTACGTTACCCCCAAATTCCATGTTCCAAGATTGGAACAGTTTTATGATATTTTCATAGTTTTACAGAACAAAAAAGCCATAGTAAAGGCAAGTTTAAAATATATTAGTGGGTACATCCCAGAAGCAGTTACAGCAAGATTGGGGAAGCTTTTCTATAGGCTCAAGATGCTATCTGTTGACACTCTTAGCTTTTGGATTGGTAGAAACTAGTGAGCTGCTAAGTAAATAGATTACAAAAGGATTTTAACTATTAGTCCTAAGATATCAGTTCTGCACACAAAGGTGGTGAGCAAGGGATAGCTTTTCTGGAAGGTTAGAACTTAGCCCAAGATAAGGTAACTAGCCTTTGGACCTGCAACATTCCGGTCTCTCCACAGTCCTGCAGTTCTAATCAGTTAGCTTTGCAGACACAGCCTCTCTTCTTGCTCTTCATACTCCTCCTTCTATTATGGGTCTTTAGACCCGTTTGTCCCACTGCTCCACTCAACCTTCTTACTCTTTTATTGCTTACTCTTATTTTTTTGAGATACAGTATTACTATGTAGAACTTGAATTCTCTATGCAGCCAAGCTTGGCCTTGAACTCATGATCCCCTTCCTTAGCCTCCTGGTTGCAGGGATTATAGGCATGCATCACACTCCTTTCTCAATATCACTTCTTTCCCAATTTCACAGATTCTTCTGGCTTTTTCATAGCTTTAAATTACGCCTGGTCCCTGCCCTGAATCCTGGCCTGGTTATATATATGGTCAGGTTTTGCTTTCTCTGCTTGATGGTCTGTATATTTATATCGTTAAGAATGAATATCTCACAAAAGAACTTTCTATGCCAAAGCATCTCAGAGGCCAGTGTATTGTGTGTCTACCCACTATTAGTCCAACCTGGCTAGATGATACCAGGTATGATTCAGGTCATTCATGCATACATGGCTGCTGACCTCACTTTTGTAATAGACTGTGTTGTGGGAGTGAGCATGAGTGTGGGCATGGTAGAGATATGGAGATGGCCCTTTGGAGCAGAAGGAAGTATGGAAAAGGAGGATTTAACCAGACTGGCACCAGGGTAAGAGTTTCTTGGGAAGAAGAGCTAAGTTTGGTCCATCAGACATGTGAGCACTTGGGCAGTTGGAAACCTACCAAGTGAGCAAAGAGTAGCTTGTATTATGAGTCCTGAAGGCCAGGTAGAGGAGATGGACTAATGTAAAAAGCAACAGATAAGCTCATAGACATGGTTTTTGGTTCTGGAGAATAGACTGAGAACTATTAAGAAACTACTAACACTACCCAGGCGTGAAACGATACAGATAGGGAAAAGTAGTTGCTTATGACATTGGAGAAAGCAGCCGTGGCTATCATGAACAGTAACTAGTTGGGGTGGCTTCATTCTCAAGAGAGAAGAAATGCACTCCAGGGGAGCAGGAGCTTCCATTTAGTACCAGGCAGTTCAGCAATTATCACGGAGTGGTGGAGTGGTGTGTGTCCTGTCCCTTGTTGTCGTCTGTCCCGTATCCCCCCCCCCCTTTCCTTTTGCCTTCTTTGTGGTCACCTCTTGGTTCCAAGTACATGGCCTTTGATAAAAATATGTGTTCTTGGTGTAGATGGGAGGGATGGAGCAAAGCCCCAGATGTTTCTCTCTGCATTTCCATTATGCTTCTGTCCCCCAAAAGCCTATTCTAGCTTTTGTTTTCTCCTGTATTGGGTCTCCAGACTTCTGAGCTCTTTTTTTTATTTTAAATGGCTTGTTTTACATGTCAATCCCAGTTCCCTCTCCCTCCCCTCCTCCTGCACCCCCTCACCATCCCCCCCACCCTCCCACCCTGTTGCCAATTCCTTCCCCATAGGGGATATCTAAAGTCTATCATTTCATTCAGGGTAGGGTCCAGGCACTTCCCTAAGAGTCCAGGCAGAGAGAGCATCCCTCTTTGTGTTATGGACACACGATGTCTGTTAGTATTCGAGGGATAAACACTGATCCACTGCTCAGGACCCCATAGGTAGCCCAGGCCTCCTCGTTGACTCTCACATTCACGGGGTCTGGATCAGTCCCATGCTGGCCTCCCAGCTGTCAGTCTGGGGTCCAAGAGCTCTCCCCTGTTCAGATAGCTGTCTCTGCTGGTTTTGCCAGCCCATTCTTTGCCAATTTGCTCTTCGTTCCTCTCTCTCTGCCGCTGGGTTCCTTGGGTTCTGTTCAGTATTTAACTGTGGGTGTTTGCCTCTGCTTCCATCAGTCACTGGATGAAGGCTCCAGGATGGTTATAGACATCAAGTTCATTATCAGGAATAGGCATTTGAGGTGGTCTCTACACTATTGCTCAGCTTCCCAATTGGTGTCATCTGCCTAGATCACCAGAGGTCACAATGGTGCCTGATCTGTCTTCCAACCCATGATTCCCTCTTCCCCCTATCCTACCCCGCCAGGAGGAGAGAGTGGGACATGGAGGACTTCTGAGCTCTTAAATCTTCAAATTTGGCATGCCTGCCCTCTAGTGGTAAATTTGATGCACCCTCTTGTTACCCTGCTGATGGCAATACCACAATAGTTCTTATCACTCAGCTTTGTATTTAGTAAATATTCCCAACTCACACATGTTAAGGACAAACTCGGTGAGACTTGACTTGCTACTCAAGTTGGAACCAGAGACATGGGTTTGACTTGGTAATTTTGACTCCTGGATTTATATAATACAAATGCAGCAAGAATAAAGAAAATATTAACCCACTTACTATAACTCACCCCATAACCTCAGTACCCAGGAGCATGAGGCAGGATTGCAGAAAAATCTAGCGCCAAATTTGGCTACATATTAAGTTCTAGGCAATCATGGATTGCAGTGTGAGATCCAATCTCAAAAAAAAAAAAAACAAGAAAAAACATTATGTGGTTATCGCTGTTGCCTTATGTTCTGTGCAGAGCAGAAGAAAATCTGAGGTTAGGGAGATGCTCAGTAGATAAAGCACTTGATATGCAAACATGAGAACCAGAGTTCAAATCCCCAGAACCCATTTAATGTCTGCTGGGCATGGTAGCCTGCCTGCAATTCTAGTGCTTGGAAGGTGGAGACTGGGAATAAGCTGGCTGGCTAGGCTAGCCTTAACAGAAACCTCAAGGTTCAGTTGAGAGACCCTGTCCTCAATGTATAAGGTGGTAACCTATTGAGGAATAATCCTCATATCAGCTTTGGGCCTCCACATACATGTGCCACCACACATACTTGTGAAAAAACATATAAAGTAACTCTCATCAGGGTTTAAGTCTCATACCTCGTCTCATAGAAAGGAAGGTTCTGTAAGCACTGTTTTTAAAGTCCTTTTCAGTGGAGAGAGAACTGCAGGACAACAACAGTAATTACCCAGATGAGCCCTGGAGGATAACAGAAGAACAGCGGGAGTACTATGTCAATCAGTTTCGCTCCCTCCAGCCAGACCCGAGTTCCTTCATTTCAGGTGAGAGAACATGGTGTCCTGGAACATGGTTCCCATGGGAATAATGGAGAACATCTTGAGAATCAGTTGTTACAAAATGAATATTACAACCTCTGATTCCAATTTGTATTCCTCTAAGGTGGAATTTCTTACCAAATGTGTGTATGCAGGAAAGAATGGTAATGACCTGGGGAAATTATACTGCCATTGCAGAAGGGTTAAATGGGAATTTGGGGGGAACTTGGGGGAAATTATACTGCCATTGCAAAAGGGCTAAATGGGAATTTGGGGGAACTTGGCCCAGACCCTGCACCTTCTCAGCCAAAGCACTTGGAATAGTAGATGATAGTGCCAAGGGATACCTTAAATTGCTTACTCATTGTACCAGAGTCAGAGCAAAGACATAGTATAGCCTTCCAGCACAGGTCTCCTTATGTTTTATGTTCCCTAGAAGTTTAGGCGCATCCTTATTTATTTGACTCCACACTTTCTTCCCTGGTTTTTGAAATTAGAATATGAGAGGAAAACTGGTCAGCATTTTCTCAGTCAGTTCTTCTGGATTATTATCGAATATCTGCATTCCTGTTGTGCCCTCATGTAAAATTCAAGCTGAGAGGAACTGATTTAATTCCCATGTGCCTACATTTTACCAGGCAAAAGACTAAACAAACAGTGAAATAGTAGAGTCCAAAAGAAAAATTTATAAAACTTTCATCTTATACTTCAGTTTTAGAGAAATAACAGTATGTTTTTGATCATTCTAGATTAACAGTGAAGAATGGAGTAAGACTAATTTTCTATGAAATAACATATATAATTGTTATATTCTTATATATGTAAAGGCAAACATCATTTTGGTGATTGGTGGTAATGGTGTTATGGAAGATAGAATAGTATAGAAATAACAAATGAATTGTATCATTATGATTTAGAAAAGACAGCAGAAATCCAGATTATGTATTTTGATAACAGGGTAGCCTTGCCTTTTGCTCAACTAAGTCTTTTCACAACATATGCTGATATTTAGCCAACTATGAATAAGTAGTTGTTAGAAGTTTTCTTTATTTTCTTTCAACCTTTATATTTTTGCAAAATTTCAAGCGTAGATGTAACTTGACTTGCCACTATAACAAATCCCCATGGTCAAGTGCTAGTAATTTTGTCTTTATTCCCTCTCAGCCTTGATGATTTTGAAATATAATTGCCAGACCATTTGATTTGAAAAATATTCCAGGATATATCTTTGGGTCTCTTAAAAAAACATAACCAGAACTCACTGGTACATGTGAGAAAAAGTCACAGATTCTTAAATATAATCAGGTCTTCACTGTTTAAATTTTTCTGATTGTCTTCTAGGTGTCTTTAAAATGTTTAATTTGGTCACAATGAAGAAATTCATAAATGACATTTAGTTGATGTCTTTTAAAATAAACATCTTAGTTGAGATATAATTCATATATCATAAAACAGTATTTAAACCATACAGTTCATTCACAGACTAGATTCATAACCTAAATTTAGAACCTTTCCATCACCCCTCTATAATCTGCCCACTTAGTAGCAGTCACTGCCTATTCCTGTCTTCACCTCCTGGTTCTAGGACACTATTAATGTACTTTTTTCTCCAGACTTATATATTCTGGGCTTTTTTTTACACATGGAGTCTCTTTTCTGGTGGCTTGATGGTAGAGCTGGAGTGAAAGTACCTGAGCATGTTTCATTTGGTGCAGTCAAAGGAGAGCATACCCAGGCTTTCTTCTTAGCTCTCTTCTTGAGCTGGTGGCATCTGGGACGCAGCTGAACTTGATAGCTGTCAGCTTCATAGTGCCTTCCACCTAACTTTTCTGAGACTCTATAGAACAATAGTCTCCTATGTGAAAGCCAGCACTAGCTAGTGGGTGGTGTCTACTGTGCTTTGAAGAGAGAGGATCCAGCAGAAAACAGACTAGTAGAAGGGAATGTCTCTGTATCTTGGTTGCTATAGCGTAGTTGATAAATAGGCTAACAAGTTCTGTCTCTTAGGTGGCACAAGGTGGTTGGTTGAATTGGTAGCCAAGAGTCACGTGTTAGCATTATTGACAGAATGCCTTTTGGGAGAAGGCTTGTTGACTTATTGATACGTTGCTTTTGATTCTTAATAATTTATCAGAAGAAAGTAAGTATTTCTTTAGGATCCATCATATCCCCTTTTAAAATTTAGTTTATTTTGTTTTATTTTTGAGACAGTGTCTCACTGTGTAACCCTTGCTATTCTGGAACTTGCTATGTAGGACGGACTAGCCTTGAACTCACAGAGACCTGCCTGCTTCTGTCTATTGAGTGCTGGGATTAAAGGTGTGCAAGGCATGCTTGGCCTGCTTTTTGTTTGTTTTTATAGTGCTGGGGCTTGTATTCCAGGGCTTTGCATATGGCAGTCAAGTACTCTGCTACCAACTAGATTTCCACCTATTCCTATTGCTTTAAGGCCAATTAGAAAACTTGTAATTACTCTGGGAGGCTTTTGCTTAGCTTAGAACAACTTGGTGCTTTAATGCTCTCTTGCATTAGAAATGAGACTTTTGAATTGTGAAGCTGCTGAGAGCTGGAGGCATGAAAGAGCTCAGTGAAAGCTAGCATTTCAGTACAGCTGGGACAGTGGGATGGCAGCTCAACTTTAACTGACATAGGTAAATTACAGTGAAAAGAGTCCTGGATGGATTCTTCAAAGTGCCATCAAGAGATCTTAAATCTCATCAAAAATATTTCTCAAGATGTCTCTTTTGTTTCTGATGGGATTAATGATACCATTTTTTGTGCTTACCATTCTTCCACGCTCTACATTACTTTCCCATTCTTTATATATAAAACTCAACATAATTTTTACTTAAGTAATTTCAAAGGTTTTCTTAAGAATTTTTAGTAAAAATGTACAGTTTTGGTAGAAGCAAAGCAGCAGAAATTTATATGATTTGCATTTGTCATGAGCATTTTGTCATTGCTTCTTTCTACATGTTTGATATTCCTTTTAATTGTATTTCTCATTTTTGCCACAATGCAGAACAGTCTTTGTCCCTCAGAGGTGCTAGGCAAGTCATATGCCACTCTTATCAAAGTCCTGTGATTTGTTGTTGCTTGTAGAATAAATGCATCTGTGGTTATTTGGTAGAGATTGCTGAATGAAACAGTGGTGATAGGCTTGCACATAAAAGCTACTCCAGACAAGGAACTAATGGCTTATTTAAACAATGACTTTTGACAGGGTCTGTGGCCAAGAACTTCTTCACCAAATCAAAGCTCTCCATCCCAGAGCTCTCTTATATCTGGTGAGTACGATTACTGCCAAGTGGTTTCATATGCTCAATTTTTTTAAGACATGATTTTTGTTTGCTTTGAAGCAGAGTTTCATTCTGTAGCCCAGACTGACCTATAACTTATTGCGTAACCCAGACTGGTCTCAGTCTTGTAGTAAGTGCCATGCTTCAGCCTCTCCAGTAAGTTTTGTTTTTTAGCTTTTTTTGGTGGTGGTAAGATTTGAATCCAGGGCATCACACATATCAGGTAAGTGCTCTACTGCTGAGTCACACTCCTAGCCCTGAGGTTTATTCTTTGAATGGTTTTTTAAAACAGATTGAGAGTGACTAGAACTTTGGGTTTTGTTGGTATGAAGATTAAATGAATTATCATATGAAAAACACAATGAACGGTATCAGGTGTACACTATGAACCCTAAGCATTAGCTACTAGTTTAAAAGTAATTTCCTCAGGCTGGAGACATGGCGGATCTTCTAGAGGGGCAGATTTTGGTTCTCAGCATCTCATGGCATTCCTGACTGCCTGTAATTCCAGCTCCAGGGGTTCAACACTCTCTTCTGGCCTCCTAGGGCACTGTATTCATATGGCATACACACACAGACAAACACATATACGTACAAGTTGTACAAGAAATTTCCTGCTTATTACTCTTTTCTCATCCCGATTTCAGTCTAGGCAGGTGTGCACATGTGAGACACTATCCTTCATATATATAAACCTAGTGTGAGACAAGGAGCCAGAGGACCTTGAAAAGCCATTCTTCATAATATTTTATAAGGTAGGGTGAACAAAAGGTCCAAGAACATTTTGGAACGAAGTTAAACTCGTCTATTCTAGACGCCTGTGAACTTTGTAAATTTGGCAGGTGTTTCCCAGCTGGGCCCTAATTCAGTCTGTGCAGCTGCAGTGTCGGCACTGCCTTGCTACTGAGGCCTGCCACAGTTGTAGCTCCAGGAGGGCTGTGTTGCAATGGTCCAAATGGTTCTCTTTGCATCTATGAAAATGCTCAGCACCATAAACTCCTGCCTTTGTGGACCATGCTGTTATAAATACATATTAAAACATCGGAATATTTATGTAAAGCTTTTTCATGAGACATTACAAAATTGTGATGGAATTTAGAGCTGCATACCATATATTGTGCAGTCTTACTGAAAAACTGTTCCAGTCATACTGTACATGCCAGCGTAGCTGGAATTTTGAGCTGGATTTAGGTTCTTCAGCCATATACATATAGTCTGGCTTTTTTTTTTGCAACAAGCCTTATGTTGGATTTTAAGGGTAGGAAAAATGTGACCATTTAAAAAAGAATATAGTCTGTTTTGGCAGCTGTGAGCTTCCTGTCTTTTTGTTGAGACAGTGCATGAAGGCTAAATGGCATACTCTCCATCCAGCATCTGAAGCAGTTCCCAGACACCTCCCTCCTGGGAGCAGCTGTTTCAGGGCTGGTGCATTCTGAATTAGAGCAAGACTCTTGAGGGGAATAGGAGGATGTAAATGGTCCAAAGCAAAATTACAGACCTTCCCTTAGAGATGTTTTTTATTTTTTCCAATAGCAGTATCTTTTTAGTACAGTTTTATACAAGTCTTATCACTATGCTTGTCCTAATACAAGTATGCTTGTGTCTGTACACCACAGGATGTTGGTGCTTAAGGGGTCTTAGTTCTTTTGGCAAATGGGTGTTTTTTGTGCTCAGTGAATAAGTCTGTGTCTTTTAGTGTGAGATGGTGACTGAAGTGAAGACAAGCCTTTTCAAGATCCCCTTCCTTCATGTTTGTCTTGCTGCTTTTATATTAAAATATGATGCATCCAGTATTTCTTGAACCTATTTGTATTTATTTTTCTATTTTTTCTTTTTTATTGAGCTATACATTTTCCCCATTCCTCTTCCTCCTCCCCCTCCCCTTCCACTGTTCCCCTGCCCCCAATGTTCCCAGTTTACTAGGTCTTGTCTTTTCCCCCTTTCCTACAGGCTACAACCCCTATTTGTATTTCTATACACACACACACACACACACACACACACAATCTCTCTCTCTTGCTCTCTTGCTTTCTCTGTCCCTTTCTTTCCTTCCATCTCCTCCCTCTTCCTTCTTCCCTTGACCCATCCTGTGTCTTATCTCTATATTCTCAAATGGTCCCATGTACTTCAGGCTGGCTTTGAAATTACTGTGTAGCTAAGGCTAGTTTTGAACTCCTGATCCTCCTGCCTTTGCTTCCCAAGTGCTGGGCTTACAGGTGTGTACCATCACGCCCAGCTCTCTAAGATGACATTTTCATGCAGATTGAATTGCTACCAAAATGTATACTGTTTGGAAACATTCAGGTTTTCCCTTAAAATTGAAAAAAAGACAACCCCCCAATGAAGTGCCTATGTCCGTGCTCTGAATGAACTCCTTAGTGGCTGAGTCTCTACTTCCTTGGCCCTTTTCCAGCATTAATTCCAGCACTCTTCACACTGTGCGGCCTGCACTTATCAAGCAACTGTCAGATAAGTTCGGAACCCCAGACATCACTTTCCTTTTCTCCCTAGAGTTTCCTATGCCTTGTCTCAGTGTTGAAAAGCAGTCCTATCAGAGAGCCTGAAGAATTTCCACTTTCATTTACAAAGTGTCACCCATGCTGCTGCTAAAGATCAGGTTGTTTTCTTCCTCTGGGTGACCCTTGGGATTTCGCATTGGTTTGCTTAGGAAACTTTGAGGATACCCCAGGCCACGGGCAGGAATCTGGGAACTGTGTGTGCATGCTTGAGGCTGACGCTGCATGACAGGTACTCATGTGACATCTCTTATCTTTAGGGAACTCAGTGATGCTGACTGTGATGGAGCCCTGACCTTGCCTGAGTTTTGTGCTGCATTTCATCTCATTGTAGCAAGGAAGAACGGCTACCCACTGCCAGAGGGCCTGCCTCCTACTCTACAGCCAGAGTACTTGCAAGCAGGTAAAGCCTTATACACCATAGACCTTAGCTATTTTTTATGGAGGCCTAATAACAAACTCCTATTTCTTAAAATGATATCTGGACATAAGGGAGTCCTTGCCATATGAAGTTACTTTCCTTAACTTGTATCAGACTTTCACATGTTAGAATATGAGTTAATATGGATGGTCTAGGGAAGTATGAGCCATATGTTCTTCTGTTTCTGGTACCTCTGGGTAGTTTAGAATCAATGTCACTTTTCTTTTCATGACAGTCATGGACAGCAAATACTAAATACCACTGTTGACAGAAAATAAATCTTATAGCACTAACTACAAGTTTGGCATCTTGAGACATGTGCTAGTTTCTCTAAGTGGTCTTGGGTAAGGTAATTCAAAACTATAAGGATTTTTTTTTAAAAAGAAGGTGACAGGAATTGTATCAGATGTCATTTTACTTATAATCGTAGAACTAATCCCTTTTCCCAAATGAGAGGACAGACTTGTAAGGTTATATTGCATTGTTTGGTGTATTATCCATGAGTCCTTTTTGATACTTCCGTATCTGAGTGACTGGGTGGATTCCTGGAGAAAAGTTTTGTTAAAATATTTTGAGTCTTTTCTATGTGAGAGTAACTGTATTTTCTCTGTGGTCTGGGAAGAGGCGAACAGCAGTATGCTGAAAAGTAGTAAGAAGGGGTGTGGAACACCCTAGGAACAGAAACTTCAAGCCACAGTGGTTGGAGTGTATAGAACAAAGAAGAGGCCAGAATGAGGCAGAAGAGAAGAACAGAAACTATATCAAGAGCAATAGCATTGGCCTGTGTTATGCAGGGAAGTAACAAAATTGGATTTCTTGTCTGCAATGATTCTATGGGTTGCCTACCACAGACCAAGACTAGTCAAGAGCAGAAGAGGACTCAAACTGAGGAGGTGACAGTGGACATGGAGAGATAGAAGATAGGATGGAGAGAGTTACCTGTTAATTGTTGTCATTGGTAGCCTTTGAAAGCCGTTAGCTTCCTACGTAGGACTGCCTTCTATTCGCCTCCACATGGTAATGGTACCTGAGCCAGCACTTCAGTGAATGGCAGTGGTGGGAAGATGAGTAAGGGCTGAAAACTGACACCAATTGCCAGGTGGTGGTGCACGCCTTTAATCCCAGCTCTCTGGAGGCAGAGGCAGGCAGGTCTCTATGAGTTCAAGGCCAGCCTGTTCTAAATAGTGTGCTCAAGGCTAGCTAGAGCTACAAAATTAGACTCAAATAATCAAAATTAAATTAAAAATATAAAATTGAGCCCGTCAGTGATGGTGCACGCCTTCAATCCCAGTACTCAAAGTCAGAGGCAATCGGATTTGTGTGATTTGAGGCCAGCCTGGTCTGTAGAGTGAGTTCCAGGATAGATAAGACTACACCAAGAAACCCTGTCTTGACCCCCCCCAAAAGACACTAACCAAGTTTTTTACAGTCAGTTCAGTTTTAAAAAGCATTTCATTAAAAATTGACTTCTTCACTATGTCTTGACAGATTTGATTTATAGCTTCTATTTATTATCTGCCCCATTCTGTTTTTCCTCTATGTAATATTAGCAACTTTTAAAAGTTCTTGTGATATTTCATTGTTAATTACTTCATGATAGAGTGGTAAGGCAGAATCTGCTCCTAAGAAGTAACTTGGCTGTTGGCTTATCGAATAACATGCTTTCTTCCTCATGCCAAGTTACTTAGCTTCCTGACTAACAGCTACTTTTTGCTGTTGTATGGTAGAAGAGACCTGCAACGTTATTTATTTGTTGTCAGTCAGCAAGAATATATGCTTTCATCTTTGTTATTCCCACTAACAAAAGATAAATATTCCATGAAGTTATGTTTGGTATATATTACTTTGGTGTCTTGCTTATTTCTAGCAATATTTGAAGTTCCTAGTATTCAACCATCTTTATGATTATTGCATTAAAATTGTATTTAGTGTGATTGAAACCTAACATCTGATAACCAACATGTCAAAGTGCTACCATATTGTAACATTCATGTCCAAGAGCAAGAACTCCTCTGCTGGACTGTCTGCCAGTCACTAACTGGCTGTATGCCCTTGAGTAAGTTGTTTACCTTCCCTGTCCCTCAGTTTCAGCATGTATGAAATGGGAATGGCAATACTAGACTGTGTTTGTAAGGACCTTCAAATGCTGTTTCACTACATCTAGGGATTTAGGTAGTGCATATTAGCAAACTGACTTTTGTGTTATATTAACAGCTAAGCAATTCCACTATGGCTATAGTAAATATTCTTATATGTTCTTTTTCTTCTTTACTAGCTTTCCCAAAATCCAAGTGGGAGTGTACAATATTTGATTCTTATTCTGAGTCAATGCCAGCAAACCAACAGCCCTGTGACTTGAATCGGATGGAGGTAAAATATAGAAACAAAGCAAAGCAAAACAAAACAAAACCTTTCCTATGTTAATCAAAATGTATGCAGAAGTAAATCATAGTTTATATCTTCACAAATGCTGGAAAATGAGCTTTTATAGGATTTTCTTTTCATGCTTCATTTGAGGATTGGCCTTTCAAATCACTCCAAATAATGTGTATAATTCTTTTTCTTCATAAAAGTAGAGTGTGTGAAATACTACCAACATCACCTTCTGGATGGGAAATTGTGTGTAGCAAACAAAGGGCGATAATGCTAGGCAAGTTGTTTGCTTTAACTAGGCTTTAAGTCCCTAGTAAATACATTTTAAAAATTTGTTTATTTTGTGTGTATAGCTGTTTTACCTGTATGCATGTCTGTGCACCATGTGTGTGTCTGGTGGCTATAAAGGCCAGAAGAGTGTCTGTAACTCTCTTAGACTGGAGTTACAGACAACTTCAAACTGCCATGTGCGTGTTGGGAATTGAACCCAGGTCCTCTGCAAGAACAGACAGTGCTCTTAACGTTTGAGCCATTTCTGCAGTCCATTAGTAAATAATTTAAGTTGGAGTTTTAATTGCTGAGCATTAGTAAAGTATAACAAATCTGAAAAAATTTGAAAAGAGGTTTGAGAAGTGTGTAAAGGGCCCTAAATCACATTTAAAGACACCTCAGGGTTTTTAAACTTTAAACTAATTGAGGATGGATTTGGGTGATTCTCCCAAAGAAATTTGGCAAATTCCCATGGTCTTGAACCATTAATGGAAGGCTTATCCCTGTGCTCAGCGATCTTTAGCTTTGGTTTAATTAATACGAATTGGTATGGTTATTGTATTGTTATTGGCATAGTCATCATTATCACTATTACGCTTACTATGATGGCAATTTTTTACTTAAGAATTTTTATTTTTTAAAGATTTATTTGCTATGTATATAGTGTTCTACCTGCAGGCCAGAAGAGGGCATCAGACCCCCTTATAGATGGTTGTGAGCTACCATGTGGTTGTTGGGAATTGAATCCATGTCCTCTGGAAGAGCAGTCAGTACTTTTAACCTCTTAGCCATCTCTCCAGTTCCATAACTCCAGGATTCAACACCCTCACATAGACATACATACAGGCAAAGCACCTATGCACAAATTTAAATAAAAATTTAAAAAATCATGGATTATAGTTTCAGGTATATTCCATGTCAGTATCTTAGATAACTGAATTTTTCTTTTTAAAATATATTTATTCAGAAATACCATACCATGCCAATTGAAAGCACACAGTTCAACCATTAAGCTAATGTAATCATAGAAGTTTTTAGTGAAGTAGTGCGTTTGCTGGGGTTCCATACAAGAAAACAGGTGAGGACTTACTTACAGAGTATGGGTGTTTGTTTGTAGCACTAAAAAGCCTACCTCGTCCCTGGAGTATAGGCACAGACCATTTTATCATTCTTAATTAAAATCCTGGGTTTTGTCGGGCGTTGGTGGCGGCGCCCACCTTTAATCCCAGCAATTGGGAGGCAGAGGCAGGCAGATCTCTGTGAGTTCGAGGCCAGCCTGGTCTGCAGAGCGAGTTCCAGGACAGCCTCCAAAGCAATACAGAGAAACCCTGTCTTGGAAAAAACAACCAAAAGAACCTGTTTTCATTAGCACCCATTTGCTATACTTCCTGCCACCATTTTCTGATGATCACTGGTCAAATGTCTTATTTTATTTAGGGTAGGTGCACATACCATGACCTCAGCATGGAGGTCAGAGGTCAGCTTGCAGTTGGTTGTTTGTTTTTACAATGTGGGGTCTGAGGAGTGAATTGGGGTCTTCAGACTTGGCAACAAGCGATTTTACCCACTGATCCATCTCCCTGGCTCCCACTAGTCTTTCTGTTTCTGGATTAGTCTATTGTGAGCAGCATTTCCTATAAATAGGATAATAGTGTATGTCTGGTTTGTGAGTGTCGTTTTCACTTGGTATAGTGTTTTGAGGGTGCTTCATTCATTTTTTTGTGCTGAACAGTATTCATTGTATGACTATGCCATATTTTGTTGAGTTCTCCTTGTTGCATGTTTTGGCAATTATGAACCCACATGTGTAAATTTTTGTGTGGACAAATATTATTGGTTCTCTTTTCAATACATTTACTAGTGGAATTGTTGGATGGTACCATAGCTGTGCTAAACTTCTGAGGAACCACAAAACTGCTTCCCAAAGCAACTGCTTATTTCTTGCAATGTCTGAGGGCTCCAGTTTCTTCATATCCCTGCTAAACCTTGTTCCTGCCACTCTCATTTTAAACATCCTAATGGGATGCAAGTATATCTTCTAGTTTCAGTTTGAAAATGGTTAGTGGTGTTGACCATTTCTTCATGTGCTTGCTAGCCATTTATGTATTTTCTTGGGTGAAATAGCTATTAAAATCTTGTGTCCATTGCTTTTTGTTTGTTTTTGGTGTTTTGAGCAAGTGTTTTACCACTGAGCTATAGCTTCAGTAAGATTTTCAGTAATTTTTATTTATTCTTATCTGCATTTTTTGTTCCTAGACCATTTTCTTCTCTAGTGTGGTCTGGGAAGGAGAAGGCAATAAAAGCAATGCACTACTGTCTGGTCGCATTTGTATTGCTAGCTGTTTGCTATGTTAAGACTGGAGGATTATAAGCTCAAGACTATTCTGGGCTATGGAGTGATTTTAAGACTGAAACTTAATGAGACCTTGCCTCAAAAGAAAAACAGAAAAACAGGTTGGGGATATAGTTCGGTAGCATGGTCACTTTCCTAGAATGCTATGAGACTCTAGGTTCAATCCCCATCACTGTATAAAAAAAGACTTCGATAGCTTACTGGAGCTGATGAATAGGAAATGATTTCTGGGTGTTTCATTGTAGCGTGGAGAATCACCTATTAGGATAGGAACGCTTGCCATGCCAAGCAGATTTAAGGGCATGTTAGCTGCCCTTTCAGAAGGAATGATTAAAATGTAGATGTGGACAATGGATTAGCCTACAGAAAAATGATACTGCATAAATCAAGGAGAGGGCCTTGTGAGATTTCCTCCTTTCACATTGTAATGTAAACTGGTGTTATCATTGGCTTATTTCTAGATGAAGAGCTACAGGAAATGAATGACTGCTAAGAGAGGGACATGTCTTCTCTAGGGACAAGATTCCTGATAGGTTATCCAGTACCAAGTTCTCAGCTTTAAACACATGTACATACAAGCAATTCTAGATGGACTTAGCAGGCTGCATCATATACCCACATATCCATATGTTCATAAATAATTATGAAAGAACAAGAAGTCATGAATTTGAAAGGAGTGAGAGGACATACGAGGAGTTGGAGGAGGAGAGCATGTGGTAGAAATGATATAAACACAGCCCTTATGTGAACTTCTCAAAAAATAAAAATGAAGGGAAAGATTGCTTGGAACTTCATGTACACAAAGTAAAACATGGCTATTTCAAGAAATGCAGCAAAAGTTTCTTCTGCATCCTAGAATGTAAACAATATCCATGAATGTTTAATTCAGCTACTATTTGGTTTAAATGGACTTATTGGTATAGCCTGGGAAATGTTATAATTTTTGTCATTTTCTACACAGAAAATACTTTCTAGTTTATCACATAACTCAGTAGATATAGGATCTGTCTTGTAGTCATTTCTCTGCAGTTATACATAAAGTCTTTTTACTTTAAAATGAGTTAATATATGCTACATTATGTTGTAAAAACTATTTGTTTTTTGTTTTTCAAGACAAGGTTTCTCTGTTTAACCTTGGCTGTCCTGGAACTCACTTTGTAGACCAGACTGGCATCAAACTCACAGAGATCCATCTGCCTCTGCCTTCTGAGTGCTGGGATTAAAGGTGTGTACCATCACCGGTCCATAAAAGCAATATTAACACCAAAAGAGTCACCTACATGTGGATTGTTAGACCTTTGATTAAGTTCCTGCCAAGTAGTACTGTAACCTTTTATTTTGGAACAATTGTAAACCAGAAGCATGGGTTATCTCTGTGATTGTTTGAGTTCTGAGATGCAAATTAAAGTTCACCATTGAACACCAAATTGGTCTATGAATTTAATGCCGTCCTTTGCATTTTAAAATTGATCTCTTAAGTTTTAAATATGTTTAAAATGTATGTAATACCAAAGTGCATTTGGTGTCAAGTTATCCTGTCACTTCTTTCTCCACCTACCTAGCCATTCTTCCATTCTTAGATACCTTTACAGAACTTGCATATAAACATAGCAAAATATGAATATATATTATCCTCTAATCACAGCAGAGGCCTTAGAGTACATATTTTCCAGTTTTGAGGTAGACCCACATAATCGCACAAGTTTATGAGTTTTTGATACATGTATAGAGCATACACACATTGTGAAATCATTACCACAGTCAAAGCTATAGTTCCCCTACCACCTCACACAATGGCTTGGTTTCAGTGGAGATTTAAGATCTGCTCTTTGGGAAAATTTTAAGCATACTGTATATTGCTATAGTTAGAATATATATTTGTTGAGTTTATTGGAAATAAATTTATAATTAGCAAACTTTACACTATTTTAAAACAATTCATATGTGATCAGTTTGTGTATTCAACTTATTAGTATGCTGAGAATTTTACTTATCTATGAGTTAGGAATATTTTTTGAGGTAGGATCTCTCTATACAGCCCTGGCTGTCCTGAAACTCGAGCTGTAGACCAGGCTGGCATCAAACTCACAGAGATCTGCCTGCCTTTGCCTCCCATGTACTGGAATTAAAGGTGTGTGCCACTGTGCCCAACTTTCGGGGACATTTTTTATTTGCCCATCAGTAACTTTAATTTCTACCACAAGGAGGCTGAACATCCACTATATAACAGATCCTGGCAGATATTCCCACTATATGTTCTCTGTTTGTGAAAAAGTTTATAAAGGCTAGGTTGGTGATGGCTAACTGGACAAATGTAAAAGAAACCACAAAAACCTCTGGTTGAATCCTACTGAAGATTCAAATTTAATGTAAGATTCGATAATATACCTTAATTTGAATCTCCACGTTTCCCAAAGTTATTTCTTTCATCTATGTATATAAATATTTTAGTGCAAGTTAACTTATACTTCATCAGGAAACCAAATTGATAAAATAGTATTAAATGTCAGCACTTACTGAAGACATAAATGCTGACATGAACTATAACCTTTAAAACATATTCATGTGTGCTTATCACTTAATTTTTATTTCAAACCAAATAATTATTTTCTTTTCCAAGAAGACATCTGTTAAAGACATGGCTGACTTTCCTGTTCCTACCCAAGATGTGACTACTGGTGATGACAAACAAGGTATGAAAAGAATTGGTTTTATTCTTATAAGTGTACCTTCCTATATTTCCTCATCTATTTCTCAGAAAGTACACTCATTTGGATAGATTGTGTAGTTTAAACTGTTGTCAGAAGCCTGTAATTCACAAAGATGGTAGTATGAGCTTCAGTTTCTGAGTCACCTTAATTCATTGGACATTGTTAATCTTAGGGTACTTGGACACCTTACATTGGATTCTGGTCCCATAGTTACGAAATGAAAAGAATTGGAAGATTAATATCTAGTGTTGGCATAAATGATTTGAAAAGTAAACCACCATAAATGTACATTTGCATACAGGTCTCATCCACGAATAAGTTCTTTCAGACAGTGTGTTAATCCTAAAGCTTTATGTACTTCTTCTTGGTCCAGTGGTTATGGAGTTGTGATATGGAGCCTGGTATCAATATCCTTGTTTTACTGGGTAGTTGAGAAGGCATGCAGCATAGTGTCCAGTAATAGAGATACCCTCAGACATGGGAATTAATTTCCTGCAATATCCAGAAGTGCAGGCAGGACCTTCTCCTCTGAACCCTGTACTCTGTATGATCCTTTTGTAATTTACCAGGTCCTTCCTCATATACCGTCTGTTTACAGACCTCACAAAACTAGTGCTTTTAACATTTATAAATAAGCAACTGAGCTCAGGCAGGCAGTATGAATCATCTACTTGTACAAGAAGAAAAAGAACTGGGACAGGAACCAAGATTTTCTGTCTTAAGCCAGTATTCCATCTGCTACATCAATTCACCACTCACAATTGGGAGAAACCTGTCTGAAGGGCAGCCATTTCAGGTTTTATTGTTGAGCCCTGCCATTAATTCAGCTTCACAGAGACATTAAACATGAAAAAGAAGGCTTCCATTAAGCACTGATGATCTCTTGCTTTCTATTTAAATGTTTGTTTAGGAGATTCAAGTGGAACTAGGCATTATCTGCTGTTGATCACTTTCCTAACTTGTGAATCTTTGCCTTGGCTGCAAAGCTCTAAGAATATTGAAGCTTGGGTTTAAATCCCAAACATTGTCTCATCATTGATTTGGCTGTTAGGAAGGAAAGTGAGAGAAATTTGGGATGCTCTTTGCTAATACCCCTCCTAACCACTAGTGGCTGTCTCTTTAGAAAGTTGAAAATAGACTTTCCTTCTGTAGGTGGAGACCCTGTTTCCATTCTCTATGAGGTTTACTCTAGAATGCTATAGCAACTTCTAGAGGGTTGTAACACTTTTGTAACTGATGGATAGGGATTATTTGTTTTAATGTCTTGTATACCAGAAATCAAATTTTACAAGGCTTTTGTTTTCTTTTTCTTCTCCTTTCTCTTTCTTCTTCCTTAAACATGGAACAAAATACTACTAGCTTTGAACAGTACTGCTAATGAACCCTCACCAAAGGACGTGGCTGAGGATACAGGTAGGAGAAAACCATTTTAATGTACTCTCTGTCTAATACTTTCTAAGTTGAAAAGCCTCAGCTGTTTGGTGACTTGAAGATGGTTGTCTGTGATAGTGTGTCTATGTCTCTAGATCTTTGGCTTGTGTTTTGTTACAGGAAGCCTTAGATGTTCTACCATTTCCCTCTCTTCAGAAGAGGCTGACTTTAGATTTCACTCAGTTTGAATTTAGAAGTATAACATTAGGACACCTTGGAATTTCAGTGAATTCACATAAACTCCTGTGCTTTCTTTGTAAAGTAAGGAGCTCATAAGATGAATTAACCTGAGGCCCAGAGTTAGGATTTTCCAGTACCAAAGTGTTAATCTTAAATATCTTTCTACTCCTTCCCTACCAGGAAGCTCCTGGTTAAGCATGGAGTAGATTCCAAGGAGAAGAAAAGTAGAAGTTGTGCTGGTCCATTTCTTGGAGAAGCAAAAATGTGACTGGGAAACCATACACAATGTCTGGGCCTGGGTTTTCGGCTCTCTTTTTAAAAACCTCTTGTCTGTCTGTCTGTCTGTCTGTCTATCTGTCTGTCTATCTATCTATCTATCTATCTGTTTATCCATTTATTTAATTGTGTGTGTGTGTGTGTATTTGTGCACGAGTGCGTGCGCGTGCATATGCGCGCTCCTTAGGTGTGCAGTGCCCATGGAGTTCAATAAGAGGTTTTGGATCTCCTGGAACTGAAATTGAGGATGATTGTGAGCTGCTATATGGGTGCTTGGAACTGAACCTAGGCCCTCTGCAAGAACAGTACGGCCTCTTAACTGCTGAACCATCTCTCTAGCCAACCCCCTTTAGTTCTCCGAATGGAGCCATCACCGAAGCAAGATGAACCATGTTAAAGATCAAGTGGATCCAGACAGCATTCTTATTTAGATCTTTGGTTATGAGGATTTGAATGAAGTTTCTGCTTTCTTTATTATTATTATTGCTCTTGCATATGAAAATAATGTTTCTTATGATTGGCTACCTATCATCCTTAGCTTATTTGTTTAAAGTTGCAACAGAGAATTCAGTAGCTTGCTGAAATTTATGCTGTAATAAATGTGTTTCCCAACACTAAGGCCATTTGAAGTTTAAAAGGAAGAGTAGGATGGAAAAAGAGGAAGGAGGAGATAGAATGGACTGGACAAGAGAAATCAGCCCCCCCATCCTACCCCAGGTGATTCTGTTATGCAGCTTGTTTGGAAACCACTACCTCTAAAAAAAGTGGTGCTGTGAAATATGAAATCAGGATGGTAAATCAATCATGACTCAAATCTGTGGGAATTCTTAAGCCTGATTTTGACCTTTGAAACATTTGGATCCACTCATCACAGGGGAAATGTGCTGTTTGTATAGTCCAGACACCTGTGGCCAATTCTTAGCGATTCTGATTTCCGATGTTATGGTGGATGCTTTGCAGGTTTTGTAAATTTCGTGGCACGGTATTAGTAAAAGCGATTGCAATTAGGAGGGTGAAATTAATGCTTCTCCTATAGGCTTTGAGGATCCTAAATCTTTTTGTTCCAGAGATTTCAGCATGAGATCAAGTGTTCTCTGAGGCATGAGCCTCCGTTCTCATTTTTAACATTCTTTGACTAGGACTTGGCACCACCAGATAAAACCTAACAGGTGTGCCACAGCACATGAAATATATCTAAATTTGTTACACATGGCCTGGGAACATGGCTGTGTGTTTTTTGATTTATTTTTCCCACTGCTGCCCCCTTGTGGTTGTGATTCAATAAGTCATCTCAAACGTTTTATAGCTGGTTTCTTTGGAAGATACCACAGCCTTCCCCTGGGAGACAGGAGAGTCACAAGGGGGTAATTATAATTTTGAATGGTAGTCAGTGTACTGGAGACAGTTTTCTCAGTTCTTTTGCAGCCTTTTAGAAGGTCAATCATTAGGTCTATGTCCTCTTCCTTTTTTCATTTCCTGGAAAGATGGCATGCCTGGATTGTTTCAGGAAGTTGTCATTTTCCCCTCTCTCCATCTAAATGAGAAGCTGTGATCCATCCATTGGCTTTTGCTTGAGCTTGCAACACAGTGTGGCTTTGTCATTTGTGCAGATACTCATGAGGTATGAGTATCTCCGGGAAGCTGAGTCGGGTTGTATGGGTAGTGGATGGAAGACTTAACTACACTAGTACTGTTGAGGCTTTTGTTGTCTGAATCCTAGTCCGCTGCTAAGCTGTGCCTTGAATACATCTTTGCAGATAGAGGGAAAAGCATGTGTCTGTTCTGCTTAGTATACATGGTGGTGATAACAATGATAATGGTGAAGATGATATGGGGGTGATAGACGAGGGGTACCAAGTCATCAGCGAATGGAGACTCCTTGTTAAACAGTCCCACATACTCTTAATCTATTAGTTGTTGAATGGATATGTATTAGTGGAGTCTTAAGAGGTTTCGTGCCCCATGTTCCAGTCTAGCCTAATTCAACCACACATGGTGCACAGCTGTAGTTTTCAACTTGTTTTTGGGTCATGACAAGGTATTCCTGCTCAGTGTAGTCTCCAGACTGCGGTGGGCAGTTCTAGATGGTGTTCCATTGCCAGTGACCACCTCATGGTTCTTAGTTTCCCCTTCCACGACCTGCTCAATCCTGTAAGGAACTAAATTCAGAATCTAGATTTTCAGGCCTAGAATATTAGGAGTGTTAATTTATGTCTCTATAAAAGGAACACTTTGCAGTTCTGTAGGACATCCACTTTTCCTAGGACTCCAGGTTTCTATTTATCCCCATGAGGAAGGGACTTGCTTAGTAGGTGAGGAAAGGCAAGCTCAGCAGTTGAGTGACATGGCTAGGAGGAGCACCTGAGGCCTCTGGACCCCCAACCTGCTCCCTGTTCCTTTGGCCGTTGCTCATCCACAGCCCTACTCCATCTGTCTGTCTATCTCTCATTGGCAGACCTCACCATTCCTTCCACACCCATCTCTGCACCAGCACAAAGATAAAGACAAATGACAAAGGAACGAACTGTTACCATGGTCTGGTAGCGTGGGAAACACTGTTTTAACATGGCTAGGACTTTGGCTACTCACATATTTCTGGAAAACTGAGACCTGAAGACGAGCACAGAGGAGCAGTGGCGGGCCTGCTCAGAGGCCTGCCTCCAGCACTGTTGTGAGTCCGGCCACACACTGGCTTCCTAGCTCTAGGGCAATGTCTTTGGCTGAGAGAGATGGGAGACCCCATATAGCTTGCCTTTCTTTGCTGCCTGGAGTTGGTAGGAGGTAGGAAGATACTGGTTCTTTTTTGTCCAGTCATGGGGGCGTGATATGAACAAGGAGAGTCTCTATCTCTTTGGCTTTTCCATACTTCTATTGGTGGGGAGGGGGTGATGGCAGCGTTTCAGTTGGAAGCTGAAACATGCCTTTTCTCACTGCAGCAAGCCAAAATGCTTAGGTCAGGAGAAATGGCTCTTTTTTATGCAGTTGACCACATGTAAGAAGAGGCTCGCTCTCTTGGGAGTTTGTTTTGTGCCTTGTTGGCATTTATGAGAATTTTCAGCTCTTCTTTCTGCCTTGCTTGTCTAATCCAAGGGTTTTAATGATCATCATCAGTCTAGGCTGCTTTCTATCAGAGAAGGCTTTTATCTTTGGAGCAGTGTAAATAAGGATGGAATAGTGTAGCAAGACACTTGCTTTCTGATAGATATGTGAAACAAAGAAACAAATTATATTCTCCCCATAAGCAGCGCTCTTTCTGTGAACTTTTATGATGAAAACTTGCAGTGTTTGCAAAATCATAGCAGAGCTATGAGCTTCTAAAGGCACTTTCCACGATGACTGGAAACACAAAAAGGGGACTGATGTTTTTGTAAGTGTTTCTAATTACTTCTCACAACTTCTGATGGGAAAGTGGGCTCCGTGGGTATTGGTAGTGAGCACATTAGCTTCTGATATAGGTTTGATGAGAGAAAGTATGGTTGAAGTATGTTTTAATGATTTCATTCCATAGTATTTGTCTGACTTGGTCACAAAGACAGGGAAACAAGAATACTTTCTCTTTCTTTTTTTTTTTTAACGGAGGGAGCTTTTTGAGATAGGGTCTCACTCTGTAGCTTAGCCAGGCTATTCTGGAACTTACTGTTTGCCCAGGTTGCTCTCAAAGTCCTGGTGATGTCTCTGACTCAGCTTCCTGAGTGCAGTGATTATAAGCCTGAACAACCATACCTGGCTATGGATATTTTCTTATAGAAAAAGCTTTACAACTTCTTTTAACTATTTTGTAAGAGCTCAGCTTTCTTGTGACCATAGTGCTCTATACACACACACACACACACACACACACACACACACACACACACACACACACACACTTTTTTGGCATAGGGTCTCATTAATTAGCCTTGGTTGGCCTAGAACTCAATATGTAGACAAAGCTGGCCTGAATTTGTGCCAATCATCCTGCCTCTGATTCTAGAATCCCAATTCCAGGTATTAGTCACTACATCAAACTCTGGTAATATATATTTAAATAAAATATTTAGCTAGATATAACCTTCATGGCGTACTGACTTTAAGTCTATTACTAGACTATCATGAGAGACCAAGAAACCCTTGTATGGGAATCTACCATTATATAAAAAGATAACCTCATAAGTGGGTTGTCTTTTTATCTTGGAATGTTTCCATTAATCCGTTTAGATTTGAGAATGGCCTGTCAATGTCTCAATGAAAGAAAGCATACTGGATTTCTTTCCTATTCATTGCGCCTTTAGCTTTAAAAGTAAAATCAGAGAATAATCGAAGCATGGAAGCCCGTGAATTATCCACATGGATACATCGACCTCAGTTTTACTTGTTGCTGTGTTCTGTACTAGCCCAGCTGCTACTTACCACTCTGATTAACTGAGAACTGAAAACCCAAGCAACCAACAAATGATCTTTTGTTTCAGCAGCTTCTAAGGACTGCAACAGTCTCAAAGCAAGACCAAGATCCAGGTAGTGTTTATTTAATTTCTTCTTTGATGCCTTTTGTGCCCTGTCCCTGCCTCAGAACCCCACATGCTCATCCAAATCACTGTCTGCTTTGCCTTTAGACTTGAATCTAAAGACACAGGCTATTTCACTCCTTGTGAGCGGCCTGCTTTGATGATACAGTAATGCTGGGAAGCCTCTTAGCCTTTGTGGGCCTTAGTGCTACAAGATGGTGGCTCTTGTTATCTGGATCCCTGACAGGAAGTCGTTTGTGTAAAATGACTGATTTGGCATAGGATAAGTCATAGGGAGTATAGCTTTGGTAGGAGGCAAATAGGGTTAAAAGGTAACAACTAAAGTTTCTGTGAAGTTGAACACCAAAACAGTAAGAAGTCTGGGACATAAAATCTAGAGAAGGGAATTATGGTGAATTCAAGGAGATGCTGGGCTTCAGGTAAGCATTACTTAGGGTGTCTTTGAACCATTCTTAGTGCCTCTTCTTAGCTTCACATTTTTAAAATAGCCATGAATGAGAGAGGAAGAACCAAGAAAGCAGAGTTGTGGCTGTTATCGGACTTGGAAGGGAGGAGCAGAGGGGAAATACAGAGATACAGAGTCAGTCAAGAATTGTTGCTGCCACTTTTAGGCAGCAGAGCTGCAGTGGAAGGTAGTCTACCACGTGTTTTTTCGTTGTTGTTGTTGTTCTGCTTTAACTCTTTCTGACTTTTTTCCTCCTTCAGCCTCAGCTTCTCTATCCCCATCCCCCAAAAGTGGATTTAAACTTTATCACATTTTATGCTCTTGAAATTTAATGACATAGTGTCTCAATATAAATCAAAGAATTGAGGTTTTGTTCTCTTGTCCATATAAACCACAGATACCTGTGTTCCTACATAATTTTTTAACAAAAATTCATTTGAGTAGGAAGAAAAGTATGCTCACTCTCTCTAAGGTGACGATATTTACTCTCTGGGTTTTTTAAAAATTGGCAGATCCTTTATATATTAGTCTGTACTAGTTTTGGGATATAGAAGTGATAATATTTACCCAAAGCTGTATGTGGCATACAAAAGTTTTTTTCTTAAATTTCTAGCTAGGGACTCCAACTTTCTTTACAGAGCAGTAGTTCTTTAAAAACTTGGTTATCTTACTATGTTGATTCCCTTTGATTCTGTTTGACAGTGTTAGGCAATTTTCCCTTTTGTTCTTGCCTATGTTTACCTCATCTATCTGGCCAGATGTGGTACTAAGACCAACACAAGAGCATGCCTCATACCATTATTATGGTTGTTTTAAGATTGTATTAAGATTGTGTCCTTGCAACACAAAGAAAACCTTTAGCCACCACAGAGAGACCTTGAGAAACTTTTTTGGTTTTGGAAATGTTGTCTAACAACAGTTAGTTATGAATTGAACCTTATGGGGCCCTGCCCTTCTCTGCTCAACTATTGATGACTGATGAGTTCTGAAGGAGGAGCAGTCATTGTGTGTAGTTGTGTACGCACCAGAGTTCACCAGACACCAGTAGATGCTTCCAAGCTCACAGCCACACACATAAATCACAGTGGGTCTTGTAAACAAAGAAGCAAAACAAAACAACAACCCCCATAAGCCTCATGAATGTGGAAAGGAGACTTGGGAGGAAGCAGGGATAATAGGAATGAGAGGGAAATTAGAGAGGGGGTTGTAGTAATCTGATGCACTTTATACGTGTATGAAGAGGTCAAAGAACAAGCTTAATAAAAGTTAAGAGCAAACAAAACTGATTTGTCAAAAACAACTTTACCCAAGCACAGGGGTTTAATAGCCATTGATCAACTGTAATTCAGGAAGAACTATTGTAATAGCTAAACACAGAAGCCAGTTTCCTGAAGCTAATTTCTTTGTCAGATGTATCTGTGATTCAGGGGTCATTTTCTGCTTTGACATGAAGTCAGCTGAGAATCTGTGTAGAAGAGATGAACACATCCACTTCCTCCATGCTTTTCCTGTCCATAGCATGAGACCAAAGCATGGAGTTAAAGTAATACACAAAATAAGTAGGTTGCCCCTAAATATCCTAGCTGCTACTGCAGAAATATTTCTTCTTTGCTTCATGACCACTCAAACATCTTAAAAATTGGAACAGAAAGAGACTAGAGTTTGCAGCATTCTATCTTTTCTTCCATTTTCTTTAAATGTCATTATTATAATGTCAGAAGTCACCAAGTTAGCTGTGCCTTATTGCTTGTTACACTTTAAAGAAGGTTAAAATTAAGCCTTTGCATTGAAAATTTCCACAAAACCCTTATTTCTCAGGGCAAGGCTAGCTAACCCATTGAAGCTGATTGATGTGTTTCTCTTTCCTTGGTGTCATTTGTGGCATAACCCTTGCATTTGAGTTCTTAGTCAAAGCATAGCTGTCCCCATTCCATATGTGCTTGCCATCACATTAGAAGTAAACCCACGTTTTTACCTAGGTTAATAGCATGAAGCCCTTTCCCCAAAGGGCTTCATGCAAGCTGAAAGGCTTACACATAATTCTTAATAGCAACTATAACAGAAACGGATTTGAATTTATACAAAACATTTTTGGTTAGAGTATAAATTTAGGCCTATGGCAAAATAAGGGCAAAAGATCCCAATCATGGCTGAGTTTGGACAATTTTCATACACAGAGACATTTAAGAAACAGTAGTATTTTTAGTTGCTTTTTGGCAGCCTTTCTGTTCTCCACATTCATTTTGACTTTGGGTTATTTTCTACTTCAACCAAGCTTAAGGGAATAAAGATCCACTCTTTCCTTCTGACCTTCCCTTATTTTGCTACAGATCTTACTCTAGCACCTCCATAGAAGAGACCATGAAAAGGGGTGAAAACCCTCCCACCCCACCACCGCGGCCACAGAAAACCCATTCCAGAGCCTCCTCCTTGGATCTGAATAAAGTCTTCCAGCCCAGTGTTCCAGGTGAAGTGCCACCTTCCCACCCAAGCCCTCCCCTTTCCTGTTGGAGCCAGGATATGTCTCTACTGCAAAGGCCTCTGTGTGTCAGGCAAAAGAGCAGACAGACCTGGCAGTTTTCCTTGCCATGCAACTTTTTATGTTGCTGTGATATTCTTGGGCAGGAACACTCCCAGACAAATACATAGCATATGTGTCTGGAGACTTGCCCACACTGCTGAAGAACAAGAGTTATGAAGCTCTGCTTTACTAAGAGAATAAAAATGCCTCAACTCCAGGCAGCCCATGGTGTGCTTGGCTGCGGTCTTGTCCTCTGTGTTATGGTAATTTGTTAATAAGATCACTGGCATCTTTCTGAGACACTGTGTGGTTCTTCAGGGTCAGAGCTCAGTGTTCAGCACCTAGCCAGAACCTTCTATAGCAGTTTATCCCCGTGTTCTTACTATTAAGTGCAGAAGACTTTAAATGGTTGGGTGGAGGGTCTAGGGCTAGGGTCCTTGTGGGTTAGGGTTAGGGTTAGGGGCTCCTCTGGAGTTTCTGGGAATTTTTTTTGGGTCAACAGCTGCCTTGGGGCTGAGGGGTGTCAGAGAGGATTGCCTTTTTCCCTGCTTCCTGTGAGGTAGGCTGTGTCCTAGGAAAGCTAAGGAACAAAACCTAAGAGACATGCCTTTGCTTCAGGACAGGTGACAGCATAGACAGCACTGTCTCAGATGTCATTTGGGGAGCTGCAAGAGCCTTTCCACTGATGTATGTAGGTGAACTATCAATATGATGTCTTGAAATGTTTTCTCAGTCTGTGTGCAGTTTAAAGCAAAGCAGACTTGGCTGCTAGTGATGTGTGGATTATTACCCTTTCTGCTAAAGCAAAGAGTCCCATTGGCTCTCACATTAGCATGATCTCAGTGTCCTGGCAGTGCTCAGGATGTTTCGCTTATTCTAATAAAGTACTCTCCTCATAGTATAGTTATAGATTAGGTTTTAATATACTCAAATCTGGAACTCTCTATGAAACCGATTCTCTGCAATGAGTTCATCAGATAAAAATTTCCCCCATACTTTGATCCAAATTTTGGCATAATTTCATAGTGACTTGTCTCTAGGGTAAGAGTAGCCATGGCTGATGATGTTATGAAAATTTTGCTTGCTTATAAGATTAGAAACTAGAAGACTTTGCTATGGATGCAAGAAGATTAAAATAATGTAGATAGCTGTGTCAGTGTCTTTCCCTTGCAAGGACTGAGAATGGAAATGTTGTGCATCTCTCAGTGTATTTAGAGTTCACCTTAGCTGCTTTTTACCTGTTTGTTTTTCACAGAGTGAGCTAATCTTTGTGTGCCTCAGAGTCTCTGTCTTTAAAGTAAGGCCAGTATGTACTGCATGGGATTGGAAAGCTTTGGATAGCTGATAAACATACTGCAAATTCCACTCTGTCTGACCCAGACACCTTGATATGCACCCAAGGCTCATATTTTCAAGGCTGAAGAGTTTTAGGACCAGCCCTGATACTTTGTGTGATGAGGATAATGCCCCATGACTCCTTGATGTCAGTGGACAGTTCTGTAATTCTTTCTAGAAAGTTTTTCAGAAGGTTTCCAGAGTGACCTAGTTTAGTCTGTCATACTACCCATTTCTTAACAAGCCTCATATTTTTCTTTCCTCCAGCTCCATCTCACTTTGCCCACAGCCAAATAAAAGACATTCTCAAGTTCCCATCTCAAGGCTGCTTTAGGGAGATCCTGAATTTAGGCAGTAATCTTTTAGCATCTTCAATGATGACGTGTTTCTTGATGAAAAATGTTTTGGTTTGATGAATGTCTTGGAGAAAGCCTTTGTGATATGTCTAGATAAATCTAAGATGTATCAAAAATAGGAGAAGGGTTGCTGGAGAGATGAGCCAGTGGTTAAGAGCATTGGAAACTGTTCCAGAGAACAGTTCAGTTCCCAGCATCCACATGAATGTTCATAATCTGCTGCAACTCTAGTTCCAGGGCACCTAATGCTCTCTTCTGGCCTCCGTGGACACTGTATGTGTGTGGTTCACAGACCTACATGCAGGCAAAATACTTGTACACACAAAATGAAAAAATAAATAAATCTAAAGATTGAAAAAATAGCTGGGCAGATCAGAGCTCCTGCATCTACAACTCTGGGAATATTAATGAAGAGGGGCAGAAAGACTGTAAGAGATACAATATCAGGAAATCTACTGTGAATCAATCTCTCCTAGAAAGGGCTGCATGAACAAGACCAGAAAAATTTTATTATCAATGGACATATTAATATGGAAAGGGGAAATTACTCAATGTCCCACTCCTAGACAAAGAACTACAGGCAACTAATGATTTCTGGGAGAAAAAGATTTAACCACTACTAGCCACGATTCCCCTAATTGCTTCTCCAATTCATATTGGTCATCTCTGAAACCATATTCACACAAACAACAAAAACAGACACAGCAGGTTTAAAAAAACTAGCTGGACAGAGAGATCCGCATTCATAGCCTAATTCCAATGTCTTTTCAGAATAGGTTTATGCAACTGAACTTTTTGTTTTGTTTTGTTTTTCATACAGGATCTTACTATTCAGCCCAGGCTGGCCTCAAAATCACTATGTAGTCCAAGACTGGTTTTAAATTTGTGGGGGGAATCCTCCTGCATCAATCTCTCAAGTGCTGGAGCTACAGGTGTATGCCACTATACTAAGCTTACACAAAAGGCTTACAGAATTGAATGTTTAGCAAGCAGTTCAAATTTATCTCATGAAGAATAGACTGCTGCTGTATTCTAAAAGTCAGGTGGTATCACTGTGTCTGTGGGTTCTAGTCCTGTGCTTCAGCACGATGAGCAAGGCAACTTGTAGTTCCAGAGGACTAAGAAGAGTCCATTACCACGGTGATAGAATAGTGAGTGTGGCAATGGGCAGGCCCTGCAGCTGGAGCAGCAAACTGAGAGCTGGCAGCTCACAGCTTAAACCACAGGCAGGAAACAGAGCAAACCGAAATGGCACAGAGCTTAAGCTCTCAAAACCTGCCCTCAATGATATGCTTTTGGCAAGGCCACACTTTCCATATCTGCCCAAACAGGGTCACCAATTGAGGACGATGTATTCAAGTGCCCGAGAATATGGGGGGGGGACATCTCCTTCAACCCACCACACATTGCATTTATTTAATTTGTTTCTGTGTTAGTTCTTTCTTACAGAAAAGTACACAAGTTTTTCTGAGTTCTGTACCATTTTTATTATGTTCTGTATTTCTAGAAAATAATAAAAAAGTAACAAACCAGAAATGCCTAAAGTAGAGATTAAACCTCCCAGAGGAGTTCACCGAAGAGAACTTATCTGACCATCTTCATTGCACATGTCTTTAGACATCATTTTAGGTAAAAAGGATCAGACTACACTTGCTGTTCTGTGTCCTGACCATAGTAAAGAACTGTCATTCCTCTTAATATATGCATGATATGGTTGTACCATAGTTGATTATGTAGTGGTGAAGAATTTCCCCCAATAGACACAAACCTCTTTTCCTCTTCCACAGTCCTACCTTGGTTTTTGCTTACAAACAAGGCAGAAATGATCAGTGATTTCAAATCCACACCTTTGTTTCTTCATTTGATTATTTTCTTGTACTAAATCCTACATGTAGGAGTTTTGAGATAACAAACTGTAGATGTTTACTTTTTGTTTGTTTATTTTTCAAGACAGGTTCTCTGTGTTGCCCTGGCTGTCCTGGAACTCACTCTGTAGACTAGACTGACCTCAAACTCAGAGATCCGCCTACCTCTGCCTCCTTAGTGCTGGGATTAAAGGCGTGCACCACCACTACCCGGCTAACTGTAGATGTTTAAAGTGTAGATGTATGTTGCTAGACAGCTGCAGAAAACCTGTCGGCTTACTTCATTTCTAGCATTGTCTGAGAGTGTTCCCTTATACTACCACCATCATGACTCAGTATTCATCTTTTTGGATGCAGGCAAAAACTTTCCCGGTTCCTTATAAGGCCAAGCATCCTTCCATACTATTATTGGCCATTATTCTTCTTTTGTGACTCATCTGCTTACAAGGTTCACCCAGCGTATGTTGACTAATCACAAATACTGTGTATTGTATCTTTCCATCTTACCTGAGAACTTCTGTCCTTTTCTTATCCAAGGCACATGAGAATGTCAGCATTGGCTGCTGATATAATTTGCTGTTCTGCTAGGTCCTTATCCCTCCAGTTTCTCCTTCTGCTAGTTTTGTCGCTTAATACAAAGTCTATCTGGGATGCTCTGTTTATAAAATCAAGAGTAAGGAAAGGTATGGGAAAGCAGGGAAGCTGGGTTGAGATGAAGTAAGATATTTGACATGAGGTGAAGAACAAATCCCTTTAAAAAATGGGACCCACAGGATGCTTGAAAGCAGTGTGTGCCACCAAGGTACTGAGAGACAGTGGCTTATTAAAATGGAATGGAATATGGATGAAGGGGCTAGAGAGATGACATAGCAGCAAAGAGCACTGGCTGCCCTGTCCAGGACCCAGCACTCACATAGTTGCTCATGTGACTCCAATTCTGGAGGATTCAACACCCTTTTTGGGCTTCCATGGGCACTAGGAATGCATTTGGTGCACATGTATACATGTAGGCAAAACACCCATATACATAAAATAAAGTAAATAAATCTAAAATAACAATTAAGAAGCTAGGATCAGTGGTATACCACTTTAATACTAGCTCTTGGGAGGCAGATGCAGGTGTATCTCTGTGAGTTCAAGGCCAGTCAGGTCTACAAAGTGAGTTCAAGCCCATCTAGGGTTATAGTGAGACCATTTCTCAAATAACAACCATCAAAAAAGTAGAGAGAAATTTGATGGAGAGAGAGTGCAAAGAAGCAAGAATGCAAGAAGAAATGAAGAGAAAGATGGGATAGATAAGAGAAATGTTTATGTCTAACAAGAAGCAACGATTATCAGGCTTGTTGGTGCATACCTTAGGAGACGCAGGCAGGCAGATCTCTGTGAGTTTGAGGACAGCCTGGTCTACAAAGAAAGTTCCGGCACAGCTAGGGTGCTGTTACACTGAGAAACAGTGTCTCTACCCTTCCCTCGCCACCAAAGAAGCAACAGTCAATAAAAATGAATAAGAGCAAGTTCGGAAATGTAGGACAATAGTCTTCAACTTTGAGAGTTGCAAACAAAGTGAGAATGTGTAATTTATAGGAGCCCAGGGCTCTAGGAACAGGCATCAAAGTGTGGACTTTCATTGGAGAAGGTGATATAATCTGATCACGTAATTTGTTATAGCTAATCCTGGTCTTGAATCCATCTACTCACCATTCTTACACAGCCACCATGTTCGAAAGATGAAAGAAACGTAAGAGAGTGGGCCCACACACATGCGCATACAAATACATAAAAAAATGTAGTAATTATGTGAGGGAGTCTAAGTCAGGAGTAATACACATCTACAAAACCTGGAGGTAGTCAAACCTTGGGCTACTGATGATTATTGGTTTTGTAGGCCTATTATTGTAGTCATGAAGCATCTATTACTGAAATTCCTGTAAGAGAAATCACACAATGAGTCTGATCCTTTTTATAATTGAACTGGCTTTTCTTGTTGCAATGATGGATTTTTCCCATAAAATGTTTTTTTCCTTTTCTATTGGATGGAACTTCCCATCCTTCAACTCTTGGCCTCTTCTTTCAAAGCCATGTCTAAGGTTTGCAGCATGAGGTTTCCATGGTGATGGTAAAAAGCTTTAGTTTTGCCTTTACCACAACAGCCCTGTCTGTTTTTGTTATTGAGAATCCTGGCAGAAGCACAGAGGTTGTGAGGAGTTATAGCTATTTCTTTAAAGATTCAGCCTAGTGACTTCTGTCATTTCCACTATGACCCAGGGCACAAAACCGGTCCCATGGATATGTTTGTGAAACAGGGTAGCTGCTTTCTAATGGCACCTTTTTACATTAAAAGAGGAGGGTGGATATTGATGGATAGCTTTTTCTACCATATTTCCTATGGCCACATCCATTAAGAGCCACACATTAAAACCATTGTGATGGGTGAACAAAATACTTTCATGGGTAATGACTTCCTGTGAGTAGCAAATTTCCCACCAGTGATGGGTAGTGATGTGCCAATTAGACAAAATCTGGAGCTACCGTGGAAGGGAGTCTTCAGTGAGGCGCTGTTTAGATTAGGTTGGCTTGTAGGCATGAAGTAGGAAGGTCTTCTCTACGTAGGGAGGCACCATTTCTGGATTGGGGTCCTGGATTGTGTGAATTGAGAGGGGAGCTGAACAGAGGTAGACATTTCTAGTTCTGTGCTTCTTGACTGGGGATGTAATATGACCCGTTGCTTTATACTCCTGCTGCTGCTGTGACCTCTCTGTTATGATGGACTGTAACCTGGAACTGTGAGCTAAGATAAACCCTTTCTTCCTTAAGTTGCTTTTGTCAGTTTTTTTTTTAATCACAGCAACAGAAAAGAAGCTAAGGTACTACCTTGTTTTAAAAATATTGATAATAATATTTATTCTATAGTTAAAATGATGTCTACATACTTCTTAGAGAATATCCAAGATAAATTAAATGAAAAAGACATACCACAGAATATTTGTGCTTATAAATGTATGGAAACTTCCCATAAGAATACTATCACTAGCAATGCATATGGATTCCAAGTTTGCCTGCTTCTCCCTTCCAAACACCAAGATTATTATGCCTGAACTGGTAAGTGATGGTTGCCTCTAGGCAAAGGAACAGTATGACTGGGGACAGGAATGAGAAACAGTCCTACTTTCATTCATTCTTTTAAATATTGCCGCATATACATGTATTATCTATCATGCTATAAGGTATAGCAATGGTACATGAAAATCCAGAGATATTTTTTCTGGCTAAATTCACACATCTCAAAGTTACCTACCATTTCAGAGTATCTTTATAACCATCTGCTACCACCTCCTGGAATGCAGCTGAAATGACAGAAGCCTTCTGGAGCATTCTTCCAGGTGCTGCTGTATTATTCAGATTACTCTTCTGTTCCCCTTCAGTACAGGGTAATGGAGGACTTCCCAAAGCCTCCATTGTGAGATGTGTGCTCAGGGAAGCACTCTGGCTTAATTTGAGAGGTGATTGTCCTGGGTTTTCTACAAATGACAGTTTCTCTCTGTAACTTGAGAAATGAGATGCTCCTGGGAAGTAAGAGATGCTGTTAAGGCTTCTCTCTCAAGTTCTCTGAAGGATACATTTAGTCAGCTCTGCTGTGCACATTACCCCATGCCTCTTTCCTGTAAGAGCTAGTACAGTCATGGATTTCTGCCCCACATCCAACAGTTAAGGCTCATGATACAGATCCAGTCTGAGCAGTTTTGTTTTTATAAATTGTATTATTACGATATAATTCACACACTGTCTGACTTACCTCTTAAAAAGTATACAGTTCAGTGGCCTTTGTGATTTATAGTGCTACACTATAAATTTATATCCACACTTTTTAATTTCAGAACACTTTCAACATCCTAAAAAGAAATCTTCATCCATTACCAGTCATTTCTCATTCTACCCTTTCCTCCCTCCAGTCTCTGGTAACCACCAACCTACTTTGTATTTCTATGGATATGTGTGTTCTGAACATTCTGTATTAATATAAAATGTGCTCTTTTGAGACTGGTTTATTTAATCTAACTTAAAAAGTTTTTAATGTTCATGCATGTTGTAGTGTGATCACATCTGTTTTCATTGTTTATCTCTTGATGGGCATTTGGGTTGTTTCTACTTTTTGACAATTCTGGATAGTTCTTTGATCATTCATGTCCAAGTTTTCATGAGAGCATGCTTTTGCTTGTCTTGGATATATGCACATGAGTAGAATTTCTGGTTCATATGACATTATACTGAATATTTTGAGAGTTTCTTGAACTGTTTTCCAAAGAAGGTTTACCAATTTACCACTTCACTAGTAATGCATAAGAATTCCAGTCCATTTATATTCTTAACATATTTGGTATAGCTTTTTCATTTTAGTTTCCTAACAAGTATGAGTCTACTATATGTCATGTTGGAAGAAAATATCCATAAGAAACTTTTCCCCATTTTAAATTTGGGTATTTTGCCTTTTATTATTTTTGTGAGTTTTTTATACGTGCATTCTTGATAGAATTTTATTTTCTAATGTTTCATATACAAGTATTTTCTCTCTTTCTGTGGGTTTGTCTTTCACATTTTTCTTTTTTTTTATTGAAAATAGATTCTTCTCAAACACTACATCCCAACCAGTTTCCCCTCCGGCCACTTCTCCTAGCCACCCCACCTCCCTTCTCCCCCAGATCCACCCCTTCTCCATTTCCCTTCAGAAAAGAGTAAGCCTCTAAGAGAACAACTACACATGACAAAACAAGATACAATTAGCCAAGGCAAAAGCCCGCATTGAGGCTGGACAAGGCAACCCAGTAGGAGGAAAAGAGTTCCAGGAGCATGCAAAAGACTCAGACACACATGCTCCCACTGTCAGGAGTCCCACAAAACACCAATAGTCATAACACACACACAGAGAACCTGGGGCAGACTCATGCAGGCCCTGTGTTAGCTGCTTGAAACTCTTAAGTTCATATGTGTTTTGCTTAGTTGATTCAGTGGGCCATGTTCTCCTTGTATCCTATACTCCCCCTAGCTCCTACGTCTTTCCTCTTATTTTTCCATGGGGTTCCCCAAGCTGATGCAGGGGTGGGGGAGAATAATGTTCAACTGTAGGTCTCTGTACCTGATCCCATCTGCTGCTAGAGGAAGCCTCTCTGATGATGACTGAGCAGGGCAACAATCTATGAGTATAGCAGAATATCAGTAGGAATCATTTAATTTTTATGCCAGTAGTATTTGGTTCTACCATAGATGTTCAGACTATCCAGTCTGGGGTTCCTGGCCATCCAGTCTGTTTCAGGCATGGGCTCATTGTGGTGTGGGCCTCAAGTTAAACCAGACATTGGTTGACTACTCCCATAAATTCTGTGCCACCATTATCCCAGCACATCTTGCAGGCAGGACAGATTGTAGGTCAAAGGTTTTGTGACTGGGTTGATTTCCAGGTTTCTTTTTCAGTAGCCTTCAGTGTTCTCATTTCTGATACATATATGTTACAGTTGTGTAGCTTGGTCCTCTTGTGGGACTCCTAACAGTGAGAACAGGGGTTGTCTCTGACTCTTTTACTAGTTTTTGGGACCCTATTCCTCTTAACTGGGTCATTTTGCCCAGTCTTAATACAAGGGGAGGTGTTTAGTCTTAACTGAAACTTGCTATGTTTTATTGATGCTCATTGGAGACCTGCCCTTTCCTGGATGGAGATTAGAGAGGAGGAGATTAGAAGGTGGGGGAGGGGGAAATAGAGGGACTGCGAGGGGGAGGATGTGGGAAGACTGAGGCTGGGATGTACAATGAATAAAATATAAAACCACACACATCTCTTAGCATATAAAAAGTGTTCAAAAGGAAAAGATTTTGAATAATATACTATTTCAATTAAAAAGCCACTAAAAGAACAACAACAACAAAAATCCAGATCTAGCTGAAACCAATAACAAAGAGCAGAACCTAAACAAAACAACCAGAGATTTTGAAAACTGGGGAAAAGCAGTTAAGAATTGTTTCATTAGGAAAATGTAAATTTGAGCAGAATCAACAAATCTTCATCTGCATGTGTTTTGCATTTTTGATGGTATCCTTTAAAGATACCATCCTTTTAAAGATGCCATAGGGTTCAGTTGACCTGTTTTTGTCACTTGTGCTTTCAGTATCCTATCTAAGAAATTGCCCAGCTCAAGGCTACAAAAATTTACTCTTCAGAAAGTTTCACGCTTGATTTTAAAATATAGCCCATTGTAAGTTAATCATTGCATATGAGGCAGAAGTCGAGTTTTATTTTTCTGCATGTGTTTGTCCAGTTTGTCCAGTATCACTTGCTGAAGACTATTGCTTTTTTGATAATGTTGTGGAAAGTCAATTAACCATACAAGTATGTGTTTATTTCCAGACTCTTAATTCTGTTCCATTAATCTTTATGTCTGTACTCATGTGAATATCACAGTGTCTTTGTAATTATGTATCTGTAGTTCTTTTTGTTTTTAAGAATTATTTTATATGTATGGATGTTTTACTTGCAAGTGTGTTTGTGCACTGTGTGAGTTCAGAAGGGGGAACTATGTCCACTGGGACTAGAGTTAATGGGAAGTTGTGAGGCATGATGTGGTGTTGGGAATCAAAGCTAGGTCCTTTGGCAGAGCAGCCAGAGCTCTTAACTCCTGAGCCATCTCTCCAGCTTTTTAAAACATGTAAAAGATTGTAATTCAATTACATTTTTCCCTTCCCTTTACTCCCTCCAAACCATCCCTACTCTCCTTCAGTTTCATAGCTCTTGTAGTATGTTTTGGTTTTAGAACTACAAGACCTTCTACATTATTCTTTTTTAGTTTTTTTCATTATTCTGATTGTCTAGCATTTCCATATGAAATTTAGGATTAGCTTATTAGTTCCTGCAAAAACCTTCTGATTGGTGATTGAACTGTATAAATGTATAGATTACTTTTGGTTAGTGTTATCTTAATAATTTTGTCTTCTACTCCCCAAACGCAGACTGGCTTTTCATTCATTTGGGTCTTTAAATTGCTTTCAGTGGTGTCTTATACTTTATAAGCATATAGAGCTTATACTTGTCTTGCTAAATTTATTCCTAGGAACTTTGTTCTTTTTGATTCTATTCTAAATAGGGTTTTTGAAGGAAAATTTATTTTAAAAGCCTTCCATTGATAGATAATATATTGAAATACAGTTGGTTTTAGTTTATTTATCATGAATTCTGTAACCTCATCAAATTTTTGTTTGGACACATGAAGTTTACATAGTGAGGTGGCTCACATGCTAATTATTGGGCTCCTAACTGCTTAGCTAATAATCCTTCAGCTACTCACAAATTAAAGGTGAAATCCCCTTTAGTGTTTGGAAGACACCAGTAGGATCATTATTGAATGTTTTATTATTTCAGCTTAAATTTTTCTTTTGTGTATGAAATAATTGCTCTAGGACCATTTATCAAGTAATATATGCATTATGTTTGAAGTGATTATTCTACCTTAAGTCAGCCTTCCCTATTTATACTTCCTGGTTTTTCACTTCACTACTGCCTGCCACCAGATAATAATAGCTGTGAGTGACAAGAATTTGTGTCTCACTTTTTACAGAGGACACATTTAAAGCACTTTGTGTGTGTTATCTCTAATATTGACAGTAACCCTGCAAGGTAGGTACTGCTTCCTCATTTTACAGACATAGAACTATGAGCGCAAGTTAGTTTGCCCAAGGTCATTGAGCAGGGAGCAGTTAAAACTAGGATCTTAACTATGTGTTCTAAAGCTAGGGCCCCGTTTTGCAATAGCAAAGGAAGCAATATTTCTTTTCTTACCTTTCCCATTTCATCTACTCAATCAAATATTTCGTAGGAATGCCTCTGAGCTTTCTCACATGGTAGTGGTACAGAAAAGGGGGTATCAAACTGTTCCTTCGTTTACTCATTCGCTAGCCTCCCATTGTTTTCTAGCCAGCTGGATGAGAACTCCCCTTCACTGAGATGCAGGCCTTTGACTGCCAGTGCACTCACTTGTCTTTGAAAGTTTAGGGGTCCCTTCTGCTTTTCCAGATAGGAATCCTTGCTTTTAGAGCTAATGTTGCTTATCATAGAGGGTCTGCTTTAAGAAGTAACACAGCCGGAGTTTATATTGACAGAGCATTAGTGTATCCTTTTGAGGGTTTCAGTACTTGAGTGATTATAAAAAGTGTTGGCTGCAGCATAGTGTTCCTTTGGCAAGAGATTTGAAGTCTAGAAGTTCATGTAAACAATGAGAAGTACATCTGGACATTGGCCTAGATGAAACTTTTCAGAGGTATGAGAATAGTCCAGGTTGTTTCCAAGCTGGGGTGTGCCAGGACTCAGCATGAACACTGAGATGAAAAGCAGTGTATGCAAAGTATGAGCCAGTGAGTACACTATCTGTCCTTGGCTTCTTTTGCCCTTTCTGATTGCCAGCTGACTTTATTTAGAAGATCGTTTCTTCTCCAACAAATTCTGTGCACCTTTCTCTATTAACAATGTGCTGTGGTTTGGGCCTTTAGGAGGTAAAAACCTGGGGATTTACCAGTCTTTGGCAACATAGGTTAAGCCAGTACTGCTGCTGGGCAGGGTGCATTCTCTTTGGCTTCTCTCTGGTTTTATGGAAATTCCTGACTGCTGAATGCTTTTAGGAGGGCCTGTAGGGGAGGAACAGGACCATAATCTCTGGGGAATGAAGTAGGAATAGTTAGAGTGACCACCCTTTTGAAAATGTGTATAAAAAACTCACCTCGGTAGTAGACAAATTCCTTCTTGTATGTGCAATTCAAACATGAGCCCTTGTCTCCTCCTCCTCCTTTTGTTTTGTTTTTTTTCCAAGACAGGGTTTCTCTGTATAGCTCTGACTGTCCTGAAACTCACTCCAGGCTGGCTTTGAACTCAGGCATCTGCCTGTCTCTTCATCCCAAAGGTGGGCACCCCCACAGCCCAGCTCCATTTCTTGACCTCATCCCGCACCAAGTCCCTCCTGACAGTTGGTAGTGCATTTGTGAATGTATATGTGTTCCCATGAACTCAACTTCAGGTTTGATGTCTTTAAAATACTTGAGACCAAATTATGCATGTTTTCTTCATTACTTTTTCATGATAATGTTATTTCCTAAAGATAGCTTATGTCTATACTGATAGTTTTGTTTTTCTTTTATACATATATTCTGTATACTGACTGCTTTATTTAAAAACTATTATGTTTCAAATTAGTGAACCATTTCCATACATTATTTTGCTATAAATCCAAAATATTATATAATACCTATAAGATTCTGTGTGTGTGAGGAGTACTTTATTTTTATCAATTTTTTGTTGGCTGTTGAATTATTTAAAAATTTTTGGCTATATACAAATTAATATTTCATTGACATTTTTGCCCTTGTACTTACTCATATTCTCCCCTCTACTATACTCTGTTGTCCTTCCTCTCCTCCCTATGGTTCCCTTTTAGTCCCATTCTAATTAATAAAATTAGCAATAGTTCCTAAATACCATTTACTATTCAACCAGTATCCCGATGTCTCCCAAGTCTGTCTTTTTGCAGTGGCTTGTTCAAATCAAGATTCAGACATATGACTACATGTGCGGTTGCTTTTGCTTTGATAATCTGTGTCTTAATTGGTGGGCTTCTTCTTCAGTCATTTCCCCCTTTATAGTTGTTCATTCATTCATTAATCCATGCACCCATTCATTAATAAGGAAAGCATTCATCCTGTTGACTTCCATTTTCAGGGTTTTGGCTAGTTGCTTATGCTTCCATCTGCTGCATTTCCCATGAACTAGGTATATCTAGGCTCATTTAGAATCAGATTTGTTTAACAAGAATGCTTCCTAGTGATGCTGTGTGCTTTTCCTGTTCCATATTAGGATATTCTAATTTGTATATTTTCTTCATTAATGAGTTCTTACAGTGTTAGCCTGATCCATGTGATGTGATAGAGATTCCCAACAAGCTTTCAAATAATGATTTTATCAGTCATTGATCATTGCTGCCTACATGTAGCAATATAGTGGTACATGTTTAAAACCTGTCATTTGCCAAATTTTATAGTGTAAACACTCCTGCCCTGGAAGCTTTCATGCCTAATGATGTGTCACTGAATATGGAGCTGAACAGGTGCACACAGCAGGTGCTCACAAGCTTGTATTAGCACTTTCCAGAAAACTCCTGCTCAGGCACACTATTTCACTGGTCATTTTTAAAGTATGGTATTATATTTTATTAATTTGACCTTTAGTAATTATGACTGTTGTTCATTTAGCCATTTTCTTATTGTTGAACATTAAGTTCATGACTACTCTAAATTTTGTGAGCTGAAGGAAACCATAATGCAATGTAACTTTTGGTATATGTAGGAGCTTATAGAACTTTCTGAAAATTGCTATGACCTTTAGTGGTGGTGGTCAGGAAAAGTGTTGTATCCATTCTATCAGTATTTAATGAGTGCTTACTGTATGCTTGGCATTGTGCAGAATCCCAAGAGGAATATGGGTATGACTCCAAACTCTCCCAGTTAATATCATGTGACATGTGATTGTGACAAGAAAACTGAATCTGGGCATTTGCTAGTTAGAATGATCAGTAAATGTGTAGGTAGAGGGAATGCAGGACTATTGAAGTAGATGTCAAAACATAGATAATATTTTTGAAGTCATTTATCCATTTCTTTTTGCTAGTTGCCTGGGAGGCTACTGTAGTAGTTTCTAATCTCTTTTGCTCTCTTGAAGCTACAGGATTCATTTTTTTTTCAAGTGTATCCATGATGTTGCTTCCCCACTTATAACCTTCAAGATCTGTTATGTCAACGCCTAATTCCTGTTAGTACTGAAATTGAAGTCAAAAGAATATACAGATTCAGTAAGAGAACTGTATCATGGGCTGACATTCTTGGGTTGGAATATATTAGATTCCAGTTTGTTTCATGGTCAAGAAAAAAAATGATCAGGGAAAGAACATTTATAAGGACTTAAGTTTTTTTATTTTTTATTTAAATTAGAGACAAGCTTGTTTCACATGTCAATCCCAGCTGCCTCTCCCTCCCCTCTTCCCCTGCTCCCCCCCAACCTCCCCAGCCCCTCCCCCAATCTCCACTGGGTTCCTCAGGGAGGGTGAGGCCCTCCATGGGGGATCTCCAAAGTCTGTCATTTCATTTGGGGGTGGGCCTAGGCTGAGAGAGCATCCCTCAATGTGGGATAGGCACCCAAAGTCCATTTGTATGCCAGGGATAAATACTGATCTACTACCCAAGGCCCCATAGATTGCCTAGGCCTCCTCATTGACACCCACATTCAGGGGGTCTTGATCATTTCCATGCTGGCCTCCCAGCCATTATTCTGGGGTCCAAGAACTTCCCCTTGTTCAGGTCACTTGTTTCTGTGGGTTTTACCAGCCCAGTCTTGACCCCTTTGCTCATCACTCCTCCCTCTCTGTCACTGGGTTCCAGGAGTTCAGTTCAGTGTTTAGTTATGGGTGTCTGCCTCTGCTTCCTTCAGCCACTGGATGAAGTTTCTAGGATGGCATACAAGGTAGTTGTCAAACTCATTATCAGGGAGGGGCATTTAAGGTAGTCTTTCCGCTATTGCTTAGTTTGCCAGTTGGTGCCATCCTGTGGATCTCTGGAATCTCACTAGTGCCAGATCTCTCCTCCAACCTATAAGGACTCCCTCTATTATGGTATCTCTCACCTTGTTCTCCTCTATTCTTCCCCTAACTCAACCTTCCTGCTCCCCCATGTCCTCCTCTCCCCTCGTCTTCTCCCCCTCTCATTTTCCAGGTTCTCTCTCCCCTCTTCCCATGCTCCCAATCTGCTCAGGAGATCTTGCCTCATTCCCCTTCTCTGGGGTACCATACATATCTCTCTTAGGATCCTTCCTGTTTCCCAGACTCTCTGGCAGTGGGATTGTAGTCTGGCACTCCCCTGATCTATATCTAAAATCCATATATGGGTGAGTACACACCACTTGTATTTATTTATTTTTTGGTTTTTACGAGACAAGGTTTCTCTGTATTGTTTTGGAGGCTATCGGTCCAGCCCGGCCTCAAACTCACAGAGATCCGCCTGCCTCTGCCTCCCGAGTGCTGGGATTAAAGGCGTGCACCACCACCGCCCGGCTACACACCACTTTTAAAGCTTTATTGTATTATTTATTTGTGTGTATCTGTGTAAGTGCAAGTTCCAGTGAAGGCCAGAAGAGGGCATCCAATTCCTGGGAACTGGAGTTACTGAAAATTGTGAATTGCCATGTCGGTGCTAGGGATAGAACTTGGGATTTGTGAATAGGTGATCACATGACTAGGTGCTTGCATTAATAGCATTTTTATTTTATTAAAAATTGAAAAATTACCTTTTATTAATGTGTTCTTTGACATTTTCATACATGTATTTAAATAATGCATTCTAACCATTCTCACCTCACCCTTTCTCATCTCCATCTTACTTCTGCCAATCCCACATCTTTCCTACAAATCCCTTTCCCAAATTTATGCTTTGTCTTGTGTCCCATTGAGCCATCTGTGTGACTGTGGCTTTAGAGCTATTCATTGGAGCTTGGCAGACTCACCAGTGGACACACAATTGAAGATAATTACTCTCTCTTTCCAGATTCATCAGTAGTTAATAGTTCAGCTTGAAGTAGGGCTCCATGAATCCCCATCCATCAATGGCTCGTCTTGTGCAGATTCAGTGTAGGTTTACCTCAGATGCTGAGTTGGTCACACAGCAATGAGTGTGTTGTGCCTTGAAGATGACATTTTATAAACCTTCTCCCTATCCTTGGCTCTTAAATTCTCCAACCCTTCTTCAGTGATGTTTCCTGAGCCTTAGAGGAGGTGGTATAAGCATCCTGTTTAAGGATAGCCAAATCATCACTTTTTCTCTGATGAGCCTTGTGTGTCTCTATTAATGGCCATTCATTCCCTTTGTTTGAAGGTGAGAATAACATTTACCTATGAATCTAAATGTAATTTTAGAAGGTATTTAACTAAACAACTGCAATAAGTCTTTCCCCCAGCGCTGGATCTAGATTTCTCTATGTGTTTTTAGCTGTTTGTAGCATCAGGCATGGGTTCCCTCTTGTGAAGCAGACCTTTTAAATATATTAATTTATTCTCTCTCTATCTTTCTATACACACACACACACACACACACACACACAATGTCGCATGTGTGGAGATCAGAGGACAACTTGGGATAGTGGGGGAATCGATTCTTTCCTTCCACCATGTGGGTACCAGAGATCAACTAAGGTCATCTAGCTTGGTGGCAAGCTCTTTTATCCATTGGATCATGTCACTGGCCCTTAACTTTCTTGAAATTATAAGAATTATTTTAACTATTGGTGATGTGTATAATGTTTGTGGACTTACATGCATGCAATGGCTTGTGTGTCTGTACTTGCACCTTTATGTGAGTTCTGGGGTTGAACTCAGGTTGCCAAACTTACATAGGCAGTGCTTGTACTCAACTGAGCCATATCACTAGCTTAGTTTTAGTTTTGAGTCTGGTTTATAGAATGACCAGGAGCATTCTTTTTCTGTGATCTGGCATATTCTTGCTCTGGGGCCTTTTGAAATGCTCATTCCTTGGGTTTAGATCTCCCTGGTCCCACCTGGCTACTTACTCTTATCTCACTGAATGGTTCTCTTCTTTACCCATCTTGAAGGCTCAAAGTGTGAAATCTCTTACTGTTCCATAGTGGCAGTAAACTTGACATTATCCTTTTATTTCCCCAGGCCTTAATATTCTCATCTGCAAAGTAGAAGAATTGAATTTGATCTTATTATATTTCCAAACTTAGTCATTAATATTATCCTTAAATGATGGAAAAATATGTCCCATTTGACATAGAGTTTAATAGGCTTGTATGTTAGGAATGTGTGCATATGGACAACCAACAGGGATAGAGGTAATGATGATTAGAAAGGCACTCCTGGCAATCCTTTTGTTAAGTATATAGGTATAGCTGTGCCATCACAGTGTATGGATATAGGGTCACAAATACTTTTGTGACTAGAAAGAAAATAATGAACAATTTCTATTACTGTGAAATAACCCCTTTATGAAACTGTCAAGAAAGGAAGGGTCCCTCCTAATGAGACCCCTGAAGCTTTTCATATGGCTGATTCTGTAATTGATTGATGCTTAAAGTCTAGGTCTTCTTGGCAGATGCATTTTAACATTTGCCCTCCTTCGAGTGCCCCTGTTGGAGTTTGAACACTTTTATTTTCTTTACAAACTATACTTAGTTAGGGGGAACCAGAGCTGTTTCCATAGCTGAAGTTATTCCTTCTGTTCTTGAAGCTTTCAGTTATCATGTCTGCTGCTTTATTTTCACTAAGTTAGAGCATGTGTTCCTTTATCTGATGGTTTGAACTTTTTACAAATCCAAACAAAATTATTAAATAGTGATGTTTATGAATGCCATTTTTCTGAGAATATTCTTTTGGAATAAACTCTCAATTCTGTAGATCAGGTTGTCTCTGAACTCATTATATAGCCCAGGTTAGTCTCTAGAGTGCTGGGATTATAAACATGAACTACTATATCCATCTTGACTGGAAATCTCTAAGTATAATGATGTAAGAGGATAAAAAATGATAAAGATTAGTGCTTTGGGTGCAATCCAGAGGATCAGGCTTAATAAATTTGAGAAATAAAGCCTAGCCTTTAGCAGTTGAGTCATCTCTCCAGCCCAAGAAAACAATTTTAAACAAGAAGGCTTATTAACATGTTATGTGAATTTAGTATTAAATGGCAAATTCCTTACCTGAACTTTTCAATCTGGCTTTTATTATTTGAGTATTATTTTTTTTCTGATTGCTCCTACAAAGATTTTTGCCTGCAGCTGCTTCAAGAAGATGGTAACTTGTGTATAGAAAAGCATTCCTCCCCGTTTCTTCTTATCTCCTTTTCCATTCTGGGCATGGCACCATTACTATTAACAGGTACATTGTCATCATTTGCAAATGTACAAATGGTTATCCAGCAGAAGTATTTTTAAAATTGCACTTTTTGCAAAGGTGTACATTTTGTTTTGATTGATTAGGACATATAGGATAAAATAATTTTAAATCAAAACCGGATTGCAAATGTAAGAGAAGTCTGGCTCTTCACTAAATTCAATTCTAGTTATTAAAGCATTGTGTAAGAGCTTGCTAAACTCTGGCAGTGTGCTTAGGTGCTGTGGGAGGCAGATGGATTAGATATAAAATTGGTAGAGTGAGACTTGATAAATACCTCCCATCATGAAATGAAATGAACATAGAATTATAAACATAATGAGAAGTTTTTTTTTTCTACAGCATCCAAAGACCTGTGTCATTTGTGTGTAGTGGGGGAAGATGGATGAGTGATCTGGGCATACTCATATATTCCTGACTGTCTGCTTCCTTGCAAAACTGTATGTGCCAGTAGACAAGTCTTGTGGTTTCATTTAGATCCCAAATCTGGAACAAAGGAAAATGAATGCATACTCTTAATTTTCCCTTATTTTGATTGAGGGTAGTGGAAATGACTTTTGGAAGAGAAGGAAGAAGCTTGTAAGATAACCATAGCTTATATCTTGACATGGTAAAGGGAATGGCCTAGAAGTTCCATGCTAAACAAAGGGCTAAAAATATCTGTGGAGTTCCCCCTGAGCCACTGATCAGCCTCTACAAACTTACAGGGAAATGCATTCTACTGTAAGATTGTTAATGTTGCACATTTCTAAATAACAGAATCTCTTCTTGACCTTTCCGTATTTGTCATCACCCATCTTTTCTCCAAGTCTCCATCAGAATGGCTCATAAACCCTGACTATACAATCCAAGAGCTTCTCTAGTCCACAGTTCTAGACTTTTGCATATTCTTACTGAAAATATTCCCAAAAGCAGTTTAATGGAGGACAGCTTTATTTGAGCTCATAGTTTTTGGAAGGTTCAGGTCATTTTGATGGGAAAGGCATGGTGAAGTTTATGGTACTTCCACATTGAGATGGACCAGGAAGCAAAGAGAGTTCAGGAAGTGAGGCTGGGCTGTAAAATCTGAAGGTCTGACCTACTTTCTGTAGCAAGTCTTCAGTGTCCCCAAACTTCACTATCAGTTTGAGACAGAGTGTTGAACACAGAAGCCTATGGGAAGACATTCACATTCAAACTGCAAGTATATTACTATCACCTAAATTTTCTTTGGAATTCTGATACAATTGTTTCAATGAATTCTAGGTTCTAAAGTACATTAAGAACTCTAAAACCTTTTAGATATCTCTTACTTTGTATGTGGCCTGCCCTCCTCTCCCATTCCCTGCCAAAAACATGTAGATATTTTTCAATTCCAGTACTTTTATGCCATATTTCTGTTTTCTTACATTGTCCTGGGTGCTCAGTGGGCCCTTTTAATTTGGAAATTCATGCTATTCATTTCTGGAAAATTTTATTAAACCATTTAATTGATTCCTTTTTCATATTATCTGTCTCTCTGTGGAACTGTTATTTGAACATTACCTCACTTTCTGGGAAATTTCCTGAGATTATCTTTGAAACTTTCTATTGAGCTTTCAGTTTTTGCTATTATATTTTAATTTTTGAGTGTTTTTTAAATTTTCTGAATGTTCTTTTTATTCAGTACCTTCCACTTATCTCATCTTTCTACACAGTGCCTCTTACTTGATGACTCTACTTAAGAATTCATCTCTCACCCTCTATCTTTTGTCTTGTCAGTAGAATATAAGATTTATAAGGATAAAGTATTTTTCAGCCCCTGCCTCCACACTAGTATTTTTGTAGCACTCCAAACAATGCCTAGTACATAGTAATTATTTAAGTATTTCTGAAATAAGTTAATGACCAATCTTATGATACTAATGATATATAATTTAAAGTTTTCTTTTACTACAGATCTAATCTCATGGGAATCATTTTTCCCTATTATTTATTCTGCACTGCTAATCTTACTGATTGAGAATAGAACCACTACCACACTTTAAAGTCAAATCTGAAGCAAACTTTAATTAAATACCAGCCAGGTAGATGGGCTCTGGCCAGGTCCATACCCAGCTTCCAGGGGAAATGACCCAGAATCACGTTTTGTAGTGATTTAAGAAGGAAAACTCATAATTCATTGCATTTCCCATTAGGCCCAATCATCCTGATTTACCTCCAGCCTGTGAATTTCCCGCCCACATATGACCATGCATATCAGGGGCAGATAGATAAAACAAACTAGTTTAGGGGAATGTAAAGATGTGACTTGTTATCTCCCATAAACAATAGCCTCCAGTATTTCAGGAAGTATCTATCCTTGGGCAAGGGGTTTGCAGATCAGAGGCATTTTGTTTCCTGAATCTCATAGTAACTTAAAATGTAACTTTGGCTCTCATGGTACCTTATGCTAGAATATTTTCTGCAGATACCTAGTAATATGTAATCACCTAGTTATATTTAAGAATAAGAGATATGCTGACTTAGAATATACAAACAAATGGATGGGACTTGCCAAATGTGTGCATAATGGTGAGGGATCTGGCAAGGTTATATTGTTGGTGGTCCTTTTCTGTTAGTAGCTTTTGATATATTTTTGGCTAATCAGAGTCCTTGGAAAACATTCTTTTAATCTTTGGATATCATTATCAGGATATAGAAGGGAAGAGGTCTGAAAGTTCTTAACATCTAGAGCATATACATTTATTCTTACTCAACTGCCTTCTCAAATTTATGCAGTAACCTATCCATCATTTTTCTAATTCCCCACTTCCAAATTTAAAGAGCATTTAGACAGCTCACTTCTCTTTTGTGTTAATGAGTTAAGAGAGAGATGATTAGTTGCATGTATTCAAACTGAAAATATTAGTATATGTTTAGGTCTGACAGCAGAAGCTAGCAATTTATCTCTCTTCTACTTCAGATTGGTAACACCCTCAGGTATCTGGCAAAAACAAAAGATGAGGGACCCATTTTGTACCCAGACCTCAAGTATCACCACAGGTAAAGTTCTGAAGAATACGAGTTTAATCTCAAAAGTTACCAGACACTAAGAAACGAAACACAGTGAGAATCAGCAGAAGCAACAAATAGGGAATAGAAAGGATTCAGATGATATTTGTAAAAGGAACCTTTTCCTTGAGAGAAAAGTCTTCCTGCCAGCCTGGTTCTAGAGCCGCATCAATCCCAAATAAACACACAGGAGGCTATATTAATTATGAAGCTGTTGGCCTTGTTTGTTTCTTATTGGCTAGCTCTGACTTAAGTAATTACCCCGTAATTGTTAATCTAAGTATGTCTCTTACTGGAGAAGTTTCCGGGCTTCCTACCCCATGGCATCACATCTCGACTCTCTTGTGTTTCTCCTTCCCAGAGTTCTCCTGGACTCCTAGTCCCACCTATCTAGATTCCTATTGTCTCAACAGTGCTTTATTGACATAATCACAGGACTTCCTCCACATCTCCTCTTTTCTGTTTAAACAAAATAAAGGTCTTAACTTTAACATAGTCAAATTATATACAACAGAACAGCTATCAAGCAAGAACACAGTTACAACATTTTGTCTATCAACATTTAACAAGATTTAAAGAAAATATCATCTATCTCATTCTTGTGAGTCCAAAGTCCTATATGTAGTTTATCTCTTATCATAACTAAAGAAAACTATAATTATAGCTATCTGTCTTCAACTCTATCAAAGACCACAGAAGGATAATATATAAACACTAGGATTGACAGAGATATCTTACTGCCTGGACAGTCACCCGAAGTTCCTCTGTAACGTTGGGGCATCCATCTTCAGCCCATAGGCCACAATATGTCTGGAACACTTCTCAGCAAAGCAGGAAATTTCAAACTGTCCATCTGCATTGGCAGTCTGTCAGTCATTTTTCTGTGTCCTGCAGAAAGTCTAGTAGACTCTTCCATGAAGCAGGAACCCTGTAAGACTGAGTTCAGCAGTCACTTTTCTGTGGGTCCTGCATGTCCAGTTTATACAACAACAGTCAAGCAGTACAGGCAAGAGCAGTTTCTTGCCCAAATAGCTAATCTTGCCATGTTGAAAGCAGACTCCATAACGAGTTTCTTCGATGCCCATCTTCCTCTTAGACGTAATTGGTGCTGCCAGGAGCAGACATTTCTCATTGTCAAGAAAAACCCTAAACCATTTTAAATGCCATTTTCTGAAGGTCTTTGAGAGGTTTGAAGACTATCTATCTGTCTCAAATACATCTCTATATATTTAGAAAACCTAACTTACCTAACTATAAGTTCTGACTATTATAAGTAACTATCTATAATCTGTATTTAATTACACATTACATTTTAAAAGATCAGTATAAGCACAATACTTAATCAAGAGGAGAAATATACACATCACAAAATTGACCTTGAATTTGTATCAATAAATGAACAACCATACCCATACCATAATTTCCCTTTTTACCATTAAAAAAAGATTGGCTGTGATCATTAACCAATTATAAACAATCCCATTTAAATGAAAACAAAGGTTTAAAAACAAGATGGGAATTAGGATGTCGCTCATTCCAAACTGCTTCGTGCTGGAAGGGGTCGCTGTTCAAACCATGGGGATCATGACAAAACTCAGAAACCTGTATAAGTCCTTATTTTCGTGGTCTGTAAAGCTGCATCATCTTAGCTGTTCACTGCTTCCGGGGGTCTTGGTTCATCAAACCACAGAAGTCTGGAAGGAATCCTCAGCTTTTCATTTTCTGTAGAAACATAAGCAAAATCCCCTTTCCCAAGTAACATATCCTTATACTTAAAATTTGAAGTTAAGGCATTTTCAAAAGATATAAGTTGAATTAATTCAGCAGCATTTGTAATCAAGTGTACTTTAGCGGTTGCTCCTTCCTGAGCAATCAAAAAACTGAAAAACACAATAGTGTACAGTATCCAGACTTTCTGTGTATTTTCTATCTTTGTGTGGCTTATTTATTTATCTATTATTACTTTATTTATTTTACTTTTATTTCTTTTTCTCTGAGACAGGGTTTCTCTTTGGAAATGTGCCTGCCTCTGCCTCTGCAGCAGATCCTACTGGCGTGCACCACCACAACCAGGGCGTTTCTTTTTCTCTCAGTCTTACGTATATTTTTAAACACACTGTAAACCTTTAGAGGTTTTTCTTCATCCAAGCCTGACTTTACTGGAAATCTTTATGTTTTTCTGACCACGTGTCTTATCCGTTAAAACCACGGCTGTTTAAACTGCCGTTTTCAAGATGGCGGGAGTAAGCGTGACTCCAGCTGCCGGCTTGGAGATGTGGTCGCTGCCACTTTCAGCTGTATGTACAACTTTTCAATTGTTAGCAGAGTCTCTTAAAAGAACCTTGCTGTTTTTTTTTTTTTTTTGCCGAGTCAGGAAGACTCCTGTAAGCGAGCCGCGTGAATCTCGGCTTGTCGCTAGCAGAACATTGCCCACCTGAGAAAATGCTGCTACCAAAATTCTGTGCTTCTCTCCATTCTTCTGTTTCTAAAATTCCTTTAAAGCTTTTGTTACTTTGCATGGAAATTCAATCCCGCTTCTGACAACCATTATGTAAAGAGGCTTTTTCCTTGAGAATATTAGTATGTCATTCAGATGTATTTAGTATGTTAAAAGCAGCAATCAGGTGTTATGACACATGCATGGGAATTCTAGCACTTTGGAGGCATGAAAAATGAGAAGTTTGAGACTAGCCTGTGCTACAAAGTGTGTTCAAGGTCAGCTTGGACTATATAAAAGGATTGTGTCTCAAAAATTTATCAAAACAAATATAAAACCCCAAGAAGACGACAAAGCAAAATATTTGGTGTCTAAAATTCAGAGACTGGATTTACAGGGTAATAAGTCTAGTTGAAGAAACTATTGTTTAATTGGACAATAAATCTCAGAAAATTATCACAAATATCACAGTTAGACAAATCTGTTGAAGAAATAAGAAAAAGGGTAGGAAGACAATATTCAAAGAAACACTGAAGATTGGCCAAAGGTAATTCAGGATACCCCACATAATTCATAAGTTCCATAAAACTCAGGTAGGTAAGAAAGGAACAAGATATACTATTATAACAAGATATACAGATACAGTGAAGTTTGATATGTTAGAGTATCAAAAAGGGAGTTCTTAAAAACAACTCGAGAGAAAACTAATAACTAATGAAGAACAATGATTTGACTGACAGTTGACTTTTCATCAATAATAATGGAAGTCAAAAGTAAATTATATCCTCAGCATGTTAAGAGAAAATAGTATCTCAATAACCAAATTTGCTGTTAGAAGATAGTCAATAAAGAAAACTCAGGACTCAGTCAAGATAGAAGGTAACATCATAAAAAAATCTGAAGGAGTATTATGAAGTTTTTAAAATCAAAATGATAACATTACATAAAAACATGAGATTTTAATAAAGTAGTTAAAATAAAACTTATAATCATATCTTACATTATAAAAAGAAAAGCTATAAACCAATAATCTAAGCAACCAATTTAAGGTAAAACATGACAAGTCCAAAGCATGTAAATGAAAGATTAATGAAATATAAAGAAGCACACACTATAGAGGATTGTTGTATTAGTTAGGTTTCTTTAGAGTAACAGAACTTTATAGAAGGAATCTGCCTCTATATAGAAAGGGGATCTATCAGAATGACTTCTAGGCTTTGGTTCAACTTATCTAACAATGGCTGCCTATGAACAGAAAGTCTAAGAATCCAGTAGTTGTTCAGTCTATAAGGCTGGCTATCTCCGCTCATCTTTAGTAGACACTAAAATCCTGAATAAGTAGGTTCTAATGCCAGTGAAGGAATGATTTTGCTAGCAAGGCCAGAGCAAGCAGGCGAAGAGCAAAAGCTCATGGCTTTCACCAGAAGGTGTGATCCAGATTAAAGGTGTGTCTTCTCGCCACAAGATCTAGATTAAAGGGGTATCTTCTCCCAGCTCAAAAGATCTAGATTAAAGGTGTGTCCTCCTACCTCAAAGATTGGATTAGAAGTGCATCTTCTAGCTGGTGGTGGCGCACACCTTTAATCCCAGCACTTGGGAGGCAGAGGCAGGCAGATGTCAGTTCTAGGACAGCCAGGGTTGTTACAGAGAAACCCTGTCTTGAAAAAAAACACAAATAACCATAAACAAAAGCAAACCAAAACAATAACAACAAAAGGAAGTGGATTTATTTTTACTTGTGGTTAAGCAGAAATCCCTCACAGGTGTGCCCTTCATTTTTGGATTTTAGTTAATTTTAGATGTAGTCAAGTTAACAACCAAGATAGCCATCAAAATTGTAAAAGTTAAAAGTTGGTGTTTTGAAAGGAACAATCTAACATATGTCAGATATCAGATGAGATTAATGAAGGAAAACTCCAGCAATGACACAAACAACATGGGGAGTGGGGAACATAGTTACATATGCAGAGGTTAGGATGATCATAACATGATCAATTGCCACATCAATAAATTTGAAAATTTAAGTATAGTGTACAAGAATCCAGGGAACCCAATTTTTCAGAAATAGCTTACGAATTAGCAAGTCTGAATAGTCCTATAACAAATGAATGGAACCATTAGCTATAAATCTTATTTCCAGATGTCTCTACTAGAAAGTTTTAACTTGATATTTCAGAAAAAAATTCTTTCTCTATATAACCTGTTCTAAACATAACCAAGAGTCATACGAGAACGGGAAATCATGACTGCCATTGTCATCTATGAATATGGTTGCAAAACAAAATATTAGCCAACTCTATCTAGGAGATAGAAAAATCTGAGCAATTTGAATTAGGATTTGCTTTCATGTTAGAAAATCTATAATTTTAGCCATTTAGCACATTACCATATAGGAAATCATAACCATCATATGACTGGATGCAATTGCAGTGCTAGTTAAAACTCACCATCAAGTTATCATGGGAAAATATCAAAATAAGAATAGATGGTAAAATTCAGAATCTATTAAAGGACATCTACAGTAAACCTATGGAAGACACTGTTGGGTGAACCCATAAATATTTCTCTTTGAAGGAAAGAGGATGATATGCCCTTCGTTGCCATTGTAAAAAAAATGTTTTGAGACTGAGTCTTGCTGGATAACTGAGGTTGGCCTTGAACTTAAGATCCTATTGTGTCAGCCTTCTCAGTGCTAGAATCACAGGTGTGAGGTAGCACTGCCCAGCTCCCATTATCACCATTTAAATTCTACCTTGGGATTGGAGAGATAGCTCAGTGGTTAAGAGCATTAGCTGTTATGCAAGAGGACCTGGATTCAATTCCCAAAAACTTAAATGGTGGCTTACAACAGTTGTAACTCCAGTACCAGGGGATTGACACCCTCTTCTGGTTTCCATGGGCACTGCATTCGTGTGGTTCACAGACATATATGTAGGAAAAACAGCAGTGCACAAAAAATAAAAATAAATATTAAAAATAAGTTCAGTTTTATAGTATGTGTTAGGTAAGTATGCATGACTAGAAAAAAGTAGTAAGGGTACTGAAAGAGGAAACAAATCTGTTAATATTTATGATACAGTATATTTGGTTTCTCCTAACTTTAGTATTTACTAAGGAACATAACTAAATGCATTTTCTTAAAAGAGTCAGAGTGAAGAGTGCATACAACCCTATGTTACTGTCTTGCTTCTTGGTCGTGAGAAACTACAGTATGGCGCTCTCTCTCTCTCTCTCTCTCGCTCTCTCGCTCTCTCGCTCTCTCTCTCTCGCTCTCTCTCTCGCTCTCTCGCTCTCTCTCTCTCTCTCTCTCTCTCTCTCTCTCTCTTTCTCTCTCTCTCTCTCGCTCGCTCGCTCTCTCGTGTGTGTTTACTTGATTGAGACAAGGTCTCATTATAACTATCCCAGGCTGACTTCAGACTTGTAGCATACTTCTTGCCTCAGCTCCTGAGTGCTAGGATTATAGGTGTGTACTCACGTTAATTTTAGATTCCATTTTAAATGATCTTAATGTTTTATAACTTAAATTTGTTTCTTCATATTGGGAGCAGTTTTTCCAGTGAAGCCAATCAATAAAATTGAATAATTATATTTTAAAAAGCATAATCAGACCTGGACATGGATATATGTTATTTCTCTAGTAGCTCTCAAGACAGTGAGTGGGGTCAGTCATAGGGCCTCCTCCTTTTTTTGCTTCCTGTCTCTCAGACGTCACAATTTTTGTTGCCTAGTTTTCTTGTGTTTCAAAAACTTTTCTTATCTGTTTTGTCCCGGTATCATGAGAATTGTTGTTTCATGTTTTTCTGTGTTTGATTGTTTCAGCTGGGTGAGGACATGTGGTCTTTATTACTCCATCTTGGTTGGAAGTTGAGTCAGTTTATTTAAATGGCTTATCATTTCTTGAGCAGTTCTTTTTTGATAACTGCACTGTTTATTCTAGTACAATTGTGTGGATTTTTCTTCAGAAATGTGCACAAATCTTGCTCGTCTATTTGTTTTAAGAGTAACTAGTAGTAATTCAAAGGCCTAGCCTATGAGGACCTGTACATTAGGGGCCCTGAGATGTGTTCTCCTTATGGCTGTGGACATTCTCTTCTGTTGCATGCTATTACTGATGCCTGTTCAGCCTGTGGAGTTATGACTCACTGATGTGTTTTACAAATTGTAATGAAAAGCAGATCCTAGGTGGGCACACCTGGTTGTACAATATCCATGCCCTAGCCAAGCAACATAATTTCATCCAGAAAGGCCAAATAAGTATAAAATTGCAAGAATATCCATGCTCTTGATATATTACTATTACTTGTTTTTTAAAAATATAATACTTTCATTAATTCTATGAGAATTGGATTCAGTGTATTTTTGTCATATTTAGTCCCACTCCTCCCTGATCTATGACCTACATTCTCACTCTCCCAAGTTCATGTACCCCCTTTTAATAACCCACTGAGTTTAATTTGTGCTTCCCAAATACTCCTAGGTATAGGGCCTTCTACTGGAGCATGCTGGCCCTACCAAGGGCCACATACAAATGAAAACTGATTCTCTGTCCTCCAGAAACCATCTACGGTCAGTTGATTTTCATGAGCTCTTTCTCCCTCCATGCTGGAATGTTGAGTGGCTTGGCCCTGGGCAGCTCTTGGGTAGCAACTATGGCTTCTGTGAATTCATGAGTGCAGCAGTCCTGTCAGGGGTGGAAGACACATACTGTTTTGCCTTTGTTCTCCCCAACCTCTGGCTCTTACAGTCTTTTCTTGCCTCTCTTCCATGGTCCTTGTGGGGGCTACTTGATTTTAAGGCAGAGAATATTGTCTAATATTAGCACAGTTATCACAGATTTCTGAATAAACTATGTACAGTTACATAGAAATGGTGTTTTCAGGATAGTGTGTAAAGAATGAGATTTAACTTGCTAGTGTATGGTTTTAAATTTATTTCTTGTGTGTGGTCATGGATTTTATTTATAATTCCATAGCAGCTGTTTATTTGAATTGTTAAGTTAGAATTCAGATGTTCTTGGTTTCCTTATATATTCTTTGTATCTTGTAAAATTGAGGAAAATGTTAGACTTCAGCTTTCTTTCAAAAGATACTTTAGATGTGGTCAGGTTATTTTAGAAACATGTTTACTTATCCTTAATAGTAATGATCAGAGAGAGAGAAAGAGAAATCCTTGAAATAAGTAAAGTCAGTCCATCATTTTTGTTTTTGTTTGTTTGTTTGTTTCTTCAGAGATAGCTGAGCTGCTGAGTTCAGGCCCTCTTCCTTTTCTGCAGCCTATGCACTAAACTAATGAGCAGTAATGGCTGAAAACTAGTGAGAAATACAAGGACACAAAGAAGATTGCTTCTGAACCCATTTATTTGATCCCGGTTTATTTAAAACTGAGTAATTAGCATCAGAATAAGGACTCAGCCACATTTTCCATGCGAAATCCAGTCTTTTGTTCAAAAAAATGTTTTTCTTACTGTTTTATCCTGTCCTAATCAGTACCAGTTATATAAAAACTTGAATTTTGGGTAAGATGAAAAGGGGATCAGAAATAACATGCACTCTTTTTATTGGAATATATTCATTGTATGTTAATTTTTTTTTCAGGTATATCATGTGCTTTGACTATGTTCACCCTCCCTTTCTCTCCTGTTAGCCCCCCCCTTTCACCCTCCTGGTGCGTCTGCTCTCTTTAGTTTCCCTTCTACTCCCATGTGTTTATGTATCTGTGTACAATCTAGGATCCATAATGGGAAAAATCATGTGGTATTTGTTTTTCTGAGTCTTATTTCACTTCATTTGATGATTTTTACTTGTACCCATTTTCCAGCACATTACATAATTTCATCCTTCTTTATTACTAAGACTACATTGTGTATATATGCCACCGTTTCTCTCTAGTGATGGATACCTCAGCTTATAAGATAGTTTTGCTATTGTTGAAAGAATTAAGCCTTCAAAGGGATTTACTAAACTTAAGCATGTTAAATGCCATCACTGTTATTAGTTGAATACATTTTTTGTCTTTTTAGGGGAAGGTGGTTCTTAACAGTATTTTTTCTTTTTTTTTTCAGCTGCTAACTCAGGATTGTTACCCCCACCGCCGGCACTTCCTCCAAGACCTTGTCCAACACAGGTAGGTGACATATTTTATTTCTTCAAGCTGTTGTCCTCCCACTATGTTGCTTTGCAATGATTACTAACCACATTGGAGTCACCAGATCATTTCTGGATTAAGAAAATAGAGAGCAGCTAATTTCTCCAGTAGCTTCACAGCCTCATGTGGAAATGGAATTTCTTTAGTATGCGACCAGCCACACTTTCAGTTCTCATTCTTGATGGTTTTGTGGTTTTTCTACACAAGGAGATGTAAAAGGAGTATGTCTGTAATTGGGGTCAGGGTACATGGCTTTTCTGTATAGTACGTGCAGCCTGGGTAACCATATGTTCAGCAGCAGTTTAGGAGCTGTGCTAATTCCACACACTAAAAGTGACCCTTAGCATGGGGTTAGTGCTATGGTTTGGGCCTATAGTACTTTTTTAAGGATGCCTTTTCCACTCAGATTAATAACCTGAAACAGCTGGAGAGGAATAGTATGTTTTACCTATAAATTAATTTTGCCATCTTTGCCTGTGCTACCATGGCCTTCCCTATCAAAATTTGAAAATGAGAATGGGTAGTAAATTCATGAAGTAGTGTATACAATGATATAGATCACTCATTATTACTACCAAGGAAACTTCTGTCTTTAAAGAGCCCTTCTAGCTGTTAATGGAAGATTTTGGGAATTTGCTCTACAGTCGCAGTTTTTATTTTGCTACTTTGTGGATCATAGCATCGCTCTCCATGTGGCTAGTCTCAGGATCAGTCTTGAAAACCATTTGCAACATTTGCTTGTCCTTTCTTCAGACAGTTACATGGTCTTTATCAGCCACTCAATCAACAGATGCAAATACTGAAGGGTTATAGAGAGCCCAGTTCTTCCTGATCTGCATATAAACAAGTGAGAATGCTTAAAGCTCTAAGAGAAATTGATCTTAAAGCTTCAAGAGAAATAGTGATAATTGAGTCGTACTGTTTGTCTAATGTCAAACCTTAGCTCTACCCCAAGTATTTCTTTTGTTATACTTTGTGCTCTTTCAAAATTATTAGTTGTGTTAATTGATCATCTGCATGGAACCGAACATTGCACTAATCACTTTAATTCATAATTTCATCCCCCCAAACCCTTATAAAATATGTACAAATATTATTCTTTTTTATTGACAAGAAAATTGGAGCATGCCAGGTTTAATCAAGTTAACCAAGGGACCATAGCTAGTAAATAGTAGAGCCCCTCCCAAACTCAAGTCTTTACATCATCATTCTCTCAGTCCTGGGAGTCTAAGTATATCTACATCAAGATAGAGAGTAGATCTGTTGTGCTCTCTTGGAACTGAGACTTTCTGCACACCCTCCTGTAGAAGACAAAAGTTGAGACTCCCACATTGCAAACCTGGGCTTGGTCACAATAACATTAGAAGGCATTCTGGGATGCTTATCTGGAAAGCACTGCTGCTACCAGCTGTCATTATCAGAGTTGGTTGCCTGGAGCATCTTGCGTGCTTGGGACTTAATGATGGAAGATTTGACAGGGAGACTGGGGAGTATCAAGTCAACATTAATGAATAAGTCTGCTTTATTGTCTACCAAATTTCCCAGAAAAGATGTAAGCGCTGAGCCCAACATTCAGCCCCAACTTGCAGATTTCAGATAACAGGAGCAGGTGCATAAGGAATGTAGGCAGAGAATCCCCAGACGACTTCCCTCCTCTTGCTTTCCTTTGTTCACTGTAAGTGGGACACATCTATTTAATATATGAAGTCCTGGGTAATAAACATGTGGTTGTATTTCGTGCCATGCAAAACTAGGAACAGCTAAATAGCCACCTGCGTGAGACATCAGAGTGTTTCCAAAACTACTTGGGATGAAACAATCTGGTAGATATTAATAGGGCTCTGTAGTAAAATGAATTTGTAAGCCATTTCACCTAACCCCCACTAGGACATTGACAGTGCACACAAACCCACTAGAGGCTATGAAGTCCTATAGCAAAACACAAAACAAAAGTCAGTTTTGTTGAAACTGACAATTTCTTAGCTTGTCCAACCATCTATTTCTAAAACACTTATTACTGTTCCAAGGGCTTAGTGGTTAGGAAACAGTAGAACATCCACCTTAAAGTCCTGCTTTGAATGTTACCAAGTTGCTCTCATCTGCTACCTCATTTCTATATTATGTGATTAAATTTACATTCTACATGTTCAGTAATAGCTTCCCTCAAATAATTGAAAGTAAAAGCTGATTGAACATGCCTTGGCTTGGACTTTGCAATTGTCCGGGGTTTCAGGTTATTTCATTTCTTTCTCCACTTCTTTGCTTCTTCTTGTTCACTCTCTCATAAGATCATTTTTATTGTCTCATGGCATATTCTATTATAGAGAACTAAACATTTCTGAATTCTTCTTTTGCTCTGGTAAATGGTTTTTAATTTTTTTGCTATATATGTCCCATCAACCTGATCTTAGAAATACACATGTGATTATGGAAATATATCCATAGAGACTCTTATGAGGTTTAGATTCAGTAGCACCACCAGGCACCTAGGAGAGAAACCAACGAGGTACAATTAAAGTTATTCCATTTATTAGTAGTTATAAATGAGACTTAAAAATTCTCTAGATTTTTTTGGATTAAAAGATTTCATGTTATGTAATGTAAATAAGACTAGATTGTAATAAATAAGAAAATGTTTTATTTTCTCCAAAGGAATAATATCTTTAATTGCATGTAACCAGTCAATATTGACATGCTTCCATGTTCAGTATGTTCTACAAAAAACAAAAGTATCTATGTAGGGCTAGGAGCCCTTGGTTAGCATATACAAAGGTCCTAGATTCTATCTTCAGCACTGCAAAACAAAATAAACCAAGAGACCAAATATACTTTTATCATTTGAGAGAGATGAGGCATGAAATAACATTTATCTGGCTTCTCTTACATCAAGTTCCACAGTGATATGAACATCTGGATTAGGTTATGCATATGGGACTCCAGTGTTAGGAAAGGGAATAAATTCAAAGAAATACATCTTAACTTTTTCCAAGTATAGGTAAAATTGAGGAGTACAAAATGAAGAAAGAATCAGGTGCTTTGGTTCTTCATTTTCCAGAATCCAGGATATGACTCATTCTAGAGGAGGTGATTTTTTTTCTGCTTAAACGACTTATTCGTAACACAGGCAACCAAAGGCAATTAGAGTAAACCATTTCATGTAGAGCAGTGTTAAGTAAGAATTAAATTTGTTAGCTCACATATAAATTAAGGAAAACTCCATCCGTAGAGTTTGCATTTGCCCTATAGGTCAATCTCTGCTAAGGGGTTACCATTGTTTTTAACTTTAGGGTTTATCTGATACTTGAATACCTACGTTCCTTCAATAATTGAACTTATGCCAAATTTATTATGGAAATTGTGATAGATACATGGTTTTTTAAAAAAGATTTTTTAAAATTTTAAAACGATTATATTTTACATAACAATCCCAGTTCCCTTTCCCTCCTGTCCTCCCATGCCCCCCACCATCTCCCCATATCACTCCCCATCCAATCCTCAGAGAAGGTGAGGCCTCCCATGGGGGATCTTCAAAGTCTGTCACATCATTTGGAGCAGGGCCTAGGTCCTCCCCCATGTGTCTAGGCTGAGACAGTATCCTTTCATACGGAATGGGCTCCCAAAGTTCATTCGTGCACTAGGGATAAATACTGTTCCACTACCAGAGTCCCCATAGACTGCCCAGGCCCCCCAGTTGACACCTACATTCAGGGGGCCTAGTTCAGAGCCATAGCTTTTACATGACTGTGTTTAATAAGGAAAAAGTTGGTATATGTGTTAAGTTTCATATCTTTCAAGTTTGGTATCTTTCAAGTTTTCTATCAGTATTGTAGTTAATGAACTGGGGCTTCTTCTAGATGAATGTGCCCAGGATCTTTCCTATTTATAACCCTCATTTCCCTGCTTCTCACAGCAAATGCTCCTCATGGCAGGGTTTTGATTACTAAAATAGCACTGGAAATGAAGGCAGAACTGCCATCTTAATGCCTTTGACCTCCAGACTAAGAAAACTCAGACATTGAGTGGGGTGCCTAGTATTAAAGTTGTATAATTTTTAAACATTTTATTATCATTTTTATGTTCCAATTCTCCCTCCCTCCTCTCCTCCTGCTCCCTCCACCCCCCTTTCCTCCCATCTGCTCCTCAGAGAGGGTAAGGCCTCCCCTACAAAGTCTACTATGTCTGTCCCATCATCTCGTTGAAGCAGGACCAGGGTACCACTCCATACCACACCCCTGTGCTAGGCTGAGCAAGGTATCTCTCCATATAGAATGAACTCCACTAAGTCAGTTTGTGCATTAGAGTTAGATCTTGGACCCACTGCCAGTGGCCTCATATATTGTCCCAGTCACACCATTGTCACCTATATTAGGGGAGTCTAGTTTGGTGTTTTGCAGGTTCCTCATTTGTCAGACCCGAGTCAGTCATCTCTCACTAGTTCGGGTCAGCTGACTCTGTGGGGCCCCCATCATAGGAGACCCTTTCATTTTAAGATGGCTGAAGGATATAGAGCTCTACTGTAGAGGAAAAGTCTGATGCAAAGAAACAGCTGGAGGTCCTGGGACATTTAAGAAGCTGTGATTCAGGAAGACAGTTATCAGGGAAGAGAGCTCAAGTGGGTATTGTGGAGGGAGCAGGGAGGAGCAGCCCAATGCTTCCAGAGCTGTGGGAGATTAGTAGTCCTCAAAAGAGAGTTCTCTCTGGGCATAGTAGGGGAGAGCCTACTACTGTAATTTTGCTAAGTGAACCAATCTTTAGCAATGCTAGATACATTTCTAAGAGAATGATATGGGGCTCAGTTATAGTTCAGTGGTAGAATACTTGTTTATCCTGTGCAAGTCCTTGGTAACATTCCAACAACATTAAAAAACAAAAACAAGGTATTATCTCATTGGCAACTTTCAAACATCTGTGATGAAATAACAAGAAAAAATATTTAACATGGGCAGTATAAAATGTTGCTAATTTTACATTTTCATGTGTTTTTTCGCATAAATAAGAAAGTAGTGAAACAAAGTTTTGAGACCTTTTACTATAACATATTCAGATATGTAACATTTAGATTAGTTCATATTGCCTGTGTCTGTATAACAGACATATGATCTTTCTGTATTTCTTTTCTCAGTTTGGAATATATACATATACGTGTGTGTGTGTTATTGTAACTTCTGTATCATAATTAAAATTGAATTTTAAAACTTTATTATTATGTGTATGTATATGTGGGTTTGTGAATATGAGTGCAGGTGTCCACAGAGGTGGAGTTAAGGAGGTTGTGAGCTGCCATGTGTGTCCTGGGGCCTGAAATTAGGTCTTCTCCGAGAAAAGTACATACTTTTAATCACTGAGCCATCTCTCCAGCCTACCATAAAATCTAGTTTTTAAAAACCAGTTAGTTCATTCCAAACCTGCTATTTCAGCATCAGTAGCTTCTTTAAAGGCACAGTAACTGTTAAGTGTCATTAAGATTTGAACACAGATGTTTGATTGGTTAGAAACTGAAGTAAATGTCCAGCTTGTTTAGCTACAATTACCAAAGACAAAGCTACGTTTTCTAGTGATGCAGTATGCTGGAATAACCAGCACTGGATGACTGCAGTGAGTGGAGTCCTGAAATAATATAAGAAACCCAAGCATCCTTAGACTATCTTCTATTGCCTTTTTTTTCCTAGTCAGAGATTTGTGAGGTGACACACCAGCAGCAACTGTAATTTTGATGAGACATCTAATTGTCCATTTCCACAAATAGCAAGTTGTAAATGATGCATGGTAACACTTGTTACCTTTAAGTCTTTTGGGATATTTCCTGTCAGTGTGGTTACTTCTGGTGCTTGCCAGAGATTTCAGATGGCCTTCAATGCCACCCACAGACAACTTCAGGCTGGCCAGCTGAAAGCAGGAATCCACCTTTGTCTTGGGTTCTCCAGAGTCCTTGTCAGCCTCACCACCAGCCATTTCAAATTCTGCTGAAGATGGAACAAGAGAGAAAATGCTAGTTTGATACAAGCAAAACATCACTGCCTACTCCTTCCTTGCGCCACTATTCCAACTGACTGATTTTCAAAAGTACATTCCACTTCTTAATTTTTAGTCCTCAACATATAAATTTAATATATGTCAAGAGGTGTCTTATTCAGCAATTTGAAAGGGGGATTTTCATGCCTGTCACTGGTGTTTTTTGTTAGATGGCTTATGACTTCTTAGGGGAGCATTGTCATCCTAAGTGGTGTAACATCATCTAAATTAAACACACACACACACACACACACACACACACACACACACACACACACACGGAGAGAGTGAGTGTATATACATATAGTTACAAACAAAATAGGTATTTTTTGGAAAACACAAAATAATATGATTTCCTAAGGCTCTTTAAAACATCCTTAATGTTATTTGTCTCTCCTTCCTTCTTCTCCTTATGTATTGTATTCCATCATCCTTATCCAGTTACAGCCCCTCCCTTAACTTTTTTCTCTTTTCTCCTTTCTTAGCAGAGCAGCCATTCACTAGAGCTCTTTCCCCTACAAAATCCTCAGACTGAAAGGGACTAAGTTCCTGTCTCTCCCACCTGTATTCCTCTCTCTGCCTAGCCATCTTACTTCCTGTCTGTACGTCTGTACAGACCTCCAGACCTCTATGGTTAGCTAGTGACTAGCTCTGCTCTCTGATCTTCAGGCAAGCTTTATTGTTAGAGTACAAACAAGATATCACCACAGTTAAATGCAGAGAATGACTGACTGTGATATCCAGTCCTAATTGATGCATCTACAGTATACTTCCCACACATTGAGGAAGAGGGAGAAGGACAATTGTAAGAGCCAGAGTACTAGGATATCTGCTTCATGATAGTGTTTTCTATATATGAGAGGGAAGCTGCACCTTTGAAATCTCAGAAAAATGACAGACCAGATGACATGCCATCATGGGTGGAGGAAATCTTACATGGCCCTATCCCTAGATGAAGAACTACAGGTAGTTAATGGCTACAGAGAGAGAGAGAGAGAGAGAGAGAGAGAGAGAGAGAGAGAGAGAGAGAGAGAGAGAGAGAGAGAGAGAGAGAGAGAGAGAGAGAGAGAGAGAGAGAGATTGAGATTGAGATTGAGATTCAGAGATTCAGAGATTCAGAGATTCAGTCTTCTCTAGAGATGAGCCCCCTGATAGGTACCCAGTCCCAAGTGGTCAGCCCTAAACACATGTACATATGAGCAATTCTAAAGGGACTTAGCAAACTATATTTATAAGTTTCTAAGTGTGTGTGTATATATATATGTAATAATAATTAGAGAATAAGAGTCCATGAATTTGACAGTTACAGGGTATGGGAGGAGTTAGAGGGAGGAGATGAGAGAATGTTACATGTGAAACTTTGAAAAAATTTAAAAAGAGTTATCTTTTTTGATCATCAAATAAATTTCATTTTCTTTTATTTTAATTAGAAACAAGCTTACTTCACATGTCAATCCCAACTCCTTCTTCCTCCCCTCCTCCCCTGCCACTCCCCAGCCCCCCATCCAATCCCAATCCGTTCTGTAGGGAGGGTGAGGCCCTCCATCGGGGATCTCCAGAGTCTGTCATTTTGTTCAGGGCAGGGCCTAGACCCTCCCCCATGTGTCCAGGCTGAGAGAGCATCCCTCATTGTGAGATAGGTATCCAAAGTCCATTTGTATGCCAGGGATAAATACTGATCTACTACTCAAGGCCCCATAGATTGCCTAGGCCTCCTTACTGACACCCACGTTCAGGGGGTCTGGATCAGTCCCATGCTGGCCTCTCAGCCATCAGTCTGGGGTTCAAGAGCTCCCCCTTGTTCAGGTCAGCTGTCTCTGTGGGTTAAACCAGCCCAGTCTTGACCCCTTTGCTCATGACTCCTCCCAAAAAGAGGTATATTTTATTTATGAGAAATTTAAAATATTCTGAAGTGAATATACCAAATTTGTCACCTAGGATGCCATTTTTTTCATTTTCTTTCTAAGTGTGACTGTTTTGTGCTACAGTGAGGACTAACAACATGTTAATGAACATTTAAGCGATTAGGGAAAGAAGATATAAACCAGGGATTTGTCTTTATCTAGGATGATGCTGTACAGCACTGTCAAATGGGCTAATGTGAAAGGGTGCATCCATCTGTGGGCTATTCTTAGCTCTCCTGCTGTGTAACTTTGTGACCTTGGAGGGACTGTGCAAATTATGCCCTTGGACCTATTTCTTCTGCAAAATGAGAGGAATCAATGGGGAAGGATCCCAGTGTGAAAACCTTTATGTATTGTTACATTAAGAAATGTAGATGAAAAGTCATAAACCACAGTTGAGGCATAGATGGCTTAAGCCAGTTTGCCTTGTTTTCTGTACACCTACAGCCTTGGACAGAAACAGATCTGTGCTCTGTTATGCATTTGGAGGTACAGCATGGAGGAATTGGTAGAAGCTTAAGTAGCTGTTGTGGTGGAAGAAATGCAGTTTTAAGGAAAATGTCTTTTTTATAATAAGAGATTGAAGAGAACCAGAAAAACGCCTTCTGATATAATGTCTAGAATTTTAAAACATCATTTGGAGCTTTGCCAGAATAAAATGACAGTTGAAAACTTCTTTTAGAGAGCATGCTCTGAGAAATAGAGATACTGTGCAATCACCTAGTTGCAGTAATCCTAGCAGTTGTTGGGTTCAGGTAAACAGTTTTTGGAAATAAGTCATATAGTTGTTCTCATTCAAATCTCTTGATAGGTAAACTTAATGCCCATGCTTGTAAGTGCTAGTTTTGCTGTGGTCAAAATCCTAGCCTGTAAGTCCCTCAGTGTTTAGAATGCATCACCTCCTTCTTATCTGCCATTTATTAGGCTACTGCTGTGGAATCCACTGCCAGTCTATTTTTGGTTCCTTTGGAGTGACTTTGCCTTTTCTCTAGGGGTAACTTTTAAAACTGTGTCTTGATGTTCTGTTTCAATGTCACTGTGATGTGAATAGTCATAGATTTAAATTTATGTGTGTCAGGTGACACCGTACATTTTCCATCTGGACAATCATGTGTGTTTAATTTTAGAACACTCTGAGCCATATCTCCATGGGTTTTGCTCTTCTTTTTATTTCTTCCTGAGTGCCACTTGGCTATATTATTCTATGTCTTTTATCACATCTATGATTTCTATCTAGTAATGTGCTGGCCCCAGATAAAATAGTTTTCTTCTACTTTAATTCTCTAAGTAACTGTTTACAGCCTAGAATTTTAAAAAGATTTGTTTTTTAAAAAATTATCTGTATGAGTATCTGTGTGCAGCTTTGCACACCTGAGTGTAGAGGCCAGAAAGGGCATCTGATCCACAGGAAATATAGGTGCAGGAGCCTGCAAACCACCAAATGTGGATGCTGGGATTAGAATTCAGGACTTTTGCAAGGGCAGTGTTCATTCTTAATTGCTGAGCCATCTTTCCAGCCCCAGCCTAAAAGGTGCTAGAGCTTGACTTGCCTCTGACTCCTTCCTGGGTATCCTATACATCAGGCAACATGAGCATCCACCCCTTGGGATCACAATAGCAATATTAGTTTAGGGCACTGTTTTAACCCAATTCTAGCACATCTGTTAAAACAGAGTGGTACCTTTGCAGTTGCTTGAGGTGAAACTTCTCTTTTGTATACATTTAGCTAGTTCCACTAGGTGGCACTTTAGGGACATTGCAGGAAATTGGCTCTACTGGATTTATGTTTTAAAGTTTTTATTGATGCATAATGTAGAAATATTGAAAGGTGTACATTGGATGTGCAACTCAATGAATTTTGAAAAGCTGAATGATACACACGTGTTATATATATACAAATCAAGAATAAATCAACACTCCAGAAGTACCCTCTACCCAATGCTGTTTTCCTGTAATTATCTCCTAGTTTTAAGATTAGCACTGTTGTGACATCTAACAGCTTAGATTAGCTGTATTTTTCTACTTCACACAAGTTAAATTGTGTACAATGTACTATATTGTCTGACTTCTAATGCTTAAGGGATTTTTGGAATATCATTGCTATATAGTATTCTACAATATATGCCAATGTCATAGCTTGCTCTTATTGATGGATATTGGGTAGCTTTCAGATTTTGACAATGATGAATAGTGCCACTCGGCACCATCATGTCCACGGTGTTGAGTGGTTACATTTTTTTTTATATCTTTTGGGTATAAAGAGTAGAATTTTCTGGGTCATAAGCTATGTATATGTTTAGATTTTATAGATAATACAGAAGTTTTAGAAGGTGTTAGTGCAGACATACTTTATCTGTGGCCATCCATTTCCATTTGTAGTTTTTCTTTATTTTCATATTTATTTTTTTTTTACTTTTCGAGACAAGGTCCTGCTATATAGCCCTAGGTGTCCTGGAACACACTATGTACATCAGGCAATATTGAACTCATGAAAAAACTACCTGTCTCTGCCTCCTGAGTACTTAGATTAAAAGACATGCATCAATGTACCCAACCAGACTTATGTATTTCATTTTATGTATATGAGTGTTGCTAACATGTATGTCTCTGCAGCATGTGTGTGCCTGTTGCCTGTGGAGGTCAGAAGAGGGTACTTGATCCCCTGGAACTAGAGCTGTGAGCTGCCCATGTAGGTGCTAGGAATACAACCCAGGTCCTCCGCAAGAGCACCAAGTGTTCTTAACTGCTGAGCCATCTCCAGCCACCTCTATTCCACATTGTCATCAGTGCTAACTAATTTTCTAGCTGTTCCCCAACTCCTCCACAGGTTTTTTGTAGTTCCTTGTTGGTAAGCTGTTCCTAATTGAAAATTTAAAGCCATATTCCTCTCATAGTTAAAGCTCATCCAGAAAGGGCTGTGTCAACTCACCTGTGGACATTTCATAGTAATAATATTTAATAGTAATAGCTATTAAATAGTATCACTATTAAATAGACATTTAATAGTAATCACTTGACTGAACTAAAAGTGCTTATAGAGAACACTTGCTTGCATAAGGCATCTTTATTCAATTTATGGGCTACTCAACTCTCAAAAGAAGCCTGCCAAGGGCAGCTGTGGCTGTGAGGACTGTGTTGTGGATTCCACTGTAAGTGTGTGATAGGGAAAATTATATGAAGATTCAGCTCAGGTCTCTGTTATGTTAGTAGAAATTGCAAACAGAAGAAACCAAACCTCAGTCATGGTAAAAAAATTATTTGTTTATCCCAAGTGAAGTACCTCCCTTTAGTTGTAAGAACAAGTGGGTCTCCACGGTCTTCAAGAGGTTTGGCCATGTGACTGCTGGACCCAGGATTTAGTTTATAGTTGTTGATTTAACTATCACTGAAGTGTGTCTGGGGACCTTGGCAATATTTTCCCTGGTGTCCCCCATGTTGGATTGGTCTACTGTGAGGAAGGGGTGCTTCAGAGGTGCTTGGTGCAAACTGCCTGAGATGACAGTGGTGGGTAGTTTGTCACTTTTACTCTAACCTGGAGCCAGCGTGTTCTTGCTGTAGGTTTCTATCTGTTCAGTAAGAGAGAATGCCCCTTACATTGAATTGGCTGCTATTTACAATAGCAGAAACTGTACTTGAGAAATCAACTGTACTTCTAGTCCTAATTGTAATAGTAGATGCCACTATTGAACAGTTATTATGTAACTGTGCTTAGCATTCTGGACAAGATATTCTGCTTAATCATCACGGTGCTGAGAATTAGGTAGATTATCCTCATTTTCCTGATGAAGAAACTACAGCTTAGGGAGAGAGGTCAAGTATGTGACCAGCTTATGTACGTAGTAAGGGTACACACTGGATTTGACTCCATAGTGTGTACCTAGTACCTGCTGTGTTCTCCTATTTCAGTTGCCTCTTGTTCAGTGGCACATAACGCATTGTTGAGTTTGTTGCTGTCTCATCCCACTTGATGATTACAACACTCCTTGTTTGATGGCAAGTAGGTTAGGCACTGGGGAAATGATAAGAAAGCAAGGCACACATTGTGCTTACAGTTCAATTCTGTTTCTCTATTTTTCAGGTGACTTGGGTTGTGGATTCTAGTAAACACTTGCAGAGAATTGAGTGCTATGGGTGCTCTGGAAGCTGGTATTGCAATGACAGTCTTTGCTGTGGCTAGGGTGTGGCTGGTTGTTGATTTTTTTATCTTCTATGTCTAGGTTTTATCACTTGGCTTTCTGGTGGGCCTTGCGGAGCAAAGATGTGACCAGGTGAAAAATCAGGCACTCACTGACATTCAGGATGCTAAAATGATGCTGAAAATTCCCAGAAGGCCACTGCAGGGCTATCCAGTTATCTTTCTGGAATTTAGCTCTTGCTTCTGGGATCTTCAGCATTAAACAAAGCTTGAGATTCTTTTTCTCACCTGCCAATAACATGGATATTGAAGAATTTTAAAAGTTACCAATTATCTATACCTTGGCAAAGTTCTGCAGTTAAACTTAAAAAAATTGGATGTTTTTGTTCCAAAATCAACTTTTAAATGAATTCTTACTGCTGATAGCATTTATAGCATTTTATGACTTCTTCTCCCATTCCATATATAAGTAGCTGAGCAAATAATTCAGAAGCCTAGCCAGTCATTGCAAGAGCACTTGTGGCCCAGTCCTGACTAGCATCTTGGCGACTTGATTTTCTCATCTCTTAAATGAAGAATTTGGTTCATCAGTGCCCCCAGTTGGTCCAGGCTGGCTGCATAAAAATCACACAGGGGCTTGTTAAAAATCTAAGTTTCTAATGCTCTACTCCTAGGAGAATTCCGATGAGGAAAGTCTGCAGTACTGTCTTGATGTCTGTAATTTATTAAAGTTCCCTAGATAATTCTCTTTTGCCAGCTATATTTGGGAACCACTGGACTGGGAGATTTGGAATGTAACTATGCCCAGAGCAAGCTCTCTATGGTTGAATGAAACTGGTTATGAGTCAGATGATGGAAAAACTGTGCCTGGTAGAGGGGTTTTGTTGTGTGTAGCAAACCTTAGGGTCCCACTATATGGCTTTGAGTTAGGATGAGATGTAAGATGAATTACTCCATACAGGATGCATTGGTCTTGGCAAAAAACTAAAGACTGGGGAAAAAATCTTCACAAGCTTTTGCAGTAGGCCAGGTGGGAATTGTGATGAGCAGATCTAGACTTAGATCCGGGACTAGGACCTTTGTTAAGCAAGCTTGCCTCAGTGGAACAAGAATTTGATTGTATTGTATTGTTATTTTAAAATCCATAATTTATAATGATTGCTGCTCTGTTTTAAAGTTTATTTTTTACGTTTATGTGCATGTGTATTTTTACATTTATGTGCATGTGTATGCATGCATATATGTTGCACATGTGGAGGTCAGGGGACAACTTGATTCTCTCCTCTACCATGTAGGTGCTGTGACTTGAATTCAGGTCATCAGGCTTGGTGGCAGGAACATCTACTGGCTAAGCCATATTGAAGGTCTATTATATTTTTGACCAAGGATGAACTATGGTTACCTTTGTTAGGATTACTATTACTGTGATGAGACACCATGACCAAAAGCAACTTGGGGAGGAAATCATTTATTTTGCTTGCACTTTCACATTACAGTTTGTGGTGGTTTGAATGTGAATGTCCCCCATGGGCTCATGTATTTGAATGCTTGGTTCCTAGTTAGCAGAACTGTTTGGGGAAGGATTAGGAGGTGTGGCCTTGTTGGAGGACATATGTCATAGGGGTGGGCTTTGAGGTTTCAAATGCCCATGCTGCATTCCAGTCTCACTCTGTGTGCAATTTGTGGATCAGAATTAAGGTCTCAGTTACTGCTCCCACACCTTCCTTGCCTATCTGTTGCTAGGCCTCCTGTCACGATGGTTATGAATTTACTCTCTGAAACTGTAAACAAATCCCCAGTTAAATGCGTTTTTAAAATAAGTTGCCTTTGTCATGGTGTCTTTTCACAGCAATAGAAAAGTTAACTAAGATTCTGTTCATTATTGAAAGAAATCAGAGCAGAACCTGGAGGCAGGAGCTGATGCAGAAGCCAAGAAGGAGTGTTGCCTTTTGACTTGCACCTTATGGCTTGCTCCGCCTCCTTTCTTATAGACCTAAGACAGCCAGCTTAGGGGTGTTCCCACCCACAATCAGCCTGGCCCTCCCACATCAATCATCAGCTATGAAAATACCCTATAGACTTGCCTGCAGCCCAATCTTAAGGAGGCATTTTTCCAAATTGAGGTTCTTTCCTCTTAGATGACTTTAGCTTGTCAAGTTGACATAAAAAATAGGTGGCACAGTAAGCCATGACATTGAAGTCAAATAGTATGTTAGTCATTCTAGTACTACCCAGTCTTAGTGTCCTCAAAGCATGTTCTATAGAGCGTTACTTCTGCTGGATGCTAATAGAAGCAATATGAAAGGAAATAAATGAAGCCAGTGAGTCTAAGAAGTACTGTGGGTAAGAAAAGGCAAGTTGTTTCTTTTCCCTCACAGCATTTCAGAGCATGGAGTACATAATGTGTTCCATGAAGCTTTAAGGAAAACATAGCGAGGTGGTACTTACCAAGCTGACCTTTATATATTTTCCATTTATATCAAGGTCTGGCAAATTGTGATCTATGGCCAAGTCTGTCCATCACCAATTTTTGTAATAAGGTTTCTTAGAATACAGCTAGATCTATTCATTGTATTGTCTGTGGCAAAGTTACAGTAGGGACTGCCATCTCCCAAACCTAAAATATTTACTGTATGTCCCTTTATGGAAAAAGCTTGCCTGTCCCTGCTCCAGACAATTCATGGATTAATCTTCCCTGGGTAGCTGCATTAGAGAGTTACTGCCGCAGGGAATTATGTGGCTTATTCTAGCACTGTGTTGTTATGCACCTGCTTAATTATATTCAGTTTCTGTATGCCCATAATTTTCCCTCTTGCTTTGAGCTATTTTCTCTCTCAGCTATTTACCCATCATCCAAAGTTACAACTGGAGATCCTTATCTTTGTTCTTTTCTTTCACTTAGCCATATTTCATCAGTCACCAAGCATGTATCCAGTTTCGAGTCCAAATAACACTCGTGACTGACTGTTCCCATTCTTGTCAGCCTGGCTTATTTTATTTACTTACTTGTTTATTTTAGTTTCTTGAGACAGGGTCTTGGTAGAGGGCCCAGGCTGTCTTTGACCTTGCAGTTTCCCTGCCTCTGTCTCTGGAGTACTGAGATCACAGGTGTGCACTACCACATCTGGCTGTAACACGGTTTACTTAACATTCACCTCTTGTCTACTTTTCTTCTTCAAGGTTATAATGGAATTTCCTTTGCTCAGTATGGGTTGCTTCCAGTTCTTCCTACTCATTGGATCCAGAATAATCTTTTGAAAATGCATAGAAAATCAGGTCACTCTCTACATAAAGTCTGTCAGTAGCCCCAGTGCCCTCAGGCTAAGCTACAAGTTTTCGACATTCATATACATGGGGCTAAGTCTGGCTAGGAGAACAGGAAGTGCTATACTGTTTCTTAGTGGAAGAAAATGTAATTTAAGGAATTAAGAATTTCCCCAAAAGATCAGCCATCCCCATGCTTCTACTGCTGCAGTGTAGAGAGAAGCATTCAAGTGGCAAAGAGTACCAAATATGTTTTAGATAGTGCAAGTCCGTGCTCCATTCCTGCTCGCATTCTCTGCATACTTTCTCCCAAACTCTGGAGCATGAGAGTGCCTTCTCAAAAGAAAACTAGACCAACTAACTTGTGTAACTGTCTCTGGATGGGGAATTTTGGAGTGGGTTGGTTGCTGGTTGTGACTCACAGTCTTCCTTGAAGTTGTCAAAATTTCAAGGAGGGAAGCTCAGTTGGGCTGGAGTCTGCTGCTAAGATGGCTTTTGCCAGGAAGCTCTCTTCCTTGCTTAGATCCCGTGATAGGACTGCTTGTGTGTCCTTGTGTGACAACTGGCTTCCTGCAAGACAAGTGATACAAGAGACAGAAAGATACACACAAAGGCAAAAATGAGCACCAGGGGAAAAAGTATATGAACACTTGGAGTCCCCTCTTCTGGGAGCATGTTGTGTAGTGCCTCCTGTCGGCTTCCCTAGAAGCAGGGCCTGAGGTAAAGATTCTTAGAAGGGATTTATTAAGGGAGTGCTCTCCGGAAAAAAAAACAAACAAAAAGAGGGGAGGGAAGCCTGATGAAGGGGAAAGAGCTAAGTCTGAGCTACACGGGGGAGGGAGGGGGAATACTGCCATGCACATTACATCTCAGTTATCCCTTCGAGGCAGGAAACTTGCCTTTATCTACAAGTGAGTCGTTATCCGTGGACTGCTGAGGGTGGGCTTAGGAGGCAGGTTTCCTCCATTGAGAAACCAGCAGCCATGAGAACTTAGTAGCCAGCACTCAGAGCAGCTAGTTGGATGGCTGTGCCATCTACAAAAACAGGTGATCTATGTGGGACACCATGGAATCTTTGACAATCATTTGCCTCCTTCCTATATCTCATACTTTCACCACTGTCCCTGGCATGCCAGAGACAAAAAAATCTCTGTAATTGCACAGAAATGCATATCCTCTTTGGGCCTATGGCTTTTTTTTTGGTAAGCTAACTGAGCAAAGGCCATATTGTCTCATCAGCCATGGTAATACACAAAGTAACAGGTTAATTTTTTAAATCCAGAGTAATATCCCCTTGTTATCTAATGAGGCTTCTTCACTGCAAAATTAGAATGAAGATATTTTCATTTTTACTAGAGGAAGAGGAATACTAACTTTAAAACATTGCATATGTGTGGTCAAAAGCCAGTGACTGGGAAGGTGGTAGGCCCCATTACAGAAGCTACTGCTGTTCTTTTGTTTAATGGGCATGATGTGCCTGTCATAATGCCTGATACAAAACTATCCTTATAGCCATAGACTAGTGCAACTGTCAACTTTGATCAAAGAAGCCACATTTTGCAGGGAGTTGTGGTTAATACAGAGATTCATAACTGGTCAAAGTGCTAAAAATAAGTGACTGTTGATTGTGCAGCCCTAAATGGGACATCTACAGCACCCCCTACAGGGCTTATAAAACATCACAGGAGAGAGGGTGGAAAGAACGGAAGAGCTGGAGGAAGTAGGGGGCGTGGTGTGGAATGCTGACTTCCAGACAGGACATGGTCATTGCACTTTTGATCTCACAGAATTTGTAATTACCAGCACAAGATCAGTACACAGTTGGGCCCATCAAAATATGTCATGGAAGGGGAAAGAGCTCATGAAGCCCCACCTGAGCATCTATAGGCAGTTAATAGTGGCTAGAGATGGGAGAGATTTTCTTCAGAGATTTTCTAATAAGGTGCCCATGTTCCTATAAAGGGCCCCTTTACCTGTGCTTTTATAAGCAACCCTAATGAAACTCATTGGGCCACCCAAAAAGAAAAACAAAAACAACTGAAAGACATAAATATAGAAGGAGGACTCATAAGGAAGAGGAAAGGGTCAGTGGAAGGGGACAAGAGAGCATGACAGGGTGAATATGATCAAACGTTATATATTATCTATAAATGCATGTAACTATGTATTTTGAACCTTAGCTTGATTTTTCAATGACCTGGCTTTCTGCATCCTGACTGAGTGTATGTTGCTTCACTTGGAGCCATGAAAGCATATCAGTTAGAAACCAAACATAAGCTTCTTTCATTGGAGTTGGGTGTTGTATTTCAGCTCATACAACCAGGACTTTTGGACAAGGCCATACTGCAAAGGTAATAGATGCTTTCCCACCCTTACTGTCTTGAATCCACAGAGGAAGGAGCCAGGTACCAAGGCCTTCCTACTTCCTACTTGCATCATTTCTCTTCTAGAACTGTGTGAAGAGATAGTAGAGGGACCTCCCCACTTTATTCTGCCACCTAGCTGCTAAGCCTGATGGGAGACGCATACCATTTTCACAAAGGAAAGTAGGTTAGCTTATTGTGATGAGGAAGTTTTGCATGTCTGAATCTAATCTATAATTCTTCTTTTTAAAAAATTATTTTATGTATATGGATGCTGTATCCGAATGTATGCCTTTATGTCAGAAATGGGCATCAAATTCCACTATAGATGATTGTGAGCCACCATGTGGGTGCTGGGAATTGAATTCGGTACCTCTGATGCTCTTAACCACTGAACTGTTTCTCTAGTCTCCATCTTCAATTTTTCTTACCACTGAGCTAGTTTTCTTTGCCTGTGCCACCTTCTGGCACCCACCTCCCAATTCCTATGTTGTATCCTTTGTGAGATTCATTCCTTTGACTACTCAGTAGATGAACCCATTTCAAATCAGTCGTGGGGTACCAGAAGGTGGTGGGGAGGTCCTGAGTCAATATTATGCAGTTGTTTGTTTTCAGTCATAGAGCAAGAACACCGTGAGGCTACTGCATACAATTTCAGGAAGGTGTATTTGTAAATGGAAAAGAAGCACCTTAGGCAAGTCTTCCCACTGTCTCCCCAGCTTTCTACCTGATTGCTGCTTATTTTTAGGCGGCAGTAACAAAGACCATCTACTACTTTTGCTGTGCTCCCAATCCTCATTTATGTTGAAAAGGTCAGTTTGACATCCCCCTCAGCATCTCCATATGGAACTTCACACATCTCCACAGGGAATCAATGGAAGACACACTTCTCTGCCTGCTTTGTAATGGAAGAGAACTGGCAAATCAAAAGGCAGAATACCCGGGCCTGCCACTCCTTCTCTGTCTGTCTGCCTGCTGGGATTTGTTCTGCACACCTGTGTCCCTGCAGGGGCATGCATGCATAGACTTGGGGCCAGAGCATATACCTTCCAAGTAATAAATTGCAAGTGAAAGGTAGGAAGGGACCTCAGGTACAAGACTGATTCTTCACCAGAAGCCCTGTATTTGAGTGGGTGGTGAGCCCTCACTCAGCTCAGAAAACTGACATTTGACTCATGGATCTTGGTGTATGACTCAGAACTTCCTGGGACAAGGAGCGAATGCTACACTCTACAGACTGCTGAAAATGTATGTCTCTGGGAAAGCTACACTTGAACTTGACATACATGAAAACAAGCTCTCCCCATTCCTGCTTGTGGTGGTTGGAATAAGAATGATCCCCGTAGACTCATATATTTGAATGCATAGGGAGTGGCATTTGGAGATGTGGCCATGTTGGAGTAGGTGTGGTCTTGTTGGAGCAAGTGTGCCACTGGAGGTGGGCTTTAGAGTTTCAAATGTCAAAGCCAGGCCCAGTGGCTCTCATTCTTTCTGTTGCCTGCCAATCCAGATGTAGAACTCTAGGCTGTTTCTCTAGTACCATGTCTGCCTGTGCACCTCCATGATTCCTGCCATGATGGTAATGGACTAAACCTCTCTGAAACTGTAAGCCAGCCCAATTAAATGTTTTCCTTTATAAGAGTTGCTATGGTCATGGAATCTCTTCACAACAATAGAAACCCTAACTAAGACATCGATCCTTTTAAACTTCCTGTCTGAGAGACTGGCCTCAGTCTTCTGTGGTATTCCAAACTAAAATTCTGGTTGTCTGAGTATATATAGGTCTTTGTGAGTTTACTTCAGACCTACCTCTCTCCTCATCCACACATACAGCTCTTGTAGCTGACTGCATCCTACGTGTCATTCAGACCTCAGCTGAAGCATCACATACTAGGTCTTTACTGTCTTACAAGAATGAGTGCATCTATAATCCCCATTCAATCTACCACACTGCATTGAAACATGCATCTTTGATTATTTATTGCCTCTTCCACTGGACTCTCAGATGGTTATAAGTAGAGGCCGTGTCTTGTTCATCCTTGAATGCAAGCATAGGCAGCCAGCAGAAGCTGTCTGATAGATAATGCCTTGCATGAACAACATTGAGGCCTACGGGTGCCTGAGGCTGTATTGCACCATGGTAACAAGCCTAGCTATAGAACTTGCGACCATGGTAACAGGTCTTGCTTTGGAACTTGAAGCTGGCTTCAGACCCTGTTATTAGTATGATCTTTGTGTGAATTTCTTGACTTCTTTAACTTTGTCATCAGTAGTCTGGGATACTAACTGCTTCTCAAGGCTGTGATGATGTGACATAATTCATGCAGAACACTTGAGCAATGTATGACTTATACATAGAGTTCAGTGTGTCATAGAGTCTAATCAGAGCAACAGCAGCAGCAGGAATAACGCAGCTGTCCCTAATGGAAGCAGAAGCTGTAAGAAATACGTGGAACTTGAAACTAGGCAGATTGAATGCTTGTATATAGATTTAAAAGAGGTAGAGACTTATTTAGGATAAAATGCAGGAACAAGGGCTGGGGATACTGGGGAAGAGTGCTTGCCTCCTATGTGTGAGCTTTAGGTTCAATCTCCAGTACTGCAAAACAGACAAATAAACAAACAAGCTAACAAACAAACAAATAGGCATGTGAGGTGGTGCGGTGGTTAAAGGTGATTGCTGCTAAGCCTTGTAGCCTGAGCAGAATCCCCGGGTCCCACATCTTGGAACAAAAGGACTGATTCCCACAAGAGGTCCTCTATGACCTCCACACATATACCAACATGTACATGTGCATGCACACACAATAAATAAATTAGTTAATGAAAAATAAGTAAAATTCAGGAGTAGATGGGATTATCCTGGGAAAGAATGAACAGGGAAGGAAATGGGCCGGAGAACTGAAGACAGAGAATCCCAAGAGAGTCCACCTTTCAGGGCGAAGAGCAGTCAGAGCAGAAAAGGAAGAGAAATTACAACTAGGAGATTGTCACTTCTCCGCCACCTAAGATCACCAAGGATGCTATTTTGGAAGGAAGTTGGATGAAGAGAATACAAGAAGTGGCCAGAATCTGTTAATGTTAGCCCCATGGGAGCCAGCCTGTTCAGTAGTGCTACAGGAAAGATGGCATGCTGTAGGAGGCTAGAGGTGGCCATGTAAGAGACAGAGTGGCAGTTGGTTGTGCTACAATCTGTGTTTTTGTAGTGTGAATTAGTTTTGGGGCAAATGAAGGACTGCAAGTGAAATGTGGAAGTCACTTTGCTCTTAGTAGCTGGTTTTCTCATCATGTTAATATTTTGCATCACTGGTTAATAACAGCCCAAAGCAAAGTACTCTAACACAACTGAAGGTAGCAAGCCTTGGGGACACAGGAAACCCTATGTGAGACCCATTTACCCTGTGTTCTATTTGGCCATGTTTTATATCCTGAAATGCTTTGGAGGATCCCTCATTGGTCTTTGTGCACTCAATAGTCAGCCTTTTTGATTACTACATCCATTACACACCTCCATCCCTTTTAAAGGTAAATGCTATATTTATTAGAGTGTGTCATTTTTAAAGTGGGGTGTGTGTTGGTGCCTTTAGAGGCCAGAAGAGGACATCTACTCCCCTGGAGCTGGAGTTGTAGATGGTTGTGAGCTACCTGGTGTGGGTGCTGAGAATTGAACTTCAGTCCTCTGGAAATGTAGTTCTTAAATGCTGAGCCATCTCTCCAGTCCATATAGTGTTTCTTTATTAGGAATTTAATATTACAAATTATGGGTCTTTTATGATGCTGATTGCTTTTCTAAGTGCTCCTTAAGTCCTTTCCTAGCCCTTTCTCCTCTGATAATTTTTGTAGTTTTTGTAAAGTGTTAGTTTTAAAGAAATCTGTATTTGAAAATATATGAGATGGCCATGGTTCCTTTTCTTGACTGATACTGGCAGCAGACATGGAAGGGAATAGCAAGGTCTGTGGTGGAGGATTTTCCCTAAGCATCAGCAGTTCAGTGTGAGTTGGTCTCCCTGAGTGACTCTTTTCCAGAGTGTTCTTTGTCATATGTTTCCATGGTTGGGGTTTTTTGCATTTATACCTTCTCTTTGATATTGCTGCAGTCTGAACCAGTGTCTGAAGCTGACTTACACCCTCAGCTGAACAGAGCTCCTTCCCAAGCTGCAGAGAGCAGTCCAAAGAAGGTAAGGCCAGCCGAGAGGTACTGCTGTGGTAGTGTAAAGACATCTGGGCTTCTTACAAATCTGCCATTTTAAAGTTTCCACCGAGATGAATGGAACTGACCCACAGCTCTGAAGCATGCATTCTTTCTGAAAATTAGGAGATTCTGGGGTAGACTGTGGATGTCCCTAGCAGTTTTGACTCTCCTCAACCTTCCAGCTAAACATAGCTGCCTTGCTTTTGGCAAGATCAAAAACTGTTGTGGAGCGGCAGGAGAGATGGCTCAGAGGTTAAGAGTGCTTACTACTCTTGCATAGGACCTGGATTCAGTTCCCAGCACCCATATGGTGGCTCACTACTTTCTGACCTCTGCGAGCACTGCACACATATGGTGCACATATATACACTTGGACACAGACATATAAAATACATATAAATAATATATAAATAAAACATATAAATAAATAAATACTTTTAAACTGTGGGAAGAGCTGGATGGCTTTAGTAAAACTAAAGTATGAGTATGGGAATAGCTTAGTGACTTTGGACTCTACTTGGTTTTGGATATGCACACACTGCTCTCCTAACAGTGCACCCAGCAACTTAGGGCTCTTACTTGCATCAAGTTTCTTGCATACCTCACTTCAAACAATGGCATAAATTACTCCTTCCTTGTCATCCATTTCGTAGTTGGTCTTTGGTGGTCAATTTCCTTTGAAAAATGCCCCAGAGCATATCAGGGATGACACACAGGGAGTCCATCTGGCCTGACCTAGTTTTAGATGCATGTGCATTAAGGCAACCTGTGTCTTAAGCATGAACTTTTAAGGGAAATCTCCTATTTGACATCTTACGTCTATGTATGATTGAACATGCATAGGATTCATATCAGATGTATCATAGGAAAGGGCATGCACAGTGAGAAAAAGGTTAATATAACTCAAGTCTGTCAATCAAAAAGAATTCTCAATATTACACCCCTTAGTAACCAACTTCTCCTTCTCTTGAATGTCATTAAAGAAAGCTACAGGCAACAGCTTGCTATTCCTGGACACTCTAGCTCAAGTAGCCCAGTGATTTCTTCAGCGATTCCCATACTGTCCATTTATGAGACTGATTTGTTGTCTACTGTGCTTTAAATCTCTTTAAATCAAGCTTCTTTCTGCTTTTCCATTTGTGTGATCATTTTAAAATTCTTTGAATAAGACATCAAGAATCTGGGACCATATAGTTCAGACAGTGACCCTTGGTGGCATTAAATACCCAGTTAGCACCTCCTGTGGGTGGAACAGGTTTCCCTTCTTGGTACTATGATTTATTTCTTTTCTTGATTTGTTGTTTTATTAGTTCTTAAAAATAGCATACAGAGCAGTAAGTTTCACTACCACATTTCCATAGGCATTTGTCTTTGTTGGTCCTCTCTTGTTCCCCATCTGCTGATGTCAGGGTTTTTCTCTTGCGTCTTGGCACCTTTACTTTTGCCTGGCCATGCCATGGGCCCCTGTTGTTTGCACAGCTAGCAGTACTCACTAAGTAGCATGTTCCCTACTTCCTTTCTCACCATCTTCTTGTTCTTCAGCGTTGTCTCCTAGGCCATTCTCTTAGCAAAGAGAGTGAACCTTGGACTTGGAAGGTGACGTGGGGTCCTCCAAGGAAGCAGATCAACTGTTTCTTTGAACACATTGGCATGTAGGAATCAGCAGTAGGAGAATGATGAGCACATGACTAAGACCATTACAGACTTTGCCCCAGAATGAGGCAAGAGTCATTTTTTTTTCTTCAATAAGAAAAGATCTCAGGGTTATACAAATTCTATGTGAGCTAGAATGACAAGAAAGTATGGATTGTTTACAATATTAAAAAAGGAAAATGGTAAGTCTACTAGATCTTATTTTGGTGTCCTTCTTGATGACAGAAAGGGGCAGTATATTGTCTTTCTTTTCTTTCTTTCTTTCTTTCTTTCTTTCTTTCTTTCTTTCTTTCTTTCTTTCTTTCTTTCTTTCTTTCTTTCTTTTTCTTCCTTCTGTTTTACATCATGACTCGTTTCCTCTCCATCCCCTCCTCCCAGTCCCTGCCTCCCACCTCTCCTCTGCCCCCATCCACTCCTTCTCTTTTCTTCAGAAAAGGGAAGGCTTTCCATGGATATTAGCCAGCCATGGCATATCAAGTTGCAGTAAGACTAGGTACCTCCTCTCCTATTAAGGCTGGACTAGGCAATCCAGTAGGAAGAATAGGTCCCCAAAGCAGGTAAGAGTCAAACACAATCCCTGCTCCCACTGTTGGGAGTCCCACAATATTTCTAAACTGCACAACTCTCACGCATATGTAGAGGGCCTAGGTCAGTCCCATGTAGGCTCCCTGATTATTAGTTCAGTCTCTGTGAGCTATGAGCCCAGGCTAGTTGATTCTGTGAGTTTTCTTGTGATGTCATTAACCCTTCTGGCTCCTACAATCCTCCTTCCTCTTCAGCAGGATTCCCTGAGCTCTGCCTAATGTCTGACTGTGGGTCTCTGCATCTGTTTTCACCAGTTGTTGGATGAAGTCTCTGATGACTATTGGGCTAGGCACCAATCACTGAGTATAGCAGAGTATCATTACATTGAGATATATTTCCCTCCGGTTGTGTTTGGTTCTATCCTAAGTCTCTGGGCCATCCAGCCTTTGGGTCCTGGTGCTCCAGGCAGTGTCGGGGTGGGCTCACTCTTATGGCACAGGTCTGAGGCTGGAGCAGTCATTAGTTGGCCACTTCCACAATCTCTGTGTCACTCTGTTCCATAGGCAGAACGGACTAGGTCAAAGTTTATATGGCTAGGTTTGTGTCCCAAGCCTTCTAGTGGTAGATTCACCTGGTCACAGGAGATGGCCCCTTCGGGCTACGTATCCACTTTTGCTGGGAGCCTTAGCTGTGGTCAGCCTTGTACATTCCTTGGAGTTTCTCTTGCACCAGGTTCCTACCTGACATTGAAATGGCCCCCTTTCCAGTTGAATCTTTTAGTATTCTTCTCCCATCCACCTAATCCCTCATGTTCCCATCCCCACCTGCCCCCAGTACATTTTTAAAAGAAAGACAGGCAGGCTGTTTGCTTCATCTCACTGTCAGCATCCCTCTGGTCCTTGCTGAGCCAGGCATCAGCCATAGGTCTGTGGTGTATAGTCTGGATAGAGAAGTCTTCTGATCTTGGGGACAGAGCTGTGGATAGTGGCATAATGGATGGAGAATCATTAAAAATTTTTGAGCACTTTGGGTTTACGTTTTAATCCACAGGATGCACCACATGCTCAGCCTCCATCAAAGCCTATCCGCAGGAAATTCAGACCTGAAAATCAAACTATGGAAAGCCAAGAGTCTGCTGCTGCTGTTGGAGGAGCAGCTTCTGCAGCAATGGTGAAACCCCATCCAACAGTACAAAAGTAAGTGACATAGATGACTGAAAAGATGGTGGGGAACTTCCTCTTACATCTGCATGCATATGTATTTGTTAATGTGTGTACATTTATTTTCTTAGCCACATCCATTTTATGGATGTCTCTGCCACAATGATACTGATGGTGGTGGCATTAACGCTCCCAATCAGATAGGACACTTTATAATCCATAAGACATAGCCTGACCCAAATAAGCAGGCAATTCCTAGACTTGTTTGGTTTGGTTTCCTGCCCTTCTCACTTTTTCTTTCTTTTTTTTGGTGTTGCCTTAGATTTTACTATGAAAGAGACAGTATGGTGAGGGCCATTTCCCCTCATTTCTTGCCTGATCTTGTTTCTTTAGGGCACATGGCTAGCTCTGTGATCATAGACCCAATTTTCCACATAAGTGGGGTATTACTTAAAGAGCACATAGAGTTCCTGAGTACTGAATGGCACAGGCTGATCCTCTGTAATACTTCCTTTACCATCTGGAACAGATACTGGAGGGCTTGAGACACCATGAACAGGACTGAGGATGGAGAGAATGGTGCTCTGAACAAACCGCTCTTATCTAGAAGATTGTCTTTGAGAAGATTGTTACTTGACTCAGTCTTTCTGTAGTGACATTAAGTGAGACACTGAAGGCAAAACCCCGCTGCTATCACTTGAAGTGAGCCTTACTCGCCAGTATCTCAAATACTTGAGATCCCTTGTGATATTTCTGTAGAGGCCCTTCAGGTCTCAGGGGCTCTATAGCTTTCCTTCTGGTACACTGGTGGAAAAAACAGAAACAGGTTCTGTGGGTGATGTCAACAGATTGCCTGAAAGCTGGATCCCACTTGGATTCTTTGTATCCTTCTTCAGAGGACCTCTCTCCCTCTCTCTCTCTCTCTCTCTCTCTCTCTCTCTCTCTCTCTCTCTCTCTCTCTCTCCTCCCCACTCTCTCCTCTTCCTCCCTCTCGTTCGTTCGTTCCTTCGTTCGTTCGTTCCTTCCTTTGTTCCTTCCTTCGTTGGTTCGTTCGTTCCTTCCTTCCTTCCTTCCTTCTTTCCTTCCTTCCTTCCTTCCTTCCTTCCTTCCTTCCTTCCTTCCTTCCTTCCTTCCTTCCTTCCTTCCTTCCTTTCTTTTTCTGAGACGTGTTTCTCTGTGTAGCTTTGGATCCCATCCTGGCACTCACTCTGTCTACAGGTTGACCTCAAACTCACAGAGATCCGCCTGCCTCTGCCTCCCATGTGCTGGGATTAAAGGCAAGTGCCACCACCATCCAGAGTACTTTTCTTTTCCCAAATAGATAGTTCCCTGAAGGCATCAGCTAATACAGGAAGTGATCTTCTGCATCATTTTCACGTTCCTAAACTGAGGGATAGAGATCTGTCAGGCACAAAGATGGCTAGTTTTTTTTCTTTCTTTGTTTCAGCTTCATGTTAATTCTAGTCAGTCAGTGGTGGCCACATTGCCCTCCAAAATAGATGGCAGGGCATCTGATGACCCTCACACACAGAACTGTTGCTTTCCATTTATGTTTTTTGAAATCAACTCTGTTGAAATATAACTTGCATAGCATACACTTCAGTGGCTTTTAGTTTATTCACAAAGCCATGTGAGCATTACCACAGTATAATTTTGGAACATGTTTTTGTTATCTCCAAAAGAACCTCCATGCCCACTAGAAGTTGCTCCCCATTTTCTCTTTCATTCCCAGCTTCTGGAAACCACTCATTTACTCTCCGTCTCCACTTGGCTTACATTTTACATAGATATAGCCATGCAGCATGAATTAGAACCCAATTTTTAAATATGGAATGCTATTCTACTCTATTAATGTTCCACATGATATTCAGTGAATCATCAGATTTTGTGTTATTTGAACTTTTTGTATATTAAGAATAATGCAATTAATTTGCATATTAAGTACAATAATAGAGTTATCTGTGTTCATGTTTCTGTGTGGACTTATGTTTTCTTTTCTTTTGGGAATATGCATATGGGTTAAGTTGGACTTACGTGGTAATGCTATGTTTAACACATTGAAGAAGTACTAAATTGTTTTTCAAAGTGACCACTCCACGCATTTCCAACAATGTATGAGGGTTCTAGATTTCTATTTTTTCATCAATACTTATCTAGTATGTATTACACAGTAATTATGTAGTAATTACAATTATATAGTAATATGTACATTTTTTATTTTTTGAAATTATATCATTCCTCCCCTTTCCTCCCTCCAAACCTTTCCATGCACCCCCTTGCTCTCATTCAAATTCATGGCCTCTTTTTTCCCTAAATGCATAAATAGAACATGTTCAGTTTGTATAATGGTACCTGTATGTGTATGTTTTCAGAGCTGACCACTTGATATTGGACAGTCGATTGGTGTGCTCTTCCCTAGGCTGTCTTCCTTCCTTCCTTCCTTTCTTCCTTCCTTCCTTCCTTCCTTCCTTCCTTCCTTCCTTCCTTCCTTCCTTCTTTTGTGGTAGCCCATGCCTTATTTTTTTTTGTTTTTGTTTTTCGAGACAGGGTTTCTCTGTATTGTTTTGGAGGCTATCGGTCCAGCCTAGCCTCGAACTCACAGAGATCCGCCTGCCTCTGCCTCCCGAGTGCTGGGATTAAAGGCGTGCGCCACCACCGCCCGGCCCATGCCTTATTTTTAAAAAAATATTTAAATTAAAAACAATCTTATTTTACATACCAATCCCAGTTCCCTCTCCCTCATGTCCTCCCATTCCCCCCACCAACCCTCCATCCCACCCCTCATCCACTCCCCAGGGAGGCTGAGGCCTCCCATGGGGGATCATCAGAGTCTGTCACATCTGTATTTAGGCTAAGAGAGTATTCCTCCATAGGGAATGGGATCCAAAAAGCCAGTTCATGCACTAGGGATAAATATTGGTTCCACTGCTAGTGGCTCCATAGACTGTCCAAGTCACCCAACTGGCACTCATGGTGTCTTATGCAGGTTCCCCATCTGTCAGTCTGGAGTCTGTGAGCTTAGGGAGCATTTCTTAATTGCCTACAGATCTTTATGTAGGGTTGAGGCCTTGTGAGCTTTTGCCTGTCCATGTTAGCATATCTATTGATATCACCTTTTTTCAAGTCAGGTTTAGATAGTCATTCAGCCTAGTGACTTTAAAGTGGTATCTCATTGTGGGTTTGATTTGCATTTCCTTTTCTTGTGCTTATTGTCCATTTGAATACACTTTTAGATAAATATATACTCATCCTTTGCCTTCTTATAGTTGAGTGGTGGGTTCTTTATATAGTCTACATGCATCTCCCTTGTCAGATACATGCTTTCGAAATATTTTCTCCTGTTCTGTTGGTTGTGTTTTCACTTTCTTTGTTGGTGTAGTTGGAAGTACCAAGTTTAAGTGTGTGTGTGTGTGTGTGTGTGTGTGTGTGTGTGTTTGAGACAGGATCTCACTATGTGGCCTGATTGACCTGTAACTTGATTTATAGACCAGGCTTGCATTGAACTCACAAATATCCATCTGCTCTGCATCCTGATTTCTGGGATTGAAGGTGTGCACCTTCATGTCTAGTTTTTCACTTATATTTTTAGTGACATATTTATGATACCATTGCCTACTCAAAGTTCACAAAGATTGCTTACTTCTAAAAATCTTGTCACTTTATAGCTGATATTGACATCTATGATCTGCTTTGTGTTCATTTTGTATATCATGTAAAGATGGAATTCAGCTTCATTCTTTGATGCGCAATTATACAGTTGTCCCTAGAGTGTTTATTGAAATGGTGGTTTCTATCTTTAATTTGTTCTGGGAATGACCTTCATCATGTTACTCTGACTCTAGTGAGGTGACCATGTGATATTCAGCTGAGAGACTAATGTACAGATCACAGTGTGAATAGTCAGGGCCCAAACTTTCACATGAGAGTATTCTATAAAGCTTCTTGTTTTAGTTCCAAGACTAGTTTATTTTGGCATGATAGAAAAGAAGTTAGCATTCATAATTTTTCAAGACCCTGAAGAAAAGATAGAAAATGCAAAATGGTTGGCCTACAGTTCTTTCCCAGCCAGCGTTTTGAGGAATGTAAGCTCAGATTCCCTTAGACAAGTGTTGTATAGAGTTCTCACCCTCTCCCTCACTTCTTTCCCATTTACAGTGTTAGTTGCTATGTACTGTCTTTGGGAAAAATGAGAAAAAGAGTCACAATCATTTTCTGTAAGCCTTAATTCTCCAACAGAACACCAAGAAAGGCTAAAAATAAAGTAGACAAGCTGTAAAACTGTCATCATCTTTATAGAAATTAACATCAAAAATGAAACATTGTAAAAAACAAATTCAGCTTTTGGTATTGCCATTGTCCACAAAAGAAATTAGCAAGCTTGCCCAAGAAAACTGCTGAGTCCAGGTCATGTGCAATAAACAATTAATAATGTGTCATCATTAATAAGGACAGATGTGAATTTGGCTTAGAAACAATTTGGCTTAGTTGTTTCTTTGCTGCATATTTCCCGTCTATTAAAGATGAACCTTTGGAAAATGGGATTATTCATGCAGTGTGGAGACAGAGGATACCATATGACAGTGCCATGGCTCTATGCCAGCCTCTATAACTTCTACTCTTCTCTGTAAGTCCAGAATGTTCTAGCAGCTAGTATAGACTGTTTGCTTACCTGCATGATGTTTTCAATGTGGCTGTAACTTTTCTTTTTGTCCTCATGCTTGATATTTTTTGATTGTCTATGGAATTAATGGCTTGAATCCCTGATGGAAATCTTTTCTTTCTAACTGTAGAAAAGGCAATACAAATTTTGGACTTAGAAGGTGCGACCAGTTTCCTTGGAAAATAATCAAGGCCTGGGTGTAAGCGTTTCGTCGGGATGGGTCAGGACAGGATGGAACAGGAGTGGGTCAGGTATTCTGGCACTCGGGAGTCACAGAATACCCAGTGTTACACAGCTCAGGTGGAAAGGTATCCTGGAGCTCGGGAGCCAAGGATACTGAGTGTTACACAGCTCAGGTAGAAAGGTATCCTGGAGCTCGGGAGCCAAGGACCACCACGGGTTGCAGTAAGCTTGGCAGCTTACAGCCTTGCCTCAGAGAAAGGCTTCTCCGGTGTGTCAGCTCCGCTCCGGCAGGACAGGGTCTTCCAGCTGGGGATGTTCGCCTAGTGTAGCAGTTTTGCTCCGCAGGAGGTTTCTCGGGCGAAGTTGCTACAGTTCAGCTCTGCTCCTGGAGAGCCGAGAGCGGAGAGCAGGGAGCCGGGCGGGAGCAGAGTGTAACAACTCCGCTCTGCCAAGGAAGGTTTCCCGGGCAAGTGTTACAGCGCTGCTCGCTCTGCTTTGCTCTGCTCTGCCCAGGGTTGCCTCTGCTCGCTCTGCTCTGCTCTGCCCAGGGTCGCCTTTGCTCTGTCGCAGCCGCAAAAGAAGATCTTCACCCGAAGCTCATCCAAAGGTGTTTATTGGAAGACAGCTGGACCAGCCAAGCTGAACATACACAGGGTTTATATAGGGGTTCCTGGGGTTGGGGAAGTTTTTCCAGGGTAGGGATTGGTCCGATTTCAGTGCTGAGCTCAGATTGGCTAGAGCTCTGCTCCGGGATTGGTTACTTTTTTACACAGGATTAGGGTCAGATTTGGCTCTGGTTTCAGGGCCAAAGTGTGTTTCTTTCTCTGGTCCTTTTTAGCCTTTTGGCTCCAATTTTAGGGCCAGGGTACATTTCTTTCACTGACTCTGATTCCAGGGACAAAGTGTGTTCCTTTGGCACTGGTTTTAGGGTCAGGGTACATTTCTTTGGTTCTGGTTGCAGGGCCAAAGTGTGTTTCTTTGGCTCTGCTCAGGGTGTGTTTCTTTGACTGGTCCCTTTTCCCTACACTGGGGACTGGCAAAGAAGATTTGCCCTTTTCCTAAAGGCAAGATCTCATGTAGTCATGGTTGGCTCTCTACGGAGCTGAGGATAATAAACTCCTAATCCAACTGTTTACACCACCCAAATGTTGGATTGGTAGGTGCAAGCCACCATATCCAGCCTAGTATTTTTCTGATTTAGACAATCTTACTGATATTCTTTCTGGGAAGGATTTTTGCTTTGAGATAGGGTCTCATACTGTAGCACAGGCTGGCCAAGAACTCCCCATGTAGCCTAGGCTAGTCTCAAGCTCATAAAAATCCTCATGACTCAGCCATCTGAGTGCTGGTATCATAGGCATGAGCCACTATGCCTAGCTTCTATCCTTTAAAACATAATAAAATACATTGTATACATGTACAAGATTCTTAAGTAATAAATAAAAATACATTTTTCAAAAATTAGCTTTGCCACTTGAACAGAAAATACAGTTTAGAAGGGTAGGATTGGTCTGTCCTGGAAGCTAGGCGTATCATATTTTCTTCCTGTTCTGGATTTCTTTGGGATTTGCCTTTATCCATATGACTAATGGCAACTTGTCACCAACTATTCATATTTCAGGTCACACGGAAAGAGGAAAGAACAAATTGGGGAAAAGCAACTTATTGTTCAGATCTTTCTGGTCTTACTGGCTCAAAACTTAGTCACATATTCTCATTCACCTACAAAGGCAAACAGAGAAATATGATTTGATGATTAGTTTTTAACCTGTCAACTTGACATAACCTAGAACCACCTGGAATCACCTGGGCAGAGGGGCTTAAGTAAGGAAGTGTCTGAATCAGGTTGGCTTATGGGCACATGTGTGAGGGAATTGTCTTTATTTTGAATTTCTGGGAGAAGATCCAGCCCACTGTGGGCTGCCATCATTACTTGTGCCTGGGGTCCTGAGAACATGAGTAAGTCTGTATGTGTTCATTTTTCTTTGCTCTGGACTATGGGTTTGATATGCTGCTTTGAGTTTCTGCCACTGTGACTTCTATGTGATACATTATAACCTGGAGTTGCAAGCCAAATAAACCCCTTTCTTCTTTTTTTTGCTTTTTTGTTTTTTCCCAACTTTCATAACATTTTCTTTCTTTTTTAAATTTTTATTATTTATTTTTAAACTTAAATTTAAATTAGAAACAAGGTTGCTTCACAAGTCAGTTCCAGGTCCCTCTCCGTTTCCCTCCCCTCCTCCTGTGCCCTCCCCCCCAATATCCCCTCATTTCCCCAGGGAGGGTGAGGTCCTCCATGGGGTAAACCCCTTTCTTATCTGTGTCTTTTATCACAGCAGGAGTCTGAAACAATGAAAGTAGATAGGGTTCCATGTGTGCAGCTAAAATTAGGAGGTTATACAGTACTGAACACAAGAGGGCATAAGGATGGATTTTGGGGCTCAGGATGTAGCTCTGTATTGGAGAGTTTGCCTAGCATGCACATGACCCTGAGTTCAATCCCCAACACCATCAAAACTATTGTGTTGACAGTGCTACACGGATAGTGTGACATGAAGTGGGATGGAACAAAATGATTATCTGCTGAACAATTAGTCACACATTTTCCTCCTTTGAAACTGGGCCAGTTGCAGCTCAGATTGGAACACAGAGTAAAAGCTTAGGGGAATTTGTATGTGAAAACTTCAGAAGCAATTATGAGGCAAGATAAACACCTTTCCTGAACTGTTAACAGGTGTCCTGGGCCCAACATTGTGTCTGATTTAGGACCTAATCTTTGTTTACCTAGAACTCCTTTGGTTGCAAATGCAGAAGGAAAAACATAGAGTATCTTAGCATATTCTTTCTTGACCCACGAAAGACCTTAAGGAACCATACTCATTGTAATAACGTAGGGGTGGCTTGTAGAAAGCAGTGACAGGAACAGATCATAAAAGGGACTTCAGACCTTTGGGCTCCTGAAGTCTTTCTAGTCTTCTAAAAGGGTATTTGTCACTTTTTTCTATGAAGAAAGAAGTCTACCACCTTCAGCCCATAGACTGACTGCCTTGCTCTGCAGGGCCAAGGTTGAATTGGCCTATCATCCACATACCTGGGAGGGAGAAGCCACTTAGGTCAGTGGGCCCCAGCATCCATTCAAGTGTGAGACTGCAAGTGAAGGTTTCAGCAAACCAACAGGATGGCAAGGCGTCTGCTCATGAAGGTAGTGGAAGGAGATGGAGACAGTTTTGGGGAAGGAGAAGCAGTTCTAAGCTGACTCACACAGCATGGTGGTAGTTTAAGAATGGAGAGGCTTCTAGTTCTTATTGACTTCTTTTTATAAACTTTAAATTTTAGATAGAGTCACAGAAACTAACAAAATATAATACCAAGGAAGCTTGTTTATCTTTCATGCAGTTTGTCCCAATGATTACATTTTATCTAACTATAGTCAGTATAATTCTATACCATTTTGTCACATGTCATATTATATAGACTTGTGTAGTCATCACTATACTCAACATGCTGGAGTCACAACTACCTCCTATCCTCTAACATTCATAACCCCTAGAAAAAAGGTCTCTAATTTTCCATTCCTATAATTTTGTCGTTTCAAGAATGCTAGAAAAATGGAATGGTGTAGCATATGACCTTTGGGATTTGACTTTTTCCCCTCAGCATACATTTATCACATAGTACAAAAAAATCACAGTCCAGGACATTTATCCCAGAGAAAAAAATCTTTTATCCCTTAACATCTGTCCCAGGAGATCTATGTATATATCATCCAAAACTGTGACTACCATATATTGGTATATATGGATATACCATTTTGTTTAGACATTCTCCTATTAAGCAATATTTTGGTTGTGGTTAGTTGTTAAAGATATATGGATTTTAGACATAGATCTGGGGAGTTCCAGCCTACAATCCAATGGCCAGAGAGTCTGGGAAACAGAAACTTCATTTAGTGGCTGATCGAAGAAGAGGCAGACTCCCTTGGTTAAGTACTGAGCTGAACTCAAGAAAGCCAGTAACAGAGAGGGAGGACTGATGATCAAAGGGATTAAGACTGGGCTGGTTTAACCCCCAGAAACAGCTGACCAGACAAAGGTTAACTCTTGAATCCCAGGCATCAGCCTGGGAACCCAGCATGGGACTGATCAAGACCCCCTGAATCTGGGTGTCAGTGAAGAGGCCTAGGTAATCTATTGAGCCTTGGGCAGCAGATCAGTACCCATCCCAAGTATACACACGGACTTTGGACTCCCATAGAACAATGTGAGGTGCACTCTCACCCTGAACTCTAGGGGAAGGGTCTAGGCCCTGCCCTATATGAAATGACAGACTATGGACACCCCCATTGAGGGCCTCACCCTCCCTGGGGGAATGAGGGGATAACAGGGGGGGGGTGGTTGGGGGGAGGGCACGGGAGGAGGGGAGGGAAAGGGAGAGGGACCTGGAACTGACTTGTGAAGCAACCTTGTTTCTTATCTAAATTTAAACTGGAAAATAAAATAAAAAAAAAAATGATTGAAAAAAAAAAAGATCACAAATAAAGTTGCTTTCTTTGGGTTAAGCATCCTGAGCTGTGATTCTTGGATTCTTGGCTAAGTATATGTGTAGTTTGAAAAGAAACTACTAAGTTATCTTCTAGAATGGAGGTACCACATTACATTTCCACCAGCAATGTATGAGACATTGAATTTCTCCATGTTTTTGCAAGCATTTGGTGCTGTTCTTTTTTAATTTTAGTGGGTACGTAGCTCTGTGTCATTGTGATCTTAGTTTGTATTTCTCTAAAGGCTAGTGATGTTAAAAGCATTTCTTTTGTGTATCTGGCACTGCATACCCTCTGTGGTGAGAAATCTCTTCCTATCCTTTGCTGATTTTCTAAACTGATGCATTTGAGTTATTTTTTTGTGGGAAATAAGGGTTCATGTTGACTCAGAGTTTGAAGAGCTACAATATAACATGGCAGGGAGGCATGGCAGCAAGTGTGTAAAGCTGCTGCTGATGTTAACATTGGTAGATATGCAGTCACGAAGCAGAGAGACAGCTAGTGCTCTGTTTTGAGAACTGTCTATGTTCTGAATAGAAACCCATTGTTAGATTTGTTGTTTTTGTAGATCTTGTCCCACTCTGAAACTTGTCCTCTTTACAGGACGTTGTGTTTTTCTGTTTCTCTTTATTTTTTTTGTTGTGCTCTTTTAGTTGTTGATATTCAGTGTAATCTTTGTACATATATTGAGTATTATCCTGGAACATTTATAGCCTTACCAGAAATGTTAGTAATTAATGTTTTTTCAACTAAAAAGATAGTCTTTAGTTTCTATACTTCAACAATAGCTCTGTGTTCCTACGGGAACGAAAGGGTGAGTTTTACTTTATCTCAATTTATTAAAAATCCAAAACTGAGATAAATTTCATTTCAAGGATCTGAGATAGTACTTGCTCAGAAGTAGATGCTGTTCAAGATGGTACCAAAATAGCAAGATCTGTAAATATGCCATTGAAACCAAATCTATGTCTGAATACCAAATATCTCAAAGTAAAATAAAGAGTCTTCTAGAATGCTGCTGCTTTTGGAAAAAGCACTAAAATTGGACAGAGGCACAGGTTTTCTCTAATAGACATTTAAATTTAAGTTTGTCATAAAGCAAAGGAATCCATCATGTATCTAAATCCAAGCATTCTCATGTTACGTATATTAGTTATATTGGTTTTGTTTTGAAAATGGTACTTTGTAGTATTGGTTTACTTTTATTGTATTCTTGCATACATTATTCAGTAAAGAGGTTATGAATTAAAATTTACTCTTATATGTTGAGCCTAGATAACTCTATCTCACTCTCTCTTCTACACACACACACACAACACTAGGATAAAAAGGACATTTTTGAAGAGGATGTTACCTAGTGGGAGAGGAAGCAGGACAGGATAGGATATTGAATAGTGAATATTGGCCAAAATGCATGATGTATTGAATGAAAAGGTCATTATGAAACCTTTTACTTTGCACAATAAGTACACTCTAATGAAATTATTTTTTAAAAAGTAGGGGAGATGGCCTAGAAGGTAGAGCACTTGTCTTTACCCAAGTTTGAATTCTAGAATTACAACTGTAAATACAATCTCTGTTTTCTAAAACAAGCAGACTTTTGAAGCTTCTTTCTTGCTTCTATATGGCTGAAACAACTGACCTTAAACCTTACTGCAGAAGGGACTATGTATTCTACAGATTAGCAGGGTGGCTAGCATAGTATGTCCCTTCAGGAAATAGTCATCATATGTGTGTGGTAGATCTGGATTAGGACCCATTTCCCAGTGATTGAAAATAGGGTTGCTTTTCTAGGAGAGTATGAATCACATTTTTATTGTGTTTTTTTTTTGCCATGGGAATAAGAGTTTGTAAGTTATACTTATGGTGACCACATTGATTTATCATTCCCACCACGGAGAGTTTTACAAGATTAAGAGGGTACGAAGAAGACTTATGGCCAAACAGTGTAAGTGGAGACTTTAATAGACCCAAGTGCAACACATGATCTCCCTAGTTACACATGATCTCCCTAATTACACATGATTGCCATAATTACACATGATCTCCCCAGTTACACATGATCTCTCTAGTTATACATGATGGCCCTAGTTACACCTGTTCTTTGAATTTAATATTGACTTAGCTAAGGTATATTGGTACAAAATCATTCTCCATTTTCCTCAAGTGCCTCAGATTTATTCTGGTACATATTAAAATTCACATTCTTTCTCTCTACCTGTCCCCCTCTCCGTCCCTTCTCTCCCTTCTTTTCTTTCTTCCCTTCCCTCCCCCTCTCCTTACCCCTTCCCTTATAAAGAAATAAATAATTAGGCAGTTTTGCTAAATTAATATAGAAATCTTTCTTAAGAGAATATTCTGTTCTTTTCCACCAGTCTTGTCCACTGAAGTAGATTCCACTAATGTTTCCACAAAAGGTCCATTCAGCTAATAGGACTTATCAGAAAAAAATGCTTATTAAAATGTCTTGGAATAACTGGGACACAAATATTTGAAAAGGCCCAATTCACAGCCTTTATTCAAGTTGTAAAACGGGGAGTAGCTTCAGGTATAAATAATTCATCCTGATAAATTTGTTTCATTTTGGTGTGGGCATGCCTGCCTGCTGGTTTACTGGCCTGGGAATATGAGATGTTATTTTTTGGGCCCTGTAATGTTAACCTTTGTCAGTTTGGCACCTCTCTCTCATGCGTCTGAGTTCTGACTTGCAAGGAAGGGTCCAGACTTCTGTCTTTTCATCGAAATGTTTGTACTATTTTACAGGCAGTCTTCCAAACAGAAGAAGGCAATTCAGACTGCCATCCGCAAAAATAAAGAGGCCAATGCAGTGCTGGCCCGCTTGAACAGTGAACTTCAGCAGCAGCTGAAGGTAAGGAGTGGTCCCCACATTTGGATTCCCTCACTTACCCTGGTTTTGTGTGTTGATCATCAGTTCTTCATTCTTTTTGGTAAGTCCCACCTTTGTTCTCAAAGGTCTTCTAGTTGGTGGAGAATTTAAGTTTCAAGGGTTGGTTTTTGAATGCTTAGACTAAGAATAGTAACTTCAATGTGGAGACTGTATCATGTAGGAAACAAAGCCACTTACAAACTGTTTTCTTTGTTGTCCAAATCTTCTGAGTAAGATCATAATTTTTTAGATTGTCTAGGAATGATGCTACACTTTTGTGGAAGTAGGCAGCCTGGGTTAACCCTTTTTCTAGTACCTCTGAAACGATTCCATTTCACTTTCTCAAGGACATTAGCCCTGTTTTTCTCACTTGTTTCTCTCTGTCATTTCTCTTCTGCATCAGTTTCTCAAGTTGCTCTAACCATTTACCCCAAATGCGGTGACTTAATACAATAGTACTTTATTCCTCGTGGCTCTGGAGTTTGAAATCAAGGTGCCATCAAAGCTATGCTGTCTTTGAAGGCTTTAGAGATGACTCCCTTTTTACTACTTCCCAACTCCAGTGGTTTCTGGCAATCCTTGCCATTCCTTGACCTGTACATAAAAAGTTTCAATCTCTGTCTCTATTGTCACGTGGTATTCTTCTGGTATCTTGCCTGTTACATGTATATATTGTACCTTTATGATTAAGGGCATCGGTCACTGGAATTAGGGCCCAACCTATCCTAGCATGTTGTCAGCCTCACATGATTCTGTTTGTTTGTAAAATCATGTTTACAGATCCTGGGAGTTAAGACTTGAGCATGCTTTGGTGGGACATGATTTTACTGGGTCATTCTCAACCCATACATAAACAACTCCAGCATTGTTAGTTCCCCTTGGGTAATTACTGCTCCATTTCCATGGTGTCCTTCATGTTCATTTTCTTAGAAATTCTTCTCATGCACTGTTTTTACTTTTCACCTTTCTCTCTCTCTCCCACCTGAGTGTGGTCTTACTGACTTCCCACATACCTCTTATGGCCAAATTCAGTGGACTTCAGTTTGTTTAATTAATTAATTAATCAATCAAGGTTGTAGAAGAATCTACATTAATGACCATCCTTTCCTCTAAAATTACTTTTAATTCTTTTAAAAGATAGGACCTTGATATGTAGCTGAAGCTGTTCTAGAACTCAAAATCCTCTTGCCTCAACCTCCCAAGTTCTGGGGTGGCAGGTCTGCACCACTGTGCGCATCTGGAAAGAGTGTTTGTGTTGAGATGCTATGCTTTTCTCTTTTGCCTTCTACTCCACGGGTGCTGCTTTAGCATTCTCTGTTCCCTTCCATCCCCGACTTCTCTTTTATGTACCTCCCATCTCTGCCAAGATATTTAATTCAGAACTTTTAAATACATAGAAAATTGGAAGAATTGTACAGTGAATATTTGTACAAGCACTGCTTCAATCCTGTTACTAAAATTTTATTTTTTAATTTTTTATTTATTATGTATATAGTATTGTGTCTACATGTATCCCTGCAGGTCAGAAGAGGGCACCAGATCTCATTACAGATGGTTGTGAGCCATCATGTGGTTGCTGGGAATTGAACTCAGGACCTCTGGAAGAACAGCCAGTGCTCTTAACCTCTGAGCCATCTCTCCAGCCCCTAAACTTTTATTATACTTGTTTTATTATGCATGTGTCAGTTTGTCTATCTCCTATTCACATTTATTTGATTTTTGACACATACTCAAATAAATTACAAACATCTTTATACATTCTCTAAATACTTCAGCATACATATTGTTATTTAGAATTTAAGTTTTTATTTGAGACAAGGTCTCTCTACATAGTCCCTTCTCTCCTGGAACTCGCTATGTATTCAGAACAGACTAGCCTCATAGAGTTCAATTTTTTTGCAGGTTTGTTTTATGATGTGAAATTTAACATATGCAAATCTTAACTGTGTATATGCTGATCTTGTAACAAATGTATATACTTATTGAAGGCAAACTCTGTGAATTTAGAGAACATTGCAATCACCATAAGAAACTTTCTCACTTTCCCTCCTATTTTAATTCTATCCCATCACACTGCGGCCGTCATTCTGATGAATTTATATCATAGTTTTGTCTGCTCTGTAACTGTATATGACGGTATCCTACAACAAATACTTTTGCATAAAGATTTTGAGATTCATTTATTTTTTTGTATGCATGAAGAATTAGCTCCTTTCATTGCTGCCTTATACCACACTGAATCAATATGGCATGATTTCATTATCAGGCCTCTTGATTAAAAACTTGAGCTGTTAACAGTTTTAGAACATTGTGAATAAAACTGTATCGTTGAACATGTTTCTTTACTAACATTTTTACTTACTCTGATAATTTCATGCAATGTGTTTTGATCATATTCACCCCTCTCATCCCCTCATATCTTTTTTTAATAACCCACTGAGTCAGATTTGTGCTGCACCTATATTTGTGGATATGGGGCCATTCACTGCAGCTAGATGGTCAACTGAAAAGGGACCACACCCCTAAAGAACTGGACTGTCCCTTGGGTAGCAACCATTGACTGCTGATAGTTCCCCTGCCTATGGGTGGGGCTTCTGGGCTCTCCCCATCCATGCTTGAATGTCTACTGATGTGCTCTTATGCAGGCAATCATAGCTTCTGTGAGTTCACAAGGGCAGTGGCCACGTCACGCTCAGGAAACACTATTTTGCCCCAGTCCTCTTTACAACGTGTGCCTCTTAGATTCTTGCTTCCTCTCCAAATATGTTTCATTACCCTTGCAGGGAGGGGTGATGTATATGTTCCACTTATGACAGAGCACTCCACAGAAACTTTGGACATGTTTTTGTGTGGAAATATATTCTCATTTGTCCTAGAAACATGATTAGTTGATAGTATGGTGTCTTGGTGAGTTTTCCATTGCTGTGAAGAGACAGAACTACCAAGGCAACTTATAAAAGAAAGCATTTACTTGTGTGGGCTTACTGGCAGTTTGAGAGGATGAGTTTGTGACCATCATGGTGGGGAGCATGGCAGCAGGCAGAAAGGCATGGCTCTGGAGCAGCAGCTGAGAGCCTACATCTTGTCGATAAGTTGCAGGTAGAGGGAGGGAGTGGGTCTAAATGGACTTTTGGGACTCAGAACTGTTCTCCCAGTGATACACCTCCTCCAACAGGTCACTCCCCTACTCCTTCCCAAACAGTTCTACCAACTGGAGACCCAAATATATGAGCTTATAGGGGGCTATTCCTATTCAAACTACCATAGTATGTAGAAGTAGCTGATTTTATTAGAAATTGTAGCACCTTTTTAAAAACTGTGGTTATAGCATTTTATGCTCTGCCCATTAATGTGTTAGAATTTTAAATCTTTGCCAACATTTGGTGCCGTTTTTGTTGATTTTAGCTTGGCCTGTGGTAAGGTAATTTTTTCCATCTCCTTGATGACTAATTATGTGATTTATTTTTTAATGTGACTATTAACCTTTAATATATCGTATGAAGTATATTTCCAGGTGTTTTCACCAGAGGAATTTTTTGTTAATTTTGTTATTTGCTCTTGAGACAAGATCTCCCCATGTAGTTCAGTCTGGGATTGAACTCAGGATCCTCCTATCTCAGCCTGATGAGTGTTGGGATTACATGTATGTGTACCTATATCTGACTTTTTTGGCCAGTTTTTAAATTGAGATTTTATCTACCCTGATTCCCTTTGAGCTGTGGGCAGATATCTTTTTTTTACATATTTTGATTGTTAGTAGTTTGTAAGATACGTTTGTCAGTATTTCTTTGTAGTGTTTATGTTTATATCACCTATTTATGTAATAACTATATACTTTTATGAGCAGATACTTCAAATTTTCATAGAATCCAAATTTGTCATTTTTTTCATAAGCTTACTACTTTCTATGTAAGGAAACAGTATATACATAGATTATAAAATGATTCTCACATATTTTTCTTCTAACAGCTTTATTGTTTCTTCTTTTACATTTTTAAATTAAGTTTGTATGGCCTGGAGAGATGGCTCAGAGGTTAAGAGCACTGACTGCTCTTCCAAAGGTCCTTAATTCAATTCCCAGCAACCACATGGTGGCTCACAACCATCTATAATGAGATCTGGTGTCCTCTTCTGGCCTGCATACATACATGCAGGCAGAATACTGTATGCATAATAAGTAAGTCTTTAAAAAACTTAAATTTGTACATGATGTGACATTGGAGTTAGGTTCATTTACCCCCATTTTTAGTATTTCCTTAATCCGGTACCATTTGATGAAAAGACTTTTCCTCCCTTGGATCACTTTGGTGCCATTATTAGAAATCTAATGAACTATAATTGTAGGATCAGTTCTGACTTCTTAGTCTCTCTGTGCATCCTTATGCTACTATCACAGTCTTGATTGCTGTTGCCTTATACTGTCTTGAAATGTGGTAAGATAAAAATTTCAGTGTGTTCATTTTTGTGATTCCATTGGATATTGTAAGCCTTTTGTCTCATGTAAATTTGAGGATTGGTAGGAAAATACCACAAAATAAAAAATTCGCATTGAATATATCAACCAGTTTAAGGAGAGCTGACATGTCATATTGATTTTGCTAATCTGAAAGTAGAGGAGGCCGGCCCTACAACCGTTCCTCTTCTGAGATTTGAGTATGCAAGTCTTGCATATCTTTTGACAAATTGTCCAAAATTTTTGTGACATTATTACAAATTGGATTTTAAAAATAATTTCATTGTTCAGTTGAATTTGTGAAGGTCCTAGGCTAGAGGATCAATGTACAAAATAATCAATCATATTCCTGCTTATAGATCATAAATAATTGGTAATGGAATTTTCTTAAAGTACCACTTCACAATAAGTGGCCTCCTCCCCAAAATGGAATACTTTGGTACAAATCTATCAAAACACACATAAGATTTGTATGCTGGAAACTAAAAACTGCTGCTGAGAGAAGTCCAGGGAGACCTAAAGGTGCAGATATGCTTTTTTTGTATTTTTGGAAGATTCAATAGAATAGAGTTGTCAGTTTCCTCCCCAGTGATCTTTAGATTCATGACAATACCAATTAAGATCCCAGCAGGAATTTTTTATGAATACAAACAAGCTGATCCAAAAATTTCTGTGTGAGGGCCGAGGCACTTGGAATTGCTAAACCAATGTGAATAGGAAGAGCAAATGAAGAAATCATTGTCAGGCTGCTGTAATTAAGACAGTGTGGTACTGAGCATGGCACATAGATCAGAATTGTGAAATAGAGCACACAAATAAAGCCATTTGATAAAAGACAACGATACAAAATCAACCCAACCAAAAGCTGGTATCCCAACAACATGTTTAACAGTTGGTCATATGTATGTAATAAATAGGGGGTTTTGATCTAAGTCTCACCCATTGTACAAAGATGAACTTAAAATTACATGGCTCACCCATGTAAATGGAAAACATAAAGCTATAAAACATTTAGTAGGAAACAAAGGAAAAAACCCTCATGATATGAAATTAGACATGGCTTTTGTATAAAGAAACAACTAAAAGCATAATCTATAAGAAAATAACTTAGTGTATTGGCCTTCATTAAAATTAAACACTGTTGTTCTGCCAAAGACACTAGAGAATTAAGAGACAAGTTATGGATTGGCAGGAAATATTTTCAAATTACAAATTTGACAGAGAACGTGTGCTCTGATTAAAAAATAACTTTTAAAACTTAAAAATAAGAGGTCTGGGGGAAAGCCTACAACTATTATTCTACTAAAGGAACATAGCAATAAAATGACTAATAATGACATGTTGCTATACCCATAGTTCGATGTCTCACTCAGCTCTCATGAGAGAAGCTTCTTGCAGCAGATGGGAGCGAACAGAGACCCACAACTAGACAGTGTACAGAAAGTGAGAGACTTTGGAGCACTCATTCTTAAATGGGATGTCTTCATCAAGCTTCTCCCCTCCATCGCTCAGGAATCTATGTAGAAGAGGAGGTGGGAAGATTCTAAGGGAGGTGGTGGATAACTCCAAGGAAATAGCATTTTCCAGATGTAACAAGACTGATGCACACATGAACTCACAGAGACTATGACAGCACACACAGGGCCTACATTCGTCCCAGCCAGACAAAAATACCAACGTGAAAAAGGGAAAGTGAACAAAACTCTGACCTCTAATTAAGAAGCTATTTGCAATTGATGCCTGCTGGGATAGTGAAAGTCAGCTTTCTCCAATGGAGCCTCACTGGGTAAATTGACCACACTCCAGGGAAGGCCCCATGCCCAGGAGTAGTTGCTAAACATAAAATTAATTGTGTGTGTGTGCCTTTTGTTTTGTTTTCGTGTTTTTGTCTTACTGATTTCCTTTCTTTCAGCTTGTTTGTCTCGTTTGACTTTCTTTTTTTGTTCTTTTTCCTATTTTCAGAGTGAGGAAGAAGATGAAGTTGGGTTGGTAGGGCAGTGGGAAGGATCTGGAATGAGTTGGGGAGTGTAAGTAATATAATCAGAATACATTGTATGAAAACAATTTAAATAAAACTTTATAAAGTAAAAGAACTCTAAAAACCAAACATCTCACTTTAAAAACTGTCAAAGGACTGGAAGAGCTATTTCACCAAGGAGTATATAAGGATAACATATATACACATGAGATGGTAGTCTACATCATTAGCCACTTGTAAAATTACAATTTAAGCTAGGATTACATACTACTATATACTTACAGCAGAAAATAACACCATCAGTGGAAGGCAACTGGAATCTCATGCATTTTTGGTAGGACTGCAAAATGGTACCCTCACCCTGGAAAGTCAGTAATCTTTTGAAGTGATATCTATTTTAATCTCATTTTTACTTAATTTTGAAATTTTATTTGGATTTATCCCCTCATCTCTCCTGTGTGTGTGTGTGTGTGTGCGCGCGCGCGCGTGCGTGCGTGCGTGTGCGTGTGCGTGTGCGTGTGTGTGTGTGTGTGTGTGTGTGTGTGTATCAACCTCACTCATTGTTCTTTTTGTTTCTTTTCAGTTATGTTTTATTGAGACACGATCTCAGGTATCTCAGGCTGACATCAGATTCACTAATGTATTCTAGGTTGGCCTTGAACACCTTTTAATTATACTTTCTTTACCTCTTAAGTGCTGGAGTTCCAGTCACAAGTCACTATGGGCTGTTTATGTGGTGCTGGGGCTGGAACCCTTTACGGCAAGCATTCTATCAAGCAGTCTCTATTCTTTTTGTATACCACATTCACAAAACTCCTTTGCTCCCTCTGAGCCTTTGAAGTTGTCCTTTAGTCACCCTGCATATCTTCACCCCATATGTTTTAAGTGCTGCCTTCAGCTTCATTCATGTCTCTGCTCAAGTTGCATCACCTCTAAGCAACCTTCCCTAGTTCAACTTTTTCTTGCTCTCCCTTCTGTTGCTCTCCAGCACATCATCTCATTTGTTTCCTCTTTGCTCATGTTATTATCTTGCTATCCATTTGCATAGAAGCCTATTAGGGCACTGGCCTGCTCTTTCTTGGGTTTTGCTGATACCATCATAGCCAGAGCAGCATGTGACCTAGAGCTGATAGAGAAGATGGTTGCTGGGAGTATGAATGAATGAATGCACATTGAGTTCTGTACATTAGTTTTCCAATGTATGTTGGCTTTCTGGAACATCTCAGAATTGAGCCTTTACATAAGAATTCTTTCTCACCTTGGCCAATTCTACTTAAGTGCCTTTGTGTATCCTTTTTCTCTTTCAAAAACCTGTTTTAAGACTGAAAGATTGTTGGGAGCAGGGGCTGTCCCTAACACTTTGACAGGCTTTGGGGAACCTATTCCTCATACTGGGTTGCCCTACCAATCCTTAATATGAGAGGAGGGGCCTAGTCCTACCTCAGTTTGATAGGCCATGTTTTGTTGACACCCATGGGAGGCCTGCCCCTTTCTGAATGGAGACAGAGGAGGGGTGGATCGCGTGGGTAGCCACAAGGTGTTGGGGGGATGGGAGGAGATGAGAGAGGGGAAACTTCAGTCAGGATGTCAAATAAATAAATCTAAAAAGACTTAGTTTGAATTTCCAAATAGCAGATTACTGTCCATCTCTTCTTCCTTTTACACAGAAATGACTTTAAGCTAGTTGTATTATGTGCATGAGCCTGGACGAGAGACTTTGGTGGAAGGATGACCAGTGTATCTTTTTATCTTTTATCCCTAGCTCAGGAAAGAAGCCAGAGATTGTAGTTAGAAATTTAGTTGAGGTGACTCACAGTTCTGTACTGGGAGTCTGCTTTTCCTTTTAGTTCTCCCTCATTGGCTTTTTACTATTTAATGTTATTCTCCGCTGCCCATCAAAAAAGAGTGAGACAAAGGCCGGGATGCAGAGAAAAGTTGGTCAGTTACATTTCATCATTTTCAGAAAGGCATTGATAGGTTAGTGATGTCTAATCACCAGCATTGAAAATGTTGCCTTCCAGGCCACATGTCCCTGAGGGTTTGTGGGTCCAGTTCTGAATCTCCTGTGACTGTATAAAGAAATAGAGATGAACCTAAGAAATGATACCTTTTCTTTTTCTTTCCCCTGTTTTGTATGTCTTAGGAGGTTCATCAGGAACGGATTGCATTAGAAAACCAATTGGAACAACTTCGTCCAGTCACAGTGTTGTGACATCCTCCAGGCTCGAGTGACAGTGGGTGACCTTGTCTGCCAAGATCTTTCTTTTGAGTTTTGAGCCTAACTACTTGTCATAGATGTCTGAATGTCAAAAGCTGTGATTTTCTCTTTTGCCCTTATCTTATATGTTTACAGTGGTTTCAACTGCTTATTGTACTTAAAATCTTAATCATCGGCTACTTGGGAGACTGAAGCAGGAAGGCCACAAGTTCAAGGCCATCTTGAGAAGCTTATTGAGACACCGCCTGAAATTAAAAAGTAAAAAGAGAGCTAGGGACATAGCTCAGTGGTAAAGTGCTTGCCTGATACGCAAGTTTAATCCTAAGTACCATTTAAAAACTATACTTATCAGCAGAAATTATCTCCCATTTTAACCACTTTTAAGTATTTCTCCTTATTAAAATTGGTCTTCTATCAGATAACTCAGAGCATTATTTACTTAAAGAATTTATAATTTTTACAGAACCTAATAATGAAGTACTACTAGGATACTTGTTTTATTCTTGTATGTATGTTACATACAGTAGGTTAGTTTTCTGAATAATGTGGATTCCAACTAAATAGTCTTAGGCTTGATGATAATAAAAACAAAAGTTGAAATACAATTCAAGGATCAGATTTACACTGGCACTGTGCCCCCTTCCACCATATGCCAAAAATTCTTCTCTAGTGTCATTTTGATATTATATCAGCTATAAAAATATGACTGTTGTTTTCTATTAAATATCAGAATTGGTCTTTACACCTCTATGCAGTAGAGATTTGGGCAATGAACTGTTCAACTTGGCCAATCTAGGCCATCAGCCTAGATAACTCAATCCTTTTCATGTAAATTTTTAGACAAGCACAATCTACTTTGTCTTGCCTGGTCAAATTAAATAGTTTCTAGATCACTACTTTTCTCCTGCATGGGATAACATCTCTGTAAATGCATGAGCTTAGAGACCACCTATCAAATATGAGTAGCTGGACTGCTACCTATTTGTTGTTGAATCTTGGTATCCAGGCTGAGAGGGAAAGGTAATGGCTACCAACTCTATGACAATTCCTGGTTGTTGTTGTCTTTATTTTGGTCTGGATTTCGAATGTGTTGGGTCTGAAGACATAATGAAAATATGTAATCTTCCCACTGGTTTTATGACTATTTGTTCTCTGTAAAGTGTGCCCTTGGGAAGTATTGGCTTTATACACAGTTCAGGGGATCTCAGCTAACTCTAGTGGAAGTGATATAAAGCAAGCCCAAATTGCAGAACCAGTATCCTGTCGAAATTTAGTAGTATAGCACAATTGAAAGTAGGAAATGACTGACCTTTAGGGCCACAGGGTCCTTGGTTCACCAATCCTCAACAGGGCATACCAGTGTTAGCATTACTTTGAGAGACTTACAGCATGGCATACTGTCTTTTGTGCATTTTGCCAACTTAGACATTCTTTGGATAGTGGGATGTGGTGTGCACAAGGTACTTTTTGAAATGCTTTTGGGTAGATTTATAATTTGTAAGATTAAGCTGTTGATTTCAGTAGATCTGAGAGGGTTTAGTAAAAATAGGCATTTATTTAATACTTCCCTGTTGCTTTGGCAAGCTTTATCAGTAGCTTAACAACAGAAGAGAAGGGTTCAAACAGATGATGTTTTTCCAAAGAAAAACAAATTGTTGAATCTCTTCCATGCATATTTAAGGATTTGAAACTGATTTGATTTGGAAAGTCATGAAACTTGAACTATTTCTGCATTTCCCTTTCTCTTTTGGCTGCCTTTTTTGCTGTTGTTCTTGTGGTGAGGGCTTGGGAATGAATTTAACCCCTCCTAAGATTATGAATAGGTCAGTGCAAATTCCTAGGTAACTTCTTTTTCCCATATGCTGGAATGTGGAGGCTGTGACAAATTTTCAACAGTGTTCTGAATGCAGATGTTTCACAGCATGTTTGGTCTTTGGTAATTTCAATACAGAAAAGACTAACATATGCACTTTATCTCAAAATCTTCCAGTGCATATGCCCTCACTTGGGATAGCATTTCATGTCTATCCATGAGACACAATCTAAGGAATGTTAGTCTATACTGTGCATTTAAAAACACTGACTTGCTGTTTCCCTATGCAATAAATGGCACAGGGAACTGGGAGAAGAGATTGGAATTTTATTTAGTTGACTTTGTTTTCCTTAAAGGATAAAACTTGTATTGGACAATCAAGGCCCTCAGAGTTTCACAGCCTCACCAGTATATTTCTTATGCTGGGGATCAAACCCAGGACATCATTAATTCTAGGCAAATTCTGGGTCACACCCACAGCCCATCACCAATATTTTCATTTAGGCAGTGTATTAAAGCACCCACCAATAACACACACACACACACACACACACACACACACACACACACAGCACAAGCACACAGAGTATTCTTAGCTGGACTTAATTTTGATCCGTTTATTAGTTGCTTAGAATTATATTTTTAAAAGGAAACATTTGTGTTTCTATCTAAATACATATAATTATATGACTAGTATTCATCCTTTATTTCTGTGTTTTCTTAGAATGTGCACTTTTAGGGTTACAATACCTGATACTGTTTTTCAGAGTCTTTAATATGATATAGGAAGGCAAGCACATTGAAATCACCTATAAAACTGCTCTAGAGTTAATCACTGTCTTTTGCAAAAGAAGCTTCTCTGATGAGGGATGAGAAGTACAGATTTGCTAGTTGGGCAGAACTGTACAGAATGAAGGTTAACATGTCTCCATTGATGGGGGTTTAAATGCCTTGTGGCTCAATGGTCTTACTGCATGGGGATCCTCCAGTTCTACAGATGAAAGCACAGTAGGAACTGATCATGGGCATATTGGGGTCTTTAGCATCTCTTGCAAGTGGCATATAGCATATGGCCAATTTCAATCCATAGACCTAAAGCAAAACCCAAATGGTAACTAGCAAAAATGGATGTAATGTGATAATCAAGACAGATATTTGCTCTAGTTGGAAAGATCTAAGCACTTTGTAAGTATCAGACAACTGTTTGGTACTAATTGAGAAAGGAGTCAGCTGTGCCCATGTGAACATTAGAGCTAGGCAGGGCCAGTGTTTCTCTCCTATCGCTAGCATGGGAAATTATAACCCTAAGAACTGGGAGCTCTTGGCCAAGGAAGCCACAGAAATAGATAGCTTGTGGTAGAGTTGGGATGCTAGCCTGATTTTATAGATTCCAACCTAGTTCTCTGTCAATCTTAAAAATAGAGTAGAAAGCCTGTTCTATTTATCATGTTGAATTTTATTGCCTTAACTGGTCTTTAAGTATGAAAGCATCTTCTAAGGAGCTTTAGGTCTAGACATTTCTCTCAAATTTAAGTAAAAACATAAAATTTGAGGGAAATAATATTACTAAACCATTCTAATGCCTCAACTTTGATGATGCAGTATGTTACTTTAAATCTTGGCAGAACTTTCGACAGCTATTGCTTTGAATAGATTCCAGTCCAATAATCCTGTGGGCATTTGCTTTCTCAAATATACTACTGTGATAAAAAGTGAACTCAATATGTAGTAGCTTGTAGTTTCTCCAGTATATCTTTGACTGCTTGGGTCACAAATATTATATTTTAGCACATTTTAGGGATAAGTAATCAAAACACATGAACTTTTCTTTTGACTTCCTACCAGTGTTGGGACTATTGTAAAATATTTTTTCTTTAGCTGTGGTTTAGTTGTATAGTATTTCTAGACGTTTGTCTGTGTCCCGAATGGTCTCATAACTGTGGATATAATAGCTACATAATTATAATATCACTTACACAGTGTCTGGAATTGATGTGATGCTTGCAAATGTCTTTTTCTAAGCAGTAGTAAGAGAGAGCTCAATTATAGTATTAACACCTTAAAACTAAAACATTTGTTCAACACAAACTACAGTCACACTTCTGACTAGATATCATCAAGGCAGTGAGGTTTTACAAATGTAAAAACAATTTGCCATCCCAGCACAAGCAGATTGCCCCATGTGACTGACAAGGAGGCTCATTGGGTTGTGGTTTGAACACTGGGTGTAAAGAAAAAGAAGTAGTGGCTAAAGAAATCTCTCCCTCTCACTAAATACAACACGAGTGACTCTCTTTTCTCTTTCCAGCTGATTAATTCTATTTCAAGTGCTCCCTTAAAACTCAGACTTCAACAGATCAGTTGACTTTCCACTCTAGTTATGGGTGTTATAGCTTTTTTGTGTCATGACTCAGTGTGATTCAAGTTCCTAGTAAGAAGTGATCTGGATGTGTGCAATTCTCAGCCTGCACGTTTTGCTTCTCTTTCAGCATGGGCTGATGGAGACAGCCCACTAACACAGACTGGTCACTGTGATGGCAATTTGAATAAATGTTACTGTGGGCCATTCTGCTTTGCTTTTTTGTGAAGAGAAATACATCTGATTATATGAACCTCTCAAGAATAGCAGACAAGGAGGAACAAACTTTAAAGAGAGCATGCAGATTCTGAGAGCGCCTGCCCAAACCCAAACAGGCTTTAAGAAGAAGTCTTATACATATGCTTGAAGCAACCACTATTTGCTAATAAGCTGGACATCCCAGGTATAGTTAGTTCTAGGCTTGTAGGATTATTTCCTGCTTTGACTAAACACACATGTGGTAAAGGGCACATGGAAAACACTGCATGTTGCAGTTGTTGGTACCCAACTCTGTCTGCAGAAGTCTAGCCTTGCTGGCAACTATTGGAGATGGCTTAGTTTTCATGTTATGTGATTCTTCCTATTTTGCTCCTACCTAATGTCATGGCTGTGGGAAGCTAGCAACACTAGGTTTATGACTCTGAAGACCAGAGGACAACAGGTTTTATGAGGGCTTAAATTGGGATTCGAGGACTACAGTAAGGAAACACTCAGGTACCAGGTTCATAGCAGTCTGGGATGTTAGGACTAGATCCTAAAGTTCTTTCAGGGAGCTCTGTCATGAGACTGAACACAGTACCCATCATATGCCCTCTTTGATCAACTTTTTGTTTCAAGTCAACTTATATGACAGCTTCCTCTGCATCTATCTTGGGAAGAAGGGATACCCTCTTCTTTAGAACTAGAACTGCCATTCTTAGCACAAGTAAGGTATATAAGTGAGCCAGAGGCAAAAAGAGCCATTTTAGTCTTCATAGTTATCAGCTAAAAGAGATAATGAGCTGACTGTCTATTTTAACCTCGAAGGTAAAAATGCATATTATATTTTTTCACTACAGGTATATGTAACAGTAAAATGTGTAACAGCAAAGTATATATTTGATGCTTTCTGTCTTTTCATGATATTGTGCTAACATGTTGTGCTAACATTTAACTCAGCTAGAGTCTCATTCATTTGCTAAGCTTTGAGAACATTCTGTGTATTTACCTTAAACATAAATAAATCCCTGAGAGTGTCCTATATTTGGATTGTGATTTGAAGACTCATGCTAACTTTACTGCCTCTTTTTCACACTTGTTGAAAAATCTGGGAAGAACATAGTAAGTTAAGGGAAAATACACATGATGTGAAACTGGGGTGCTATGTTAAAAATAAATGCATTATAACTAAGTGGTTTCTATGGTGTTTTAGTGTCAGTATTTTGTGGTTTCCATTTGGTCTTGTGTGCACTGAAATTGGGCAACGTGAAAGGAGTGGGAGGTGCTTTCCATTGAAATTAAAGTTTGAGGTTTAGTTGTTTTACTTCTGATACTTTAACTATAGGTTCTTCAGTATTTGTAAACACTTAGTAGTCATGGGACATCAGGGCAGATGCAATGTGGACTTTAACGACCTACTGACTGGAAATTGGACTCATTGTGGGCCCAGATTACTTGCTTTACCTCTTTAGTGTTCTTTTAGTTTGTGAATATTCCTCACATGGGTATATTCCACCACTTTTGAGACTGAGGCAGGAGGATTACAAGTTATTGACCAGCCTGAGCTACATAGTGAGTTAAAGGTCAGAGTAAGCTATATAGTGAAACCATGTCTCAAAACCAAAACAATAAATAATAAACAATGACAACAAAGAGTGTTTCATCATGGTGTCCTTAGCTGGAAAGGGAATTGTTTTACTTTTCTTTTTGCTGTGATGAAATACCTTGACAAAAGCAATTTAAGAGAGAAAGGGCTTGTTCTGTCCCACAGTCCATCATGGCAGAGAAATCAGGGTGGCAGGAGCTTGGATGTTGCATCCAAAGATGAATGTATGCTGCTGTTTCCTTTCTCCATTCATTCAGTTAGGTGCCATCCTCAGCTGGAGGGCTCTGCCCATTGCAATTAATGTGATCAAGATCATTCCCCAGACATGCCCAGGTGATTCTAGATTTTGTCAAGTTAACAATGCTAACCATCACACGAGTGATGGAGAATAATGAGGAACAGTTGTCCCCACATCCTGACCAAATTCTCAGTTGTAACTTCTTACCTTTAAAAGTGTGTATAATTAGCCAGGCATTGGTGGCGCATGCCTTTAATCCCAGCACTTGGGAGGCAGAGGCAGGCGGCTCTCTGTGAGTTCGAGGCCAGCCTGGTCTACAAGAGCTAGTTCCAGGACAGCCCCCAAAGCAATACAGAGAAACCCTGTTTCGAAAAACTGAAAAAAAAGTGTGTAATTTTAGGAGACACAAGTCTATTGTTTGGATTTTCTGCTGTGTTATAGTGCCCATCTATAATTATTTGGGCATGTATTAAAGGCTTGATCCCAGGCCATTGGTACCATTTTGGGATATTCAGAGGACTTTAGGAAGAGGCTTGCTCTTGATGTCTTGTCTTAGGGTTTCTATTGCTGTGAAGAGACACCATGACCACCGGTAGCTATTATAAACGGAAGCATTAAATCGGGGCTGGCTTACAGGTCAGAGGTTTAGTTCATTATTGTCATGGCAGGAAGCATGGCAGCATGCAGGCAGACATGGGGCTGGAGAAGTAGCTGAGAGTCTTACATCTTGCAGGCAATAGGAAAATGGTCTAAAAGTCACACCGAGGGAAGCTTGGTCAAGAGACCTCAAAGCCCGCCCCACAGTGACACACTTCCTTCAACAATTCCACACCTGCTCCTAAGTCACACCTCCCAATAGTGTCAGTACTTATGAGCTTATGGGGACATTTTCATTCAAACCGCCACAGGGCTGTAACCTGTCTCCCTGTTTTCTGTTTGCCACAATGTGAGCTGTTTTATCACACCCTCCTTTCCATGAAACACTGAAATGTTTATAACTGTGAACCAACATGTAACTTTCTCTTGTTTATTTAAGGTCAATTTTGTCATAGCGATGAAAGTTCACCACACTGTCCATGAATTTGTTCTGTGTGCTGACCTGCCTTCTCTAGATCATTTGCTCTGCCTTTATTGTACAATCAAGTGCTGGCTCTCGAGCTAGCACTGAGACCAGAATGGCAAATCTGTTGTTCAAGAAGCTCAGAGATCAATAGGTTGGGGAACTATAGATGAGCAGAGTGCTAATATTCAGGAAGTGAGTTGTGATTCCCCCATTTTCTATTTTCTGCTCTCTATAAAGTACTTTATTCAAAAACTGCAAACTAGTGTTTCTAACAAAACCTATACCTGTTAGTTTGATTACATATATATCAGAGTCTAAGACACAAGAGAATAAACCTTTTCTAGGCAGAAACCCTATGTGAGGTTTGTTTTGTTCCATCCTCAACCCCTTTATTAAGGTGGTGGTATTAGGAGCCTGTTATGATTGAGGACTGTAGAGCTCTCTTTTTGTCACGAAGACTATCAATGTGAAGAAATAAAGTGTTGGGAAATGAAGCTGAAATATTGTTACTTTTGAATAAGAGTGCTTAGTGAGTTTATTTAACAATTTGAAGAAATCCCCAAACCTCTCCCAGAAAATGCTCTAATTAGAACATCTCCATGGTCCAAGAGGCTTGTCATAATGGCTTGCAACTGTGAGATGTTCTAGGAGTGGGGACAGTGGTATTTACAGGCATCTGAGGGATGCTTTCCTCATAGCATTTTCCTTTTAAACCCAGAAGGAAAGGCATTAAATTGTACCCCACACAGACCTTATTTCACTTTCCCTGAAGTTCTCTTAGCAGATTGGGTAGAAGGAATTGGCACAGAAACTGGAAACTTGAAGATTCAGCTGTGAGGATTCTGTGTCATCACCAGTAGAGATTATGAATTATATACACACACATGCAGAAACAGCCAGAGCAGTTGTTTACAGCATAGACCAGCAAGAATGTTTTGGAGAGAGGGGTATGTGATCATTGATGTTTGGAATCATGAAAGACTTCATGTGATAAGAACAGCTGGCTTTTAGTCTGTTTTATTGCTTTTAAGTTTTCTAAAGAGACTGTACCTCTTGTTCCTGTAACTTGGCCTGACTACTTCCATCTTTGATACAGCATTATAGAATAGACTACATGCCTTCACTCTTGTATTGAACTTAATCAAAACTACAAGGCTTAAGGAAAGCCAAGGGGAAGAAAGATAATGCTCATGGAATAAAAGAAAGCAAATAAATTAAATGCAGACACAGAGAACTGTGATGCAGATTCTTTGATATTCAAATGAGATCAGTTTGAACTTCAACCCATGTGTGTTGAGAGCATGTATTCTGGTCTCCCTGGAGTTTCTGAGATACAGGTGATGGTGGAGAGATTACTGCTTTGTCCTTGTTTCTTCTGGGTCTTAGTGGGATCCTAGAAATTAGTTTTATACATTGATTATCTACGATATATACACCAGGCATTCGTATGTATGTGGAGGACGAGGCAAAATAGAAGAGGCAGCATTTATAGAATATTTAGGATCATAAGAACTTTGAACACTGTACAACTCCAGTGGACATTTTTCATGTTTTAGTCTATATGAAAGACACCCCTTAGAGTTTGTAATGCACTGGACTTTGAAGGGCCTCTAGCCAGCATGAGCATGGCAAACAGGGCTCTGGCAGGCCTTGTCCTCCCCATCCCCTCTTCCTTGTGAAATACCTTAGGTTACATTCCTAAAGCTAACCACTAAAGTCTATTCCCTTATTTAGCTACTTCCTCCTCCTGAGGCTTACTACCAAGGTCCAGCTATCAAAGTATTGAAGTCCAGCAATCAGAAGTCCCCTTGGCTTACCTAACTAACCTGTCCAATCAAAATTAAAAACCTCACCCTAACACAGGATTTCTCCCTTCACCCTTATAAACTGCAATTTGCCTGTGGGCCACGTCTGTCTCCTCTCTATCCAGAGGCAGTCCTTTGTCCCTCTGAGACATTATCCCCTCTGTTCCTTTCTCCTTCTCCCTTGTCCTCTATCTCCTGTCTTTGTCTCTTATTCCCTACCCTTTGTCCCTCTGGGGCAAATAAATCTCCTTTGTGCTGAGACCTTGGTCTTGGGGGACTCTTATACTGACTTCAAGATCCCTATCTGTTTCCCCACACCTCATTCACTCTTCCCCTTACCAAACTGTACCCACTTCCCTTTCTGTAGATCTGCTGTTCTGACACTGCTGGCTAAGGGAAGGTGGGGAGGTGGGAACTCTGGTATCCTGTTTCTACGTGTAGTCTAATAGTTTGCAGCTGGATGTAATTCTGCTGCTGATGACCCCATGGACATTTGGCAGTGTCTGGAGATGGTTTTAACTGCCATAACCTAGGGATGCTACTGGCATAGTAGCATAGTGTATATAGTGTGGGGATTTGTTAAACTTCCTACAGTGTACAGGATATCCCACCCCCCAACAACAAAGAATGACTTGTCCCCAAATAACCAGCAGTGCTAAAGTTGAGAAATCCTGTTCCAAGGAGCCCATTGAGCTTCTCTGTATATGGAAGTTTCTGTCCCACCTGGTCCTGCAGCTGTTCAGTCCCAAATAAATACACAGAGGCTTATATTAATTATAAACCATTTGGCCAATGGCTCAGGCTTCTTTTTGGCTAGCTCCCTCCCTTAGTTGTTAACCCATTTATATTAATCTGTGTATCTCCATGTGGTCTTGGCTTAGTAGTGAAGTCCGGGTGTCTTTCTTCCTCAGCAGCTACATGGCGTCTCCCTGAAGACTCACTCTCTCTGTTTCTTTTCCCAGAATTCTCCTGGTCTGGTAGCCCCACCTATACTTCCTGCCTGCTACATCCTGCCTGTACATTGGTCGAAACGGCTTTATTCATCAACCAATAAGAGAAACATGTATTCACAGCATTCAGAAGGACATCCCCCATCACTTCTCTCCATTTCTCAATATTATTTAGAACAAATTATTCCCCTCCTCAGCACTGCCATGGGTACTTCCTCAAACAGACAAAATTACATTAAAAGGCTATGCTAAATTAGTTCATTAATTCAAATACAAAGGAATGAAATGAATTGGATAAGGTGAGAAGTGGCACTGGTTCATGTGTTTCAGTGTTAGGAAGCAACAGGAAATGATGGGGACAGTGGTGGTGCAGCTGTCTACTCTGTCTATAGACCGTACCAATGTTATTTATTGTCATACAGGTTGCCATGTCACTATGTTTCTGATTCTTGATGAGACTCAACATCTCATCTCCGTCATCCCTTAGCAAGTCCGTTTGTGTTAATTTACTTTTTTGATGAGTTATAACTTACATGCACAAATTTTAAGTGTTCAGTCCAATGAACTGGAGGACTTAGGCAATCTGACTTTAGTATTTACTATAAACTACAGCAAATAAGGTAGTGACACACACATGTTTAGAAATGATAAGTAGATTAATGGAAAGAATACAGACCTTCACACGATATAGTTTCTTGATTTATAATTTAAAAAGCCATAATTCAGTGATGGAAAAGATTTTCTTTTCAATAAATGGTGGTGGAACAATTGAATATCCAGATTAAAAAAAAGAATCCCTACCATGCACACATTTATTATATTTTATTATATTATTACTATTCTATTTTTAATTTAAATATATCTTGATCATATTCTTACCCTCAAATATATTACAGATTCTCACACCACTCTACATGCCCAACTTTTTTTCTTCTCAACAAACAAAAACCCAGTACAACATCAACCTCCCAAACAAGAAACAAAAATAAAACACCCCCGAAAAACAGAACAAAGCGACAACCTCCCCCACCAAACTGTAATCAAATAAAAGTATGCGCACGCGCGCACACACACATACACACACACACACACACACACACACACACACAAAGGAAAAGAAAAACAACCTACTAAGATAATTATATGTTGGACAACTACCGAGCATGAGGCCTGCCCTAGAGTGGTTGATATACCCAGTATCACTGCAGAGATTAGAGAAAACTGATTTATACTCTCCTATCAGGTGTAAATGATAGTTCAGTTGTGAACCTTTACTCTAGTGGCTAGGTTTTCTTTCTTCCTTTCATTCATTCATTTGTTAAAAATATAACAATAAGTATAAAATAAAAACTATAACATCAAAGTTGAATGAGACAAACCAACGAGGGAAAAGAGCCCAAGAGAAGGCACAAGTGTCAGAGACCCACTAGTTTGCACACTCAGGAATCCCATAAAACACTGAACTGGAAGCCATAATATACATTTAGAGGACCTTGTGTGGACAGGGCCTGTGCCATGCTCACAATTTAATTCAATATGTAGTTGGGTCTGAATATAAAAGGCCAAACAAATCTCTAGAAGAAAGTATAAGATAATATCTTCATGGATTTTGTAAGGGACTTTAAGAACAGAGTTTGCAGAGCGTACTGCCTGTGAAAGAAAAGATTGATAAATTGGACTTTATTAAAGCTGAGGACTTTGGTTTACAAGAACCTATGACTAAGAGAGCTTTGGCAAGCTGCAAAACAGTAGAACTTCTTTGCAATACATCTGTCAAAGGATACTTGCTTATTTTTTTCTGTGTTGGCAACTATTTCTAATTTAAAGCACTGAGGGGAGAGAAACCTCTGTTGAGGCCAAACAAAACAAGCCTCTGAGCCAGATCTGGCCCACACATTGCCAGTCTGCTGCCTCACCGTGGGCAGTGCTAGGGAATGTAGATGCTTTACCTTTCCTGTATTTTCTTGTTCTTCCCTTGAGCAGCCTCTCTGAAGGAGAAGAAACAAAGACGATGTCTAGTTCTCAGCAGCAAGAATGTCTTTCTCATTGGATGGCAGAATGGCTGTTATAGGTCGTGAGGTTAGGTTTTAAATAAATAGCACCTTTCTGCTGATAGACACAGAGATTAAAGAAAATATGACTTTTTAATCAACTTTTGTCACTAGCTGATTTTCTTGTCTCCTTACTTTCTGGAACTCTACAATTCTTAGTATCCATGCATGATAGTTTATAGAGTACTGGAAGCTCAGCTTCATGCTGCAGTGAGACAGAAAAGACGCAAAAGACCAAGGTTAAACTTACAGCGTTCGGAGCCCATTAGTGTCCAATTTCTTTACTTTGTACATTCCAAACCACGAATTTCATTCCCCCCTTACTTCTTTCCAACACTACTCGTTCTTAATTCTATTGGAGTTTAGAGAGGTAGAGGATAGTTTCTTCTTGTCATCATCTTCCAACACCATTGAGTAAGAGAAGGTGGTCTGATGGATGGTGTGCTCCTAGAATTGCATATCAGTTAAAAGTATAGGTGCTCAACTTAGAATTCATGGATTTAAATCTTGCCTTTAATCTTTTTCAGTCTTGGGCACAAATTCTTCTCTCTGCCTCAATCCCTCATCTATAAGTCTCTAATAATAGTATATGTGTATCAGTTGCAATGGTGCCAAGCAATTGCTAAACTTGTTCACTAAAGTGAAAACTGACTTTTGGCTGGTTGTCTGTCAGGTCTTGTTATTGTGCCAAGCCTTAGGAAACAGAATACAAAGGGGCCTTTGTCTCAGAGACCACCAGCCCCCTCTTGATTTCAAGAGAGGCAAACAACTTTACCAAAATATCCCTCTCTTTCCTTGAATTGGCTAACATGGGGCCACTGGCTGGATTGATGGCATTCTTCTTATAGCATGTGGTCATGGCTAAAGTTCAAAGCCACTCAGAAGACTAAAATCATTTGGGGAGAATATATTCTCTTAAAAGTTGAAACTAGAATTACAGTGTTGATGAGGAAACCTTGATACCCAAGAAGTGAACTAATTTATTCATGACATGGCAGTATGCTAAAAACAAGTCATTAAATGAGGGCTCCTAAAGATCGAGGAGAATTATAAATCACCTCAGATAAAAGTCTGAATACCACAAAGAAGCAGTAGAGATCTATTCTTGGGAACTGCTGCTAGGAAGTATGCAACCTATTTTTAGAAATGAGTGAAGGGGTGGTAGACAGCCTGGAAGAACTGTGGCGGAATGATGTGGAAAGTGGTACTTCTGAGATCAACTGGGATATTTAGTCGAGGAGATTTTCAAATACAATGTTGGAAGTACACCTTGATTTCTTCTTTGATAGTAAGAAGTGAGAGGACAGGTAGAAATGAGGGAAAAATCTTAAACAAAAAGGAACCTGATGATGAGGGAAGTTCTAACCCCTTCTAGACTACAGAGGCCAGTACTGTCAGTCAAGGACTATGAAGTGATGAAGGGTGTGATTCACAGGCACCTTTCCAAATGAGGAAGGGCACTGTTCCTCAGCCATTTAGCAGAGGTTGGAAATGGAAAATTGACTAGATGAAAAATGTTTGTGGATCTGGCTACTCATAGATTTCACTGAGTTCTTGACAATTTCACATCAGCAGAGACAATGAAATGAAAAGGGCTGATGCTCAGGCATAAACATGGACCAGTGTTCATGAAAAAGGAAGGATGACATAAGAAGGGAATCAAGAGTCCAGAGAGAGCCTGGAAGGCAAGTTGAAAGCCAACTGAGGCCTCCTTCAAAACCTTGAAACATAAGGAAATTGGTTGGATTTTAAAATGTTTTGGAACGATGATTCACTTTTTACTGTTTGTGTCTCATTTTTTGAAGCATAATTGTACACAGATTTTATGCTTTGCCCATCCTTCCATCGTGTATTGAAAACAGGGGAGGTGTTTCTTTAGTTTTCCACATCCACAGATGGAGAGGAATTTCGTTCTGAAGTTGAGCCTTATCTGTACATGATTTAGATGATACAAATGGTAAGACATGGTACTTTTGAACTACTAAAATTCAAAGGAGACTTCTGGATTTTATTTTGCTGTAAAGAGAATGAGGTCTCTGGGAACCTTAGGTTGGGGTAAATATGCTGTATGTATGGAATGGACTGGAATCATAGGATGCTCCGGGGGACAGACTGTGGTGAGCAGAACTTGTGCTCTCCTAATCTCCACTCTTATATTGTGTTCTTATGGCAAAGAGACTTCACAGATATAATTGAAGTTAGTGATCATTTAACCATAAAATTGGGGGATTATCCTGGGTTATTAGTATAATCACATGATCCTTTAAAGGAGACAGATGGGAAGAGTGGAAGCCTGAGAAGACAGGGAAGCAATGTGATGAGGAATGCAGGGCAGCCATAAAGAACTGAGAGAATCTCCTAGCTGACAGCAAGAAAGGAAATGGGCCCTGAGCCCCATAGCCACAAATTACTGACTTCTGTCAAACACCTGATTGTTGATTGCATGGAAGCTGGTTTCACCCCAAAGCTTCCAGAAAGGATTGTGTTATTGTCAACACCTTGATCTTTATTTTTGCTTGTTTTCTGGTTGGTTTTTTTTTTTTGAGAAACCCCGAAGAAGGGACTCAACTGAGCCATTTCATACGTGAAACTAGTAAGACTAAATTTCTATTGTTTAAGCCTCTCTGTTTCGACAGTTTGTTATAACAACAATAGAAAACCTAATCAACTAATAGAAAGTTTCAGTTTCAGTTTCCAACATTGTGTCTACCAAGAATTTGCTGGGCCTGGAATAGGACAGGGTCGGGGGCAGGAGAAAAAAAATAAAAGGCCTTTTCTGACCTCTGTGGGCATTCATGTTTTTCATGAAAGATTGTCTTTTGGAAAATGAAAAAAAAGTCAAAGAGGTTCAATGAGTGCTTCTGCTGGGTTTGTAGAGGACATTCTGTTCTTTGCTATATCCATCCTGCAAGGCAATTATTTCCTCCCCAGTTTATGAGCCTAGCCATGAAAGCAACCTTTTGTAGAAGAGCTACAGAGAGATGCTATACTAGTGAGGTTAGGAAAAGGAGAGAGCCAGCCTGGACTGGGAGTGTGGGGGATGGAGTGGAGAGTCCTTTAGAGGACGAGCAGGAGGCTAAATGCCGCCAGCTGGGTCCCAGATGTCCACAACAGAACAGAAAAACAAGAGCAATCAATCTGGGTTGAGAAGACCTGGACTCTAGTCCTGGATGCTGCTTTCTAAGCTGTGGCTCTGTGAATAGCATTCCTCTTAACTTCTCCTTGACATCCTATCATTAAGGGTGGATAAGGAGAACACCCATATTGAGGAATGGCCACGCCAGTTCAATAATAGGCTTGTACATGGAGGCATTCTGTCGACTGTGCAGCATCCCTTAAGTCATAGCCGGAACTTGGTATGCCTATTACAATCAAATCAGCTAATATTGACTGTTGAAAATGCAAAGGAGAACTTGTTTTGGCTCCTGATGGACAGCAGGTTTGGTTGCTCACGTGGGACCCCTGGCTCTCAACCATGGATTAAGTGTTCCCAGGGATTTCTAACACCTTCATAGCTGTAGTATTTAGTTTTTTTGTTTTTGTTTTTTCGAGACAGGGTTTCTCTGTATTGTTTTGGAGGCTGTCCTGGCACTCGCTCTGTAGACCAGGCTGGTCTCAAACTCACAGAGATCCTTCTGCCTCTGCCTCCTGAGTGCTGGGGTTAAAGGCGTGAGCCATCAATGCCTGGCGGCTTAGCTGTAGCATTTAGGAGGAGCTGGATGTGGCACACTGCTTTTCTGCCTCATTCCCATGTCCAACTAGGTAGTTTTCCTGGGAGATGCATCAGAGAACGTTGAGATGCAATTATGTTGAGTAATTCATGGCATTAGGACTTACGAATTATTTTTGTTACCATTGAAAGAAACAGGCATTTAAGAGCATGTTGCAAGGTATATGCCTGTATTTGTGCATGTTCGTGAGTACATATATTCATATGCCCTACATGTGGTGATAGGGTAGGAAAAGACTTCCAATAACACATAGAGAAACATTAAAATTAACTATAGCACTCCATTCCATTGAGAGTCAGGTCCATTCTGATTGTGGAGTCTCAAGGACATATGGGTTATAAATAAGGTGTGGAGAGAATGGAGCTCTGTTCTTTCCTGTTAATTTATGCAAGACCTGAAATATTTAGGTCCTGCAAACAGAAAGATTCACAGGGCCTGACTTTTGAAACACCAAGGGTGATACTTGTCTGCTGTCTGCCAAGTAGGTGAGTTTTTTGTTTTGTGTTTTAGTATCTATCTATCTATCTATCTATCTATCTATCTATCTATCTTTTTATTGAAAATAGTTTCTTCTCTCATATAATACACCCCAATCACAGTTACCCCTCCCTGTTCTCCTCCTAGCCCCTCTTACCTCCTCTGTCCCCCAGATTTACTCCCCCTCCATTTCCTCTTCAGAAAAGAACAGGCCTCCAAGTGATGACAACAACAAGGCAAAACAAGATACATAATAAGACATGGCAAAAGTCCTCATACTGAAGCTGGACAAGGTAACCCAATAGAAGGAAAAGGGTTCCAAGAGCAGGCAAAAGAGTCAGAGACCCCCCTGGTCCCACTGTTAGGAGTTTCACAAAAATACCAAGCTACATGACTATAACATATATGCAGAGGACATAGATTAGACCCATGCAGGCTCCATGATTGCCATTTCAGTCTCTATGAGCCCCTATGAGCCTTGATTAGTTGATTTGGTGAGCCATGTTCTCATGGTGTCCTCTGGCCCCTCTGACTGGTAGGAGTGTTTTTAAAGGGTATGGTGCCTGAAATTTTTAGAAGACTATCTGGAATCATTGAGAGAAATTTGCAGAAGCCTGAGGGGTTCCAAGAAGTAAAAATAGATAAAACAACAGAAAAACATTTGACAAATCATCTTCTCTAAGACTTCTTAATAAGATGTTTATTATCCTACAAAACAAACAGAACTGGAGGTGGGGTAGCTCAATGGCAGAATAGTGAGCTTAGCATGTGCAAGGTCTTCGGTTTAATCCTTAACACAAAGGAAGTTATGAAGAGTGGCTTGTATTCAATTTAATAAAATGGTTTGACGACCTACCTGGAATCTAGGTGACTTCCACCTTTTTTTGCACTGCTGTCTTACAAAGTTTTCATCCAGAAAAGTCATGCTTTTCTGGATGAACTACTTTCCAATTTCCATCTAAGTTTTCAGTCATTCAAATAAGTGCCAAGAAAAAGTGATTTGCAGTGTATCAGCTGGTACATTTCCCATGATTGCTGTCTCTCTAGGTTTTAGTTTAGTTTGGTCATAGGAGAGATGGCCAGAGGGTTGAATTAGGAGTAAAGCAGTGAGAAGTCAGCGTGCCTTCAGGAGATCAGGGTAGATCAGTCCTTGTTATAGCTTAAGCACATTTTTATTTAAATTAGAGACAAGCTTGCTTCACCTATCAATCCCAGTTCTCCCTTCCCTCCTCCCTTCCCCCTCCAGCCCCCCAACTCCCCACCCAATCCCAGCTCCTTTCCCCAGGGAGGGTGAGGCCCTCCATGGGGGATCTCCAAAGTCTATCATATCATCCAGGGCAGGGACTAGTCCCTCCCCCAAGAGTCCAGGCTGAGAGAGCATCCCTCATTGTGGAATGGGCTCCCAAAGTCCATTTGTGTGCCTGGGATAAATAGTGTTCTAATACCCAAGGTCCCATAGATTGCCAAGGCATCCTCACTGACACCCAAATTTAGGAGGTCTGGATAAGTCCTGTGCTGGCCTCTCAGCCAACAATCTGGGGTTCATGAGCTCCCCCTTGTTCAGGTCAACTGTTTGTGTGAGTTTCACCAGCCTAGTCTTGACCACTTTGCTTCATCACTCCTCCCTCTCTGCAACTGGGTTCCAGGAGTTCAGTTCAGTGTTTAGCTGTGGGTGTCTGCCTCTGCTTTAATCAGGCACTAAATGAAGGCTCATGTTTGTCTTTTGTGACTGGGTTACCTCACTCAGGATGGTTTCTTCTAGTTCCATCCATTTGCCTGAGAGTTTCAGGATTCCATTTTTTTTTCTGCTGAGTAGTATTCCATTGTGTAAATGTACCACATTTTCTCTATCCACTCTTCAGTTGAGGGGCATCTAGATTGCTTACAGATTCTGGCTATTACAAGTAATGCTGCTATGAATATACTGTACCAGATGTCCTTGTTGTATGAATTTGCATCTTTTGGGTATATGCCTAAGAGTGGAATTTGTGAATCTTGTGATAGATTGATTCCCATTTTCCTGAGGAATCTCTATACTGGTTTCCAAAGTGGCTATATGAGTTGGCACTCCCACCAGCAGTGGAGGAGTGTTCCCCATTCTCCACATCCACAATATAAATTGTCATTGGTGTTTTTGATTTTAGCTATTCTGATAGGAGTAAGATGGTATCTCAGAGTTGTTTTGATTTGTATTTCCCAGATAGCTAGGGATGTTGAGCACTTTCTTAATTGTTTATCAGCCATTTTAGACTCCTCTATTGAGAATTCTCTGTTTAGTTCTGTACCCCACTTTTTAAGTTTTGTGCATGGTGATAGACATGGATCTATATGTTGTCTTTTACATGCCAGTATCCAGTTACCCCAGCACCATTTGTTGAAGATGCTTTCTTTTTTCCATTGTATAGTTTTAGCTTCTTTGTCAAAGGATCAGGTGTTCAAAGGTGTGTTGGTTGATATCAGGGTCTTCGATTCGATCCCATTGGTCTACCTGTCTGCTTTTGTACCAATACCAAGCTGTTTTCAGGACTATAGTTCTATAATAGATCTTGAAGTCAGGGATGGTGATGCCTCGGGAAGTTCCTTTATTGTACAGGGTTGCCTTAGCTATCCTGGGTCTTTTGTTTTTCCATATAAAGTTGAGGATTGTCCTTTTGAGGTTGGTGAAAAATTGTGCTGGTATTTTGATAGGATTTCATTGAATCTGTAGATTGCTTTAGGTAAGATTGCCATTTTTACTACGTTGATCCTACCTATCCAAGAGCATGGGAGATCTTTCCATTTTCTGGTATCTTCTTTAATTTCTTTCTTTAAAGACTTAAAGTTCTTGTTAAAAGGTCTTTCTTTATTTCTTCCTTTACCCGGGGGTGATGCAATTGAACATTGTTCAATTTCCCCGAGTTTGTGAGGTTTCTATAATTTGTGTTGACGTTGAATTGTAATTTTAAGTCATGGTGGTCCTACAGAATACAGGGGGTTATTCCAAAATTTTTTGTATCTGTTGAGGTTTGCTTTACTCCCAAGTATGTGGCCCATTTTAGAGAAGGTTCTGTGTGGTGCTGAGAAGAAGGTATATTCTTTTTTGTTTGGGTGGAATGTTCTATAGATGACTGTTAAACCCAATTGGGTGATAACTTCTGTTAGTTCCATTGTTTCTTTGTTAAGTTTCTGTCTGGTGGACCTGTCCAGTGGTGTGAGTGGGGTGTTGAAGTCTCCCACTATAAGTGTGTGGGGTTTAATGTGTGATTTGAGTTGTAGTAATGTTTCTTTTATGAGCGTGGGTACCTTTATATTTGGGGCACATATGTTCAGAATTGAGACTTCTTCCTGATGGATTTTTCCTATGATGAATATGAAATGACCTTCTTTCTCTCTTTTGATTAATTTTAGTTTGAAATCTATTTTGTTAGATATTAGGATAGCTACACCTGCTTGCTTCTTATGTCCATTTGATTGGAAAGTCTTTTCCCAACCCTTAACCTTGAGGTAGCATTTGTCTTTGAAATTGAGGTGTGTTTCTTGTATGCAGCAGAAGGATGGATTCTGTCTTCATATCCATTCTGTTAGCCTGTGTCTTTTTATAGGTGAGTTAAGACCATTGATATTCGGGGATATTAATGACCATTGATTGTTGATTCTTGTTTGCTTTGGATCCGTTTTTGGTGGTAGTTTTTTGTGTGAGTTTTTCTCCTATTTCTGATTTCTGGCAAAGTTAGATTATCTAATGCAAGAAATCAACAAATCTCTTAAAGAGAGCAACGAAAGCCAAGAAAAAACAATCAAAGATATGAAGGAAACAATTGAAACAGTTCAAGACCTGAAAACCGAAATGGAGACAATAAGAAAAACACAAACTGAGGTAATGCTGGAAATAGAAAAACTGACAAAACAATCAGGAACTACAGATGCAAGCATAACTAACAGAATACAAGAGATGGAAGACAGAATCTCGTGCACTGAAGAGAAACTAGAGGAAATAGATTCATCGACAAAAGAAGGCCTTAAATCCAACAAATCCTTAACACAAAATATCTAGGAAATATGGTACACCATGACAAAACCAAATCTAAGAATAATAGGTATAGAAGAAGGCGAAGAAGCCCAGATCAATGGTGCAGAAAACACATTCAACAAAATCATAGAAGAAAATTTTCTCATCCTGAAGAAGGAGATGATTATGAAACTACAAGAAGCTTACCGAACACCAAATAGAAAGGACCAAAGAAGTAAGCACCAGGAAAGAAGCGGAAGACACTGAAGACTGAGGTATGAGCAGAAATAGGGTGATCCTTCCGGAAGTGCAGGTCCTCTCTAGGCACAGAAAACGCCCAGGGAGATGGAGCTGGGGATGTAGGGAGTTGGGGCTCAGAGCAGGTCCCCCACTAACCTTAAGCACGGGGAAAGGACTGGAAGACACTGAAGACTGAGGTGTGGGCAGACTCAGGGTGGTCCTTCCGTGAGGGGCAGGACCTCTCTAGGTGCAGAAAATGCCTAGGGAGATGGAACCAGGGGATGTAGGGAGTTGAGGCTCGAGCAGGGTCCTCATTCACCTTAAGCCCCGGGAAAGGACCAGAAGACACTGAAGACTGAGGTTTGGGCAGACTCAGGGTGGTCCTTTTAGGAGGGGCAGGTCCTCTCTGGGTTCAGAAAATGCTCAGGGAGACGGAGCTGGGGATGTGGGGAGTTGGGGCGCAGAGCAGGACCCCCACTCACCTTAAGCACCAGGAAAGGACCATAAGACATTGAAGACTCCAGACTGTGTTTTCTTAATTGTCTCTATTTCATCTTTCATACCTTGCACTGTTTGAATTGTTTCTTACAATTTTTGCTCTGACTTTTCTTCCATTTCTTTAAAGGATTTTCTCATTTCCTCTCTTAGTGTCTCTGTCTTCTTCATGAAGTTGTTTTTAAGGTCATTCTCTTCTGCTTCATTTGTGTTGGGATGTTCAAGTCTTGCTGGTGTAGAATACCTAGACTCTGGTGGCATCATATTGGTTTTTCAGTTGTTGAATGTGTTCTTATATTGTCGTCTCCCCATCCTTTCTTCCAGTGGGTACAGGTGGGGTCTCTTCCTCCCCTAGTGGGTACGGGTCCAAGGTTCTCTTATGGGTCTCACAGTGGGTGCAGATGGGTCTGAGGTACTCCCTCTCCCAGTGGGTGAGTGCTGGATTAGGACAGTGCATCAGAAGACTCAAGGTTGTTGCTTGGTGAGCCAGAGGGGGTGAATTGACCTGCCTGCAGTCTCCAGGCCAGGAGATCCCAGAGTCGAGACCCTGCTTCTAAACTCGCTTATGTATGTTTCAAGGGTGTGCTGGTAATCCTTTTGGCGGACCACCAGACAGGCTTATAGTTTGAGTTCATGCAAGATTTATTTCTTTACCTCCAAATCCTTGATGAAGTGTGAATGTGGCTTTATGACAAAAGTACCATCTCTTGCAAATCCTCCAAAGCAGCAGAGTTAGAGGCTGGGAGATGGGAGAGTAACTCCCATAAGTTTCAGTTTGTACCAGATTCCAGTTGTCCCTAGTTCTCATCCACATCATGCCTACCTGACCTCAGTCTTGGCACTGGACATTGAAGAAACAACCAAACCAAGACTAAACAACTGTGTTTACCAGTCTCTATCCCTTCTTGATGTTAAATCCCCATCAATAGCAATGTTCTATTCTACAGCGTTCCCGATGATTCTATTTGACTCCACCAGATTGCTGTGTAACCAGCAACTGCAAAACCCAATGGCTTAAGACAGTAAGTATAAATTAGCTAATGTGATTGTGAGTTGATGATTCAAGCTGAGCTCAGCTGACCTGTAACTTTAGCTGTCCCTACTCTCCCAGGCTCATTCACACATGTGGTATTGGCTATCCATAGCAGATGATCTAGGATATTAGTTAAAATGTGTGGGGTGACTTGGTTCTTCCTCACAAGTCTTTTTTTTTCCTCTATCAGCCAATCTTAAACTTGTTGTTATGAGGGTGGTGGAAGGTGAGAGTGATCCAGTGTAATCATAGAGGCACCTTTCAAACCTCTGTGTTTGTTGTCTTCTGTTTCTTCCTGTCCTAAATCAAGCCACAAGGCTGAGCCCAGAGCGGCAGAAGGATACTGCAGAGTTACTTGGTAAGTGGGTTGTGGTTACAGGGAGACGTAAAGAATTGGGGCAGTTTTTGCAATCTATCAGACTAGCACTTTTCACAGAGGTGATAAGTAGCCATGTCAACTGATGCTATTTTCAGAGTCATTTCATTCCCAATATCTACATTTCTTATAGCTTTTAATTGCCATGTTTATGTGACCCAAATCGTTCATTGTCAGCTTATTGTGTTCAAGTCTTGAGCTTAGCATCCCCTCTCATTAGAACAAATAATTACCTAATAAAGCTGCAATTTTCTACAATGAGCTTGCCATTCTCCTTTCTTTTCAGATATGAAAACAAAGAAGGGGGTAGCAAAAAACCAAAACTCTAGGGATGGGGAGTTGCTAAACAGTGACAAATAGACACATACTGTTAGGCTGAGACTAAATTGAATCAGGACAGTGATTGTCTTGATTACCCATCAGAAATGTTGAATTACAGCCCGGCAGTGGTGGCACATGCCTTTAATCCCAGCACTTGGGAGGCAGAGGCAGGCGGATCTCTGTGAGTTTGAGGCCAACCTGGTCTACAAGAGCTAGCTCCAGGACAGCCTCCAGAGTCACAGAGCAAAGCAACCCTGTCTCGAAAAAAAAAAAAAAAGAAATGTTGAATTACAAATAAATTCCAAGTCAGTCACATATTGTTGCTTACTTTTATTTACCTTTACATTTTTTAGACTTAAAATTTTTACATGTATGAGTGTTTGGTCTGCATGTACACCATTTGTGTTCCCATGAAGGTCAGAAGGCATTAGATCCTCCCCTGGAACTGGAGTTTCTGATGGTTTTGAGTGTTGGAAACCAAACCAAGGTCCTCTGCAAGAACAACAAGTGCTCTTAACTGCTGAGCCATATCTTTGTCCATATTTATTTTTATTTATGTGTCAGCATGGGTGTCTCTGTGTGTATGCCACATGTATGCAGGTGCCTGCAAAGGCCAGAATGCACATCAGATCCCTTAGATCTGAAGCTGCAGGCAGCTGTGAGCCTTGGTTATGTGGGTTACTTGGAAGAGCACTCTTAGTCACTGAGCACTCTCTCCAGCTTATTTTGCTTGTTTGTGAATGCTACTGGGTTTATAGACAGTAGTGTTACAGAATAGATGTTAAGAAATAGATGAGCCAGGTGTGGTGGTACACACCATTAATCTCAGCACTTGGGAAACAGAGGCAGGTTGATCTCTGTGAGTTCAAAGCCAATCTGGTCTACAAAGTTGAGTTCCACGACAGCTAGGACTACACAGATAAATCCCATCTCAAAGAGAGGGGGGGGGGAGGAAGAAAGGAAGGAAGGGAGACAGGTGACTAGGTTCTTGAAATTTTTGGTCATATTCAAGGATAATATGTTTCTTAATGACAATTTTCCTAAGAGATACTCATTTTATTCACCAAAGGTGCCCACTATGTATTTGTCTTAGGGTTCCCCAGAAGCCAACTCTGAGCCAAGGAACCAAGTGCAAATAGTATATTTCAAAATAATGGAAATAGCAGTGAAGCTGTGAGAAGTAGCTGTAAAAGGAGCCAAGCCAATAATGAGCACATCATCAGCTTTGTTAGCTTAGAAGACAACTGAAGGGCACAATCCTGTGGGAAAGAGTGTGGACCCCGTGCTTCATAGTAACTCGAACACAGGCGGGAAGAACCTGGGATATGTATTCACCAGTCAGCTTCCGGCGCCTCCATATTGATAGCATTTCTTCTGGGGGCATCTATCCTCTGATACTTGTTGCTTGAAAATAGATGTGCACCATGGGCTTTAGTGATTAGAGAAATCCTTCAGGCAGATACAACTGGTATCTGAGTAAAGCTGGGTCATCTCACTGTCTGCCCCGCAAACATTTGTGCTTGCTTTCCTCTTAGCATTCAGAAAGGTATGCTTTTCTTTCACTAGAAAATCAGCAACTCTCTGAGAATGCATATGCCTCATTAGAAGGGCTCTGTATAAGCAACACATGCTTCAAGATTGAGGACCTGGGCATCAAATTGGGAAGTTGTAGGTTTGTACCTTCACACATGTGCATTTCTTCAACAACTCACAGCACAACCCTTCCTTGTGCCTAGAAAAGAATTAAATAATCCTAAAATGCAGACTCATTCCACTGATCAGCAAATTGTCATAAAGCATGATTAACGTCACCAGTAAAAATAGTTAACCTAGCAAAACAACAGTCAGTAATAAAGTACAGTTAAAAACTGTTTGACAGTTTGACAGTGTCATATATTTGGAGAATGAATTTTCATGTCTTCATCCTCCAATTTTCCTGTCACCCTCCTTCATCTTCTACCGGAAACCTCCTCAATAAATTCCCCTCATACTTTCATGTCTTATTTTTGTTTACAGCCCAGTAAGTTTAATTATAATTCCTTGCCCAAGTATAAGTTGGAGGTTATTTACCAAAGGTACAGAAGGAAGGGTAAATTTTTGGTGGTTACATCACTGAAGAAAATGATTCCCCTTCCACAAAATCCCTTCTTTTTGTGAGACTTTTCATGGAACTTTTTTATTCGACTTATTATTTTCTCATTGCCATAATTTTAGTTGGATTTTTGTTTAATATTTCTTCTTATTGAATTTGATTTTTCTGTTATACTGACTTCCTTATTTCCTCCAGCTTTTTGTGCTCCCTTTTAATATATTTGTGTTCTTTTTGACTTAATTAAACATATTTTTAATTATTCTTTTAAGTTATGTGCCTGGAATTTTGTTTAGGTAATTTTCATTGGGGGGCATTATTGTAGAATTGGTGATTTTGGAAGAAGAAAAATTGTCTTTGTTTTTCATGCTCCTGGTGGTTCTGTACTGGGAACCACTTAATTGTGCTTAGGTTATTGGTGAAGATTTTTGTAGTTTTTAGAATTCAAATGATCTTTCTACTTTTAGTGGAAGTATCTGTAGTGCTGAGGAAAGACTAGCTTTCAGTAGGGTTTCCTCTTTTACACTGTTGTTTAGCTTCTATCTTCAGGCCTCCACTACAAATGAAATACTGTCTGCATCTATAGTCATTGCCCTATAGTAAACCCACTGGGAAAATAGGATACCTGTTGACCACAAAATAGCAATAATTTAAAAACCAGTTGTTTGGGGGGGGGGATAAAGGAACAGTAATATTACTGTATATAGTAGTATATTATTTATTGTGTGTGAGTAAAGAAAATACAAAGAAAGAAGAAAGAAATCACAGTTGATTAGTGATTACTGATAGGTTGCTGGATAGGAAGTAGAAGAGTGGAATACACATAGAAGGAGGAATGGTAGGAGCAAAGAAAAAACATTGGGGGGAGATACAGAGCTTTAGTTAATGGTGGATTGGAAAGTAAGACATACACTGTAGCAATATAGGACTGTCTCTTCATTTGGGAGGGTGAGTCACAGGGACTCTGTGAACTAGGGCAACTTATGTTTCTTCAAAGAGATAAAAGAATGATAGGATATGTTGATAAGAGGGAAAAAAAGAAACAAGGAAGTCCTGGTGGCGCACGCCTTTAATCCCAGAACTCAGGAGGCAGAGGCAAGCGGATCTATGAGTTGGAGGGCCACCTTATATATGGAATGAATTCCAGGATAGCTAGGGCAACACAGAAAAAACCTGTCTCAAAAAAAACCAGAAACAAAAACAAAGAGGGGAAAAAAGAGACCCTAGCAATGAGGGATGGAATTGGCCAGTTACTGGACCTTAGGTACTATATAAAAAAGGAAGAGTTGTAGAGGGCACTTGAGAGCTGGGTGAAGACTGGGTGTGGTGTTAGGTTTCTGACTGACTGTCTGACCTTGTGGGGCAATCTAGCATGGATCCAAAGTCTTGGTGCACTCCAAAACCTCATTGATAACCAAGAGTTGGGGCAGAAGCATGGGCATGCTCGCATGGTAAATAAGAGCTAGGAGTACTTAAAAATATCCATAAAGTTTACTAAGTAACTAGAATCCCACTTGTTGAGAATAGACCACTACCACAACTGTGAGCCATATTCAAAGCAAGTTTTATTTAAATACTGGCTAGGTAGATGGGCTCTGGTCAGCACCATTGTTGGGTTCCCAGGAAATGGTAATATGTCACATTTTGCCAAGGCTTATAAAGGCAGACCCATAAGGTCACCATATTTCCTGATGTACTTCTTATCCACATACCTCCTACCCACATGTGATCAGCACATCCGGTGTAGCTGAGTCAAACAAACTTGTTTGGGGCAGTGAAAACATGTGGCTTGTTATCTCCCATAAAAATAGCTTCCAGCATTTGAGGAAGTATCTCTCCTTGGGCAAGGGGCTTATAAGCTAGAGGCATTTTTGTTTCATGGATCTCTTAGGCAAAGTAATTAAAACTTAAAACATAACTTTGGCACACACATGACTCTACATCTACTCTCTCACATAGCTTACTCATAGTCTACCAGATTTCAATTCTAAGAACCTATAAACAGTTGAAGAATTTTGAGCAGAAAGATATTGAGGCATAAATATTCCCTATAAATAAAGTCAGAAGAGTGAGATCTCAAACTGCCTGGGAAGAAACCCTTGGTTTTCTGGAGGAGAATCCTTAAGATTAAAATCACAATTTCCATTACAGTTTTCCATGTTGTAAAGTATTTCATCCAGAAGATAGATCATTTGTCTTTTGAAGAAAAAACCCCTGGTCATTTGATCTTGAATTTCTGCTGTCTGAATTATAATTTGCTACACACTTACTCAAAAGGGAGATCCTGACCTGGGTGTGTTCAGTTTAATAGTATAGTTTATTACTTCATATATCAGCTATTCATTCTATTATGGATGAAATCCTAAAGTGACATTCTACAGCCCAGAAAAAGAAAGACCAAATCTTTCATTTGTTAAGAGATAAGAGAAGGATGTAGCTATAACAGAAATGCCTGGTACAATCATTTGAGTGTTAGGTGTTAGAAAAGGCAGACTCTGTAAGGGTAATCGAATAGCATGTGTTGTATCATTCATCTATCGGCACAGTAATATCCTGTGGAAAAACAATCTCAAAATCCTGTTGCTTAAATCATTTTTGTATACTTTCCACAACCATGAATTGGCTGACATTTGAATGATACAACTTGAAGTTAGCTAAACTTGGCTGTAAGCTGTAGGATGGGACTAGATAGGCCCCTTGTGACTCTCTCCCCTTTTTGGAGACAATGGAGATTTTCGGAAACACCATCTGCTTTAAGGTCCAAGTTCAGAACTGACATACCCATTTTTCCACATTCTACTTGGTCAAAGAAAGTCACTTGGACAGGAAACATCTTCAGTGAACTAGGGAAATGTACTTCATTTTTGTATAGAAGAACTCCAATGCCACAAGACAGAAGGCATGGCTAAAAGAATGGGTGATTAATTGGAAACAATAGTTCAATACTACTGAGAAGCAAATGCCATATGCTTACACTAGTAGCTAATCCATCTTATTCCTTCCCAAGACAAGGCACAAACTATATGGGAATGCCAGAAATCCTCTTTCCATAAAAATGAAAAAGCCTTGGCAACACTATGGTCCAAACAAACTGTTGAGAGCTGTAGAAATCAGCCAAAAGCTTACAACAATCTGGAGGGATGTTTTTAAAATGAGTAAATATCAGTAATGACTGCCTTTTAAAGCCTTTTATCTTCCCTTGTTCCTGTCTTCCTCTTTTCAATTCTGTGTAGCCTTGAAAAGTACTTGCAATTACAGTGACAGTCAGCAGCCTAGCAGCTGCACAATGGGTCAGAAGAGAGTTGAGGCTCTTTCCAAACCCCATTCTCAGAGAATTGTCATTTTTTTTACCTATTTTACAGTTCCACACAAAATCCCACTCACAAGACTTGTCTTTATTAGACTTGACTCAGAGCTCAACCCCTGTGAAAAGCCTTCTCCTCAAGGGCATTTGTCAAAAACAATCAGGAGCAATTGTTTAACATCTCAGCTGCCCGAGGCAGTGGCAAAGACTGGAACAAACAACAAGCCAAGTACAAAACTTGAATGGAAAAAGCAGAGTACGAGATGTTTGTAGGTGCTTTGAAAAGGATGTGGTGTATTCTTAGAGTTCTAGAAGGCTATCCAAGAAGGGCTGAGTTCATGGTCAGGGGTGCATATATACTCAAAAAAAGACCAAGAATGTCCTAATCTCACTCTTCTGGCCAGTGTTAGGTTTCTGCTCAATCATCAAGAGAAGGCTAAGGCAGAATTCTAATCTTGTTCTGCAAATTCCCCACCAGTTTATAGTGACTCAAAAGAAATGGCCGAAGGGGTCAAGACCGTGCTGGTGAAACCCACAGAGACAGCAGACCTGACAAGGGTGAGCTCTTGGACCCCAGACTGATGGCTGAGAGGCCAGCATGGAACTGATCCAGACCCCCCTGAATGTGGTGTCAGTGAGGAGGCCTAGGAAATCTCTGGGGCCTTGGGTAGTATATCAGTGTTTACCATGGTGTACGAATGAACTTTTGGAGCCCATTCCATATGGGGGGAACCTCTCTCAGCCTGGACACATGGGAGAGGGCCTAGACACTGCCCCAGATGAAGTGACAGACTCTGGAGATTTCCCCATGGAGGGCCTCAACCTCCTGGGTAATGATGTGGGGATTAGGTGGGGGGTTGAGGGGGATGGTAGAGGGGCATGGGAGGAGGGGTGAGAGGAGGGATTGACATGTGAAACAAGCATGTTTCTAATTTAAATAAAAAATATACTGAGAAAAGAAGAAATGGCTGAGGGAGGGTCAAGGTCATCACAAGAGAACCCACAGAAACGACTCACAGGAGTCATAGCAGCTCACAGACACTGGACTGACAGCTAAGGAGCCCACATGGGACTGACCTAGGCCTTCTACATATGTGATACAGTTGTGTAGCTTGGTCCACTTGTGGGATTCCTAGCAGTGGGAGTGGGACCTGTCCCTGATGCTTTGGCAGGCTTTTAGGAACATAGTCCTCATACTGGGTTGCCTTACCAAGCCTCAATATGAAGGGAGGACCTTAGTCCTACCTCACCTTCATGCTTTGTTGACACCTATGGGAGGCCTGCCTCTTTCTGAATGGAAACAGAGGAGGAGTAGATAGGGGGAAGGTGGGGAGACAGCATGGGAAGAGAGGAGGGAGGGGAACCTGTGGTTGGAATGTAAAAAAATGAATAAATTTAATTTAAAAATGAAAAAAGAAGAAAAAATGACATAAAAAGAAATGGGTGAATGTAGACAAGAAGACAGCGAGGTGATTCAGATTGACTAGGTGTTAATGAGTACTCCAGCATGCACAGAGTCCCTCAGCAAGTCTCACAGGCTTATTGGTTCAAATCACAGAAGGAAATGCCTGTTAGATTATTAGCTGACTACTAATTTTACTGAGTAGATACTTCAGTGGCTACAAAGAATACTGAATTTATCTAATTAGTTTAGGAATGTCATTAAGCAATGAGCAGTAATAGCAAGGCAAAAAAAAAACCAAATCCATGAAGAGCTATCCAGTTTCCAGACTTGTAAAGTGTGTTACATAAATTGTTCAGTTCAAGGGCTAAGGAGTGCAGCTCACTGGTACATCACTTGTCTGGGATATAAGAGGCTTTGGTTTCAATCCAAGCACCACAGAAATGTCTAGTGTAAAAGAAAATATATAAAACATGCAAAGCCACAAATGTACGGCACATATATATGAGCAAAAGGAAGCCAAGATGTTGGACTTACTAGACAAATAATTAAATCATCTATTTTACATACATTTGAACAGCTAAAAAGAAACCACATCTTCAAGACCAAAGGAGACTCTGTATAATTATATAGAAAACAATAATATATAGAATAGCAAGCAACATATATATTGTATAGAAAACAATAGACTGGGCTGCCTTGTGAGAGCGTGTCTCAAAAAAGAGGAAGGACTGAGGAATGGAGTACCCACACAACAAGCTGAGCATCCCTCACACCTCTGTAAGAAACCCTAGCACCAAGCAAGAGAGGGACAGAGACAAGAGGATCATTAGGGTTTGTTGGTCTTCAGCCTAGCTGGAGAAAAATAAAACACACATGAGCTCCAGGTCTTGGGAGAGACCTTGCCTCAAAGGAATTAGAGGAGAGTTATAGAGAACACCTGACACCCTGCTATGGCCTCCAACACCCACATATACACACGTGCACATATAACATGCACACATACACACAGATACATATACATATACACAAAGAGAACTTGAGTGTGACTATGCTACTAATATTTAACAATATTGACTCTAAAACAGAAATTGTTACTAGAGACAAAAGGTAATTTTGCAGATTTAAAACAATAATTACATAACCATATAATATGTTCACTTAACAAAATAATCTAAAAATATATAAAGCAAAAGCTAACAGAAGTGAAGGAAGGCATGGGTAAAATTTACAGAATGTAGTTAAAGTAGTGCTTATAGTGCAAATTATAGCCCAATTCCCTTGATTACAAAGAAGAAAGCTTTCTTGTTCATAGCCTAAATTTCCACCTTAAAGTTAGGAAAGCAAGAGGAAGCCAAATTATAGAAAGAAGTTACAAAATAACAGAGCCAGGCATGGTGACACATATCTGACATCTCAGTACCCTGGAGGCTGAAGTAGGAAGATCAAGAGTTTGAGGCCAGCCTGTGATACATAGGGAAACCTTGTCTTAAGAAAACAAACAAACAAACAAAAAACTAAACCAAACCAAACCAAAAAATCCCACTTGGTTTCTGTAGTTACTGCATGGTGTATATGCACATCTGAGGATTTAGAACTAGGAACCACAGATAAGAAAGAACATACAGCGTTTGTCTTTCTTGGTCTGGGTTATTTCACTCAATAGAATCTTCTCTAGGTCCATCCATTCACCTGCAAATTTCATGGTTTCACTTTTCTTTACAGCTGAATAGTATTCCATAGTGTGTATGTAGCAATTTATATTATACATTCATCCATTGAAAGAAATTTAGGTTGTTCTTTTTTCCTGTAATTTGTGAATAGGACAAATATGAACACTGCTGGGCAAGTGTCTGTGGATTAGGGTGTCAACTCCTTTGGGAGTATGCCAATGAATGGCAAAGCTGGGTTATATGGTGGATTCATTTTTAGTTTATTGAGGAGTCTCCATACTGATTTTTACAGACCAGCTGTACCAGTTTTCATTCCCACTAACTGCGAATGGGGGTTCCCCTTTCTCCTCTACTTCACCAGCTTTTGTGGTAAATATGTTTGATTATCTAAAATTATACACAACACGCATGCACGCACGCGCGCGCGCACACACACACACATACACACACACACACACACACACACACACACACACACACACGCGCGCCTCTTAGGCTGACAGTGCTCACCACAAGAGCCATAGACTAACATGACAAAAGGAGGCACAAGAAGCCTCCTTTTAAATGGTAGGTCAGGTAGTCCAATTGACTCTCAAAACAATATAGATTATTGATATAGCATTTGGTTGCCTCTCAGGGGTTGAGATCAGGCTCTTATTACTGGAGAAGCCACACAGGACACAGATGATTTGAGCTGGATCTCACCTGAAAGCCTCCTTCCTATGATCTAGCTTACACGGTTCCAGAAAACACTATTCAAACTGCCAAAGGAGGGAAGCAAACAAACATTCCTGCCAGATGCAATGCCTGTGAACCAGGACAATGACCAGATGGCAAGATATGCATAAAGGTACAATAAGCGGCAATCACATGTTGCTGGCAACCAACAGCTGTCCAATTGGACCTAAGGCCCAATCCAACAGGAGGAAAATCATGTCTGATACTGGAAACACAACCAGCTTTCTGAGGCTAAGCTGACTATGAATGTTAGAAAAGAATCTACTACCACTACTTTGCTAGTCCAGCATAATTATTTGTTCCACTAGTTCAAATATATGCTTATACCCACAGATAAGTGCCATCCCTATTTGTAGTAAATGGAGACAATCACAGAAAACCACAACTGGATACAATGCAGAGATCAAGAGATTGTAAGAAACTCATCCTCAAAAAAAAAAAAAAGATGTATCTACATCACAGTTACTGCATCTAGAAGTCAGGGAAGATCACGGGAGAGGGTCTGGAAAGAGTGTAAGAGCAAGAATATCAGGAAGTCTGCTATGAAGACTGCAATCTCTCATAGAAATGGCTGCATGATGGTAACATAATGAACAATGGCACTATCAATGGACACATCAGCATGAAAGGGGGAAGTTCTTCACGTTCTACCCATAGTCAACAAACTACAGGCAATTCCAGTTGCTTTTCTTAGCATGCACTTGGTGATAGGCACCTGTTTGTTGACTGGTAAGAGATTGCTCTCAATGCTGGATTTTCCCAGAACCTTGCTCTTCCCCTGGGCATTTAAACTGGAACCAGAAGTTTTTCCTTTTACTATATTTTAACTAAAATAGAATTATATTACTTTCCTCCTTGTCTTTCTGGCCCCAGACTTCCTTGAGTACCCAGGATCCAGCATTTTCATATGGTGTCCCCTTGGTTGTGTTTTAAGGGACACTTGTGTTAGCTGTCTGAGGGAGGACCAGGGTGTTGTTGAACAGACTGCTTTTGAAACTGGCTTGGAGCCTGGTTTTTGGAATGCCCTGGCCTGATATTGAAGTACCATGTCAAGCAGGTTGTTATTCATTACTCATGTGTTTATACATGTGAAACGTATGAGAATCATTAAGGAAGGAGAGACTGAGGGAAGGACGAGAATATGACAGCCTGGTCTGCCCAGAGTATTTGTTATGTGTAAAGGGAAACCTTCCTTGAGAGAAGCCTTCCCGCCAGCCTGGTTCCAGAGCCGCATCAGTCCCAAATAAACACACAGGAGGCTATGTTAATTATTAAGCTGTTGGCCTTGCTTGTTTCTTACTGGCTAGCTCTGACTTAAGTATTTACCCCATAATTGTTAATCTAAGTATTTCTCTTACCGGAGAGGTTTCCGGGCTTCCTACCCCATGGCGTTACATCTTGACTTCCTGTGTTTCTCCTTCCCAGAGTCCTCCTGGATTCCTAGTCCCACCTATCTTGGTTCCCTATTGGCCAGCAGTGCTTTATTGACATATACACAGGACTTCCCCCATCAGTTATGTCCCTTCTTCATGTCTTCATATTCTCTTCCTCCCCTTTCCTTTTTCCCTCCCCTCATCTCTTCCCTCCTCCTCTTCTACTTCCCCTCCCTCCTTCTCCCTCTGTTGCACATGCAGAGGTCAGAGATCAGCATTAGATGTCTCCCTCTACCACTCCACCTTATGTTTTTGATACAAGGACTGTCATTGAAGCTGGAGCTCACCATTTCAGCTATAGTGGCTGGCCAGTAAATCCCAGGGGTCCCTCTGACTTTGTCCCCTATGGTGCTGTTACAGATACCTAGCTTTTACATAGTTTCTGGGGATCCAAATTCAGGTCGTCATGCTTGTGTGGGAAGCACGTGATGGACCTAGCCATCTTCCTATCCTCTCTGGTCCTTATTCTTGAAGGGTTATTGTATGTTTATGTGTATCTTTATACAAATAATCCGACTCTATCTCACAAAAGTGTGTTAGGTGATGAGATATATGTGAAGATAAGAGATATTCTGTAAGTACAGAAAGAGAGGGAAAGATGAGGGGGAAAGAGAAGAATTGATGAAAGAAGAGGGAAATAGAGGGGGCTAGAGGGAAGAAAGAGAGTGAAAGAAGACAGGGAGAGCTGAAAACGTAAAGAGAGGGAGAAAGTGGGGAAAGAGAAGCAAGTTGTGTCTCTTTCCAAAGCACTGTTTGTAAAATTCTTTTAGGCCTTCATGGCTGCTATACGGACTTTGCATAAAACTTTGTTGGGTTTAATACAAGAGGAAGATTAAATAATGGTAAGTCTCTCTTTTGATGCTCTGATTCTCCTGATCTCAACATGGTGATGATGGTGGTGGAGGGGTTGGAGGTTGCTGTGGGAAGAAGATAGGAGAAGTGTTGATTTTGTTGCTACCCAGAGTCCCGAGAGTAAGACCTCTCTTCTCTGGCAGTAAGGGGGCTGTGTTGTCAGGTGAGCCTAGAAGAAATCTCATCATAGTGACTAACACAGGGAGAGGTTGGATGCATCTGTGACTCCAGTGTTCACAGGCTGTTTCCCAGGGAGCACAATTGCTTCATTTATATTAATCCACAGCCTGCAGGAATAGGTGAAAATAATAAATGAGCCCAGAATGTTGTTAGGTTTTAGCTCATTGACTTAAAAGGCTGAGGTATAATTTCCCTGAGTTTATTACAGTCATGAACATCTGCTCATAGGAGCCTGCAACATCTGCAGCATTTTTAGTCATTTTTTGCAAAGGACCATAAAGTTTATAGAAAAAGGAATCCACCCACACACAGAGGTAACCTGGAAGAATTACCATCATGGCTAAGGAGTTGGTTGTTTTATGTTTCAGCATGAGCTACTGTGCCTATACTTGAGGGCATATGGGGGGAAGCCATGCTAAGATTTCGCCTTCGACCTTCTGCGCACACAAATATACACTCTAGTCACATGGAGGGAATCTCATCTATGTTGCCATCTTTTTTTTTTTTTGGTTTTTCGAGACAGGGTTTCTCTGTATTGTTTTGGAGCCTGTCCTGGAACTCGCTCGGTAGACCAGGCTTGGCCTCAAACTCACAGAGATCCACCTGCTTCTGCCTCCCAAGTGCTGGGATTAAAGGTGTGCGCCACCACCGCCCAGCTATATTGCCATCTTTAACTCTCTCAGTGGCCAGTAGCCACTGGTAGCCATTGACTACATAGGTAGTGGCTAAGTTGTTGTTCTATTGCTCTGAAAGGACATCATGACCAAGGCAGCTTCTAAAAGAAAGAGTTTCATTGGGGGTTTGTTTGCTTATTGCTTCAGAAGGTGAGTCTGTGACCATTACCATGGGAAGCATGACAGCAGGCAGGCAGGCATGTTGCTAGAGCAGTAGTGGGAGCTTACGTCTGATCCCAAGTTAGAGGCAGACGCAGGAGACTGAGTTTGGTGTTTTAAAACCTCAAAGCCCACCTCTAATGACATACCTTATCCAATAAAGCCACACCTCCTAATCATTCCACGAAACAGTTCCACCAACAAGGGACCAAGCATTCAAACATCTGAGCCTATGGAGGCCATTCTCATTTAAGCCGGCCCAGGGAGACAGACAGGTTCAGGTGTACCTACTCAAGTGGGAAGTTTTAAGTGCCAGATATAAGTTTCTGAAGTCCGGGTTCACAAGTATCCATTGAATAAGAAGATGTATAAATAATGTAAACAGAGGCAGCAGCATCATAGCCTGCATTGAGGGTAGGGGACCTCCATTGTGATCTCAGCTCTGAGGTTCTTATATATTATTCACTTTCTTTGGGGGATGCTTTTTTCATGGTATTTTGTCATAGCAACAGAAATAAAACTAAGACATGAACTATCCCCCCAGCGCCACATTGTGTCCTTCTTCAGATTGGCCCATATAGTAGCCAGACCAACATAGCATCTCCATGAAGTGTTCTCTATTGACTACTGACTCCTCTGATCTCTCCTGTGAACCTGCCTTAAATATGCTTACTTGCATTGGGTCTATTGAAACATTTTGGTGTGCATGAGTTTGAGTGTGTGTGTGTGTGTGTGTGTGTGTGTGTGTGTGTGTGTGGCTTGTAGCTACAACTGGTGGAAAACTTCTCAAAATTGGGAAGTGTAGATTTTTTGCTTTTGTGTTTGTTTTAAACAACTTGTGGTGGTTTGAATCAGAGTGTCCCCCATAGGTCAATATATTTGAACCTACCTTAAATCCATATCATTTGAGATCACAACACCCACTTTTAATCTGGGCCACACCTTCTGATGGAAGCCTGTGTAAATGACATGAAAGAAAGAAGCTTTTGCTCTCTGCCTTCTGCCTAAGGATCAGGAAGTAAATCTCTCAGCTAGCACCCCAGCACCATGCCTGCCTGCTATGCTCCCAGCATCCTCTGAAACTGTTCTCTTTCTAAGGGTTGACTTGCTCATGGTGTCTCTTCCCAGCAATAGAACAATGACTAAGGCACAACTTTTATGACACTGCACATTGTAGGCAATTACAGTTAGTTTGTATGTAGTGAATGAGTAAAAAATTATATTGCAATATCTAGGTTCTAGAAGTTTCTTTCCTTATTCGATGAACATATCTGACCAGACTTGGCATTAAAGGCCAAGAAAGAGGTCTGAAAGTTTGGTCAGTGTGGCCATTGTCCTCCAAGAATTTGTAGTCTGGCAAGAGGATGGTGGTATTATGCACATATATGCATGTCTGCAAGGACATGTTGCATAATTGGTTTTGTAAGAGTGATGGAAACTTTAGAGTCCAGAATCCCAGAGGAAGGAGAATTTGCTTCCAATAGCAAATCAAGGAAATTATAGATGGCATTTTTGGTACTTCATAAAACATTCTTTAGTCTCCTGACTTCGGACCCAGCTGCCGTGGATAGTTCCTCAAGTCACCACATGTGTTTCTCCATCTCAGAGCTTTCTCTAGTGCTGTGGGAAGTGGCTTAATTGCATACAACAGCAGTCTGAAAGTGTGGAGAGCATACTGCCCTCAGGAACAACTGTCAAGCAATGGAAATGGGACCTGGTGGCTCAGAACTCTGGCCTACAGTTCTTTGATGGATTGACAGTTCTGGTAGCTCTCCTCTCGCTTTTTTGGGATCCCCGTGGTTAGGTCTCTCATTGTCTATGACAATGTTCTCAAGAAAGCTCCCTTATATTGCTTTTCTTCTATGCTTTCACCATCTTTAGTCAGTGTCTGTACTCAAATACTTAGGCTTTGTTTATATGAGAAATTAAATGAAGGCAGAAGTCATTATAAATGCAAAGACAGTCAAAGTAGGCTTTGTCCATAGGTACAGAAGAAGGGTGGAGTTTTAGATAGTGGCATGTTGTAAGGAAGGCATGTAGAGTATAATAGTGTTGAATTCCTCATATCAAGATGTGGGACCTCAAAAGAATTCTAAGCCAATATCACAGAAATGCTTTCTTTAAAAGTATATTTTATTTTAAAATACGTATATATTTGTGTAGGTGTATGTGCATGTGAGATGGAGTCAACTCCCTTGGAGCTGAAGTTACATATGCTTATATGTTGCCTGACAAGGGTACAGGGAACTGAACTCGGGTCCTCTGCAAATCAGTATGTGCTCTTAACCACAGATACTTGCACATTCGTGTTTATTGCTCTATATTCACAATCACTAAGCTATGGAAGCAACACAGGTGGCCAATATCAGAAAAAACAGATACAAAATGTGGTTCATATACACAGTGGAACCTTTTCAACCATAAAGAACAGTGAAATGACATCATTTGCAGAAAATGGATGCAATTGAAGATTGTCATAGTAAGCAAATTAAGCCAGTCCCAGAAAGATAAGCGTATGTTTTATCTGGCTGATTTGTGGTTCTTAGACTTTATATAAATATGTAAAATCATGCATGTATATATGACATGAAAGTAAAGGTGAAACTCTCTAAGGGAACAGAGGGAGCTAATGGGAGGGTGATTAAAATGAGAATGGAGGTACATGGGGACTGTGCCTGCCTCAGCCTCTTGAGTTCTGGGATTAAAGACATGTACCACCACCCAGCTCACATACTGCCCTTTGTAGAGGACCTGGACTCAATTCCTAGCCACAAACTGTATTTCCTGGCTCTATTTGCAAATGCCTATTTCCCTCTGAGGGGATGTATGTGGCAGAGTTGTGTGTAACCTTGAGGCTGAGATGACTAGATATTAGGTATTGAATTCTCCATGTTTCCCCTCTGCCCCTTCTACTAGATCCATACTATCCATGAACACACAGGATGGGAGAGCCTCAAGTTGGATACAACTTGGTTTTCTGAGTTTCTCTTCAGAGAGTTACTAAATGGGAAACTTAATTAAGGAGACAATGATCTGTCATTGGCAATGACAGACAAGGAAAACACCAAAGTAGATCTTCATTTCAGTGATGTGTGTGTGTGTGTGTGTGTGTGTGTGTGTGTGAGAGAGAGAGAGAGAGAGAGAGAGAGAGAGAGAGAGAGAGACAGAGACAGAGAGACAGAGGGAGGGAGGGAGGGAGAGAGTGGGGGAGAGGAGGGAGAGAGGGAGGAGACAGAAGGAAACAGAAAGACAGAGACAGAGAGATAGAGACACAGTGACAGAGACTGGCACACAGAGAGAGTGATGGAATATATATGCCATGAAAGTAGAAGGGGGTGCTGTTTGTGGGGGAGAGGTGGTCAGAAAGAGGGGTCAGTAAGCTGGCTAGTTTTATGTCAACTGGACATAAGCTAGAGTCATCTGAGAGGAAGGAACTTCAATTAAGAGAATAAGATCTTCAAGACTGATGGCAGCCACAGGATATCCCAGAGGAGTTCTGGTGGGGATCCAGTGATGGTGGAGTACCAGAAGCCAGAGGCCTTGAACCAAGCCAATGACTTATTGCAATGGACATGTGCCAGGAAAACTGATGCGACCAAGAGGTATACTATGGGGCACACTGAAGCCTCCAGTGCCACCAGGATGAATGAAGAGGAGTTGGAGAATCAGGAAAGAAGCAGCAAAGAGGTTTTTCTGCTGTGGTGGTTTTTTGTTTGTTTTTTTTTGGTTTGATTTTTGTTTTGTTTTTTGCTTTTTCTTTTGTTCAATTGCTTGCTTACTTTGATTTGTTTCCTTATGGGGGACATGGCAGGGATGAGGGGAGCATGGGGGGACCGGGAGGTGAATGGAATTGGGGTGTATGATGTGAAACTCCCAAAGAGTCAATAAAGAAGTTATTTTTTAAAAAAGAAAATGCCAGCCGGGCATTGGTGGCGCACGCCTTTAATCCCAGCACTCGGGAGGCAGAGGCAGGCGGATCTCTGTGAGTTCGAAACCAGCCTGGACTACCAATCGAGTTCCAGGACAGCCTCCAAAGCCACAGAGAAACCCTGTCTTGAAAAACAAACAAAAAAACCCCAAACAAACAAAAGAAGAAAATGCCTCAATAAGATCAGACTGTAGGCAAACCTGAGGGCATTTTCTTAATTAGTGATTAGTGGGGGAGGGTCCACTCCATTGTGGGTGGGGCCATTACTGGTCAGATGGCCCTTGGTTCTATAAGAAATCAGGCTGAGCAATCCATGAGAAGCAAGTCAGTAAGCAGCACCCTCCATGGCCTCTGCATGAGCTCCTGCCTCCAGGATCCTGCCCTGCTTGAGTTCCTGTCCTGACTTCCTTTGATGATGAACTGTGATGTGGAAGTGTAAACTGAATAAACATATCCTTTTCTCCCCTCATTGCTTTGGTCACTGTGTTTCATCACAGCAACAGAAACGCTAAAGATAGGCAGGAGGGACGGGGGAGGGGGGGACAACTAATAACAGCAAAGTATAATGACAAATATGTATGAAAAACGTCACAATGAATCTCATTACTTTGTATACTGACTTGGACAATTAATAAAGAACACAATTATTCCTGAGTTTATCTGCTTATACCTGTTTTTTTCTAAAACATAGTTTTCATTTTATGTCCCAACCTCAGTCCCCCCTCCCTCCCCTCCTCCCACGCATCATCCATTCCTTAGAAGGGGGTAAGGCCTTCCTTGGGGAGTTAACAAAGTCTGCCATACCAAGTTGAGGCAGGACCAAGCCACTCTCCCCTGTATCAAGGCTGAGCAAGGTATCCCACCATAGGGAATGGGCTCCAAAATGCCAGTTCATGCACCTGGGATAGGTCCTGGTGCCACTGCCACATCCCCACAACAGATCAAGCCACACAACTGTCACCCACATTTAGAGGACCTAGTTCTGTCCCATGCAGGTTCCCCAGCTGTCAGTCCATAGCTTGGGTCAGTTGTTTCTGTGATTTTCCCCATCATGCTCTTGACTGCCCCTTGTTAATATGATCCCTTCTCTCTTCTTCAACTGGGGGATGGCAGATTGGAACATGAGGGATCAAGAAGACCAATTTGGGGGAGTGACGGGGCGGGAGAACAATGAAAGGGATATCTTGATATAGGGAGCCATTAAGGTGTTAGGGAGAAACCTGGTGCTAGGGAAATTCTCAGGAGTCCACAAGAATGACCCCAGATAAGACTTCCTAGCAATACTGGAGAGGGTGTCTGAATGGGCTTTCCCCATTAATCAGATTAGTTTGTCATCATAGAACCTTCGTCCAGTAATTGATAGAAGCAGATGCCGTGACATACAGCCAAGTACTTACACCTGTTTGAATTAGAAAACTGCTCCCAAACGTACAGGATTTGAGTTTTATTCTTTAAGAATTTCATATATGTATATATATAATGTATATTAATAATTTACACAAAACACTCCCTACTTCTCCTTTCCAACTCCCCCGGGGCTGTGGGAACACCAGACCTTGAGCAGAGACCCACTTCCCCTTCTGCCTGGGAGTAGGCAGCTGTAAGACAATGTTTACTAAAAACATGTTTACTAAAAACAATACAATGCCCGGGGAAAGTTCCTGGAAAAGGCCTGCCCACAGAAACCGCCCTGACCTCAACCTTGTCCAAAGACTAACCGCCTCTTCTGACACGCCCAGATCAGTTTTTGGTGTCAGAGCAGAACCAGCCAGGGTAGAGGAGAGAGCAGAAGCTTTTCTGGAGGGAGCCTTTCTTAGGAAGTTTTCTTGAACCTTTTTGGGGCCTGCTTAAAGTTTTCTTTACATCGTTGAACAAGTCTCTGTGTTGTCAATCCCCGACACCCTCCGCACGTTCTCAGACACAGGCCGCGCAGTGGACGCGACACTGGGCCCTCCTAATAGATCTCCCTCTCAACTTCATGTCCTCGTTTAAAACAAATAATACAATTAGTCCAGTTCTGCTCTCCTCATGTCTACAAGTGTGGAGTCACCTACTGGGACATGGGCAACATACCACTATGCACATCTCGAAAATTGGCTCTCCCTACCCTAGCAGCCATCTGCTTCCAAAAGTTCAGTTACAACTGTAGCTTCAGGAGTCCTTCCCCTGCCTATGCTAGATTTTTTATGGTTTAGTATATTTAACACTTATTTTCAACACAACAATAAGGATGACACAATGATTAATAATGGTGATAATTGTGGTGATATCTTGCTTGTACAAATAAATCCTATCTGAAGGTCAGAGAATGGAGCTTGCCACTTGCCACAGACAGGAAGTGAGGTAGCTGGGCAGAAACATAATATAAACAGAGAGAAACAGGAACTTGCTCCCCTGTCTGCTGAGACACTAAGGAGGTAAGGTGTGGCGGTGGCTTGCTTCTTCTCTCTGGTCTCTCAGCATTTTCCTCTATATCTGACTCTGGGTTTTTATTACTCAGACCAATTAAGAACTCCATTTAGAGATAATAATACTAATAGCAGGAAATAGTGTGCCATTATCAACTATAAGGCTTGTAAGATTACTAAATCAATCATAAAATATAAACACAACCTAGAAGGCAATAGGGGAGAAAGAAGTCAAGGTATGTGGTACAAACATAATATTTGAAGAGAGAAGAACAAGGTGTACTGAGTTACAATAGTGCTAGTGCTGGTTTACCTGAAACACATGCAAACGTCCATCATGAAATATGAGAGCATAGTTGTAAAATCACAGTGTTTATTCAAAATAAGTTGCTAGTGAAATGGAAAGACTTCCCTTTTCTTTGAATTGTGGGTGTTTTGTTGTTTAGTTTTGAGACAGCATCTCTGTGTATCTCTGGCTATCCTGGAACTCACTTGAAGACCAGACTGGCCTCAAACTCAGAGATCTGCCTGCCTTTGCCTCCTTAATGTTGGAATTAAAGGTGTGTGCCACCACTGCCCTACCTTGATTTGTGTTTTTAATTGGCTTACACACCAGTGGAGTTTAATAACCCTTTCTTATTTATTCTTAGTTTTGGTTATTTTCCTCTTATCTCTCCTTTCCTTTGCCCTCTTGCCCCATCAGGATTTGAATCTTAAAAACCTAGTTAGTTCTCCAAACACATCTTCAACTAATGGCTTCATTTTTCAAATTATTGCACTTATTTAATTGTGTGTGCACATGTATATATGTGGGTAAACACATGCCTTGGTGCATATGTGGAGGTCCAACTTGCAGGAATCATTCCCTCATTGCATCATGTGGGAGGGACTTGGGAATTGAACTCAAGTTATTAGGCTTGGTAGCAAGTGCTTTTACTTGCTGGGTTATCTCATCAATCCCCAAACAGTTTGATTTGTAATGGATAATGATGATAATGATAATAATAATAATAATGAAGATGTGTCACCCATGAGATAGAAATTGAGTCTTCCCTAAATTTGGGACACTTGTTTCCTTCTCCCATGCACCATTGAGAACCTAACTGAAACAAAATAGATGCTGTCATCTCACTGTTTTATTCTTCTTTGTGTCCTCCAGAGGAAACCAGGAAGATCTTTTAGGACTTTTCTTGGGGAAGGTTTAGATGGATTTCATTTCTTTTTACTCTGAGAGTAATTCTAAAGATGTCTACGACAGTGCTTTGAATGTACATGCTCCTGAAAGAGACTTGTAACAGAATTGACTCTTGGGATAATGAACCATCCTTGTCATCTCATAGTTGTGACACTGCTACCAGTAGCTCAGCTTCTTTGTATCATTAATTGTCTTAGCCGTGTCTCTTCCCACCATAGTGCCAGACTCCAAGATTATTTCCGTCCAAGACAGCAAAATCTTTCTGGTACATCCCTGACCCCAGCTGCCTGTCTGTCTGGGTATTTGTTTATTCATTGCCTGTGGCCACACCAGCAAACACTCAGCCAACAGTTCCTCTGGTATTGGTTCCTCCCTTGCTTTAGACTACTTTTGCAAGTGCCCTTGACCCTGAAGCCCAGATTAAGGGCAGCTGGACTTCTTCAGCCGTGCTTCATGGTGGCCTTGGAGTGCTTCCATCTCCCACCCAGCTCCCGGAGGCCCTGGAATGGAGAGAGAACGAACAAGCAAGAGCTTTGACCTAGACCTGGCTCACCTCACACCATAACTAACACGCTTATTATAGCATGCAATAAACCTCAAACCAGCTTGGCTCAGATTCTTAAAGGGCCAGTTCTAACCAACCCGTATCTCCCTAACAAACATAGTGTTAATTTTAAAAGCGTCTTTCTAGCATGTAAAAGGGAGAAATGTGTCTTCAGTATCCCACAGCATTTACATGGGATCTTTCAAGGGATGTGCGATTCCTTCTAGTATCTGAATTTACATAGCATATTTAAAATTCTTATGTTTCTTTTAGTACTTGCTTAAAGAGATGAATCTAAGAACAACACCAACTCTGAAATATTGGTCACTTTTATAATGGGACCTTGCTTGATAATGATGGTGGTAATGATAGTAATGATGATAGTAACACTAACCAACATTGATTGAGTACCTCTTACATGTTTGGGCTCATTTAAAACTAAATGATGCAGCATCTTCTGGAGTCCTTATACTTTTGCCCTGTAAAACATGAATTATCACATTTTATATTCAAGGAAACAGAATTACAAAGGTGAGATAATTTTATAAATTTCAGAAAGTACAACAATAGGGTAGATCACTTTAGAATCTAGAGCTCGTGTTTGTGCTATTTGCTCTATGTTATCATTTTGTATCTCAGTGTGTGGAAGACAGGGCTCCACCCCCCCATACACCTTAATTCAGCCTGGGAGAAACGATGGCAGAATTTTCCTGGGTAATTGAAAATTACCACTGGAATCTATTTATTCATTCTTTTTAATTATAGAAGCCTGTCTCAACTCTTCAAAAAAGAATAATTAAGATAAACTTTTAGATTTCTAGAATACAAATTCAAGCATAATTTTTCCTCCCAGGGATAACCATTGTTAGCTCTTGCATATTTTATTTAGTATTTTTCCACATTGAACATTTCATTAACAATAAAAATGATTTTTATAAAGTACAGAAAATAAAAAGAAGAAATGAATGTCATTCTCAATTCTACTCTTTATTGGATTTCCAATAGTCACTTCATGTGTGTTTGTATGTATGTCATATTGCTTTGTAATCTGAGCTTTTGTTATTTAATAATATTTTACAAAGCTTTTCATCTAAAAGCATATCCTTCCATGATATGTCTGTTAGTTTTCCATTTCAGCATAGCAAATCACTAAAATATTCAGTGACGTAAAACAACACATATTCATTATCTCAATTTCCATAGGTCAGGAGGGTTTAGGACCACTTAAGCTTAATTCTCTGCTTAGGGTCTCACAAGGATCTCATCATGATGTCAACTAGGGTCTATTCTATCTCAAGGTTTAAGTCATGTTTAATTTCACCCAAGTTATTGATAAAGTACAGTTTTTGAGACTGACTAGGTGCTTATAGCTATCATGAGACCTTAGAGCATAAGTCCTCAACCTGTGTGTCGTGACCCCATTGACAAACCTCTATCTCCAAAAATATTTACACTATGATTCATAACAGTAGTGGAATTATAGTTATCAAGTAGCAAGAAAATAATTTTGTGGTTGGGGAGTCACCACAACATGAGAAACTGTATTAAAGGGTTGCAGCATTAGGAAGTGTTACCACTGTCCTAGAGGTCACTTATGATTCACTGTCATGAACCCCTTTCCATGTGTGGTTCACAGTAAGACAATATACCAGATTAAAATGTTCTATATCTAGTTCCATTTGGTATAGGAGTGTTGCACTAATACCTTTACTATATGCTGTTTTTTAGAATCAAGTGCCAGATTTCACTCCCACTCAAGAAAAGGAGATTATTATATAGGTAGGAACATAGGGTAACTCTAAGGTCTATTTTACACACACTGTTTTAAATTGAAATATGCCTCTTTGGCTTTTAAGAAAAACATGCTATTACTTCTCTAAAGAATTCCTTGCATTTGAACCTTAGCCTTCCCATGTTTTTGTGTTTATTAATAAAATAGCAGTGATCACTGTATTCGTAAGCTTTCTGCCAATGTAATAAAAATACTTGAGAAAAATCTTAGAAAGATTACACTTTATTTTGGCTAACCTTCCAGAGCCGTGTCCAAGATCATTGGCAGTGTTGGGTTAGGCCTGTGGTAAGGCAGGAACTTCTGCCAGAGCAAACCTACTTACTTCGTGGCTAGGAAACAGAAAGACAGGGCTAGGATCCCACAATCCCTCGCAAGTGAGCTCAATAGTAACTTACAGAGTTCCACTAAGCCTCAATTCCTGAAGGCTTTACCACCTCCCACAGTACTACCCCAAGGATGAGGCCTTCACCATCACATTCAGCATCCTGACCATCGCTGTCACCCTTGTGTTTTAATCTTCTCACAGGCCCTTGATCCACTTTCCTGAATGATAAGAAACAGTTGCTGGGCCAAATATTCAGGTATTTTAAAGGCAAGTAGCAGCAATGGTATATAGGACACAGGAAGTTTTTTTTTTAATGAATTGAACTCGGCCAATATTTTCCATGTGTTTGAAGGAGATATATATTGTAATTTCATATATAATCATTACACATAATATATTAATATATGATTATTACATACAGTATATTACATATTTATATATAATTATTACACCTACATATTGTATATAATTATATAATATATATATTAGGTAAAACAAATGAAAATAAAAGTAAGTTGGAAGCTGGAGAGTGGCTTGGTGTTAAGAGCTCATGCAGAGGACCCAGGTTTGGTTCCTGGTACCCATGTGGCAGCTCACAATTGTGTGTAACTCCAGTCTCAGGGACTATTATGCCCTCTTCTGACTTCCTTGGGCACCAGGCACACACATGGTGTACACAGAAATGAATGCAGGCCAAACACTCAGACATGTAAAATAACAATGAAGTTCAAAAGTCAGTTGTTTCATTCTTCCAATCAACCTGTGAGGTAAGTGCAAACATTCTTTCCAGTTTAAAGAAACTGAGGCCAGAGAGTAAGAAGAAAGATTCTCCAACTGAACAGGACGGTCTGGCCATGTACTAGCCCCTCCTGTCATCAAGCAACTGACTATAAGCAAGTTGTGATTTTTGTCTGAGTTTACTGTCTTCTCTTCCACCACTCTGCTCATGTCAAGGAAGTTAGACCTGGGGCAAGGCCTTGGAAATGGTAAGGCAGTGATTCTCACCTTTGGCTGTGCAGTAGAATCATTTGGGGGAGTTTTAGCAATGAGAGATGCCTGGATCCTAGCTCTGGATATTTGTGATGTAATTGCTTTGTGCTGTGGGATGGGCATCAGAAAGTTTTAAGGCTCCCAAGGGGAGTCTAATAAATAACCAAGACAATCTCCACAACCAGAACTGCCCACACCCGGAAGAGATTATTTCTGCTGCGTAGAGCTGAGGAAGCAGCATTTGGTTGTTGCTGTCTGCGTCCAGCTACCAGGAAGTGGCCTGCTAGGCTCAGGCTGAAGTCAAACCTCTGTGTTCCGCTCCAGAGTCAACTTGGCCTGCAAAGTTAGTTTGGGGAATCATAAATCACCTGCTGCTTTGCCCTCCTATGTGAGCCCCTGGGCAGCAGGGTGGTGGTGGGGGGAGCAGGAAAGCACCCCTGCCAGCGTGGCTGCTGCTGCTTGTTGCCCTCACATCACAGCTTCAGCATACCGCTGCTTGTCAGTCAGCTTCACTGAGACAGTGGGACCAGACGCCTGGCTGCCTGCCATTGGAGCTGTGCAGCAGATCTGCTGAGGTGTCTTTGGGGCCAGTCCAGCCTTCCAGCTCACCATAAAGGCAGGGGATGACTTTTTTCTAAGCAGCTCAGTGTGGCTCAAAATGAAGGTGATCAATCAATGGAATGAAAGTGTCAGTCAAGTTGCCCCAGTGTGACAGAAAAAGCCAACACCAACTTCAGTCTTTCCATTACAACTGGGAAACTGGGAAAAGTATTGTATGCTTGTCATTTTCCTGAGGTCAGACACTACCGTGTAATTATGGGGGAAATGGAGATGTAGAGAAGATCCTAACAAAGGCAAGGAAGAAACGCTTCATGCTCCATGTGTATATAATCTCACTGAATTGGAGCATGACAACAGCACCAGAATTACATGTGGCTATTGTCCCTTCACAGATGAAGAAATTGAGAACGGGTCCTTGTGAGTCACATACCACCAAATGGCAAACCCAAAACACCTGCCTTGGCTGCAAAAATCCTTGTTCTTGCTTCTCAAGTTGTAAATGGAAGGTTTGATCCCAGTAACTAATTTCATGTTAGTTCCCTTTCTTCTCATTAGGATTGTTGCCATCGTGGCCTCTCTTTGACACCACCGTGAAACAGTGAAGGTTGCTTTTGTAATGGCCCATCTTCCTCTCACTGAATTACTTTAAGGCTATAACAGACCGCCCTCCAACTCTCAGGAGCCTAACACAATAGACATTTACTTCTTGTTCACATGAAGTTCATGTCCGTATAGGGATGAAAATTTCATCACGCAGGGGCCTAAGCTCCTTCTCCCCAAGGTTCCACCTTCTAGGGCTTCAGTGTTGTATAGTAGGGTCTGTGCCCCTGTAAGGTACATGGGAGAGGGAGGAGTGTGGAGCTCCTAGGGGAGGTTCTACAGCCCAGGTGAGATGCATATACATTCGCTTCTATCCAGATCTGTGTAAGCACATCTCAGTGATAGAAACACCTACAATAAAGCAGGCTGGAAGTCATGGGTAAAGGAAGACAAGAATGAATTGTGCCCACAACCGTACATGTCCATGAGGGCTCTTCATTTTTGAGGCCTCACCTTCTTTACCCTACCCACATCCTTTCCAGAAAGCTACTTTGTATTTTTTCCTGTCTCCCTCTGATTAATAATGATCTTATACCAAAGTTATGGTCACCTAGCAATGGTTGTGATGGGAGGTACCTCATGGAGCCATCTTTCAATCAAGTGGTGTTGCGGGTTACGCTGCTTGGACACCTCTTCGGAGAGGGAGTGAGAAGATGCAGCACCAACGACTCAGGCACCAGGAGTCAGTGAGTAGCAGAGCGTGCTGCAGACTCGTTTATTAAGGAAGGTAGGCCTGCCTTTATACCCCCTCCCAAGGTCCTATTGGCTCAGGCTGCTGACTCTGCTATAGGTCCTTTCTCATTGGTGTCTCTGGGTCAGGTGTCTCTCCCTCAGCAGGCTCTGGGCGTAAGGAAAGGCAGGCTTGGCAGCTTGGCTGAGGAAGGAAGTGCCTGCTATGCATGCACATGCGGGCTGGCCTGGGCACAGGTGGCACAGCGATTGCAGCTTGGGTATGCTGGCCGCAGTTTCTCCTACAAAGTGGTACTGGGGTCACACATCATGGGCCTCTCAAAAGGTATCTGTCTTATCATATGCCAGCCCTTCAGAACAGGGGGTCAATAATGCAGAGGTGACTGGCCTTTGGCTTGGCTCTTTATTTGGCTAATGATGATGAATGTCTGTGTTTTGGAGTCTGAAAGACTGGCCTGTTTTGTGTGTAGTCCCTCCTCCTCAGTGTATTTTCTGTTTCATCAGCTCTGTGGCAGGCCCCAGGGAGGATCTGGGTTTTACAGTGATGGACACCGGGAGTTTTCACACCTGCCAGTTCTGCTAATGAGTCTGCTAAGCCCCTATCTGTTTATTGCTGGAGTAAAATGAATTGAAATGTCATTTGTGATGATATAAAGGAATCTTTTTAGAAGATATTCAGACTCTCGTTTGATGAACAGTTGTCTTTCAACGTTTCCTGGATTCCATGATGAAAACGACTTAGATTTCCTAGCCTTCTGTGGGTGCCATGCTGATATCTTTGGCTGGTGTCACTTTGGAGGAGGCCTTTTTGTTTATCCGGACAAGGCCCTTGTGGTCATCTCAGGATGATCACACTTTCTTAGGCTCCTGATGTGTCTGACACCTCTTGATGTCTTCTTAGGCCTAGTGAAAATGGTAATGCCATCCTGAAGTGTGCTCGTAGCAGGCTCTAGGGCCCTTAATCCATTTGTCCCTGCAGGCACTAACGGCAGCTTGGAAAGGCCAGAGACTGCTCTGCTTGATCCTATTGTGCTGCCCAGTTGAGTTCAAGCTGATTGCTTCAGGTTTGTTTGGGTCCCTTTTATTTCTCCATGTAACCTGCATTCAGTCCAGAAAGGGGAGATGGGACACATGAATACTATTGCTTCTCCATCCCATACTCTCTTTCTTTCACCTATAAATTCTTGGGCGAAAGGGGCCTGGGTTTTCCTTCTCCTTAGTCAGAATTTCTTCTCTCTGTCTCCATGAGCATAATTTTGTTTGAATAGATACTTGGAATTCCATTCAGGAGTACATTGCCAGGTGGGAGTGATGGAGGGACTGCAGGATGGAAGGCAGAGCCGGGAATTATTCCTTAGGGATAGATTGGGCACACTTCAGGTCAGTACAAACCCCTTAGATGTATCCACAGAAAATGTCATGGCTTATGTTGGCATATACACTAAGTATCTAAGTCAGCAGTTCTCAACCTGTGTATTCTGACCCCTTGGGCAAACCTCTACCTCCAAAAATATTTACATTGCTATTCATAACAGTAGCAAAATTACAGTTATGAATAATGACAAAAATGATTGGGGTCACCACAATGTGAGGAACTGTATTAAAAGGTTGCAGTATTTAGAAGGCTGAGAACCAGTGCACAACTGTAAGAAATAAGCAAAGAAAAACCCCAAGCACAAATTCTAAAAATGTAATATTGTGAAATGGTAAATGTGCCCATTTTGCAGAGTAACATACTTTGAGGCTTCATCTGACCATATAACCTTGTTCATTTGTGTGAATGATGGCTTTCCTGCCAAGACAACCCATCATTCTTCCAGGCTCCTGGTTGAGCTGCTCCATTCTGTCAAAACAAAAAGGCAAAAAGAAGAAAGGCATGGAACAATAGGTAGGACTGAATGTCATCACACCCCACCATGGTAATGTGACTGTGATGAGACCAAATAATGGCTCTTTGAGGGTCGGTGGTAAATGATAAATGGGAGCAGAAGTGTCAGATGGGCTTCCTCTGGAAGGGAATTATCAAACAGTTCCAGAGACTCCCTAGTCCCCTTGTCCTTAGGTCAGAGAAGCAATTCGTTCCCTGAAATGTTGAATTCCATATGGCTTAGTGCACAGTTGGCTTCCTGTTCACTATTTCCTTGAGTTGACTTGGATACCCCAAAGCTAAATACCCCACCAAATGACTCCACTCATGCACCAATGAGACAGTATCTCATTATGAAATGAACAAAAGGCAAAAAAAATGAGACATAGTTTTATTGGTTACTAGCTACATGAACTTTGCATAGCAATTATATTTTCCAAAGGTAGTTATAGTAGTATTCCAATTTGCATATTTTTCTAGAACCTTCCCTACGTTCTCAGAAAGGAGAATATAATTTTCCTCTTCTTGGATCTCAGTGGGTATATTTGTGACTACTTTTATAAGTAGAATGTGAAGAAAGTAATACCGAATAACTTCTGAAGTAATACTGCATGACTTCTGAAGTTAGCTGATAATGAGACCAGGCAACTTCTGCTTGGTTCTTTTGAAATATTCACTAATAGGTTCCAGCTTCATGCTGTGAGTAAGCTCTAGTAACCCTAAAGTGGCCCAAGCAGAAAGGAACCAAGGCTTCTGCTCCACGAGTTCCATTGAGCTCCCAGTCATCAGTTGACTAAACATGTGAGTAAACCATCTTGGAGGTAAAATGTTCAACCCCTGGTTGAGCTGCCACAACTGAACAAGGGTGATGCATCTCAGCTGAGTCCTTGAATTGGAGACTTGGGGACAATAATAAGTGATTATTCTTAAAATGTCACTAAGTTTTGTTATTGCATAACAGCAGAACACAGGAGCTCACATTCCAGAATACACTCTATAGGAATAAAATCATTGATGTATATGCAAGTATATTACAAGGATGTCTTTGTGCCTTTTGCTGTATCTATCATTTATTGTTAAGGTAGAATAAATAAGCTGTCAAGTAATTTATAATATGATCCATTTTCAAAAGAAGAATAATAGTCACCCCCCTTACACTTGTATATTTACATTTGTAGATGTCTGGGGAATTATGTGGGAAGATCGATGCCATGCTGGTGACACTGGATAACTTAGGAAGATGGTGGTGGGATAGATGGAGTCAAGCTCATAGTTGTCATATTAAGGAAGCTCTTGGGTGATCATAGCAACTTTGAACATATTTGGTTGGTTTCACTTGGCACAGTGAACATGTCTCTGAAATAAAAGCAATGCCATAAAGGAAAAGAAAATATCCTACTAAACTGAAGAAAGAATATTTCCATGTTCTGCACAACTCCAGGGACTGATCTGATTTGGGTGGCCAGAGAATGAAGAAAAGACAAACACAAGGGCAAAAGCCGGACTGGGCTCTGGAGAATTCACAACAATCCAGAAGATCAGCATGTTTATTATATACAGTTGAACAGGGAGACAGGTTTATTGTTAATAGATAAACAAGGAGGCAGGGTTATTATACACAAGCTGAGCAGGGAAGCAGGAGTAGTTTCCATAGGGAAGAAGTCTTCAGGCCATAAACATAGTAGGGGTTCGGGTGGGGCAATATATGCTGAACATTTTCTGCATACACTGTCTACATTCACCCTTGGGCCCTAGGAAGGCTTTACCACCACTTTGAGTCTCACCCAAGGAAGGCTTTGCTACTCCCATGAGGCCGAGTCATGGGATCCTTAATATGGCCATGCCATGTCAAGAATACATATTCATTCCCTACAGAAAGGGCATGGAACTCAGAGTTTAGCAGATGGAGATTTGTATCCTGGATATGCCACACACTAAATGATCTTAGGCAAGCATTCTGAGCTCTCTGTGCCTTTGTCCCCTCACCTGTAAAGGGGAATGGCAGTGCTTATACTACAGTTTGATTGCTAGGATTAAATAAGAACATCATTTTGTGTGAGTAGCCTCACTAGACTTCAGGTCCACATGTCCAGTCCTTCTGGTACTCTCGCTCTCTCTTTGCAAATGAATTGCCATAAAATTTAATTAAAATCCCCTCTCTTGCTATTTCTTCTCAGTGCAGAACGATAAAGGTGATGATGCTGATGGTGGTGAGTAATGATGGTTTGTGGGTCCTTGATTATATTCCAGGAACTGTCTGTCCAGGCCAGCCATATAGCTCCTAAGCTCCAACGATTCCCTGCCTCAGCCTCCTGAGTAGCAGGGTCTATATAAACTTCTTCATCATTATGCTGGGCTAAAACCAGTCTTAACCATACTGTTGGAAGCAAGGGAAAACTGACTGATCCCTCTAGACTTACCCTGCTGCGTGTGCTCTTAGTTAACCTCCGATTAGGCTCCACCCTGCCTTAGCTAGTAATGTTCCCAAACCCTAGCCTCTGACCTCCTTGGGAACAACTCATTTGTGAAGCCCATCCTTTTAGTAACTAACTGCAAATGGTAAGAGCCAGCTAGTCAAAGTGTGGCATATGTTGGCTGTGGGAATGACACCAAAGTTCCTGGCTTAATTAGGGTGGCAGGTAAAATAAGCCAGATTAAGTAGTACTGTCTTTTAGTGTCTCCCCCAAAATTCAGTCTTTCTCTACCTCTCAGATTCACAATATCTCAAGGTTTTACCTTGCCCCTTTCCCATTCAATTCTTTTTTTTATGTTCCAGCAAAATACAATTTTAATTGTTTAATGTTTTGTGAAATTTTTAATGAAGATTATGATAGGGGAAACATTTTGAAAACATGGTTTCAGCAGAAATACTAGTAGTATTGTTAAAACCTAAAATATTTTCAAAGATGCAAAGGATCAAAGTCTGAATTAGAGCTCAAGAGTTATCTATATGGTCGAGAAACTAAATGTAAACACTAAATGGAAGGTTACAGTAGCTTATTATCTTTCAGATAAAGATATTCCTAACTGTTCCTTTTTTGAAGTTTGTACCAAGAATTTATTAGTAAGAACAAACAAACCAAACAAATAAATAAAAACATTGAACTATCTCCAGTCCTTAACTCTTGACGGTGACACTTTCACATAGGTTCATTTTTGTTTGCACAGAAGGCTTCTGTCTTGGGAGCATCCCATTCAAGTCTTGCAAAAGTCTTGTTGCCACGAACTCTCCTGATTTCATTTAAGGGTGAATGTGACTCCTGGGCTTCTCTTCCTGATTGTTGTACCATACAGCCTGCTCTGGTATGATTAGAAGACACCAAGACTCCACCTTCCTTATGTCTTGCTCCACTACAGGGAGAATAAGGAGTCTTCAGTCTTCAGTACGGTCTTCTCCTATTCGAACTCTGAGACATTCTTGTGAATAAACTAGTTGGTTAGTAAAAATTGACAGCTTATGCTAGGATGAGTCAAACTGTGACCACTTTCCTCTGTTCCCTGTACTTACACTCTTGCAACGTTTGTGTATCTAATATGGCTACATGACTTAATTCAGCCAGTGGGACAATGGCAATGATGACTTCAGAAAAGATGGAAAAAGTGCCTGCATAATTGAGGCTTGGTGCTCTAGGACCCTTCATTCTATGAAGCCTAAGATGATTGGCTGGTGGATGAGAAAGCATGTTGAAGAGAATTGAGATGTTTCGGTGGACTGCCAGCCAGCTGCTGACTGTTCTTCTTGCTGCTTATGATGTATCATCAAGCCCATGAGGCAGTTAAACTGGACATGTATCACAAAAGCCTGGGGAGCTGAATCCAATTCATATTGCCATCCCCAAGAATCAGGTGCCCAATAGTTGCTGATCTGAAAGTAGCTATGTTGGTTTGAATAGGAATGGTCTCCTCAGATGTGTGTTTGAATGCTTGGCCCATAGAGAGTGGCACTATGAGGAGGTGTGGTTTTGTCAGAGTAGGTGTGGACTTGTTAGTGAAGTATGTCATTGTTCAGGCAGGCTTTGAAGTCTCTATGCTCAAGATACACCAGGTGTGATACACAGTCTCCTTCTGCTGCCTCGAATCAAGATGTAGAAGTCTCATCTCTGTCTCCAGCACCATGTCTGCCTGTATTCCACCATGTCCTGCCAAGATGATAAGGGACTAAACTTGAAACCGTTAGCCAGCCCCAACTGAAGGCTTTCCTTTATAAGAGTTGCCGTGGTCATAGTGTCTCTTCAGAGCAGTAGAAACCCTACCTGAGACAGTAGCTTTTTATAAAGTATAAAGGGCTGAAATGATGCTCAGCATATGTGAGTTTTTGTCCTCCTCTTTCCCTTACCTCACTATCACAAACTTTTTATTAAATTGATAAAAATAGAGTCATTTGGAAAAGCTACAACTTAAACCAAGACTGTCGATTTTTATTTATGTACCATCACATTTCATACTTTGCCTGAGCTGGTTCCTTCCATTTGGGGCCAAGCATATTTTCTAAAAAGTGGCTATGCCATTTCTGATCCCGCATGCTCCTTCAGAACGTTTATGTAGCTTCCTTGAGAACATTGGGTTAGCCTTTGTGCCAGTCTTATTAGTATCCAATATTATCTGTGACTACTATGTCGCTTCAGTTGGTGTTAGGAAGAGGCAATGTACCTTTGGCTTGCAGCTCCTTGCCTCCATCAAAAGGACAGGTTCTGCTCCTGTCAGGTAACAAGCTTGGCTACCCAATGGCTGCCATTTTGGAGATACCACATAGAGAGAACACATGGAGATGACTGGGGAGTCCTAGTTGTTGCCCATCTTTCCAGGTAGGATCCAAGACCTGTGAAAGAATGACATAGCCAAATTACTTCAACCCCATCCCCTATCTGATTTCAACCACCCCAGTTACTATGATGCCACCTTTTAGAAAGCAACAGGCAATTTTCTACTTCAGTAACAGACATATGGCTAACATGTTTTCCTCTTACATAAATAATCGTTGAGCTGAGAAACTCAAATCTGTGCTGGCCTAAGAGACAGTGAATATGAGAGGCAGTCACTGTTGACCAGTAAAATCATAGTTAAAACTCAAGGAAACAGAAATTTAGGAGGAAAATTTCTGTATTAGTAAAATCTGAGGTCTCAAGTTTTAAATTAAATTTTAAGTGAAATTATATTTTCCATATTTCAAATAGTCATACAAACAAAGATATATAGCCCTGTGGCTAACAGGTATCTGGAGCATATTAGATATTAATTAATAATAGCTAATTAATACTGGACATCTACTAGGTACCATGGGCTGAGTAAGTTAATCATTGTAGTATCATGTGGGTCCCACATGATATCATGCCAAAACCCACACCAGTGAATTAGATCTAACAGACTGCCTCCCAAGCGATGGTTATTTATTTTCTTTTTATTACATATGCATTTATTTGTGTGTATGTATGTATATGCATGTGCGCATGTCACAGTGTATGTGTATGGAGGCCAGAAGACACCTTGTGAGAGTAGGATATCCCTTTCTATCAAGTGGTTCTTGGGGATTGAACTGAGTTCATCAGGCTTGGCAGCAGAATTCTTTACTGGTTGAGTCATGTCACCAGCCCTCCTTCTGATTTTCTAAAGGGTCTCACTCAGTTTTTTATAGCAAGTTCTTACTCACCCAGGTTGACCTTGAACTTGTGGCAACCTTTCTTCTTTCTTTCCCTTTTCCCTTCTTTCCTCCATTTCTTCCTCCCTTCTTGCTGTTGTCCTGCTGGGGATGGAGCCCTGGGATTCATGTGTGCAAGGGAAGTACTTTACCAGTGAGCTGCAATCAGCCCTGTGCTGCTCCCTGATGATCATTTCCAAACAAATATTTTCAAGTGTAAGAAAATAACATCAAGTAGTAGACGATTTAAAGGCAAATGTGGATGTCTGGGCACACTATTATGAAAATTTGAGTAAAAAAATACTCAAAGTAGAGCCTGACTTTGGAAAACATACTACAGAAAATGTCACAAAATTGTCAGATTAAGAATTGTGAATCAGCCAAGCAGTGGTGCACATGCCTTTAGACCCAGCGCTCAGGAGGCAGAGGCAAGCAGTTCTCTGTGAATTCCAGGATAGCCTGGTCTATATTCCAAGACAGCCAAAGCTACACAGAGAAACCCTGTCTCTAGAAACCAAAAACCAAAACCAAAAAAGAAAGAAAGAAAAGAATTATGAATAAAAAATAGTTGCTAATGAGAACAAAGAATTTTAAATTAAATACCCTATTGTATATGTGCAGTAGGATGGTTTAGTTGACTTTTTTATTTATTTATTTATTTAGTTTTTTTGAGACAGAGTTTTTCTGTATTGTTTTGGAGGCTGTCCTGGAATTCTCTCTGTAGACCAGGCTGGCCTAGAACTCACAGAGATTCACCTGCCCCTGCCTCCCGAGTGCTGGGATTAAAGGCATGCCCACCCAACGCCTGGCTTTAGCTGACACATTAGACACATGGATAAAATAACAAAATTTGGGTTCAAGCCAGCATGTGTGCTGTAAGGAGGTTTTTCCTCTAAAATAATTCCAGACTCTGGCCATCTCTCCTCCTTCCTGTAGTTGGAGTGGGCTTTCAAGGTGGACACTGGATAGAGCCCGTGCTCCATATGCAACCCTGTGGGGGTTTCTTACTGCACCAAGCCATACCTCAATTCGTTATGTGTCTTTTAAAAATATGCCACACTGCCAGAGAGTCTGGGAAACAGGTAGTACCCTAATGCATAGTACCCCAGAGAAGGGGAATGGGACAGGATCTCCTGAGAAGATTGGGAGCATGGGGGGAGGGAAGAAGGAGCTGGGAAAAAGAGAGGAGGAAAAGAGGAGGAGAGAGGAGGACATGGGGGAGCAGGAAGGTTGAATCCGGGAAAGAACAGAGGAGAACAGGATAAGAGATACCATAATAGAAGGAGTCATTATAGGTTTGAGGAGAGATCTGGCACTACTGTGATTTCCAGAGATCTACAAGGATGACACCAACTGGCAAACTAAGCAATAGTGGAGAGGCTACTTTAAAAGCCCTTCCCCAGTAATGAGATTGAGAACTACCTTTTATGCCATCCTAGAGCCTTCATCCAGTGACTGATGGAAGCAGAGGCAGACACCCACAGCTAAACAGTGATTTGAACTCCTGGAATTCAGCTGCAGAGAGGGAGGTGTGATGAGCAAAGGGGTCAAAGCCAGACTGGTGAAGCCCACAGAAACAGCTGACCTGAACAAGGAAGAGCTCATGGACCACAGACTGATGGCTAAGAGGCCAGCATGGAACTTATCCAGACCCCCTAAATTTGGGTGTCAGTGAGGAGGCCTCAGCAACCTCTGTGGCCTCGGGTAGTAGATCAGTATTTATCCCTAGCATATTAATGGACTTCGAGAGCCCATTTCACATGGAGGGATACTCTCTCATCCTGGACACATGGGGGAGGGCCTAGGCCCTGCCCTGGATGAAATGACAGACTCTGGAGACTCCCCATGGAGGGCTTCCCTCCCTCGGGAGTGATGTGGGCATCAGGTTGGGGGTTGGGGGATTTGGAGGGGGCAAGGGAGGAGGGGAGGGAGAGGGAGCTGGGATTGACATTTGAAACAAGTTTGTTTCTAATTTAAATAAAAAATAAAAATTATCCTCTTTTACTATCTATGATTTGTAGTTTATTTCATCTCAGCTCTTCACCAAAACAGCTTCTTCCCTTCCTTTGGATCATAGCAAAAATATCACCATCTCAGAGATGTTTTCTAAGTTTGACACCCATAGTCCTTGTTTATCACCTTAGCCTATTTGTGTCCTGAATGGAGCATGTCACAGTGTGAATTATCTTGGTCATTTGTTTGTTATCTTTTTTGCTTTGTGTCTCCTTATAGATTACATAGTCTATAACTATCTGCTCTAAAACCTAGAGGACTTGCTATCACTTATTTAATTATTCATGATTTTGTGAGTTGTCCATTTGGTCTAGGCTCCACTGAGTAAATCTTGACTGATATGGCGGGGTCTGTGCATGCATGTGCTATCAGCCTGGGTCAACTGAGACTAGCTGGCTTATAATGGCCTCTGTGTGGTGGGTTGGATCTCTCGCCCTCTAGTAGATTCACCCAGGCATAGTCACATGGTAGCTATCCGAGAGTGTGAGTAAAGAGGTCCGAAGGCCTCTTGAGCAAGGACTCTCAGTGTCGCTTCTGCTGCATTTCGTTGGTCAAACAAGTTCCAACACCAGCCAAACTTCAATGGTGCAGAAATAGACTCTACCTGAACAGTGGTGGAGCTAGAGTGTTGGTGGCCATCTTTGCATGTTAACGCTATCTCTCCAGATTGTAACTCCATGGGGACAGGGTCTTGGCCCTGCTCCACAGACCGGTGTTTGGAAACTACTACTCCAAGGCCAGAACTGGGCTACATTCTGGTCACTCTCATATTCAATCCTCACGTTGGCTTAAGTTATTCAAGATGTGGTAATTCTGCCTTTCACATTAACCTACTCTGGAATGCAACCACCAACTGAGAAACTGTCGCTTTAGAGAAAAATTACCCAAGCTGGAATGGCAGCAGGGGAAGGGGTAATATGAGAAACTTCAAATTAAAGAGTGAGGCTGAAAATCTGTCAAGTTCTGTAAGATAAAAATCTCCTCGAAAGGGCACATCTGCCAAGACTAAATTTTCACAGGCAGTCCTGACTGGAAACAAGGTCAGCACTATGCTCTTGTTCTCCCTCCGAGCCAGGCCTGGGGAGACAGTGGAGGGATTGTGACGAGAACTAAATTGGATCCCAAAAAGCTGGGGTCTGCATCCTATCTTTAAAAAAAAAAAGATTAAAAAATCAAAAAACCAAAAAAAAAAAAACTCTGTTAAGATTGTGAGCGATTTTGGCAAGAGCAACCTCATCCCTTCTGTGGACTTGGATTAGGCTATGTGGAGTGCTTCCTCTCCTCTTCCCTTGGCTGCTTCGAAGTCTACTCCACTGAAATTTGCTCCATGGTGCAGAAGTAAGTCACTAAACTAGCCCGTCCTACAACAAGTATTTAGAACCAATCAGTTCTATTTTCAGGGTTGTGTGCTATACAGCTCAGGGATAAAAAAAAAAAAGAAAAAGAAAAAGAAAAAAAAAGGGAAGGCTCTGTTTCTGAGACCTTCTAAGGGATATACAGTCCCCAGGGTGCTGACAGCAAATGCTGTCTGCTGGCAATGTTTCCCCACAGCTGTAGCCATGGATCTTTTCTTGAGAGAGGGTTTGAGGAGTACCACTCCATGCCTATCACAACTAACTCTTACTAAGCAAGTCAAATATGGAGGCATTCTGCTCAGTGCCTTCTTTAAGTGTGTGTGTGTGTGTGTGTGTGTGTGTGTGTGTGTGTGTGTGTGTGTGTAAGAGTGAGAGACAGAGAGAGTAAGACAAATTTTAAATGCATACGTGTATGCAAATATATGGAATCCAGAGGTGGATGACAGGCATCTTTTGCTATTGATGTCCACCTTATTTTATGAGACGGGGTCTCTCACTAAACTCCAGTTGAGCTAGATTGACTGGCCAGAGAGCTCTTGGAATCCATCTATCATAACCATATTCCCCTAGCATTGGGTTACACGTGCAAGTTGTTTCATTCAGCTTTTATATGAGTGCTGAAAATCCCCAGTCAGGTTCATCCTCTTGTCTAGCAGTTTGCCCACTGAAGCACCTTCACAGCCCTCTGGGTTTAGAGCTTTTCTCTCTCTCTTTTTAAGATAGGGTTTCAAATTCTATTATTAAATATTTTATTTATTTACTTGTAAGATTTATTTTGCATACCAATCACAGTTTTCCCACCCACCTCTCCTCCTGTTTCCTCCCCCACCTTCTTTCAATCCCCCACCCCCAATTCACTCCTCAGAAAAGGTAAGACCTCCCATGGGAGTCAATGGGGAAACCCACAGGCACAGCTAACCAGAGCTCGTGGTAGCTCACAGACTCTAGACTGACAGCTAGGGCGCCTGCATGGGACTACCTAGGCCCTTGATATGTGTGTGACAGTTGTGTAGCTTGGTCTGTTTGTGGGACCCCTGGCAGTGGGATCAGGATCTGTCCCTGGTGCATGAGCTGGCTTTTTGGAACCTATTCCATATGGTGGAATGCCTTGCTAAGCCTTGACATAAGGGGGAGGAATTTGGTCCTGCCTCAACTTGATAGGGTTTCATTTTGTAGGTCAGGCTGACCTGGAACTTTCTAGAATTCTCTTGCCTCTGTCTCCTGATTGCTGGAATTGAAGGCATGCACCTCCACACCCTATTTGTGTTATTACGTGATGGGATCTTTATTTGAGGCCCCTCTTGAAATATGAACTACTAATATTACTGAAACTCAAAGTTACAGGACTCATCCATGTACACAGCAGGATTCTGACAAATGTTTGTCTGAGTCCAAGATTCTCAACAGCAATCATCATTACCTGTGCTTTTATCCCATGCCAGGGTTTGCATGTGTTATTCTATTCAGTCCCTACTCCAAATTTAGGAGATAGCTATAGTTATGTCTATATTCACATACTGGGAAAATGAGATATAAGAAGAGTAAGTCATTACTCAAGGTTACAGAGCAGGTCATAGTTTCCCTAGATTTCCTCATAATTTCAGTAGCCTGTGGTGTACCTTGCACTTTTTGTTCTGGGTTGCTGACCTACTCCAGGGGAAGGAGGCTTGCTCTTGACACATCCAACCAGAAGTATATCCATGACATGTTCAAATGAGAGCTGTGCTGTTTCCACAAACATTTCCACACCAACCCTGACCCCATGCCGAGTCGACCTGTCAAGAATTCCATTTCTCTTACTACCCTAAAGCCCCTCCTTGCTGAAACCCTGACAGATCATCTCTGGTTCTATCCTTAGAGAAGAACAGCCCTGCAGAAACCCATCCTTGCCTCTTTGTCTGACTTGATCTTTCCCTCTAAACAGACTGCTGGGGTTTATGGCACAGAGCCAAGGAGAGGGAAGGAGACTCCAGAATCCAAGCTGCTGTAGGAGCCTTTGTTAAAGGCTCCTGAGAAAAGAGATCCCGGGCAACTGACACATAAGAATGTGCCCTTAATCAAGCAGCCTCCAATCAGCTTTATTTCAGACAAATTAAAGCTGACTGCAGGAGGAGAAGGGGGACCAAAAAGCCCCACCCTCACACTTTCTTGGATACAACATGCAGCTTCTATCTGAGCAGCTTCCAGCTGTAGAGCCTCCACAGATGACCTCACAGCCTTGGTCTACCTAGGATAAAGCAGAAGCTCAGCCTGGCTAGACACTGCTACAAGATCACATTGTCCTTTAGTTGCAGGTTCAGGCCTATGTCATTTTCAACTCATATACAGCAGAGTTTCCTATCGTCAGCCCCTTGGAGACCATTTTGTACATGTTTGCCATACCTTCTGTGTCATTAATTGCTTAAGAGTTTCTTGAAATGGGCAAAGATTTGCAACAAAACTGATTGACAAGGGATATCTCATAAATCACCAGTTCATCCTAGTTTTCCATTTTTCTAATAAATAAATAAATGATAAGCTTATATCATTTTACACTCCACTGGCAGAATGCCTTCCACCTTCTTGGAAATAAGGCCTTAAAATGAACCATGACAGGCGTCTGTGATGGTTAATGTTGTAAACCCGACAGTGTTTAAAATCACCTAGGAGACACACTTCTGGGCACGTCTGTGAGGGAGTTTCTAAACTGGGTTAATTGAAATGGGAAAACCCACTGTAAAGGTGAGTGATAGTATTTTGGGTTGTCATCCTAGGATAAATTAAAAGAAGTGAGGTGACCACCCACATTCATTGCCTTTCTCTGCTTCCTGACTATAGACATGTGGACAGAAGTTTCTGTCCCGGCCACTCCCACAGCCATTTAGTCCCAAAGAAACACACAGAGGCTTATATTAATTATAAACTGCTTGACTTGTGGCTCAGGCTTCTTATTGGCTAATTCTCTCTTAATTATTAACCCATTTCTAGCAATCTGTGGATCTCTACATAACCTTGGTGATGCCCAGGTCTCTTGCTTCCTCAGCAGCTACATGGTGTCTCCCTGACTCCACCTACTCCCTTTTTCTATCCCTGTTTTTATTTCCCACCTGGCTAAATCCTGCCCGTCCATTGGCTGAAACAGCTTTATTCATCAACCAATAAGAGAAATATATAATCACAGTATGCAGAAGGACATTCCCCATCACAGATACAATACCATCAGATGTCTGAAAGACTGGCTGCCTTGCCTTCCTCACCATGTTAGACTGCAGTATCAAATTAAGGCAAAGTCAACTCTTCATTCCCTGAGTTGCTTCTGTCAAAAAGAAAGTCCCTTCCCCTTTCTCCAGGGGATCATTAATGTCTCTATTAGGGTCTCCCTGTTTCCTAGATTCTCTGGTAATGTGGATTGTAGAGAGGTAATCTCTTCCTCTATGTCTAAAATCCATATATGAGTGAGTATATGCAATGTTTGTCTTTTTGTGACTGAGGTACCTCACTTAGGATTGTATCTTCTAGTTCCATCCATTTGTCTACGAATTTCAAAATTGCATTTTTTTCTGCTGAGTAGTACTACATTGTGTAAGTGTACCACATTTTCTTTATTCAGTCTTCAGTTGAGGGGTATCTAGGTTGCTTCCAGGTTCTTGCCATTTCAAATAATGCTGCTATGAACATAGTTGAACAGATGTCCTTGTTGTATGAATGTGCATCTTTTGGGTATATGCCTAAGAGTGGAATTGCTAGATCTTGTGATAGACTGATTCTCATTTTCCTGAGAAATTGCCATACTGATTTCCAAAGTGGCTGTACGAGTTGACACTCCCACCAGCAGTGGAGGAGTGTTCCCCTTTCTCCACATCTTCTTCAGCATAAACTGTCATCGGTGTTTTTGATTTTCTCCATTCTGACAGGAGTAAGATGGTATCTCAGAGTTGTTTTGATTTGCATTTCCCTGATGGCTAAGGATGCTGAGCACTTTCTTAAGTGTCTCTTGGCCATTTTAGCCTCCTCTATTGAGAATTCTCTATTTGGTTCTGTACCCCATCTTTTAATTGGGTCCTTTGGTGTTTTGGAGACTTGCTTCTTGAGTTCTTTGTAAATTTTGGAGATTAGTCCTCTGTCAGATGTGGGGTTAGTGAATATCTTTTCCCATTCTGTGGACTGCCTGTTTGTCTTGTTGACTGTGTCCTTTGCCTTACAGAAGCTCTTTAGTTTCAGGAGGTCCCATTTGTTAATGGTCGATCTCAGTGTTTGTGCCCCTGGTGTTATGTTCAGGAAGTGGTCTCCTGTACCAACTCGTTGAAGAGTATCTCCCACTTTCTCTTCTAAAAGTTTCAGTGTGGCCGGATTATGTTGAGATCTTTGATCCATTTGGACTTAAGTTCTGTACAAGGCGATAAACATGGATCTATCTGTAGTCTTCTGCATACCAGTACCCAGTTATGCCAGCACCATTTGTTGAAGATGCTTTCTTTTTTCCATTGTATAGTTTTAGCTTCTTTGTCAAAAATCAAGTGTTCATAGGTGTGTGGGTTAAAATCAGGGTTTTCAATTCTGTTCCATTGGTCTACCTTCCTATTTTTGTGCCAATACCAAGCTGTTTTCAGGACTATAGCTCTATAATAGAGCTTGAAGTCAGGTATGGTGATGCCTCCTGAAGTTCCTTTATTGTATAGGGTTGTCTTGACTATCCTGGGCTTTTGTTTTTCCATATAAAGTTGATTATTGTTCTTTCCAGGTCCTTGAAGAATTGTGATGGAATTTTGATAGGGATTGCATTGAATCTGTAGACTGCTTTTGGCAAGATTGCCATTTTTATAATGTTGATCCTACCAATCCAAGAGCATGGGAGATCTTTCCATTTTCTGGTAATCTCTTTGATTTCTTTCTTTAAAGACTCAAAGTTCTTGATATACAGGTCTTTCACTTCCTTGGTTAACATTATCCCCAGATATTTGATGCTGTTTATGGCTATTGTAAAGGGTGATGTTTCTCTGATTTCTTTTTCAGTCACTTCATCATCTGTATACAATAGGGCCACTGATATTTTTGAGTTTACCTTATATCCTGCCACATTGCTGAAGGTGTTTATCAGCTCTAGATGTTCCCTTGCGGAGTTTTTTGGGTCACTTATGTAAACTATCATATCATCTGCAAATAGTGAAAGTTTGACTTCTTTTTTCCTATTTGTATCCCCTCGATCCCCTTTTGTTGTCTTATTGCTGTAGCTAGAACTTCAAGTACAATATTGAAGAGATACGGAGAGATATGTCTTGTTCCTGATTTTAGAGGAATTGCTTTGAGTTTCTCTCCATTTACTTTGATGTTAGCTGTTGGTTTACTGTCTATTGCTTTTATTATATTCAGGTATGTTCCTATTATCCCTGATCTCTCTAGGACCTTTATCATGAAGGGGTGCTGGATTTTGTCAAAGGCTTTTTCAGCATCTAGTGAGATGATCATGTGGTTTTTCTTTCACAATTTGTTTATATGGTTGATTACATTGATAGATTTTCTAATATTGAACCATCCCTGCATCCCTGGGATGAAACCTACTTGATCATGGTGGATGATTTTTCTGATGTGTTCTTGAATCTGGTTTGCGAGTATTTTATTGAGTATTTTTGCATCGATGTTCATGAGGGAAATTGGTCTATAGTTCTCTTTCTTAGTTGTGTCTTTGTGTGGCTTGGGTATCAAGGTAATTGTAGCCTTGTAAAAAGAATTTGGCAGTGAGCCTCCTGCTTCTATTCTGTGGAATACTTTGAGGAGTATTGGAATTAGCTCTTCTTTGAATTTCTGGTAGAATTCTGCACTGAAGCCATCTGGGCCTGGGCTTTTTTTATTTGGGAGACGTTTGATGACTGCTTCTATTTCATTAGGGGTTAGAGGTCTGTTTAGATTGTTTATTTGCTCTTGATTTAGTTTTGGCAAGTGATATCTATCCAGGAAATTGTCCATTTCCTTTAAATCTTCGAATTTTGTGGAGTATAGATTTTCAAAATATGCCCTGATGATTCTCTTCAGAGTCCATTATTATGTCCCCCTTTTCATTTCTGATTTTGTTAATTAGCATGCTCTCTCTCTGTCTTTTGGTTAGTTTGGACAGAGGTTTGTCTATTTTGTTGATTTTCTCAAAGAACCAACTCTTTGTTTCATTGATTCTTCTCAATGTTTTCCTGGTTTCTACTTGATTGATTTCAGCCCTCAATTTGATTATTTCCTGGGTGAGTTTGCTTCTTTTTGTTCTAGAACATTCAGCTGTGCTATTAATTCTCTAGTATGACTGTTCTCTAGTTTCTTCATGTGGGCACTTAGTGATATGAACTTTCCTCTCAGCATTGCTTTCAAAGTGTCCCATAAGTTTGCTTTTGTTGTGTCTTCATTCTCATTGAATTCCAGGAAGTCTTTAACTTCTTTTTTTATTTCTTCCTTTACCCAGGGATGGTGCAATTGTGCATTGTCCAATTTCCATGAGTTAGTAGGGTTTCTGCGATTTGTGTTATTGTTGAATTCTAATTTCAATGCATGGTGGTCTGATAAGATACAGGGGGTTATTCCAATTTTTTTTGTATCTGTGGAGATTTGCTATGTTTCCTATTATGTGGTCAATTTTAGAGAAGGTTCCATGTGGTGCTGAGAAGAAGGTATATCCCTTTGTGTTTGGGTGGAATGTTCTATAGATGTCTGTTAAACCCAGTTGGGTCATAACTTCTATTAGTTCTTGTGTTTCTTTGTAAAGTTTCTGTCTGGAGGTCCTGTCTAGTGGTGAGAGTGGAGTGTTGAAGTCTCCTACTATTAGTGTGTGAGATTTTATGTGCAATTTGAGCTTTAGTAATGTTTCTTTCACGAATGTAGGTGCCTTTGTATTTGGGGCATAGATGTTTAAAATTGAGACTTCGTCTTGATGTATTTTTCCTTTGATGAATATGAAGTGTCCTTCTTCATCTCTTTTGATTGATTTTAATTTGAAGTATAGTTTGTTAGATATTAGGATTGCTACACCCGCTTGTTTCTTGGGACCGTTTGATTGGAAGATCTTTTCCCAACCCTTTACTCTGAAATACCGTCTGTCTTTGATGTTGAGATGTGTTTCTTGTATGCAGCAGAAGTAAGGGTTCTGTCTTCGTATCCATTCTGCTAGTCTGTGTCTTTTTATAGGCAAGTTGAAGCCTTGGACATTAAGGGATATACACGACCATTGATTGATGACTCTTGTTTGTGCTTGATTTATTGTTAGTGAAGTTATTTTGTGTAGTTTCTCCTCCCTTTTTCTTTTGGTGTTTTGTAAAGTGGGATTATATATTGCCCGTGTCTTTGTGAGTGTAGTTATCTTCCTTGGATCTAGGTTTTCCTTCAAGCACTTTCTGTAGAGTTGGATTCTGGCTTTGTCATGGAATATTTTGTTTTCTCCATCTATGGTAATTGAAAGCTTTGCTGGATATAGTATTCTGGGCTGGCATCCTTGTTCCCTTAGTGTTTGTAGGACATCTATCCAGGATCTTCTGGCTTTCATCGTTTCCATTGAGAAGTCAGGTGTAATTCAGATAGGTCTGCCTTTGTATGTTACTTGGCCTTTTTCTTTAGCTGCTCTTAATATTTTCTTTTTATTCTGTAGGTTTGATGTTTTGATTATTATATGGCAAGGTGACTTCTTTTTCTGGTCCAGCCTATTTGGTGTTCTGTAAGATTCTTTTATTTTCATAGGCATATCCTTCTTTAGGTTAGGGAAGTTTTCTTCTATGATTTTATTGAATATGTTTTCTGTACCTTTGAGTTGTATTTCTTTGCCTTCTTCTATACCTATTATTCTCAGGTTTGGCTTCTTCATGGTGTTCCATATTTCCTGGATATTTTGTGTTAGGGATTTGTTGGTTTTGAGATTCTCTTTGGTTGACGACTCTATATCCTCTAATGAGTCTTCAACACCTGAGATTCTCTCTTCTATCTCTTGTATTCTATTGGGGATACTTTCATCTGTAGTTCCTGATCGTTTACCCAGCTCTTCTATTTCCAGCATCCCCTCGTTCTGTGTTTTCTTTATCGTTTCTATTTCAGCTTTCAATCCTTCAACTGTTTGAGTTGTTTCCTTCATTTGTTTGGTTATTTTTTCTTGGTGCTCTTTAGATTCTTTGAGAGGTTTGTTTATTTCTTGAATTTTTCCCCCATTTCATGGATTTTTTGTTTGTTTTTTCTTCTATTTCTTTAAGGGATTTCCTCATTTCTTCTTTGAGGGTCTCTATCATCTTAATAAAATAATTTTTAAGGTCTGTCTCTTCTGCTTCGTCTATGTAGTGCTTTTCAGGTCTTGCTGGTGTTGGTTCCCTAGATTCTGGTGGAGTCATGTTGGCCTTTCTATTGCTGAGTGAGCTCTTATTCTGTCTTTTTCCCATCTCTTCTTCCAGTGGGTGCTGGTGGGGTCTTTCCATCTCCACTGGTCTCCTTCCTTCCTGAAGCTGAAGCTGGGGATGCTGACACTGAAGCTTAAGCTGAAGCTGGGGTTGCCGGAGGTTGGGGCCTGGAAGGGTTGATGTCTTTCCTGAAGCTGGGCTGGCTGGAGTTTGGGGCCTGAAGCTGGGCTCGCCAGAGGTTGGGGCCTGGAAGGGCTGATGTTGAGCACTTTCTTAAGTGTCTTTCAGCCATTTTAGATTCTTCTATTGAGAATTCTCTATTTAGTTCTCTATCCCACTTTTTAATTGGATTATTTGAGAGTTTGGTGAGTAGCTTCTCAAGTTTTCTTCTACGATTTTGTTGAATATGTTTTCTGCCTCCTTGAGGTGGGTTTCTTCACCTTCTTCTATACCTAGTATCCTTAGGTTTGGCCTTAACATGGTGTTCTATATTTCCTGGATATTTTGTGTTAGGGATTTGTTGGACTTAAGATTTTCTTTGGTTGATGAATCTATTTCTCCTAGTGTATCTTGAATGCTTGAGATTCTCTCTTCCATCTCTTGTATTCTGTTGGTTATGCTTGCATCTGGAGTTCCTGATCATTTACCCAGATTTTCTAATTACAGCTTTCCCTCAGACTGTGTTTTTTTATTTTCTCTATTTCAGCTTTCAAACTTTGTACTTTTTGAATTGTTTCTTGGAATTTTTGGTTTGTCTTTTCCTCCATTTCTTGAATTTTTTTTGTTTTTTTCCTTCCATTTCTTTGAAGGATTTTCTCTTTTCCTCTTTTAGGGTCTCTATCATCTTCATGAAGTTGTTTTTAAGATTTTTCTCTTCTGTTTCATCGATGTTGAGATGTTCACCTGCTGCTGTAGACTCTGATGGCATCATATTGGTTTTTCTGTTTTTGAATGTGTTCTTATATTGTAGTCTTCCCATCCCTTCTTCCAGTAGGTACAGGTGGGGTCTCTTCTTCTCCTGGTGTGTATGGGTCGAAGGTTCTCTTCCAGTGGGTGCAAGGAGGTCCAATACACCGATGGGTCTCACGATGAGTGCAGGCAGGTTTGAGACACTTCCTCTCCTGATGAGTGGACGAGGAACTAGCATCTCAATGCCAGCAGACTCTGGGTGGCTTGATCTGCTGGGGGAGTTGAGTCAACCTATCTGCAGTTCCCAAGCCTGGGGATCCCAAAATGGGCAAGTGGAAGTCAGGCCTGAGACAGGGGCCTATGCCAGCCACTACCTTAAAGGCATCCAGATTGGTAAGGGAAATCCCAATGAATCTTTAAGATGACTAAAATTGTGAGTCAGTTTTTACAATTTTCAGAGCACAAGGCAAATATACAAAGCCTTATAAACTGTATTTCTAGATACTGGCATCAAACAACTGGAATTAAAAAATTTTTAAATTATTTTTTTATTTAGGTTAGAAACAATCTTGTTTCACATGTCAATCCTAGCTTCCTCTCCCTCCACTCCTCTGCCGCCCTCCCCACTAGGTCCCCCAGTTCCCCACCCAATCTCCACTCCGATCCCCAAGGAGGGTGAGACCCTCCATGGTGGATCTGCAGTAACTGTCATTTAATCCAAGGCAAGGCCTAGGCCCTCCCCTAAGAGTCCCGGCTGAAAATGGATCAAAGATCTCAACATAAATCCAGCCACACTGAAACTTTTAGAAGAGAAAGTGGGAGATACTCTTCAACGAGTTGGTACAGGAGACCACTTCCTGAACATAACACCAGGGGCACAAACACTGAGATCGACCATTAACAAATGGGACCTCCTGAAACTAAAGAGCTTCTGTAAGGCAAAGGACACAGTCAACAAGACAAACAGGCAGTCCACAGAATGGGAAAAGATATTCACTAACCCCACATCTGACAGAGGACTAGTCTCCAAAATTTACAAAGAACTCAAGAAGCAAGTCTCCAAAACACAAAGGATCCAATTAAAAGGTGGGGTAGAGAACTAAACAGAATTCTCAATATAGGAGGCTAAAATGGCCAAGAGACACTTAAGAAAGTGCTCAATATCCTTAGCCATCAGGGAAATGCAAATGAAAACAACTTTGAGATACCATCTTACTCCTGTCAGAATGGCTAAAATAAAAAACACCGAAGACAATTTATGCTGGAGAGGATGTGGAGAGAGGGGAACACTCCTCCACTGCTGGTGGCAGTGCCAACTCGTACAGCCACTTTGGAAATCAGTATGGAGATTCCTCAGGAAAATGAGAATCAATCTACCACAAGACCCAGCAATTCCACTCTTAGGCATATATCCAAAAGAGGCAAATTCATACAACGAGGGAATCTGCTCCACTATGTTCATAGCAGCATTATTTGTAATAGCCAGAACCTGGAAGCAAACTAGATGCCCCTCAGCTGAAGAGTGGATAGAGAAAATGTGGTACATTTACACAATGGGGTACTACTCAGCAGAAATAAAAAACAATGGAATGTTGAAATTCCCTGGTAAATGGATAGCACTGGAAGAAACCATCCTGAGTGAGGTAACCCAGTCACAAAAAGACAAACATGGTATGCACTCACTCATATATGGATTTTAGACATGGATCAGGAGAGTGCCAGTCTGCACTTCCACTGACAGAGAGTCTGGGAAACAGGAAAGAACATAAAAGATATGCATGGTACCCAAGAGAAGAGAAATGAGGCAAGATCCTCTGAAAAGATGGGGAACACAGCGAGGGGTTGGGGGGGAGTGGGAGCTGGGAAGAAGAGAGGGGGAGAAGAGGAAGAGAGAGTAGGTCATGGGGGAACAGGAAGGTTGAGTGGGGGAGTAGAATAGGGGGAAGAGGGAATCATAGGTTAGAAGACAGATCAGGCACCATTGTGACCTCTAGTGATCAAAAGGGAGGACATCAATTGGCAAGCTAAGCAATAGTGGAGAGACCACCTCGAATGCCCATTCCTGATAATGAACTTGATGTCTATAACCAGCCTGGAGCCTTCATCCAGTGACTGATGGAAGCAGAGGCAAACACCCACAGTGAAACACTGAGCTAAACCCAAGGAACCCAGCGACAGAGAGAGAGGAGCCATGAGCAAATTGGCAAAGAATGGGCTGGCAAAACCAGCAGAGACAGCTGAACTGAACAGGGGAGAGCTCTTGGACCCCAGACCCACAGCTGGGAGGCCAGCATGGGACTGATCCAGACCCCTTGAATGTGAGAGTCAGTGAGGAGGCCTGGGAAACCTATGGGGCCCTGAGCAATAGATCAGTGTTTATCCCTCAAATACTAACAGACATCATGTGCCCATAACACAAAGAGGGATGCTCTCTCAGCCTGGACTCTTAGGGGAGTGCCTGGACACTACCCTGTGTGAAATGACAGACTCTAGATATCCCCTATGTGGAAGGAATTGGCAATAGGGTGGGAGGATGGGGGGATAGTGGGGGGTGCGGGAAGAGGGGAGGGAGAGGGAGCCGGGATTGACATGTAAAACAAGCTATTTAAAATTAAAATAAAATTAAAAAAGTGAAAAAATAGTCCTGGCTGAGAGAGCCTCCCATATTGTTGCATGGGCACTCAGGGGTCTGGGTCAGTCCCATGCTTTCCACACAGCCATCAATCTGGAATTCAAGAGCTCCCCGTTGTTCAGGTCTACGGCCATACCACCCTGAAAATGCCCGATCTAATATGGAATTAAAATTTAAAAATTAGTAATATGTATAACATCAGAGAATACTACTCAGCAATATAAAGGAATCATGTGCTAATATAGTGCATAAATGGATGATAATCATCGGCCTTATGCTAAAAGAAAGAAGTCAGACCCCAAAGCTGCATTTTGTATGGTTCTGCTGATGTGTCATTGTGGCAAAGGGTAAGCTGAACTGATGGAGAACAGATCAGCAACTGCAGGGTTCATGGGCAGGACAAAGAGCTGATTAGAGGGAATCCCCTCATAGGGGTGGTGTCACAGAACTGCTCTCTGTCCTGATTGTGGTTGTAGTTACATAGCAATCTGCATATTATTTAAGCTTATGGAATTGTATGTTGTGAAGAGCGGGTTGTACTGTACGAGAATGAAACAACAGGTTAAAATGTGCTTTTTTGTGAGCTTGGCATACCTAATTTTTCTTAAATCTCTCTTTCTCTAATTTTGGCTAAATTCCCTAGGAATCAGTGCTTCGTAGAGCTCTCTGTCTCTGTCTCTGTCTGTCTGTCTCCCCCCCGTGTGTGTGTGTGTGTGTGTGTGTGTGTGTGTGTGTGTGTGTGTGTGTGTGTGTGTGTGTGTGTGTGTGTGTGTGTGTGTGTGTGTGTGTGTGTCCACTAGCACATGCAGGTGTGTCTTTCTGTCTGTCTACTGAATTCAAGTTTCCAAAGAAGGGGAAATCATCCATGCTCAAATAATTCCTCCATCTCCGCCTCAGCATGAGTCACCCTTTTGTTAACAGGAGACAGGAAATGTCTCAGAAGGCCTTTTAGCATGAAGTGCTTATCCTGCCTCAGACTGTAGTGCCAATCTCTCATCTGTTTCCCACTAATTATACCTACTATTGCATCAGTCTGACTCCCCAAATAATCTTTTTGGTGAAGCAATCAACTAACTGACTCTGTCATATGTCCTCTTGTCCATAGATTTACAGATGAGGGAGGGGGAGGATGGGAAAAGTGGGTGGTCTGATCCAGAGGTGAATGGAATAGCAATTCTCTCTCTTTCTCTCTCTCTCTCTCTCTCTCTCTCTCTCTCTCTCTCTCTCTCTCTCTCTCTCTCTCTCTCTCTCTCTCTCTCTCTCTCTCTCTCTCTCCCTCTCCCTCTGTGTGTGTGTGTGTGTGTGTGTGTGTGAGAGAGAGAGAGAGAGAGAGAGAGAGAGAGAGAGAGAGAGGGGGGAGGATCTCTCTCTAGCACTTAGCACGTGGCTATGCTGACTTAACCAGTGAGCCCCAGGGATAAGCTTGCTTGCATCCACCTCTCTCCAGAGCTGGGATCACCTGCTGGAGCCACCATGGCTGGCATGCTTTTACTTCGGTTCTGGGAATCAAAGTCAGGTCCCCTTGCTTGCAAGGCAAGCACTTTACCAACTGAGCTATCTTCCCAGCCCTCCTTTTGTCATTTTTAAACTAAGAATTCTGACCTAGCATTTTATAGGAAAGGGCACAAAGTATGCAGATCATTGGTGCTTTCCTTGAGGAACTTTTAGCTATGTATGTACTCAAGTAACCACTAACTAGCTCAGGATATAGAAGAATGTTCAACATCCTAGTCCGTGCTGCTGCACTCCGTAACTACCTCCCACTCTTTCTGCCAGGTAGCCATTATTCCGTTGTGATCCCAGATATATGTGATCTGTTCTGAAACCTCACATAAATGGTATCACAGTGCATATTCTTGAATTTGGCTTTTTTGATGCTCCATTTGGTATCCGTAGGACTCCTCTATTGTATACAGCAGATTTTTTTTTTGCTGTGCAGTATTCTATCCTAAGAATACCCACTGTCCCATTAGTGAACAATGAAGTTTTATACCTTTTGACTGTTTTAAATGAAGCTGCTATATGTGCATCTTTTGGTAAACATAAACATTCCTTTCTTTTGTGTTTATTCCCAGGGGTAGGATTGGTGGATGATAGATGTGTCTCTTTGGCTTTAGTGGAGATTGCCAACAAGCTTTCTAAAGGGACCACATCATTCTGTGTTCCTAATGGCAATGTATGGGACTTCCTGTGGCGCTGTACTTGTCATCACTTGGTATTATCGGTGCTTTAGTTCTGACATTGTGTTAGCTATATGTTTGAATCACAGCATGGTTTTAATTCCCTTCTTCAGATTTACATTTCCCCTGTGCTCCAGATAGGAGAATTTCTGGTTGGTCTGAGGGGTGTGGGTGGGAGTGGCAATTGCGGGTGGTGGGGTGGTGGAGAAAGCACTTTCATCAAGGGAGAGTGCTTAGCAATTGTTCCAGTATTGCAATCCCAAAGAGGGAGCATGTGTTTTTCTGAAGGCTGCTTCTACAGATGGTGATTTCTATTCCTCCAGCATACCATACTTGTGTTCTAGAGACAGAATGTGTCCCTCTCCTGGGTACACAGTCTACTCTGATATATTTTTCTGGGTCTGAGCTACTATGGCATTTCCAGTCATTTTCTTTCCAAATGACAACATGTCAGTATAACTACTGTTCCCCTGACGTGTTTGCCACTTGAAAGAGAAAGTTGGGAAAACTGACATAATTATTTTTTTTATCAAGATGAGGAAACACAAATCACACAGATGACTCTTTGGCCTGTGGATGACCCTTCCTTCGTTAAAGAGTCTGTTCTACTAGCACAACCGCTTCCACCCTCACTAGATCAGCCATGCCTACTTGCAGATGTCCAAGATCTCACTGGTTAACTCCTGGCATTTACTCATAGAAGGAGGGGGTGGGGAGGGTCATTGGATGCTCACTAAGATTCCAGCCTCTCCTCCCAGCAATTTGTGTGTAACTTTGCCCTAGTTGCAAATGCTGCTGAAGTAGCAAGGCTGGAGAAGGTTAACTGAAGGAGAGTCCACCTAAGTGGCTACAGGGAAGCCATCATCTCTGCTGGATGAAGACATTCCAGTGCAGCAGCTGTGGGGTCACCCACATTCTGGTTGGTCTCTCAACACGCCTACTCTGTAAGTAAGTCCAATAAGTTCATTGGTTCCTCTGGCTGAATTTTGGTGGAATTGTGCTTTTGTTTATCACTGGGACGTTAGGAAGAGGGAGTAGGTGTTGTTTGTGTCTCTCCAGGGAAGGTATTCTTGCAACACTCTTTAAGCACAGGTACCTCCCCCCTAAAACCAAATCTATTAAGCAGGTGAGCTACCAAGCATTTTACAGTGTAGTTTCTTAGTTTTGTCCTGATTTGTGCTGGGAGAATAACAGAGAATCCTGAGTTTAGGTCCCAAATGAAGTCTTCTTATTCTGGGTTCATTTTGAGCAGCCCTACCCAGATCAGATACCCAGGATAGCCTAAGAGAAAAGCCATGACTGGAGCTGACAGCTGGCACTCAGGGGCTTGAAAACTGAGTATTGCACTGTTAATGGGGACTGTAACACTTGACAATTGTATAGTCGTGGCATGTAAATTGTTATTATAAAGCCCCAATTTCTTCATCAACGAACTATGTGACTTCCCAAAGACTTGCTAGGGTAGAGACTGGCTGATATATCAAATATAAAGGCACCTAACAAGTGATAGGTACTCAGTGACTATTGTGGACCTGATATTCAAATGGGAGAAACAGCTAGAGTCCCTTCAGTGGGTGAATGGTTCAACAGAATGTGCTTCATCTTCCTTGTAGATAACTACTCACTCAACAATACAAAGGAAGGAATTACTGATACAGTACACACAACTTTGATTAGTCTGAGGAGAAATATGGCAAATGAAAAATCCTAAAAGGATTGCATTTATGTAACATCTTAGCAGTGTTAAAATCTTATAAATGAAGAATAGATTAAAAGTTTCCAGGATTTAGGAAAAGAAGATGGGTGAGGAAAGGATAGGCATGATTATAAATAGGCAATATGGCAATATGAAGGATTCTATGGTGAGTGACATGTTTGGTATTGTGACTACAATGCTGGTTAGACAGACCTATGCATGTGCTATAATTGCATAGACTTAAGCAGAAAATAGGAGACTACAAAGAAAATTAGTGAAGTCCCATTAAGATCTATGGGTTGCTAATAGTCCAGTTGTAGTGGTATTATATATATTTGTAAAATATTACTTTTGGGGAAAATCTGGTAGATGGACTCAATTTCTCTGTCTGACTTCAAATAAATGTACAATTACCTAAAACTTTTCATTTGAAAGTATCCCTGTATTACATGACGTTATGAAAGGTTGTAAGAAGCAGTTTTTAATAACAAGTTCAGTTTAATAACCGAAAACAAAGGAGAAACATACTGTCTTATTAAATCTATGTATAGATTTCTGGATCAATCTTGACTTGAGAAATATTAAAATGTGCGTATGAGGGAAGGAGAGATTGCAGGTTAAATGAAGGAAGTATTATAGTTTGTAGTAGTTGCCTCCTTTACCCTTGCATCTTCTTTCATTCCTCTGGCTTCCTGTTCTCTCTTTAGGTACTCAAGACTCTTAGAAACCCCAATTCCTAAGGAAAGGAAACCCAGAGGGAAAACAAAAACATACTCAATTGTTTCTGACCTGATCAGTTCATGTATTTAGTTCATTGCTTCTCTGTCCTCTCTGCCTGCTTCATGTCTCTCACATATATTTGAGCCATAGCATAGTGATTTGTATGTAGAGCAGTGGTTCTCAACCTGTGGGTCATGACCCCTTTGGGGGTTGAATGACCTTTTCACAGGGGCCGCCTAAGACCATATGAAAACACATATATTTACATTATGACTCATAACAGCAACAAAGTTACAGTTAATGAAGTAGCCATGAAATTTTTTTTGGTTTTTCGACACAGGGTCTCTCTGAATTGTTTTGGAGGCTGTCCTGGAACTTGTTTTGTAGACCAGGCTGGCCTCGAACTCACAGAGAGCCGCCTGCCTCTGCCTCCCGAGTGCTGGGGTTAAAGGCGTGCACCACCAACGCCCAGCTTGCAATGAAATACTTTTATGGTTGGGAGTCAACACAACATGAGGAACTGAATTAAAGAGTCACAGCATTAGGAAGGTTGAGAACCACTGGAGAGTAAACATGTACATCAAAGCTAATGAAAGGATTTTAAAAGCAGATAACTGATTAGAGTAATGATGAATTCATATTAAAAGAATGACTCTAGTGGTGAAATATCCAGAACCTTGGTGACTAGAGATAGGGATCTTTCTTAGCTCTGTTCAAGTAGCTCCATAGAGCCCCATCCCCACCAAATCAACACAAAGCTCATCCCTTCTCAAATGTATGGTACAAGTTTTTACAAAATCAAGCCTATAGTTCTAAGTGTATATACATAATGGGAGGTGAAATTGTTCTGAACATAGACACGAGCAACCTCAGCTTCTGGTTGATGGTGAGAACTTTTGTTTTCTAAATTCATGATCTTCTCTTTTCTATCCTGGGACACTCCTTTAAAATATTTTACCAGGTACGGGGAGTAATATTTAAGGTTCTCTTTCTCTGACTCCAGATGCTCCTCTGGATAGTAATCATTAACTTGAATTCAGATTTACACAAAATGCAACAAAATGAACTCAATATTTTAATTACAGGCAAATACATTTATTGAAGTATACAGGACTAAAAATAGAGGGCAATACTCCACGACTTTCCATGACTTTATTGTTCAGTTTATATTAAATAAATATTGGAGTAATGTTTTAAAATATTACACAAATATGGCTTCCCTTCTTGGTAGATTACGTTATTGAAGGAAAAGGGAGACAGGCAGTGGAGGAGGAAGATAGGGAGGAAGAGGGATACCTACTTTTACTATTAAAATGTTGTCATGAGATGGAGGCATACTCTCTTGGAAAAAGCAAAGATATGGCATAGGATGAAACAATCATTGCTCAACCTTAAATTTAAACTAGTTTTAAAAACTCCTTTACAATAGTATTGATAGTCAGGCTAGTAAATGGAAACAAAGATTTTATTTTTTTTTCACAGGACTGCCTAAGTTGGGTTCTTTCATAATGGAAAGTTCAGAGAATTTCTACAGCATCAATATTTAGCAAGCTGACAATCACTCACAGAGTCAGGGAGATGGCTCAGGTTGTAAAATACTTGCTGTGCAAACACAAGGTCCTGAATTTGGACTCCAGCAGTGTGGCACATGCCTATAATTCCAGTCCTTGGGAAGCAGAGACGGGGTGGGGGTGGGGTTACAGAATCCCTGACCAACCACTCTAGCAGAGTCGATGAGCTTGAGCTCCAGATGTGGTGACAGACCATATCCCAAATAAGTTAGTGACTTGACATTACACACACACACACACACACACACACACACACACACACACACACACCCTGATGTCTATGTTCTGCCCTATCTTCCACATTTCCTCCAGGACCTTGAGATCTAGTGCCCACAGTAACAATATGCCCTTATTACCCACCATATTACCTACCTTTCCATCCCCTCGCTTGGTCATTTACCCACTCTAGTCTTGGTGTTTTCTGGAATCACTTCTTTTTTTTTGAAATTCAAAAGCTTCTGTATTTTGAAGGAAATTGTTAATTTAGTGAAAAGGCAGCCTAAAGAATGGGGAAAGCAATCAGCTATACATCTGAAAGAGTTTTAATGTTTGGAATACACAAAGAGTTTAAGAAATTAGACACCAAGAAGGCATGCAACCAGGTTTTAAAGAAGTGGTCTATGGAACTGAACACAGGATTCTCAGAAGAAGAAACCAAATGGGTAATAAATATCATTAAAATTATTTGGCACCCTTACCCACCAGAAAACTGCAACTTAAAACCATCTTAAGATTTCGTCTTATTCAATTCAGTATGGCTATGATCAAGTAAACAAATAATTATCAATGCTGACAAGAATATGGGGAAAATAGAACTCTTATTCATTGTTTGTGGGAGTGTAAGCTAGTGCAGTGCCTGTTGAAATCTGTAGTGATTCCTGCAATTGTACTGTCAGATGATTCAGCTACACCACTCCAGTACATATAACATAAAAAGTACCTGGAACCCCTTCTTAAACAAATATTTTGTATTGAAATATTTTCCTGAGAGACCAATCCTGGGGGGAAGGAACCCTAACTAAGTCAGGGAAGAAAATGAATAGAAGAATAGTCTAGGATGAACCACGTGTGGAGATGCATCTTAGCATTGCCAACATTTAGGAGGTAGAGACAACAGGTTACAAATTTCAACTCAGCTGCTGCTATATAGTAAGTCTCTTTCTTAGAAACACCAAGATAAAAATGGCCTAGGATTTCAGAAAACTTTTCTTATAGAGGACCTAGATTAGTTTCAGCTCTCTAGAATTATTCTTACTTAGGGAGCATAGAAAATAGATCATGGGCCACACTGTAGTTGCCCAACTATAAACCTATGAAGAATAAGAATTTTATCTTTTAAAAGAAATTCTTTTATATCTCAATGTCTGACATTTTGCCTCTCTATATACACATAGGTTTATTTTCAAATTTCCTTTGGAAGACACACATTCAATCAAGATGACAGGAACCAACTGAATATTTAACTGTGAGTTCAAGACTGGGATGAACCAGAAATAAAAGCTAGCAAAGAAAATAGCCAGGTACAGAGATGTTTGTAGATGTGGGGCTGATAGTGATCTTTGTAGGTATGGGGCTGATAGCACTGACAGTAGGACATGTATCAGATTCTTCAGGTCTTGGCACCATCTCTGCCTCTTTGTAAAATGGATGCTGTTGATACGAATGATATATACCCAAGAGGGTTGCTGTGACACTTGCCTACACATAGTATGCACATCTTAAACGGCAGCTATAATTGTATCATACCATCATCATCATCATCATCATCATTATCATCAAATTTAGCCTCTGGTGTCAGCATATTCTAAACATCTATTATATATCAGGAAAGATGCTTGGTTCAAGAGTGTATATTTATAAAGAATAAGGAGAAGGGATATTTTTAGGAGAAAAATCTTTAGGAGAAAAACCCTGAAGAAATATAAGCATGGGGCATTTCCATTGAACTACAGAAGCCAAATATGACCAGATGTTACACAGTGGGGAAGAGTAGGAGGTGAGGAGTTATGGGGCATAAAGTTGGTAGTAAAGTTTAAAGAACTACTAATTATTTCAAGGTCTAATAGGATTGAGTTTATCTTGTGCTTAGTAGGAAGTCACCAGTAGAATGTAAATAGGGAAGTAAAAGACCAAATTGAATTTGTTTGTGTGCAGCAGAATGGATGTTGTCTTGGCTATTGTCCAGGGACAAGGTGACCTTGGGATGGGGGAGATTGCTTAGGAAGCCTTTGTCTTATTTATCAGTTAGCTCTGCTGCATAGCAAACAACCTCAAAATGTAATGCTTCAAGTAGCAACAATTTGCTCTACTTATGATTCTGTTTGGACAGCTGGCTCAGTTGTGTGTGTCTCTTCCAGTTTCAGCTAGGATCACTCATACATTTGTAGCCAGTGGCTGGATTATTTAGGAGCTATCTAGCCTTTGATGGTGTCAAACAAGAGCCTCTTTTTTTCTGTGATGGAGACTGAGCCCAGGATCTTGGGCATATTAGGCAAGGACACTACCAGTGAGCTGGATTCTCCAGCAATGATGATGTCAAACATGATGGCTTTTTCTGTTCTACTTGGTGTCTTATCCTCTAGAAGACTAGCCAGGGCTTGTTCACATGGCAGCTAAGCAGGGTTGCAAGGGGGTAGGTATAAATGCACCAATTCTCTTAAGGCTTCTACCCAGAACTGGCACAACCTTATTCTTTTACTAACACAGGTTATGACCCAGCTCTGACTCATTACTCTGCTAGTGGAGTAATTTTGCAGTTACCTTGCAAAAACCATGGCTATAGAGAAGCAAATAATTGTGCCCAGTTTCATAAAGCAGCTTTTATGTTGTAGACTAAAAGATGCTTAAGACATACAGGAGAGGAAATAATGGGGCTCCAATTTCAAAGGATGCTTCCCATTTTTCAGCTTGGGTAACAGTTAGTGCTGCCAACCCAAGACAGGAAATAAAGAGGAAGGATATAGATTGGTAGGAGGAGAAGGTGCCGCTGTTGCTGCTGCTGCTGCTGCTTCTGAGATATGAGTTCAAGATGTAGAAGGAGCTGGGATCATCTTTCCTTCTGGCACAATGATATGCCCATTCACTCTCTACAGTCTCTGAGCCCAGATCAAGACATTTAACACAGAGGGTCTATTCCCCCTAACAATGTGCCACACAAGTGTGCTGCATTCTACTGAAAGCCTTTTTTTCCTTTTTCTTTACAAGATTCTCTGTCAGTTTACCATGGCTTCATTTAAGAAAGCTTTACTGTAGCCGGGATGATAGATATCTCAGTAGGTAATGACATGTGCTTATAATCCTAGCACTGTGGAGGCAGAGACAGGAGGATCCCTGGGGTGCACTGACCAGCAAGCCCAGCCTAATCAGTGAGCCCTCCAGGTCTCAGGAACAGACCTTGTTTCAAAAAACAAGGTGGGTGGCTCAGGAGGTATAACACCTGAGGAGGTTGTCGTTTGACCTTGTCCTCCACAGGCATGTGAACACACATACATGTACACATACAGAGAGACAGAGACAGAGAAGAGGAGGAGGAGGAGAAGGAGGACGGAGGAAGGAGTGTGAGGATGAGGAGGAGGAAGCCGAGAAGGAGGAGGCTTTACTATTCTCCAGGCTGCTTGAGGTATTCATGAAACGCCACTAAGTTTCAACAGGAAGGAGAATAGACTCCACAGGTTGGTGAGGAAGTTGCAAGGCTCTAGAAAAGCATGTGAAAGTGGAAATACTGTGAAGGCCATTTGTAGAAAATATTGTCTGCCTTATAGCTGAATACTAGAAGCCATCAGACACTCTATTAGTCATTTTCCACATTGCTGTGACAAAACACTGGACAACGACAACTTAAAGCAACATGCATTTATTTGGGGAAGGCATGGGGAACAGGTTTGAGGCAGCTGCTCACATCATTGTCTGCAGTCAGAAAGCAGAGAGAGATGAATGCTGGTGCTCAGCTCAGTTTCTCCTGCGGGTGCCACCCACATTCAGAGTACATCGTCCCACTTCAGTTAAACCTTTCTGGAAACACTCTCATAGACACATGCTAAATCCTGCCAATTTGATACTCAAGATTAACCATAACGGACATCCTGCTATCTAATTCAACTCCACTCCCTCATTTTATGGGGTCTTAGTTGTCCTTCCTACTCTTTCCATAGTCTTTCAAAGAGTGCTCTGCTTCTTAGGGCTCTTCTATTCCACACCTCAATCAGATCTACTACTACAAACTCCAATACACCGGACAACTGATTCTCTTGAATCTCCCCCTTACCGTACACTCTGAAAACTTAACCTTTGCCTCACACGTTTTTCTCCTTTAGTTTACTATGATGTAAAGCCACCAAAACTCCTCCTGTTTCTCTACCAATTTTCTATTCTCTCCTCTTCTTTGTCTTCCAACACTTTAAGGCAGGTGCTCTCAGTGATCATTTCTCTTGGATATTTTTGAGGCGCCCGTGAGTTGGCCTCAGTGTTCTCACAGCTTCAGAACAACCATCTCCCCATTGTGAGGAAGGCATTGAGTTCTTATCCCAGCCCCCTCAGCCTTTTTTCCATGTCAACTATTTTCTAAAGCTGCCTTCCTTTCTTCGTTTCCTGTCAGAGCCTGTCATGAAAACGGCTAACAGTTTTACATGTTTATTCAGCAACATCATGACTTCCCAACCATCTAGCGGCTAAGTAGGCTTATGTAATCAAGTCTGGTTTAATGGGACATGATTGGAGTAATGCTTCAGTCCTCTGAGTCATCTCCTTAAAGACAATGCCTCTAGCCCTGGGACTTTCCTTCTTAAATTTATACAGAGAAGATCAAAACCCTAAGAGAAATACCTAGCCACAGACTGAAGGAACTTAGTTTCCTAAATGATGATCACTACCAATTTTTATCAGTAATAAGTAATATGAATGATATTGTGGCCTCTATGTGCTGTTTCTTTTATTTGATTCAGATCTCAGAGAAAGGGCATTATTTATTGCTCCCTCCACTGACATGCTCAACATTCATTCCAAGTTTGGTGCCTTTCCTACCCCCATTTCCATTTCCTTCCTTCTCACTTCTTGTGGTAGATAGGTAGAGTTCTTCAGAGGAACAGTACTGGCAGAATACATGTGTGCAATATACAATATGTAATGTACAATACAATATTAACATATATGATAAAAGATGATTCATTACATTGGCTTATCGGACAGCTAGTTAGTTCAACAATGGCCATCTACATGCTGGGGAGGGTCAGAACCTGTAGCTTCTCAGTCCACAAAACTGGATGCCTCGGAAGTCCCAGTCAGACACTAAAGGCCCCAAAACTGCTGGAGATTTGCTGGTATTGAGTCAGCTTTGGAGTACTTAAAAGGCTAGAGTCTGATGAGAGTGGCAGATGGTGGTAGCAGTAAGGATAGATTCATTCACCAGAAAGAAGTGAAGGCGGGTAGATAATTAACACTGGTTTTTCCCATTGGACCTTCTAATAATATCTGGACTCCTCCTGTCATAGTTAGCTTCATCTGTCAACTTGACACAAACCTAGAATCACCTTGGAAGAGGGAATTTTAATTGAAGTATATACTACATAAAACTGGCCTGTAGCCATGTCTGTGAGGCATTTTCTTAGTTGCTAATTGATATAAAAGGGTCCAGCCCATTATGGGTAGTACCATCCATAGGCAGGTAGTCCTGGACTGTGTAAGAAAGCTCCCTGAGCAGGAGAGAGAGGGGAGAAAGGTGTGTGTGGGGGGGGGGTGGAGTGACAGGGGGAAGAAAGAAAAAGCTGATGTTAGTAAACAGCATTTCTCAATGGTTTCTGCTTCAAGTTACTGCCCTGGCTTCCCTCCATTATGCACTGCAGCCTGTATGATGGAATAAACCCTTTCCTCTCCGGGTTACTTTTAGTCCTAGTATTTATCACAGCAGCAGAAAACAAACTAGGACAGCCTCCCTTTTGGAAAGTATTTGCCCAGTCTAAGGGAGGGCCTTCTCCTCTCAGTCAATACTTTCTCAAAACATCCTTGCAGACTCACCCACCCACCCACAAATGTGTCTCTAGGTTGACAATGAAGATTATCTAGGGCACTCCCCTTCCTCTTTCTCAAAAGCTGGCAGATGGGAATGGTAGCTTAGCATATCTAGGGCTGTAGGAACATCAAATCATCTCAGAATCTCTCCTTTATCTCTTCCAGCTGGGGCCAAAGTTGATGTGGTTAAAACTAAGCCATCTTTGGTGAAGCTTTTTCAACTCTTTCTGGAGTTAGGTTTCTCTTCTCTGAATTCCTCAAAGAACTCGGTTGTCATCTCTGCCTTGTCACTTGCCTCCTATTGGAAGAAATAAATTGCCTCCACATCTGAACAGTGTCGTCCTAATACTAATGCTTACTGTAATTTTATCTTTGTATTATAACTGCCTATCTCAGTGCCTGGCATATAGTATGTTCATAATAATAATTTGTCCCACGTATGAATGGTGGACATATAGTAAATATTCAATGAATTAATTCTGAGAATGTCAACAGTTTCCATTTATTGGATTTTTTGTGTGGTGTGTACATTTATACCTATTAGTTCCTAGTACAGTTCTTAGTAGCTTGCATTATGATAACCTTTTATACATATGAAACAGAAGATTGCAAGAGTTAAGAAACAACTAATGTTTCTTAGATGGTAAATGGCTCAGTTAGTGTCCAAACTTGTCTTTTTTACTATAAATGCCTTTTCTTCTACAACATCATATTGAGTTTCATTTATAAGGAGTACTTGTGAAGCTTTATTTCTTGAAGCCCTAAAATACTGGGCCAGGCAAATGCCTATCTTTCTTTAGCATTCCTTTTCTTCATCTCTATTGACAACTACCAATTCACTGAAAACCTAATTGTCTTACTCACTGTTATATTGCTGTGAATAGACAAGATAACCAAGACAACTTATGAAACAAGCATTTAATTTGGGGCTTGCTCACCATTTCAGAGGGTTAGTCCATGACCATTACGGCAGGGAGTATAGTAGCAGGCAGGTTAGTGATGTTGGAGCACTAGCTGAGAGCTTATATTTTGATCTGTGGACAAGAGCCAGAGAGAGAGAGAGAGAGAGAGAGAGAGAGAGAGAGAGAGAGAGACAGACAGACAGACAGACAGACAGACAGACAGACAGAGACACAGAGAGAGAAAGAGAGACAGAGACACACCACCTCTAACAGTACCACACCTCCTAATCCTTCCCAAATAGTCCATCAATTGGCAACCAAACATTATAAGGAGCCTATGGGGTACATTCTCATTCAAACCACTACACTACTATTGAAAGATTATTCTCTAGAGGTCTTTCATATTTCTTGGCCCTTGCAAGTAGATGCACCCAACTGCTTTTATTCTGGGCTGCTTTTCCAAAGATGTTTATGGAGCAAACAGACATGAGAAGGAGACAATAGTGCCTGCCTCTAGAGCAAAAGGATAGTTGGCTTAACTGTTTACCCTCATAAAAGCAACACTTCTCTGGAACATTTACTTCTGTCCATTGTCCTAATATCAGAGATTCTTTCTGGCCCTCTTTGGATAACCCTGTGGAAACTGGGACCCAGAAAACATACAAAAAATGGTACAAATCTAGTTGTGTATTTGTGACTATTTTTGTAAGTATTAAACTGGCCTCCATTTATTATTGCCAGGTTTCTGTGTTCTATGGGCTGTATATAATACTGACATTTTGATTTGTTTGTTTGCATTTAGGGTATAATCTTAGATGCTTTCAATTCTTGTCACCTATTTTGTTTCAAGCACTTTCACATACAGTCTACTTTACCTTCACGATGATGTCATGAAAGGGCTGGTAGCTCCATGTTATAGAGGAGGAAACAGACTCAGAGACATTTAGAAAATACTCAAGTAAGGAGCAGAGCTTGGATTTGAACTCATGGCAATGAGATTCTAAGGCTGTGTTTCTCCCTAGTCCTGTAGCCCTGTGGATATAGCCCTTTGCCTCAAGGAAAGGATAAGCTTAGGTTGCTACATCACTGATTGGTGTCCTAAGGAATGTTCCCTGCTGTAGAGGACAAAGCCATTCCAAGAATAGCCTTCTACTTGGCTTATGAAGTCTTTGGACATTTGGGGCTATTTGAAACAAATGTCTGACTCCTCACTATATTTCATTTTTCTGTTATTGCAAAGCTCTACATGGAATTTGAGATTTTGGCAGTCGGTGATTTTTCTCAAGGAAAAGAAACATTAAGACATTTGTTCTTGGAAAAATAAATCAGTGTATGTGACATGTATGCCCACATGTGTATACAATAGAGTAATCTATTCAGGATTTATTTTTATAGCAAGAACTGCTGTTATGCAAATATACACAGAACCTCTCAATGTTTTAAAGACATTTTCTATATGAAGAACCAGAGTTGAGAAGAAGGGGACACAGAGAAAGTGACTGAGGATTTCATAGACACATAGAACAAATCTACTTTCTCTACTAGGTGTTTCCAACCTTTTGACACTGCAATGTGAGGTTGTTAAACTAAAAAAATGACACAATTGTGTTATAAAAGAAAGCACCAAAATATCTCAATATTTTAAGTAAATTTACAGCTCTGTGCTTATCCGCATTCATAGCTATCCTGGACACATGTGGCTTGGAGGAGGCCAAAGGTCAAGACTATTCTGGATCTAAGCTCTTTAAATGCCTTTGCAATAAAATTTATATGATGGCAGGCAGTCGTGGTGCATGCCTTCAATGTCAACACTTGGAAGTCAGAGGCAGGTATGTCTCTTTCAGTTCAAGGCCAACCTGGTCTACAAAGCTAGGAAAGCCAAGGCTACACAGATAAATCCTGTCTCAAAAAAAGTTCTGTGGTAGATTGACAGCATATTTCATATTTTAATTTTACCTATAGAGATAAAGACTCAAATGCTAATGAATGTCTGTTGTGGCTTCTTGAGGGACTATGGTAATATAATTCCATGAAAGCATCACTGTCCCTTAGTTGAAGAACTTGAATGACAATAGCAGTAATACCAGAAGTCCTGTAGACCCCAAATCCTATTTTAAAAAAATATTCTTAGAATGATTTTCCTCTAGTCATTGGGAGTGATAGACCAGATTCATAGTGGGAACACATCTTACTCTCCATTGTAACTCCATTGTCTGGGGTATGCATGGCTTCTAAGGCCCAGGTGTGATGAAAAATAAAAGGGATGTCAGTTCAGACCTAAGCCTTGGATGCAAAATCAACCTCCGAAGCCTTCACACGTTCTTGAGCAACCCCCCCCCTTCTCAGACTCAAGTATGATTTCACATGGTCACATGTTCACAATGATCAGTAAAGACCTTGCCCCCACCCTGGTTTAATTAGCATAACTGTGGCTCCAAAAGCACATGGAAAATATTACAGTTTCCATGACCTCACTGATTCTGGAAAACACACTGACATTCCCAGAAAAAATATATGTACTTTTTTTCTTTCTGGGATTAAGTACAAATCTAATCATACATCTAGGATGCCTCCCCCTGAGCCTTCTCTTCTTATCACACTTCCATACTCCAAATACAGATGGTCTTATCTCTTTTCTCAGCACCAAATTCAGCAATCCACTTCAATGATTTCAGGGTTAACAGATACAGACAACCATTTAGCTACACTAAGCCAATAGACATGGTGCATTTCCTCCTGCATCCCCTTTTAGAAATGACTGCATAAAGCCAGGCGTTGGTGGCACACGCCTTTAATCCCAGCACTCCAGAGGCAGAGGCAGGAGGATCTCTGTGAGTTCGAGACCAGGCTGGTCTACAAAGCAAGTTGCATGGTAGCCTCCAAAACAATACAGAGAAACACTGTCTGGAAAAAACAAACAAACAAACAAAGAAATGACTGCATAGTCAATGCACAGTATTTACATAGCCTTCTCCTAATAACCTCAGTTGGACAAATAGGAAATACTTTTTAAAAATTGCTTACTTATTTTTATTTCCTGTGTAGAGTGTTTTGCCGGCATGTATATCTGTGTACCATCCATGTACCTGGTGCCTGTACATCTCAGAAGAAGGAGCCAGATCCCCTGGGACTGGAGTTACAGTTGAATGTGAGCTGCCATGTGGGTGCTAGGAATAGAACTGGGGTCCTCTGCAGAGAAAGAAGTGCTCTTAATGACTGAACCAACTCTTCAGTTCAATTATGAAATATTTTTATCCTTGTAATCGCCATCTTACTGAGCGTGTATCATGGGAACAAGAAAAGAGATCTCACTTTTTAGTGAATTCTACTGGTTCCATGTCCATATCTGTGGAACTTGGCCATCTCACACACTGTTTTGACCATGAGATTAATCCCCAATGGCCTATTGTAGGCAAAATGCTCAATAATACATGGATGTGTTGGATGCTTTCCTTTTTCTGAATTGCAATCCATCTTTCCTACTCTCCTTTTCAGTGTAAGCCCCTTGAGGTACAAGAGTGGCCAGTGCTTGCCCCACAGACTACTCTAACAGCCATAATAGTCATTCCAGCCCCACAAGATGCAGGCAGCCGAGTTCCCCCCTACCACAAAGAAAACCCAAGAACAGGCCACAGAATCCCACCAATCCCTGAGCTCAAAATCCCAAGAATCCCAGAGCTTGTCCCAAGATTAGATTACAGAATTCCACCCATCTCTGAGTTTGCCACAAGGTCAGGCTACAAAATATCACCAATCCCAAGCTCCCCTGGAAATCCCCACACTAAGAAACACTCAAGCAGAGATATCTGTCAAAGATCAAACAGAACCACTGGAGAAGTTTTCATTAACTCACTGACTGAAAGTGCAAAGAAGCATGGAGAGAGAGATGATTGGGAGTCCCAGAGTCCCAGACAGAGGAGGCAGATTGTCTCATATAAGTTTGATGTGAGAAAATGCATTATTTTTGGTTTCCCTATGTATCTTTGCCTCAACACAACCCAAGGAGCCCCTGTTGTAGTTTTTCAAATGTTTTCTAACTAGTATTCCTACTACTTTCGTCTCTTGGTAGGTAAAGTGAAGATCAGTTTTGTAATGAAAACATCTCTTACTCAAGAAGGATCTGGGTTTCTGTTCCAGGTTTCCCATTTTGGGTGTAATTGGGACAGTTTAAAAATTATTTTGAAGTTCAGTTCATTTGTCTCTAAATTCTGGGCGAAATGCTGATTATATTAAGTCATTCAATGAAGAAATTTTAAACATCTACTGTGTAATGTTTATGTACTTAGCCCCCCCACCCCTGGAATAGAGTCATGATTTGTTGTTTTTCCTCCCCTTTTGACATTCACTGCAAAGGTCTGGGATCTGGAATCAGACACCTAATTTCACTAAGTCTGTGACTGTACTAAATCTCATTGCTTTCACTGTAAGAGGGGGACCTATATGTGAGAACTCATGTCTATGATCGAGGTTAAGCACATAATAACACAGTTGCAACTATACAGAAATGTTCAAGAGGCAGGTAAGATATAAGAAGATTACAGTGGTTAATACTGAGTGCTTTATGATATGTCAGATGTTACTTAAAACATTTTAAATGCATAACCTTATTTAGGCCACCTGATAAATCTTTCTATTTTCTTCATCTTTGAGTAGGGAGCACAGAAAAGCCAGGTAACTTGAAAAAGTTCACAGGGTTGATATATGGAGGCAGGATTTGAACCCAGGTGGTGTGAATGAAGAGTCCATGGTCTTGACATTGTGATTTGCTTTTTCAAGGCATGGTTCATGTCGGAGCTTGTTAGAAATGCAGAGGTCTGGTGAGCCCACTCTAGCCCTACTGAATCAGAATCTGCATTTCAGTGAGCTGTCCAAGGAGATCACTTTCACATTACACTTAGAAACTTGATGAATAAGGGCTTCAATACAGCTATTTTCTAAGGTCCCAGAAGGCCTGGACCAAAGAGAATTCAGTAAAATATAACACACACACACACACACACACACACACACACACACACACACACACACACACACACACTCCAATTGTGATCAGGGACTGAGCTTGTATACGTGTGTAGGTCTAGATGCCCTCCCCTCTATCATAGCTACCTCTTCAGACTCCATGGACCTTAACTTGTTGTGCATTTGTCATTGGCCACTGGGTGTTATTGCTGACAGCTATGCTCTCTCTCACCTTGCTAGTTCAGGAAGGAATTTGCATAGGCATAATTGTTTTGTTTTCTTCCTTTCATTGTTGTCATGGTTACTCAATTCATTTGCATCTTCAAGCTTCTTTCATATTAACCTGAAAGCCATGCACAGCATCTCCTTCAAGGAGGAAAAAAAATTGTGCATGAGGGGTGAGGGAGAATTCTAATTCGTGAGTGTCAGGGTGATGATTTTTAAATGAAGGTACCTCTAAAGTAGAAATGATTTTTGAGGTTCAGCCTGAAGTCACAATTCATCAGGAGGCTTCCTCCTCCGATCCTGGGGTGGGGATGTGCATCTTGAGTATGTGCATGTCCCGGTGGTAGTAAATGTGTTCTGAGGCAGAAAGCAAGCCATTATTGTAATGTGACTCCGTGCAGAGACTATAGGGAAAAAGCAAATTCCTCCAAGGCAATTCTGTTCTTCCAGCAGATCCTGGGGAAAAAGTTCGCTCATTAAATCTTTGTCTCTGATGATGTAGGTTGTCAAAGGAATGCAAAGCTCCTTGCTCATTTCTCAATTACCTACCTCATTTGCATATGACTTTGTGCATTCTTGTTCCAGTCTCCCTCTAGTACATGAGCCACTCAAGAACATATCGGCTCCAAACACAATTTTATTGGTCATGATTCACAATGGGTGAATGAATTCAGCTGGATTATTTCTTTTGCTTATGATGTCAGTTTGGGCAACAGTTACCTGGATGCCTGAGCACACTAGCATAACCAAGATGACATAGTTACATGGCTACTGATTGATGCAAGTGTTTGGTAGAAACCTTGAGAGGGAAGTTGACCAGAACTTTTGGATTCTCTATCCGTGTGGTCTGTCCGCTTGACTTTGCTCTCTCACAGCATGATGGCTGAGTTTCAAAAGGGAACATTCTTAGAAAAGACATAATATATCAGTCAAAAGAAAGTAGTGATTCGGGGGAGAAAATATAGACTCACCACCACTTGATTAACATATACAGAAAGCAGGATCAGTAGAATACATATGTGATGTTGAAGGGACTTGCTCCTGTGGGTTACCTAAAGTTAGATGAAATAGGGAAACCAGTATCTGCTCTAAGAAGCTGGAAGCCTCTGAAGAAGCCTGACCAATGATGCAGCCCTAGTCCACACTGAAGGCCTCAAACTTTTCTGGAGAGTCATTGATGTGAGTGCAGGTTCAAAGGCTGAAGAAGCCGGGCCTGACATCCATGTCTGGTAGCAACAGAAAAATATGCACTTGCTCAAGTGGAATCAACTTCCCCTTTAGATGTTCTGATCATTCCTACTCCCATTGTACTGGCTGGCACTCCCCACATTCAGGGTGGGTCTTGCCTCCTAGATCATTGATACAAATGCCAGTGTCTTTGCAAATACCCTCAGAGACATGCCTGAAGATGTATTTTGACATTTTAAGGTGTTTCTGAATATACTTAAGTCCACAGCCAAGATTAATCATAATACCCCCTTACTGACTATTTTTGTCCACCTTCTCTCAAAATCTGTCCTACTTATATCCTTTGGAATTTTTATTCAGTCATTAACAAAATTCTCTCTAGCCTTAATGCATTCTTGGAAGTGTTCCTTTCTGTCTTATTTGGGTATGTATGAACCTTGACTTTTCCCAAAGGACACATCTTTTTCTGTTCCTTTCTGAGGTGCTGGATACCTCTATTACTTTGCTCCTCATGTCCCTTGACTGTTGAAAGGATGCCTTCACTGCTATGTATTTCTGATTTCTAATCTCATTCTTTCTCCTATGATTACCACATGTCTATTCAACTTTAAGTCTTGGACCATTAGACTCTGGCACTCACCTCCACCTCTGCATTAGTCATCTGCTAATTATATGTGACTCTCCCTCCTTTCTCTCAGATTGGAGGTCTCCTTTACTGCCGCTGTAATACTGCTCCTGTCATGATTCTTGGGGAGTGTATCTCTGCAGTCCCTCTAATCGTTTTGGTTACACCTAATCTGCATACTCCCACAGCCACACTCTAGAATTATTTCCAGTTTCTTTACTTTTTTTTTTTCAAAATCACTGTTCATCTGAGTACTTGATTTGGTGCAAGTACTTGTTTTGGTTTTGTAAGGGAGAGAGAGCAGGGAGATGGTGAAATTTCCGGGAATACTTTTAATGCCTTCTGCATTAATAACAGGATAGTTTTAGCCAGTTCATTTAAGGGCTGCTTAACAGGCACAGGCAAGCTTCCCACAAGCTACTAAATGCACTGAGGTTTAGCACAATATGGAGCACAATACAGAGGAGTCATGATGCATTTAGAGCCCAAAGGGTTCAGTTTGATATTTACTTTGTGTGCTGGTCGTTGTGGTTCATGGGAAATTCACATGGTTTCTTTGACCATTGCTTTACTTGTGTAAAACAATGAAGCCATTCAGCTGGGTCTGCCTCATCTGATTTATTTTCATTATTGAATTTTATTTCATCTTTTTTGATTGGGGTTGCATGCAGTGTAACAGGATTCATGATAACATTTCCATAGGTATGTGTCATTATTATAGGATTCTTTGAGGATTAAATAAAATAATACATGCGATGTTTATCTTCAAACTGTAAGGTGCCAGATTTTGGTCTGAACAATGGCATAGGAACCCGGAATTTTACCAAAAATGTTCCTAATTTAGAAGAAATGGAGGTATATTTGAAAGTTTTGTCAGGAAGATCTGGCTGTAAGAGGCTGCTTAGTACCAATGCATGCTCACACCTGTTCCTAGTGTCCAGTTTTGCCACTTTGGCTTCATTTTATGACTAAAAGGACTTTCAGAGCTTTGCAAGGCTGTAATAGTAATATAAATGATTATCACATACCAGACACTATGCTGAGGAGCTATTAGGAAAATTGATACAGTTTTTAATATCATGGTGTTTTTAGCTTAACACTATTGTACTGGTGGACATATATTGTCTGCTTGGTGGGTATTGTATGCAGGATACACAGCTGAGTAAAACAATGACAATTCTCCTCCAGATAATTCTTACAGTGCAGAATTGTAAGAGCTAGCCAGAAGGGAGAAAGCACCTAGCCAAATTCCAGCTTGATTTCTCTGTCTTTTGGACAGAGTATATGGTACGTTCACTCCTTCAGCAATAGGATATATGTATATATGTATGTATGTACATACACATATGTTCAAGCAGGATTTCTCTGTGTAGCCCTGACTGTCCTGGAACTCGCTCTGCAGACTAGTCTGGCCCCAAATTTACAAAGATTCACTTGCCTCTGCCTCCCAAGTGCTGGGATTAAAGGTGTGCACCTATACTGCCGGCTGGATATTTATTTTTAAAACGATTTTTGAGTGACTGGAGAGATGGCTTGGTGGTTATGACTACTGGCTTCTATTCCAGAGAACCTGGGTTCAATTCCCAGCACCCACATGGTAGCCCACAACTGTCTGTGACTCCAGTTTCAAGGGATCTGACACCCTCTTCTAGTCTGGGCACTAGACACACATATGTTGCACAGATATACATGCAGCCAAAATGTTCAAACACATAAAATAAAAACTTAAAATTAAAAAATTCAAACTTAAATTCATTTAAAAAATTTGAATAGACAGTGGGGACATGGTCTGGAGATGTAGCTTAGTTTCTAGAATGCTCACTTAATATGCACAAGGCCCTGGTTTGATTTCTAGTACCTCAAAAGCAAACAAAAACCCCAGATAATTCATATATATAATATACAGACACACACACACAGGCACACAGGCACACACACACTCACACACACATGTTCACACACACATGCATGCGTACATGCGCGCACGCACGCGCGCGCACTCACACATATATAATACAAATTTTAAAGATATAAAAGAACGCGTAGTAAAGGTTCCATTTCCCATTTAACTTTCCAGATCTTTATTTCCTATCTCAGATGGCAACTACTGCTGTTCAGTGTAGCCTTCTAGAGATTTTATATATGTACTCAACCAATGTATATACTTTTTCATCAAAAGTAAAATAGTTTACACACTGTCAGGTATCATAGCTACACAGAGTTATATGCACTTAGGCATTCAAGCATATCTTTTTATATAATACAAATATATGTATTTATACAAATATAATAAGAAAAGTGTTCTGAGATTATATATACATATTTTTAATCAAGACATGAAATTGTATTTCTTTCTGTTTACATTTTAAGGCAGAATTGTATGGCCAGGATAGCTCTGAACTTGTGAGCCTCCAGCCTAACCCTCCCAAGTGCTGTGATTACAGACATGTCTTAGATCCATTTTTTTTAATGCTTGCCTAACATTCCATAGTACGATCATGGTTTAAGTTGGGAAACTGATCTTCTAGTACATAGATAGTGCGGTGATATCTTTATTGCACAAATAAAGCCTGTCTGGGGGTCAGAGAATGGAGCTTGCCACTACCTAACCATAGAGGTCTGGAGTTCTGTACAGACAGGCAGGAAGTGACATAGCTGGGTAGTAACAGTATATAAGCAGGGACAAACAGAAAGTTGCTCTCTTCTCTGTGGAGACACTTAGGATGTAAGCTGTGCTGTGGCTTGCTCCTTCTCTCTGATCTCTCAGCATTTCCCTCTATATCTGACTGTGGTCTCTTATTATCTAGACCAATTAAGGACTCCATTTTACAAGATAGTCTCTACCCTGTTGTGATTACAAACAAAGCTTCAATAAGCAAGCAGTTCTATATACAAATTTTCTCGTACATGTTCAATCATATCTGTTTATCCCATTTGAATTTCATTTCTTTTTGTTTCCTCTTTTGTGTTGCACTGTTAATACTAATATCAGTGTAACTTTGGGAGTAAGGTGAAGGAATAGAACATTAGAACAAAATTTCAGGTATACAATTAACCTATAAAGAAAGGAGAAAGAATGGTCAAAAGTGGTAAGTTAGGCCTGTTTCTGGCCCGCATTCTGGTGCCCGGTGCACAGCCAGCTGAGGCCTGGGGAATAGGGTTCCCATCCTGGCAGGAGCCAACTTACCCAGAGACTGCCAGCATCCTAGTCCCTTTCTCCACCCACACACAGGACAGGCAAGGTAAGCTTGGGACTGTTTCTGACCCACCTGCCAGTACCCTGCTCACAACCAGCTGAGGCTTGGGGACTGAGCACTGTGTTTCCCAACCCGACCAGGTCCAGCCCACCCGGAGACTGCTAAGGCCCCTGTACTAAGACCACCTCCATCCACCAGAGTATTGACTTGTTTGCACCCACCGGATGGGAACCCTAGTCCCATACCCACTGGAAGAAGGGATGGGAAGGAGACAATATAAAAACACACTCAGCAACAGAAAAACCAATATGATACTGCCAGAGTCTAGAGATTCTACACCAGCAAGACCTGAACAACCCAATGCAGATGAAGCAGAAGAGAATGACCTTAAAACAACTTCATGAAAATGATAGAGGCCCTCAGAGAGGATGTGAGAAAATCCGTTAAAGAAATGGAAGAAAAAACAAAACAAATAATTCAAGAAATGGAGGAAAAGACGAAGCAAAGTTTGCAAGAAACAATTCAAATAGTGCAAGGGTTGAAAGCTGAAATAGAGACAATAAAAAAGGGAATCCTGGAAATAGAAGATCAGGGCAAATGCTCAGGTATTACAGACATAAGCATAAACAACAGAATATAAGACATAGAAGAGAGAATCTCAAGTGTTGAAGATACAGTAGGAAAAATAGATTCATCGACAAAAAAATCTTAAGTCCAACAAATCCCTACCACAAAATATCCAGGAAATATGGGACACCATGTAAAGGTCAAACCTAAGAATAATAAGTATAGAAGAAGGTGAAGAAACCCACCTCAAAGGGGCAGAAAACATATTCAAAAAAATCATACAGGAAAACTTTCCCAAACTAAAGAAAGGTATGCCAATGAAAGTACAAGAGTCTTACAGAACACCAAATAGAGTGGACCACAAAAAGTCCCCTCACCACATAATAGAGACCCTCAACATATAGAAAAAGAAAGAATATTAAGAGAAGCTAAGGAAAAGGGTCAAGTAACACATAAACCCAAACTTATTAGAATTACCCCTGTCTTCTCCATGGAGACTCTGAAAGCCATAAGGTCCTGGATAGATATCTACCAACATAAAGAGACCATGGATGCCAGCCAAGACTGCTATACCCAGCAAAGCTTTCAATCACTATAGATGGATAAAACAAGATATTCCATGACAAAACCAGATTTAAACAGTACATATCCACTAATCCAGCCTTACAGAAAGTTCTGGAAGGAAAACTCCAACCCAAGGAAGTTAACTACAACCAGAAAACATAGGCAATAGATACTCCTGCTATACCAACAGCCAAAAGAAAAAAGGGAAGTCCACACAATTCCACCCCCTACAGCTCCAAAACAAACAAGAATGAACAATCAATGGTCATTAATATCCCTCAATATTAATGGTCTTAACTTGCCCATAAAAAGACACAGGCTAACAGAATGGATTCAAAGACAGAATTCATCCTTCTGCTGCATACAAGAAGGACACCTCAGCTTCAAAGACAGATGTTACTTCAGAGTTAAGGGTTGGGAAAAGATTTTTCAATCAAATGGACCCAAGAAAGAAACAGAGGTAGCAATCCTAATATCTAACAAATAAGACTTTAAACTGAAATCAATCAAAAGAGATGAAGGAGGTCATTTCATACTCATCACAGGAGAAATCCACCAAGATGAAGTCTCAATTCTTAACATCTATGCCCCAAATACAAAGGCATCCACTTTCCTAAAAGAAACATTACTAAAACTCAAATCACACATAGAACCTCACACACTTATAGTGGAAGAGTTCAACACCCTAATCTCACCATGAGACAGGATGATCAGACAGAAACTTCACAAAGAAACAAAGAAACTAACAGAAGTTATGACCCAATTTGGTTTAACAGACATCTATAGAACATTCCATCCAAATACAAAAGAATATACCTTCTTCTCAGCACCACATGGAACCTTCTCTAGAATCAAACACATACTTGGCAACATATCAAACCTCAACAGGTTAAAAAAAATTGGAATAACTCCATGTATCTTATCAGACCACCATGCTTTAAAGTTAGAATTCTACAACAACACAAATTGTAGAAAACCTAAAAACTCATGGAAATTGAATAATGCAAGATTGCACCATTCTTGGGTCAAAGAAGAAATATAAAAAAGAAATTAAAGACTTCCTGGAATTCAATGAAAATGAATATACAATGTACCCAAACTTATGGGACACTTTGAAAGCAGTGCTAAGAGGAAAGTTCATAGCACTAAGTGCCCACATGAAGAAACAGGAGAATAGTCACACTAGAGAATTAACAGCACAACTGAAAGCTCTGGAACAAAAAGAAGCAAACTCACCCTGGAGGAGTAGACAGCAGGAAATAATCAATTTGAGGGATGAAATCAATTAAGTAGAAAATAGGAAACAATACAAAGAATCAATGAAACAAAGAGTAGGTTCTTTGAGAAAATAAACAAGATAGATAATCCTTTATCCAAACCTATGAAACAGCAGAGTGTGAACATGCAAATTAACAAAATCAGAAATGAAAAGGGGGGAATAAAAGTGGACACTGAAGAAATCCAGAAAATCATCAGGTCACACTTTGAAAACCTGTACTCCACAAAATTAGAAAATTTAAAGGAAATGGATAATTTCCTGGATAGATATCACTTACCAAAATTAAATCAAGAAAAGATAAGTAATTTAAATATACCTGTAACTCCTAATGAAATGGAAGCAGTCATCAAAAGTCTTCCAACCAAAAAAAAAAAAAGCACAGGTCCAGATGGCCTCAGCGCAGAATTCTACCAGAAATTCAAAGAACAGCGATACCAATTCTCCTCAAAGTATTCTACGTAATAGAAGCAGAAAGGTCATTGCCAAACTCTTTTTAGGAGGCTTCAATAACCTTGATACACAAGCCACACAAAGACACAACTAAGAAAGAGAACTTCAGACCAATATCCCTCATGAATATTGATGCAAAATTACTTAAATAAAATACTGGCAAACTGGATCCAAGAACACATCAGAATACTCATCCACCATGATCAAGTAGGTTTCATCCCAGGGATGCAGGGATGGTTCAACATACAAAAATCCATCAATGTAACCCACCATCTAAACAAGCTGAGAAACAAAAATCACATGATCATCTCACTAGATGCTGAAAAAGCCTTTAACAAAATCCAACACACCTTCATGATAAAGGTCTTGGAGAGATCTGGGATAACAGGAACATACTTAACATAATAAAAGCTATATACAACAAACCAACAGCCAACATCAAATTGAATGGACAGAAACTCAACTCTAAAATCAGGAACAAGACAAGGCTTTCCCCTCTCTCCATACCTCTTCAGTATTGTATTTGAAGTTCTTGCTAGAGCAATAAGACAACAAAAGAAGATCAAGGGGATACACATTGGAAAGGAAGAAGTCAAACTTTCACTATTTGCAGATGATATGATAACTTACATAAGTGACCCAGCAAACTATCAGGGAACTCCTAGAGCTGATAAACACCTTCAGAAAAGTGGCAGGATACAAGATCAACTCAAAAAAAATCAGGAGCCCTACTATATTCAGACGATAAAAGGGCTGAGAAAGAAATCAGAGAAACATCACCCTTTACAATAGCCACAAACAACATAAAATACCTTGGGGTAATGATAACCAAACAAGTAAAAGACTTGTATGGCATGAAAGAAATTAAAGAAGAAATCAGAAAATGGAAAGATCTCCCATGCTCTTGGATTGGTAGGATCTACATAGGTAAAATGGCTATCTTTCCAAAAGGAATCTACAGATTCAATTTAATCCCCATCAAATACTGGCACAATTCTTCACAGACCTTGAAAGAACAATTCTCAACTTAATATGGAAAATCAAAAGACCCAGGTTAGCCAAAACAACCCTGTACAACAAAGGAACCTCAGGAGGCATCACTATCCCTGACTTCAAGCTCTAATATAGAGCTATAGTCCTGAAAACAGCTTGGTATTGGCACAAAAATAGACAGGTAGACCAATGGAATCGAATTGAAAACCCTGATATTAACCCACACACGTATGCACATCTGATCTTTGACAAAGAAGCTAAAAATATACAATGTAAAAAAGAAAGCATCTTCAACAAATGGTGCTGGCATAACTGGAGGCTGGCATGTAGAAGAATGCGGATCGATCCATGGTTATCGCCATGCAGAAAACTTAAGTCCAAATGGATCAAAGACCTCAACATAAATCCAGCCGCACTGAACCGCTTAGAAGAGAAACTGGGTGGTACCCTTGAACTAATTGGTAGAGGAGACAGAAGCTCAAACATAACACCAGTAGCACAGACAGTGAGATCAACAATTAATAAATGGGACCTCCTGAAACTAAAAAGCTTCTGTACGGCAAAGGACACAATCAACAAGACAAAATGGCAGCCCACAGAATGGGAAAAGATGTTCACCAACCCCACATCTGACAGAGGGCTGATCTCCAAAATTTACAAAGAACTCAAGAAGCAAGTCTCCAGGACACCAAAGGATACAATAAAAAAGTGGGGTACAGAACTAAATAGAGAATTCTCAATAGAGGAGGCTAAAATGGCTGAGAGACACTTGAGAAAGTGCTCAACATCCTTAGCCATCAGGGAAATGCAAATCAAAACAACTCTAAGATACCATTTCACTCCTGTTAGAATGGCTAAAATAAAAAACACTAATGTCAGCTTATGCTGGAGAGGATGTGGAGAAAGGGGAACACTCCTCCACTACTGGTGGGAATGCTAACTTGTGCAGTCACTTTGGAGATCGGCATGGAGATTCCCCAGGAATATGTAAATCAGTCTACCATAAGATCTAGGAATTCCACTCTTAGGCATATACCCAAAAGATATACACTCATACAATAAGGACATCTGCTCAACTATGTTCATTGCAGCATTATTTGTAATAGTCAGAACCTGGAAGAAACCTAGATGCCCCTCAACTGAAGAATGGATAGCGAAAATGTGGTACATTTACACAATGGAGTACTACTCAGAGGAAAAAAAAATCAATGGAATCTTGAAATTTGCAGGCAAATGGATGGCACTAGAAGAAACCATCCTGAGTGAGGTAACCAACCCAGTCACAAAAAGAAAAATATGGTATGTACTCACTCATATATGGATTTTAGACATGTATCAGGGGAGTGTCAGCCTAAAATCCCCCTGCCAGTGAGTCTGGGAAACAGGGAGGACCCTAAGAGAGATATGCATGGTAACCCGGAGAAGGTGAGTGGGACAAGATCTACTAGTTGGATTGGGAACAGGAGGGTTGGGAGAGGAGAGGGAGGTGGGAGGAAGAGAGGGGAAGAAGAGGAGGGGAGAGGAGGACATGGGGGATCAGGAAGGTTGAGCCAGGGTAAGAATAGAGGAGAGAAGCATGAGAGATACCATAATAGAGGGAGCCATTATAGGTTGGAGGAGAGATCTGGCTCTATTGAGATTTACAAAAATGACACCAACTGGCATTAAGGCTACCTTAAGTGCCCTCCCCTGATAATGAGATTGATGACTATCTTATATGCTATCTTAGAAGCATAGGCAGACACCAACAGCTAAAAACTGAACTGAACTCCTGGAATCCAGTTGCAAAGAGGACTGTTGAGCAAAGGAATCAAGACTAGGCTGGCAAAACCCATAGAGGCAGCTGACCTATACTGAGAGGCCAGCATGGGGCTCATCCAGACATCCCCCACACCACGAACCCGGGTGTCAGAAAAGAAGCCTTGGCAATTTATGGGACCTTAGAGAGTAGATCAGTATTTATTCCTGGCATACAAATTGACTATGGGAGCCCATTCCACATGAAGGGATGCTCTCTCAGCCTGGACACATTGGGGAGGACCTAGGCACTGCCTGGGATGATATGACAGACTCTGAAAATCCCTCATGGGAGGCTTTACCCTCCCTGGGGAGCAGAGGGGAGATGGAGCAGGGTGGGTGATTGGGAGCATTGGGGAGTCGGGGGAGAGTGGAGGGAGAGGGAACTGGGAGTAACGTGTAAAAAGTTAAATAAAAATATTATAATAAAAATAAATAAAAGGGAAAAATGAAACACTTCCCCAAAAGAATAAAATAAAACAAAACAAATAAAAGTGCACACACACACACACACACACACACACACACACACACACACACACACACCAAAACAATATAAAACAAAAAAACCTATGGGGTCCATTATATGTCTCGAGTGGTTTATATACCCTATGTCACTACAATGGAGAAAACTGATTTTCCCTCTCCCAGAAGGTATAAATGACAGTTCAGTTGTTAACCTTTACACTAGTGGCTAAGTTTTCATTCATTCATTCATTCATTCATTTTTAAATATAACAAATTAAATATAACAAAATAAAATAAAAACTATCACATCAACGTTGGACAAGACAAACCAACAGAAGGAAAAGAGCCCAAGAGAAGGCACAAGAATGAGAGACCCACTCATTCTCATACAAGCACTAAACTGCATGCCATGACCTGGTGCAGACCTGTGCAGGCCCTGCGCTTGCTGCTTCAGTCTCTATGAGTTCATATGAACTTAGATCTTGTTGATTTAGAGGGTCTTGTTTTCTTGGTGTCTGCCATCCCCTCTGGCTCTTCCACCCTTTCCACTTCCTCTTCTCCAGGGCTCCCTGAGCACTGAGGGGAGGGATTTGATGCAGATATCCCATTAGTGCTGAGTTTCTTGATGTCTCTGATACTCTGCACAATGTCTGGCTGTGGCTGTGTTCCCATCTGCTGTAGGAGGAAAATTCTCTGATGATGGCTCAGCAAGTACTTGAATTCATGGTATTCTTCTGTCTCTGCCTCTTTAACAATGAGATTACAAGTCTATACCACTGTGACTGGTTTACCTTAACTTATTCTTAGAAACATTACTATGAAGTAGAAAACTGCTGATCTTTTTAAAAACCCACTTAATTTAAATAAGAAAATGTATAATGCAGTCTGCCCATATCTAAGATTTTCAAACTACTTTCACAGATCAGAAAATACATCAAGTCAATGGTGAGGATAACTTTCTGTTACATCTATGGAAAGTAAATGCATAAAGTTTAGTTTGTACACAGAATGTAATATCACAAGGGAAAATAGTACTGGTAGGGATGGTGAAGAAGACAAAAGGGGTCATTTTTCAGATGGAGAATCCCTTAACTTCCATTATTTGTAAAATTTTCGACTTGGGGGAGGAGAGATTTGTGACTATTTTGTATTCTAACTACACTTAAATAACCTAGAAATCACTTTCAGGGTAAGAACAAAGATGAATATGAGAGTGCTTTGAAACAAGCGAAGTTGTGTGTTCAGTGTGTAAAGGCTAAAGAAATTCAAATAATAACCCTCTGTCCCCCCTCACTTGGTTCTATATGCGGAGCAGAACATTTGGCACTCATTCAAACATGATATTCAATTCCAATTTGTTCCATATGACATGCTCTCACTAGTAAATGAATGTAGAATGCAATTGGTGAAGCCATATCACTTCTTGCAGAATATTTCTTTGCTGTGTTTGGGGAATAAGAAAGACAATAGTTTGGGAGAAAGAGGGAGTCAGTTCAGAAGTGATACAACTTCTCCAGAGTATTTATAACAAAAAAGTCACTAACTGAAGAGTATTTACATGACATATACATGTACCTGGAAAGAGGGAATTGAGTGGGCTTGATTGGTTTTTCATTAATTACACTCACCCATTGAGGGTAGGTACATTACCAACCCAGGACAAATTAATCTATTTTCATAGAGAAGGGTGGGGTGGTGGTGGTGGCTATTGTGTAGGCTTCTACACATGTATGCCATGAGATATCTGTTCTCTTCCAAATTTTTGGAAAAAATGCAAGTAGTTAACCAGGGGGACATTAATAGGATGTATGTGTAATTTTACTCACAGAATTAATAAGTCATTGTGATTCTCATAAATACTGTACTGAAAGTAATTGATGGTTACCTGTTGATGCAAAGATTCTTCAGTATCAGAGAGACAGGCAATCATCCACATCCCAGAAAATGGAGTAGTTGCTTTGAAGTTAAAAATACATTCATATAACTGTTCCTTTTAGTTATCTAAACTGGCATGCCTCATTTGCTTTCACCTTGGAAAGGCTCCCATGACCATCTCTTTTTACCATCCATCGTTAGTATGAGATATATCTCAAGTCGCTTTTTAGACAGTTCAACTTTGTACCTTTTCCCCTTGGACTTACTTATAATAGTACTGAACTATTGATTCATTAGTCCTTTGTCAGGCACTGATTGTATATTAAGTACTTCGCTTAGTTTTGTGAAAAAATTGAATCAAATCAGAAAGGACATTTCCCTCAAGGATATCACAGTCTAACATGTAATAAGAGGTTAAAATGCTATCTGTACCATAAAAATGGGACAGATGGCTGTTTCAGGAAAATATGTACTACTGTCTATAAAATGTTCATCTCCATTAAGCTAGCAACTTAAGATACCTATTCTAAGGATCCTTGAGTCTCTAAACAATCCACATATTGATTTCAGGTGAATTTCCCTTGAAGCATACGCAAAACCGTGTTTATATATTTGATTGCTTTATTCCTAGGATAGCATCCTTAAGTTTTTGTGACCCTTAAAGGAAAACATTGTTTAATTCACTACAATACTCCCACTTCTGAAAATGTATCTTCTTGGAAACCTATAAGAAAATGATCAGATATGTAGACACAGATTTACTAACGATGTTTATTATTGTATTATGTGAAATAGTATAAACTAGAAAGAACTCAAATATCAAACAACTGAGAATTAGTTAATTGTAGTGCATCTGCACAATGGGATTTATACTCCTATTGAAATGAGACATCAAAAAGTTAATGACATGAAAATATGCTCATGATAAATGTGTAGTACAATTGCATCCATTGTTTGTTCTATGATTATAACATCATTGAAAAGTCCAAGGGGATAATGCAAGAAAATGTTAACAATGATTATCTTGGTGTGTTGTGGGATTAAGAATGATTTTATTTCTTTGATCTTTTCTATACTCCTCAACATTTCTTCAATGTGCATGGATCACTTCAAAATTGGACAAATGCTAATGTTGTGTGAGAACTGGTAAAAATATCATGACAGCCTGTAGTGAGATACTTCATTCAAATTTTTATTTTCTTTTGTTTATAGGGCCTCACATTTCTCAGGTTGGTCTAAAGCTTCTTGTGTAGCTCATGATGACTTGCTCCTACCTCCTGAATGCTGTCATTGTAGCTGTCCACCACCGTGCCTGGTTTATGTAGTACTAGAAACCAAGCCCGGGGTTTCACGCATGTTAGGTAAACACTCTTCCAACTGAGATACAGTATTTGAAAACAGTTACAATGGTCTCTTAGAGGAGGCGGCTTTTTAACATAACTTCAAATCACAGTCAAAGACTTGACCTTCTGAGGGGACTAAGAGTAGGTAATGGTTGAAGATGTTCAAAGTTAAAGGGGAAAGCTTCATGTAGAAACTACTATGTGATTATTCTTCACAGAAGTCTTGGTACAAAGAGGTATGGGCCTCTTTCAAGAAAACAGCAGAATAGCAGTGTAGGCAACTCACAAAGCCTCTCGAAAGCTCCTGGTTTGTGGCCTGTGCTGTCCAATGACCTTTCCTTTTCTGTGATAGGAAGTTCAACATTGGATAAATTATGCAAGGATGGAGTAATAAAAATTTAGACGGATGGACTTTTAGGGGGAGGGATTAGCCAAAATTCAGTGAGTGGGGATTATAAGATTTATGAGAGAAGCACGAGAAAGCAATAAATAAATAAATAAATAAATAAATAAATAAATAAATAAATAAAGAGCCCATTGTATATTGCTATGAGACTTAAGTTGTTTGGCAGCCAGATGTCTTAGCATGAAACTGTAGATCTTAATCCCTTATATATCTAGAGGAAAGCGAAAGCTAGTAACAGATTGATTAATGCCATATGGTGTAACATTACACTGCATAATGTTTATTAGAACATTTAACTATTCTGCATTAGCTTTTTAACGAGACAGTAATTTTTAAGGAACTAATTATGCATTTTGACCCATTAATTTATTTGGGAATAACACTTAAAAATTCACTTAAAAAGAGAAAAGTAGCTATTTATACAAACTATTTTTATAACAGAAGACAAAATATTGGAAACCAACTTGCATGGAACTGATGTACTAAAATATGTCAATAGGAGGAAATGTATAATTGCTGTGAAAAGTGCTAATTTATAGACTTGATAGTTATATGGATAAAACAATTAATTTATGTTAAGAGAAAAGTAAAAAACTATTGATTTTTGTATTTCGTTGAAGATTTATTGTTCAATACTGGGTCAACCAAAAGAACAGTGGATAGTATAACATTGAGAAAACTTGGGAGTGGGGGCATTTGGGATGAACAGTTTTATTTTGGAAACAAGTGTTCAATAATCATTTCCTCATATGACTTCCCTACATCTGGGGGACTAGCAACCAAAGAGCCATGTTTCCCCGAAGCCCTTGCCAGTCGTCTTCCAGGATATAGCATACCAGTTAGCAGTTCCCTCTTAAGATTTGGAAGGCAGCAGAGAAGATGAAGCACTATAACAGCAATGAGAGGGGGAGTGGGCCTTGTCAGACAGTAGATGTGAAAACTTTCACCCCTTGTACTTAGTTACTAGCATGTCACCTAGTTAAGTGCTGTGGACCATTCATGGAAAGTTAGGCATAGCTTCCCTTGACCTCCATTTTGTAGGCCTCTAATGGCATTGTAAGCATTTCATTCTCTGAACTGAAATATTTTTCTTCCTCTACCTAGAGTAATTTCTAAGTTTCTGACCAAACTGTGACTGGTATAGTATCTTTATCATCATTATATTTGTCTTCCTGATCAAATAGGTGAAATATAATTCATCTACTATCTTTTTACGTTAAATATATTCGAAAGTATGTGCCACTACAGTAGTCCTCTCTAGAAAAAATTATGCAATGCTTTACAAGCTGTCACCAACTAACTTTACAATTTCTAGCATATACTTTGTACATAAAATTGCAGTAGGCCAATAGACATAGTTCTAAATACACTTAGCTTGAAAATAATAGTATATGTGTGCTACAGGGAGTTACAAGGGCCAGCTTACAAATGGTATGAAAACACTCTATCACATGAGTAAGTCAAAATTGAGTCTATTTATTCGTCTAGAAATAATCTATATTGTTTTGGGAAACAGAGCCCAGACTCAGTGCTATCATGGCTAGTTACTAAAAGAACATAGTATATATGTTCACATAATTTGTAAGTGCATATGCATATATTTAAGGCACATGCATGTGTGTTTTTGTTGATGGAGCAATATGAAAATGTAACTGAAACGTATCCTTCGGTAACTTGAAGCACTTCACACCTTCTTTGTTTCCTCTAAACAGTTTCATTTTATTGGAAGAAAATCATGAGATATGGGATCTGACACCAGTCAGAGTCTTTCCATGGACCCTTGCTTACAAATGCCTTTCTCCTATGCACAGCCCTTTGCAATGCCACTTTGTAACATTTCTCATCAAGATATGCGATCTATTTCATGACTTCTTTGAAACTGGGCTTGACTCTGTGACTTGTATTTAACCAATGGAGTTAAAATAAAAACATATGAGTGAAAATTTGAGAAGAACTTTGGTATTGACCTCATTCCTCGTTGATGTTTTTGGTAACCTTGAAAAGCCTTCCACATTAATAACCTTGAACCTACCTAAGGTGACATGTGACCCAATTACCAGCATTTCCTCAAACACTGGCCACCATCATGTGATAGCCAGCACCAACCACCAAGCATGCAGGAAGGGCAACTAAACTTTTCCATCAGGGCTGTACTTGTACATGTTATTCTAGGCAATACTACCAGAAGACCCACCCAGGCCTTCCGAGCCCATTCTGCTGACCCATACAATCAAAGGCTAGTAAGTGATAAGACACTGAGCTTCACAGTGGTAAGAAATAAACTGGGGTATAAAGCTGTGAGCCTGTGCCAGAAATGTAGATTATGTTCTCTGCCTTTTAATAACAATAACAACAACAACAACAAAAAGACAAACCCTGAAAATGATGGTGAAGGTAGTTAATTACACTATATAATCTGTGACTCAGAGGAATGCAAACAAGAAAAGCAATGTTGAAGACTCCTTTTCTTTCCTTACTAATTAGAAAATTCTGTCAAATGAGTAGCTCATCACCCAATTACCATCAAAACTCAATGAAGTGAAAATGATTTTGATTCACTGAGAAATTTAAGAAAATTGGAATGGACTAGAGTCTGAATTCTCTCTTCCCCAAGACTGCCACAGCTTTGTCAACAGGTCTTGCCTTGAACTTCCAGAGCTTGCTACTCACTTCTAAACATTCTTCTGAAGGTTATCCACCATGCTTCCTTTAAGTTTAGATATTGTTGGGGTCATGTTCTTTCCATTAAATCATGAGGGTTTTTTGTTTGTTTGTGTGTATGTGGTAGTGGTAAATTAAGCTATAGACAATATAGGAAAGAAATACACTCTATATATCTCTACCTGCTACCAATAATCTGCCATTCACTTTTCATACAGTTTTTCTCCTAGCTCGTCTCTTTTTAATGTACTTTTCATTTTTAAAGTTAGCATAGAAGGTGATGAGATTCATTGTTCTTTCTGACATGGACCTGATTCTTCCCTGCCTTTTCTTGAGGTTACCAATGCAAGATCTATGGTCAAGGTTGATATTCACATTCATTGTCTCTTTATTTTCTACCCACATATTTTCACAGTCTTCTAGAAGGCAGGAGTTTAAGGTTTAGACCAAGCACTGTAGAGTTGTTTAGTACTGGTTCAGCTCTTAAAGGGAGATAGCAGATGCCTTCACACAGTGAGAGTTGTTCTGAGACACATTTCAAAGCAGACCACTCCTCAGATGTCCTTCATGGTGACCTCTAAATAATTAGAGCTCAAAATATTTTTCTTCTTACCTCCCACTCCTGATGGGGAAGTCCTGTGTATATGTCAATAAAGCACTGTTGGCCAAAATGGAAGCAGGATAGGTGGGACTAGGGGTCAAGGAAGATTCTGGGAAAGAGAGCTAGAGTTAGACATCACGTAGCCGCCATAGAAGTAACAGGTCCAGACCCTTTCTCCGGTAAGAGAAATACTTAGATTAACAATTATGGGGTAGATACTTAAGTCAGAGATAGCCAGTAAGAAACCAAGCAAATGGCCAAGAACTTCGTAATTAATATAGCATCCTGTGTGTTATTTGGGGGACTGCAACTGTGGCAGGGCCCAGGCGGATGGCAGGGAAGGCTGCAGTCTACAAACTCCTTTGAGTACAGTTTGAAATTAACCTAAAATCCAACTTGTCTTTGGAGGAATGGATTAAGGGATGAGTTAAGTGGAGACAGGCACTGGGTGAATTTATTCCAAGGTACTCATTTCTTTTAACGATTATATTTACAAAGGAATTTAGCAATGAGGTAAAGGGCTAGAGACAATGTTGTGAGTGATCGTGAACAGAGATAAAATGGAAATGGGAACATCTTATGTTGCTTTGTTATACTGTTCATATTATCTTACTTGGAATTCTGACACAGGTCTTATATGAGTAATCAACTCTTACTATGCATGTATTTTATCCTCTTTATGGATGCTGTGGTTCCTTGAAATTAGGAGACTCAGACTCTTTTTTTTTTCTTTTCCTAACCTTACATATTGCTTAGTACCACATAAACTAGACAGCAAGCTGTGTAATGGCAAGTAGTATACCATCTTTCTTACTGTAATCTCTCTAGTACCTTGGAGACTATCTGGCACATGGTAAGTTCTCAGTAAATATCGAATGAATAAGTGAATAAATGGGGCATCAGATACCTTAGAACAGCTGATGAATGAAAGAGTGAACTGATGAATAAATGCAGGAGAATGGATACAATCTTGAAATCTGGTGCTAGTCTGCTTGGAGAGCCTATAGTTACACATATGATTGGAATGCAGTTCACATGAAGAGAGGCTACAGGAGGCATGCCTGTGTTTGCATCTTTCATTTATAAGTGTAGAAGAATTTGGCTGCCTTGATTTTCACTGCTCACTGAGTCTTATTCACCTGGTTATTAAAAATTGCTTCATGTATTTTCAATTCATTACAATCATTTACTCAACTCCTCTGCTTTTGGGTTTCATTTCCCAGTAATGGGGTTCACTGTCTCTCAGCTCATTGTGACACTACCCAAAAGACCTTGGAATGGTTTCCATGGTTACATCTTCAGTAATTCTCCCTTTGGAAATCTTGTGTTCTTTCCTTACCTTTAACTTCTATCTCAGATATTTAAATACATACCTTAGAGTTCTTGAGAGAGAGAGAGTTCATATTCCCCAGAAACACTTCAAAGTGCAGAGAAATCAAGGATTTCATATTCTTTTTTTCTGATATGTGCAGAGAGTGAACAGATGATGTGACACTGAAACCCTCTGAGGGAACAAGAGCTAGAGACCCCCCCACAGCAATTGCCAGAGATGCTTTCCCTTTTCCAGGTATATTCATATCACAAAACTAGGCATTGAGCCCTATATTAAAGTCTTTCCTTTGTTCATATTTAATTTTTATTGAATCCTCATGTTAACCTTACCACTATGTCTTGCTTTGGAGCCTCTTAAGTATGTAAGGAGCAGAGAAGGAAATCTGAAAAGTGTAAAGCTAGTGAACATTGGCAAGTGAAGAGGGCTTTGTTTTCAGAGGAACTTTAAAACTGAACTGACCCCTGAGTTAGATGATCTTCTGAGATCCTCCACTTGTTATCCTTCCAGTGTTATTACCTAATGTCTACCAACTCTGAGACACTTCCGGAAAATTGAGAATCAACTCGCAGGATCAGGTTATGTACCTCTGGAGTACACCCAGGACTGCCAGTGGACTCAAAGTAAGTTTACAAGTCATGCACTCAGTAATGCAAAATGCTGCCTTTGGGATCTCACCCTGCCTCTGTACCCAGTCGTTTCTCTGCACCCTCCTTTCTCTCCAAGAACCCCCTGGTTCTTTCTCTAACTAGTTTTTAGAAAAGTCTTGTCCCAACTTCTAAAAGTCCCAACAATAAAAATAAAAGAAGGCATGCTTTGTTTGTCCCCTACAGAGTTCAGTGTACTAGGCTGTTCTTTAGATCCAGTCCACTCGAGGTATGCTTGACCCCCGCAAACACATAATGCAGACAGATCTTGCCATAGGACTACATAAAATTCCTGAGGTTCCCTTAAATCTCCTTTGTAGAGTTTGCTATTTTTAAAAACTGAAGTCAGTCTTCATTTAAGGCCTCGCCTGATAGTATGAGCCCATTTCTAGACCACTTGGAAGCCCTCAGAGAGGCAACAACAGTGGTGGGGTTAACATCCAGTTCCATATTGGTAGGGATTATAGTGTAGTCCCTACAAGTGTAGACCCTAGAGCCAGACTTTAGAACTTGTGGGGTCATGTCCTTCCTTCCTTCTTAGCTAGTTTTCTTGGGCAAAGTACTTCTATTTTTGTTTCATTTCCATAACTTGAGGATGATTATTGTAATCGTGTTGGGCTGTTGTGAGTACAAAATTAGTCATGAAAAATTCTTAGAATAGTGTATGATAGGATCCCCAAAGGGGTCTCCAAATATTGTCTAATATTATTACATCAACTTTTCTTCTCTTACTGGTACAAGCACTAGCCTAAGTCAAATAATCTTAGAGTTACAGGTCTCAGCTTGTCCCTAACTTGTATACACACAGCTAAAAGGGGACATCATTGTCCAGGGTATTAAGAAAGGGTAAGGGGACAAATGTTCATGTGGCACCTGAAAATAAACAATGATATGTTTTCTTTTTGTTCTTTGTGTTCCAAGACTGGGTGATATTTATCACCTCACTTTTTTCTTTCTTCCTTCTTTGATTCTCTTCTTTCTTTGAGGCTCAATTCATAGTGTTCTTTTCAATTCTTAAAGATTTTTACCAAATTACACTAAGCACGGGGAGGGGGGGTGAGGGATGAGAGGTGGGGGGGAAAGTAAAGGTATGACTAATTCTTTAAACTTTCTTTAGCTTCTATTTCCCAGGCCCTTAAAGGGAGAGGTAATGGCTATAGGAAGGAATCTTGTGGATTTTGTCTTTGGGGGCCAACTAGGGCAGGACCAGGGTAGACTTGGTATGTGTATCCTTTTTCCACTCCGTTCATTGGTCTCCCATCATCTCACCCTGGTTAGCTGAAGTTCCCACAGAGTCTTCTCATGGTCCACAGCTGTATGGCTAGGCTCCAGTATCATAGCTGGTCCTCTGTCCCCATTATATTTAGCTGTATCTGACACTAGTTCTTGAGAAGAACATCCATTCTCTTCCCTCAGTTAACGTTCATTGCACGACAGCACATTCTTCCTTTTTTTGTGTTTTTTTTTGAGACAGGGTTTTTCTGTGGCTTTCGGGGCTGTCCTGGAACTAGCTTCTGTAGATCAGTCTGGTCTCGAACTCACAGAGATCAACCTGCCTCTGCCTCCCGGGTGCTGGGATTAAAGGTGTGCGCCACCGTCGCCCGGTGCACAACAACACATTCTAAAACCCATTAGCTTAAAACAGGCTATTTCCTTTGCTTCCAGAGTTTGGGTTGACTCAGGTGGGTGGTTCTGTTATCATTTCAATTGGAACCATTCATGAGCCCATAGTCTGCTGCCACAGATTGACTGACCATAGGCTGGAATAGTAGAGACAATTAGATGATATACTTCTTATCATTCACCAGGCTAGCCCAGGCATCTTCGTGTGGGGATGGTGGCAAGCACTTTAGGAACAGTAATTAATGGAAAGCCACACATATATTCATGTCTCTGTCTTGTTACAAGTATTATTTGTTCTTTTGGTTAGAGAAAACTGTATGAGCATACTCAGGGCCAATACAGGAGGATGCTACGCAGGGATGTGTAAAAAGAAGTGTGAATGTAACAAAGTAAAAGCACCTGAAGGCCATTAAACATAGGGCACTAGAACCTACCTCCAACATCCCCTGTTTTTCTCTATAGAGCCAAAGATACATCTTGTGTGACATTTCAGAATCCACAAACTAGATATGAACATTAGTTCCTCTAGATTTTGATTCTGATATATCTGCCTATATATGCTTGCCAGGTCATGAAACTAGAAAGGGGTCTGTGAGAATGGAAAAAAGATTAAAGGTGAGAGAAGGGGATAACAGAATACGTGGGACATGAAAGGACAAGGGTACTTTGGGGGAAGAAGGAAAGGGACCAACTGGGAAGGGAGGAGGGAGGATGGGGGAAGTGGGGGAGGAAAATAAACAAGAACAAATTTTTCATGAAAATGCCATAATGAAACCAATTGCTTTATATGAAAAATTTTAAGAAGCTTTAAAAAAGATACACTAGTTCTCTGTCAGGTTGCTTTATGAAAATTCAGCCTCTATCAAGGTATTTCTTTCCTTATTCTCCCTTTCTCTCCTTCACCCAACTTGGCCATCCCGATCCCTCATGTTGTCCCCTTCTCCCCTCCTCTTTCTCCCACCTCCCTCCCCCTCCCCAAAGCTCCCTATTTACTCTTATCTATTTCTCCTTCTCAGGTGGGGGGTTCTAAGTATGTCTCTCTTAAGGTTCTCCTTGTTTTCTGGCTTCTCTGGGGTCATGGACTGTAGGCTGATTATCCTTTGCTGTATGTCTAATATCCACTTATGAGTGAGTACCTGCTGTGTCTTTCTGTGTCTCAGTTATCTTACTCAGGATGGTTTCTTCTAGTTCCATCCATATGCTTTCAAATTTCAAGATGTCGTTGTTTTTTGCTGCTGAGTAAAAATGTACCACATTTGTAAAAATCCATTTTTCAGTTGAGGGGCATCTAGGTTGCTTCCAGGTTGTGACTATTACAAATAATGCTGCTATGAACATAGCTGCCCTTGTGGTATGAGTGTGCATCCTTTGGGTATTTTTCCAAGAGTGGTGTTGCTGGGTCTAGAGGTAAATCAACTCCCAATTTTCTGAGAAACCACTATACTGATTTCCAAAGCAGCTGCACAAGTTTGCACTCCCACCAGCAATGGAGGAGTATTGCCCTTACTCTACATCCTCTCGACTATGGGGTTAACAAGAAAACTGGCACTAGGAAAATTCCCAGGTATTCACAAGTATGACCCCAACTAAGAATCTAAGCAATAGTGTAAAGGGTACCTTAAATGCCCTTTCCCTATAATGAGATTGATGACTACCTTAAATGTCATCATAAAGCCTTCATCCAGTAGCGGATGGAAGCAGAAGCAAACAACCACAGCTAAGCACTGAGCCAAACTCCTAGAATCCAGTTGTAGAGAGGGAGGAATGATAATATGAACAAATGGGTCAAGACCATGTTGGGGAAACCTGAGCTCACTGAGTCCAGACTGACATCTGGGGAATCTGCATGAGACCAAACTAGGCCCTCTAAATGTGGGTGTCAGCTGGAGGGCTCGGGCAGTCTATGGGACCACTGGCAGTGGAATCAGTATTTATCCCTAGTGTATGAACTGACTTTTTGGAGCCCATTCCCTATGGAGGGATACTCTCTCAGCCTAGATACACAGGGGAGGGCATCAGTCCTGCCCCAAATAATGTGATGATCCCCCATGGAAGACCTCACCCTCTCTGAGGAGTGGATGAGGGTGGGATGAGTAGAAGGTGGGAGGAGGGGGGAGAGGAAACCTGGATTGGTATGTAAAATAAGGTTGTTTTTAAAAAATAGTGATTTGTAACAAAAAATAAAAACAAATTTTAGCCAACAAAAAAGAAAGAAAATTCAGCCTCTAAAGCCAACCATATTAGTAGTGTCTCTTTGTTTTCTTTTTACATTTTATTTGTTTATTTTGTGTGTGTGTGCATGTGTATCTGGGGTGTGCCATGGCCTGTGTGTGCAGGTCAGAGGACAACTGGTGGAAGTTGGTTCTCTCTTTCTACCATATGGGTCCTAGGGATCCAGCTCAGGTTATCAGACTTGGCAGCAGGTGCCTCCACTTATTCACACATCTCATCAGCCAGAGTGGTGGCTCTTAATTTCAGTTTTGGAAATGGAAGGGTAGTTCCAGATTCGTTGCAGAATCTAATAGAAGTTGAGTGACTTTTTGCCAGAGAAATTCCCATTTGTGCTTAGATGCAGTATGTTGCTTAAAACTACATGAGACTCACGGATTACTTAAAGACGAACTCTAATTTAATGACTCCTCTCATCAGAGTTTGAATATAAGCTTTTAGAAAAGAATTCATTTGAACCCAAATGTGTTTGCCATAGGCTTGCTCATTTAAAGAGAATCATGTTTGAAGTGACATATAAACTACCATTTCTTCAGCCTTATCCAGAACACATCAAAAAACATTTTGTTTGGTTAGCTTGCTCTTCAACATAGGAAAACTTAAGTTTCCACATAGATTTCATGTATTTAATTAATCAGAGGCCAGATGGGCTCATTTAGGTGTGCCTCTGTATCTCTTTAGGCTGTTTCATACAGAATCATACACACCATGATGTGAACATTAGAGAATGTGGCCAAAGCCAGTGAAAATATATGAGTGACTAAGAACGCTTGTGTGCAGACTATCAGAGCAGCCAAAGTGTTCTTTTAGATATTTAAACATACTAAGCTCCAAAGTCTACAGACTTTGTCATATCATTTAAGGATGCTTTCGGTTGTGAATAACAGAAGATCCAGTTAAAATGGGCTTTAGGTTGGGCATGGTGGTACATGACAGTAATTCCTATGCATAGGAACTTAAGCAGGAGGATCACAAGTTCAAGACAAACTTGTGATATACAGCAAGGCTATGTCTAGGAAATAAATATTAAATAACGGGCTAGAGAGATTTCTCAGTGGTTAACAGTGTATATTATTCTTGTAGAGGGTCCCAGCAACCCCCTGTACTTTCAGCTCCAGGGAATTGGATAGCTATGGCCTCTGTGGATGCCTGCCCTCGTGTGCCTATATGCACACATGCAGATCAGTAAAAATAACAAAATTAAAGTTTACAATTTCATAAAGAAGGAAAAAGAAATATAAAATAAGAAGGATGCTGAGGAAGTTATCACACAGGCATGATGAGCTGAGATTAATCCCTAGAGCCCACAGAGTGGAAGGAAAGACTCGACACCCAAGGGTTGTACTCTCCTCTCTATAGATATGCCATGGCATGCACATGCCCACAGATACTCCATAAATGCACACACTAGTAATCAGTCTTAAAAATATGCACATAATAAAATATTAAACAACTAGGTTGAATGGAGTGGTTCAACAATTTAGTGGATGTAACCCTGCAGTTTTAATTTTCTCCTGTTTTTCCTTCATGGTTCTGATATTATTATGATGATATGGAGTGTTATGTGCAGAAGGCAATATCCAGAAGCAGAAAGAGAAAACACTTTTTGTTCATGAGCTCTTCCCAGAGACCTCCACTGGACAGTCGTTTCCTAAATTCCATTGGCTAGAGTTGCCTAACATCTAAACTAGACCTTTGCAAGGAAAAGGCTAGCATCCTCATCCAGTTTATACATAAAGCACACTCCTCTTCATTCTGGGGAGAGATTTAGTCTCCTTAGAAGGACCCGCCTTTTCCTTGAGGGGTTAAAAAATTCAATGTGGAAAAAACTTCAGTGTGTATGTAGCAAAAAGGAGGGGGAATGGCCATTGGCTGGGCATTTCACAGTGTCTGTTAAAGTGTTCTTCAATCTTATACTCATTTTGAACCATTACCTTGACCTTTTGTGAAGCAAAAGAGAAGCAAAGCTTTTGCAAGCATAAGTCATGGGAGAGTTGACTTCTGAAGTATCACAGAGGCTGACTTCTCAACATCTGGCAGTGAAGTTGATGGTCAATGCAAACAGAAAAGGGAAGAACAATGGCTCAGAGGGGAGGGAAGTGAACAAAAGACAGTGTAGCCTGTGGGTGGAGGTGAATATGGTGTAGGGAAGAGTACAGCCAAGACAAGAGAACTGAATAAAACGTGTTTACACAGAAGAATGGTGAGTGCCTCTCACATTGTTCTAAGCAAAATGACAGACTGTCAGAAGCTGTGATATGGGGAGGGCAAGAGAGTGGGCTTAATTTATTGAGCTGCTCAGTGCATGGCACAGGCTGGATACTTTTAGAGGAGTATAGGGCCCTGATTGATGTCAAGGCCCCTTTACAATAATCTGGTGTATGTTCACCTGGCATTGTTGCTAACTGGTGTGCCTGTGGACTCATTCCTGAGCCCTCCCACCTACATAACTATGTAATGATAGAAGAATCAAGATCCTTTTGGGATAGCCCTCAATTAAGAATGCTTAAGATCTAGTACATAAATACTTTTGTTCTTTCTAGGTGTGGTAGTTCATGCCTATAAAGCCCAGCTCTCAGGAGGATCATGTGTTTGATGCCAGCTGGGATACAAAGTAGGACTGCCTCAAATGTAAAACCAAAAAAGAAAATCCCAAAGAAAATATAAACATTGGAAGTTCAGTTTTGCTTGGACTAATTCCATGTTAGGTTTTTTTTTTGGTTTTTCAAGACATGGTTTCTCAGTATTGTTTTGAAGGCTGTCCTGGAACTCTCTCTGTAGACCAGACTGGCCTTGAACTCACAGAGATCCGCCTGCCTCTGCCTCCCGAGTGCTGGGATTAAAGGCGTGCGCCACCACCACCCGTTAGGTTTTTGACAGCATTTCTCAGGGCTTTTCCTGCAGGGTCCAATCAGTTGTTCATCATGGTACCCAGCTGAATAACATCTGACCTTTACTGCTGCCCACCAGCCTTCTCTTCGTCTCCTAAAGAAACTAGCCAAACACAAAGCCCGTTCTCTTGGTGTGTTTTACGCACATTATTTTATTCCACCACCTAGTATACCATGTAGGTCCCTAATATACTACATATTGAGAGGTCCAACTGATGGATAAAGTAGCAGAGTAGGTAAATTACTATGGTTGTGCTATGTTGAGAGTGTCCTCCAATGGTCGATGTGGTGGATGCTTGGTCTTCGTTGTGACAGTGTTGCGTGGTGGTGAAACCTTAAGAGAGGTGTAATGGGATGTGTAGGTAAAGTGACCCTCTCAAGTTCATTCAACAGGTAAGTAGAAGAGCTCAAAGAAAAATCTGGGTTTCTGGTAAAAATCCTGTGCTGTCCCTCTAATAACACTTTCTGGATCTTGGTGATATTCAACAAGACACTAACACAAACACTGGAGGACCTAAACAAAGCCAAGACCCATAGAACTACTATACCACTTGTCCACAACTTACCCAAAGCATCAGCTCATCTGATTTACCATAAGTGGCCATGGCTTTTTGTTTACTTCATCTCACCATGTGCACAAGCAGATATATTGCACCAGTTTCTTGAGCTTTGGCAGCTAATGGGTGGAAACCCTACAGCAACCAGATGAGTCTGGATTAAAATTCAGTTTGAACCAGAACTGCTGTGAGAACTAGAGTCTAACCACTGTCTAGGGTGTTCTCTCCGTGGATGAACTTCTTAGGCAAGAACCAAGCAAGGGATCTCTTTTGTACATGGCTAAGCTACTGAGGCAGCATGATGGATGGCTTGGGGATGGATTTGGGAGTTAAATATAGCAAGACCAGAAACTTATTCTGTCACTGCACTTGACATGCCCCTTCTCAGGACCTGAACATCTCTGTTTCTTTCCTTCTCGCACCATTGGATCCTGCTTAATACCACTGGGTACAAATCCTTGTGTGACTTAGCACCACCCTGGGGACACCTCTGACATTCAGGAATGGGAATGAGTAGAATAAAGCCTGCAGCTTTTTCATTCACCAAGAGAATGAATCCAAAGTCTATCAGACATAGTATCCCAAAGTATTTGGAGCACAACAGGACCTTGGTTGCCCAGAGCTGTAACACACTGATTCACACGCTTATTTATTGGCTATTGCTTCATCCTGTGTCATTATTACCTAGTTGCTTAATTTTCTTAAGACTCTGAAAATTAGATCATACCTTCAGCATACAGTTGGCAGGAGGGTTAAAGGGACCCCGGTGTATAGAGTGGTCTGCAGATAATGAGTGTCCTCATGAGAACATGGTGGTTACTGCACCAAGCCTTTGTTTTTGGCCTTTAAATTTCATCCTGCAGCCCCAGTTCTTCCACTAGGTGGCAGAGTATCAACATTCATCATCCGTGGAAGGCTTGTCTCCTAGAGTAAGGAAAATAAGTAAGTTAGAGACCCTGAGGGACTATGGTCAGTGTGACACGAGAAGGGCAAGTCTATGATTAAAAACTAACCCAAATAAAGAAAGTGGTGCCCTGAAATTTCAGCCCCAGTCAGATTGGTGTCTGATTTGAGGCTTTGAAAGGTAGGGATTGTTGGGTGAATTCCCAAAGCAACATGAGGACCTGTATGGGAGAAGCAGGAGTCTGTCTGTTTGCAAGAAATTACTGGGCACCATTTTCTCATGCTGGGGTGAATACTAAGTCATAGGAGACGACTAGATGGTAGAGGAATGGCAAAGTGCCAGGGAAAACCTAAACAATCATCTAAACAAAGTAGAATTTGATAAGCGATCTGGCAGGCAGCTTTGGACCAAAAAAAAATCTTCTAGGATTGTTTAGTATTTCTTTTGCTGAGATGTTTGTGTCATTGGACAAACAATAGCAACTATGTATTTATCAACTTCATGGTTAAAAGATGAGAAGGATGAAGATATTTAGTCACTGCTTCTATCCTTAACTATTGGAGCATTTGCCTGGGTTATTAGCCCCATAACACATGCACATGTGGAAGTAAGAGGCAGATGTCTTAGGTAGAAAGCTTTTGGCATGCTTGAGAAACTTTCACACTTACTGATGAGCTCAGGTAGGCAGAAGAAATAAGGGCCAGAGACATTCACAGTGGATGCTACAGCAGTGCTTCCGAAACTTCAGGATATATATATATATATATATATATATATATATATATATATATCTATATATATATATATATATATATCCCTGTGGGTCTGGATAACATGCAGATCTTCATTATATAAGTCTCCAGTGGTGAGCGAGATTGAGAATTCTGACTGAGTGCTCAAATGAGGTGAATGCTGCTGATCCATGGGCCACATTTTAAGAAGTAGGGGCCATGCTACTGTTTGTACCAGCCCTGCTATAGTTTCTATCATCCCACACCATTATCAACCCTAAAAAGCACTGGAGGCACTGGGAGTCTCTGAATTTTGGTGTTCTCCTCGCTGGTCCTTGATGTCATCATCTCCAAAATGAGGGGCTCGTGTTAGATGAGCTGCTACTAAGTGGTAAGAATGTAGAAGGGACTTTAATATAAGATTTCTTTTGCCTTTATTTGTGTATGTATGTGTGCATGCATGTGTGTGGAGGTACCCAGAGGCCAGGTCCCTCAGAGCTAGAGTTACAGGTGAACCTCCTGGTGTGGGTTATGAGAATAGTGCAATGGACCTTTAGAAGGGTAGTCTGTGCTTTTAACTGCTGACCTATGTCTCCAGCCTCTAAACACAGATTTTAAATGATGTTTCAATGTTTACAAAATGCCGAGCGTTAAATAAATTTACCATACTACCCAGCTATACCATGCTTTGACATATGCCCAAAGCACTTGGCGTTCTACTCCACAGATACTTGGTCAGCCATGTTCGTTATTGTTCTGTTCACGAAAGCTAGAAACTGGAAACAACCCAAATGTCCTACAACTGATGAATAGGTAGTGAAAACATGGTGTTACACTATAGAATACTATTCAGCTGTAAATAAAAATGAAATCATGAACGTTACAGGTAAATGGATGGAACTAAGAATGATCATACTGAGTGAGGTAACCCAGACCAGAAAGACAAATGCTGCATCTTATTGGAGGCTCCTGGCTTCAAATCTTCAGATGTGAGTACATAGCCTGTAATAATATAGAAACTTGGAAAGTAAAGTGGGGCCATTGCCAGGGTACTGGGGAGAAACTGAGAGGAAAATAGCAGGGTACAAGTAAAATTCTCAGGGAAATGGAAAAGGGGGGGACTCCTTAGGGAGGGGGAGGGTGGTAAATACAGAAGAAAGTGGGATAAGGGAAAAGAGGAATAGCAGTATACCAGATATCTGATAGGGGAAATGGGAAAGGGGGTGCTCCTTCAGGAAGGGAGAAGGAGGTAAAAATATAGAAGGAGGTAAGTGGGTCAAATAACAATAAGGATGTCTGAAAAACTCACAAGGAATCATACTACTATTTACATAAAAGCATTACAATGCATATAATTCAGTGTATAAGTATACATATATGATTTTAAAGAACTTTTTTATAAAAGTTATTGGTGCTCCCTCCAAGAGCTAAAGACCACCTAAAATAACCCAATACCCACTCCACTCTCCAGGGAGGGTGAGGCCTTCCATGGGGAATCTCCAAAGTATGTCATATCATCCTGGGCAGGGCCTAGACCCTCCCCCCATGTGTCCAGGCTGAGAGAGCATCCCTCCATGTGGAATGGGCTGACTGTTTTGTTTTATACTTATTAATAATAACAATTCTAAATATGCTGGCTCTTTGGAAAACTCAAGTTTTTATTCTGCTTATATGGTACAAGCATATTTGAAGTTTTATTGTAACAGAATTCTAGCTACAGACAACTCTACGTCCAATATTTAATGAGAGATGCTCCTGAGAAGATACCATTTACTCATGCTCCATTGACAGTTGTTTGGCAAAGGAAATGGTTGAAAGTGGTGCTTTTGTATAAGAGACATCTGCCTTGGTTTGCTATGGGAGGAGAGTCTATGGAGTACACTTGGATGGGCTCTGCCTGATTGAGCTTGCCAGGGAGAGGCGGAGGCACCACTAATTACATGTCTTGCATTATAGGTTGGAAATAGATACACAGAAAAAATGCTCTGGCCCACAAAGCCCCAAAATGCAATGAAAGCAACATAGACATAAGTTCATTTTCAAATTTCCCAATGTTGTAGTTCAGATCCAGACATATAATTGAATTGCACCCCCTCTTTTTCTCCACATGGTACCTAAAACACAAAACAACACACAAACGTAGTATCTGGAAGTCTACCTGCAAATTCAGAACAAAGTGGGAAAATATATAGAAAATGACCATGTTAACACATAAAAATCATTGAAAGTATTAATTAGTACTTCTCTTGGGTTTCAGTATCCTTGTAATAGGTCACCACCATTGCTTGGCTGTACACAAATTGCGTTTCATTTAGTTAAAAATATTCTTTTCCAGGTACATGTCACTCAAAGAGGCTTTCCTAAGAAACAAGAAAGAGGTAGACTCAGCAGGGATTGTGAGAGGCCCAAATGTACAAGATCAAAGAGGAAACCTGCTCTGAGGTTCAAAATATGAATTCTATAATTCATTATTCCATAATTATAGGAAGGGAAGGTCAGCTTAGCAGCACTCCATTAAGATTAAAATCTAGTAGAAACCTGGCAGGCTCAAGAAATAGCAGCACTGGGACACAGGTGTCCAACAGCTAACTGGCAGTGATGGAAACACTTGGACTACTTTTTCAGCTTCCCTTGCAGTTTAGAATAGCCACATGACTGAGTTATAGCCAACAGAATATGAACAGAAGTGAAATGCTCTGTTTCTAGGTCCGGTCCAAAAGTGCCACCTATACACTCATGATTTTCTGTATTTCTTCATATTCTGGAATGACACAAACACACACAAAGAGTGGCGTTCGGAGCTGTGTGTTAGGGACAGCAGAATGACAAGATGGAAGAAGGCAGTGTCATTGACTGACATTAAGGAGGGAAGCCCTTCCTTCACTAATCAGGATTGAATGCGACCAAGAAATAAGTCTTTACTGTATAGTAAGATTTCAGGGTTAATATGTTGCAGAAGTTTTCATTGGTTAACTATATGGCTATGTTAATAGAGAGATCATAGGAAGAAAAATGTGCTGTTTTTCTGTTTTGGGTATTACCTTGTAGAATGGGGTTGTCAAACTGGAACATGAACAAATGTGAAAGGTAAGAGTTATGAGGCAGTGAGAAGCAATTCACAGGGAGAAGCTATATATAAGGGAGGGAGCTTAGCCTACAGAGGGGAAACTTGAGGTTGAAAGAAAAACATACAACTGTCTTGAAAACATGGGTTTTAACTTCTTTCCTGCTTCTGTGATAAAATACCCTAACAAATGCAAATTAAAGGCAAAAGGGTTTATTTTGACTCACAGTTCTTTGTGGGGAAGTCAAGGCAGCAGGAGCCTGAAGCGGCTGGCTGCATCACATCCACATCCAAGAAATAGAGAACTATGAATGCATGCTGCTGCTCAGTTTCCATTCTCCATTTGTATAGTCCAGGATCCCAGCCAGAGAACAGGGCCACCCACAGTGAACTGGTCTTCGAATCTCAATCAAGACAGTTCCTCATAGTCATGTCCACAGGATAATCTCCTGGTGATTTTAAATACTGCCTAATCTCTATACAACACTACCCATCACAGTATGTTACAAGGAATAAAATGTAGACTTATGCTATAGCACTCGAGAACAGACCTAGGTATAAAATTTAGCCTTGGGATTAAGGAAAGCTTTTTTGTCTATCTCAAGAGGGCCTTGAAATCACTATGTAGCTGAGGATGACTTTGAACTTCTATTCTCCTGCTTCCTCCTCTCTAATGCTAGGGTTAGAGGTATGTGCCACCACATCAGCTTATGTAGTTCTGGAGATAGCTTTGTGAATTTTGGGCAAGTACTAACTTAGCTCCATCCACAGCCCAAGGAAACTTCTAATAATCACTAGCACTTCCTAAAAACAGGAGGGACCTTCTTAACATCTTCTCCATCTTCAGCGGGTGCTGCTGAATGATCAGGCAGCGTTCAATTTCCCTTCTCCTCTGACTGTAGGACCTCAAATTAACTGATATTTTTATCCTCATTTGATTATGGGAAAGAGAAGAACATGCTCAGCTCCAGAGTTAGGTACTAATGACTCTGAGCCCTTTAGCACATGGAACTGAAGGAGGTGTAGCTAAGTACATTTCACTTAGAACCCTGGCTTCATTACAAGTGTCTGGGAATACCATTTGTAGTGAGCATATGTTAGCTTTTGACTGGCACACAGCTGACCTGCCCCGTTTCTGTTTGTAAGAAGTCTCCTGTGATGGAGACAACTCATTGTTCACTTAATATTCAAGTTCTTTCTTGTAGGTTATAGGAGTATTGAGGGAAGCAGCTGCCTTCTGGGAATTACATTTCCATCCTTACAAATGGTTTGTTACTGTCCATGGCATGGAAACAATCATGCTATAATGTCATGCCTGGGTCAAGTAGCTTAAGTAACAGTCACCATCTATCTGGATCCTAAGGATTGCAATGCCCAAAGAGAGGGTAGAGCTACAACATGGGAGAAATTTGGGATGCAAATTATCATGAGGAAGACCTGGGTTGAACAGTTGTGTGACTTAAGAGTACACTTGTATTGTGTTACTTCATTAAATCCTGGACTTGTTTGCTATTTCAGCTAACACTGAATTAATACATATCTATTATGAATTATCTTGGGAGGAGGGCAGTAACCACCTCTGTTGCCTGGCAATGGTCTTCCAAAAGGGTCAAGTTCCCTACCTCTATCTGCTTCCACGTGCAGCCAAGATTTATTTTAGTTTATGTTATTTATTTAGCACACTACATATTGAGTTTATCATACCATTTTTGACATAGCATATCATTGTGTTTTGCTCGTATTTGCTGCCCCAACTGCCCTTCCCCACATTGGTGTCCTTCTTTCTTCCAGATGGAACTCCATTCTGCTTTCATATCATGTGTATCCCATTATCATCTCTTCCTAACCTCTCCCCATTTTAGACCTTTTCCTCTCAGCTCACAGCCCTCTTTCCACTTTCATGTCTTACATATTTATACACACACATGATGGGGGATGTCCTTCTGTATATATGTTTCAATTATTGGTTGATGCATAAAATACTGTTTGGCCAATGAGGCAGGAAGATAGGCAGGACTAGGAGATGAGGAGAATTCTGGGAAAGGTAGGCAGAGAGAGCCCACCACAAAAGGACGCCATGTAGCTGACGGGAAGACGGGATGCACCAGGTGTTCTCTTGTAAGATAAAACCATGTAAAAATACATAGAGTAGTAGTTATGGGTTAATAGTTAAGATAGAGCTGACAAATAAAAAGCCCTACTCATTGGCCAACAGATTTATAAATAATATAGTGTCTGGGTGCTTATTTGAGGCTAAACTGGTGGTAGGACCTGGCAGGACAAGAAAATCCAGCAAAACACACACACACATCCACACATTTATATTAATTTATATTTATATTTTGCATCTGAAAGTTGGTACAGCCATGATTAGGATAGACAGCCTGACACCTGTGGTGGGATGCTGGATCTTAGATTCAAAGACAGGGAAAGTTCAGAATCAAGCATATGGTAATGATAGCAGAAATGTGGGGAAACTATATGGTAAAGCTTGGCTTTTGGTTTCGGCTGCTTCAGAAGCACCGAAACCCTGCTGATGTTCAAATCTTGTTTTCCAGCTTCTAATAAATTATATTACCTTCTGATAGCTTGCTCATTCATCCTCCCATTACCTAAGACAATCAGCACTATCCCAATCCTTTGGAGGTGTTTTAATGTTTTTCACAAAAGAGCTTCTCCTCTAACTCATTTGGCTTAATAAGTAGACTTTCCGGTATGCAGTTATGTATTTATCTTTGATTCTGTCCTATTATCTTAGCTTTATGATCTAACAGCATTTGAGGTGGGAACCACTCAATTTCCTCTTTTTACTGACTTCCTGTCAAGATAGTCAAATTATTTATAGTTTTCCTCGTGTTGTTTGTTGGTTCTGTCTGTCTGTCTGTCTGTCTGTCTGTCTGTCTCTGACTCTCTGTCTTTCTCTCTGTCTCTGTCTCTCTCTTTCTCTCTCTCTCTCCTGATTGTCAGCAGTTATCTTCATCTTGTGTTACTTACTAATTGCCCTCACCCATCCATCTTTGTTCCATTTATACTTGCTAACTATTTCTATTATTTGTTTGTTCCATCTAGTTATCAATCTGTAACTTATTTCTGATTTGAGAATAGAAAGAAACCCATTATCTCAGAGACCTACTTTTGTTGCAGATATGTAACCAGGTATTGCTTTGCAAAGTGATTAGAATGAAAACAAAAATAACCTGAAAATCTCAGGGTCAATTATAATGAGCAGCAGCTAACTAAAGAGTCGCATTGCTGAGTACTCCAGTGGCACACTTTTTCTTATTCTCTGCACTTTGATCACTTGTTAGTTTCTGCATTTATCACTGTTCACTGCACAAAAATTCCTTTGATGAGGTCTTAGAACTGTATTTATCAATACAAATATACAAATTTGAGGAACAATTTGGTATTTTGTCATTTTAGCAGAATAGTAGTAGTAGGTTCATCCCTGGGGCCTGTGAGCTAACCAACCGCGAGTTCTTGGTCAGGTCATATTTACAGTATCAGGAATGCATTTCCTTTTGTTGAGTGGCCTATCGGGAAATGGCTGATTACCCCCCAAACATCTGTGGCTCTAATGCACCCATGGACATATCTTGCCATGCTGGTCATTATTGTAGTTCACAGGGTTCATAGCTGTTGATGCTGTCTCTCCCAGCAGCTTAAATAGTACCTCCTGGCACTATGACAGGTGACCATCAAGTAGGAAGCATCCTGGTGAGTGCCAACTTGATTTGTCTATGTCATGTGACCAAAGTGTGTATTGTCTTCATCAACAGAACCTTACCATCAAGTTACGGTGGGCAGCCAAGATCAGTGGCACTAGCATGCATTGTTTTAGGGTTTTTTTCTGGGATACCTCTTACCAGCAACTCAAAGGGAGGTATCCAACACCTGGACCTTTTATTTGGCAACCTACAACTTTTGAAAGAAACATCTCTGATGTAGGGTAACTCCAATTAATCTGTTTGCCTGTCTGTCTGTCTATCTATCTCCATATGGCATTTTCAAACATACTTTGTGTCATTTACATTTTTTACCCACACCACCTCTGGCCTATACTCCCACCCTTTTCCTCACCTAAACCTCTCTTCAATTGGTCCCATTCATATCATTTGTATTGTATTATCCACCTCCCTTAAGATCTTCCTTCCTCCTCCCTACCAGTGGTCCCTTTCTAATTTCTTGTATTATACAGATATTCCAAGTTAAACACATGCACCTACATCACCTCCTCACAAGGTCCAGGGAGCATTGTAGAAGAGGGGGCAAAAATATTCTAAGAACAAGAGGTTAGAGAGGACTGGAGTCAGTGTTTTTTTTTTCTGGCAGTATCAAGACAGTTGAAATCATGAACTCACAAGACCCTGCATAAGATCAAGCCGATCAATATTCTAGCATAGAGCAGGGAGGGGATTAAAACCCTCACTCCTAACTGAGGAGCTATTGAAAGTTGATGACTCCTGGGGGAGGGGAGGTTAGGTCTACTATGCTCCAGTGGATGGCCTTAAACCTGAGTTTGTTGGAAGCACAAATAAGACTTGGTGTATTATTTTTAATTTTAAAAGAGTACATGAAGTTGGGAGGGAGTGGGTTGGTGGGGATGAATTTGGGGAAGTTGTGTCAATATGGGCAAAATACATTGTATGAATTCTCAAATAAGTAATAAAATTACACATCAAAATGCAAATCATATCCTGGAAATTAAGCTGTGAGAACATATTCATCCATCAGCTAATGAGAGCTATGCACTTCCTTTCTCCTTTTCTCTCTGACATTATATTTACGACAACAACAACCCAAAAGACACATTCTTACAATGTAGATCCCAGGCTGACCTTGAACCTGTGGCAATCTTCCTGGCTTTGCATCGCAAGTTCCACTAGGTCCAGCCAAATGGCTTCGTGCTTTCAGTTTATCCTCAAATACTACCCTTGAAATGAATCCTAACAGAACAATGTTTCAGTGTACCCAAGACATTTGAGTTTCTACAGTCGCCTTTTACATGACTTAATTTCTAGAGAAGAATTCTATATTGTCTCTTATTAGTCATTTGTATTTGGTTCTGCGCTGCTTGAGGAACTCAATTTCACCTTTCAAGGTCTGTCCTGGAGGCTAGGTTTGACAACTTTCAACACTGGGTCTCGGTTTTCTTAGTAAAATGAAGTGTCTCAGCTGACTTCCCTAGAGTCCCCTCTCTAGTTGTGGCCTGCCGTGATGCCCCAAAAATGACTTTATGACTTCTGCTTTGATTCTTGTTGAAGTTAGATTCATCTCTGCCTTCTGTTTTGACTAATATGCCCTCTATTGACTAATATGCACACTTTTGGTGTATTGGGTAAATGGTTTAGACAATTTGACCACACACAGGACCTCTTTCATGACTTCCCAGGAGGATAGGCCTCTTTGTCATCACAGTCTAGACCATTTTTGTCTTCTCAAAGCTCTTTCTTTTCAGCTTCCTCGGGTATATTTTTGCCTTTTCCATTTTATTCCCCCATACCACAGAAGAATACTCCCATCTGGAGTTCTTTTGCTGAAAGCTTTCTCAGGCTCCCTCTGCTAGGGTGGAGCCTGTTGTCATAGTAACCTTCCATTAAAGGGTCTGAGGTCAGCACTGAAGCCAGCCAAATCCACTCACATGGGTGGTCACAGAAGGTCAGGACAGAGTATCTCTCTAAACCTGGCAATTTGTTAATAGGAAACAAAGTATTTTTTTGTTCTGATATTTTGTCATAATGTTCCCTTTTTTGTCTTATGGGCCACTCTAAGGAGAAAAGAGAGAACTAAGGACAATTTAGTTCAATTTAGTAATCTTTTCTAATATTTTTACAGATAGATTAATTTATCTTAGGGCATCTTTTGACTTTGAAAATATTATCTTCTCTTCTAAAGCATGTTCTTTGAGTCCTTGAACTTGAGCCAATTGGGAAAAAGGCGAGGAACACAAGCTTAAATGGCTAATAATATTGAAATAATAATAATTGGATATTCTTTGATGACAATAAATAACTCAGAGCAGTATTCTCTCTCCTCATATAAACATATAATATGTATATATACCTATGTACCCCTCCTTATCTGACTTTTTAAATGGTTAAATGAAACTTGAAGAAAGAATAGTAATCTTTTCTAAAGAATTTAGAAAATTTGGGACTACATTTGTTGTTTTTTTATTAATCCGCAGAAGTTCAAGGCCAAGTAGAGAAGCAGCTGGTTAAGGACGATATGGTATCATGAGGAAGGAGGTCACTATTGAATGCCTGAGCTGGGTCAATTCTTTTCAAGTGGAGCCTACAACAATTGAAAATAAGAAAACTTACAATGTGGGAATCCCAGGCCTTTAGGTACTACCATGAAACATTAAGAGCAGCTACCCCCTCCCCACACAGGCAAACTATTCATCTGAGGCTTGGGAATAAAAGCTGTATTGCCAACTGAGACAAAGAAAGGATAAACACACAAGTAAGTGGCCAGGCTGTCAGAATGTATTTGTGTCTGCCTGAGCTGCTCTGAAAAGATCCTCTTCCGAATCACTCTGACCCCAGACAATAGTGGCATGGAGTGGTAGCACTCTGTGCTGAGCAACAGATTGCAGATGTGGGGCCAGAAACCTTCATCTCCATTGTTCCTGAGAGCTAGAGCACCACCGCTGTGCCTTGTCTCAATGGCCTCAGCTTCCTCTGTTACTAGGTGATTATGAGGAAGAGTGTGGACATCCAAGGTGGATGGAGATGGTCCAAGACAATAAGTCACTGCTGAAACCTCCTACCACATATCTTTCATGCTACTTTTTAAAGCCAGAGGGAGCTTTCTAGAACTCAAGTCAAATTACCTGTCACAGTCTCTTTCAAACCCACTAGTGATGCTCTCTAAAGCCACTAAACCAAGTTCCTTCTTTAACTTTATCAATGATCACTTCTGCCTCTTTTTGCTTTGTTCTAGTCCCATTGCTTGAACATGTCATTTCTAGTCAGTGCTTCTGCACATGATGATCCCTCTGCTCAGAATAATTCTTTACCAGTTAGCCACATTACTTCTTGAATTACCTGGCCTGGAATAATTCTTTACCAGTAACCCATATTACCTTTTGCATTGTTATCTCCTTCATATCTTTTTTTCAGATACCATCTTCCCAATGAGCCTTCTCTGACCAACTTATTTCAAATTGCAGCTAATTATTATTACCTGACATGGTGGAGGCACACCTATAATCTCAGCCTTCAGGAAGCTAAGACAGAAGGGCAGCGAATTCGAGAGCAGCCTGAGCTACATTATGAGTTCCAGGCCATATTGAGACTGTCTCCCAAAGTACTCACTCACTCACTCACTCACTCACTCACTCACTCACTCACTCACTCACTCACTCCTCTGAGATTTTTAGCTGCAACTAGAAGCTGGGTGCATAACAAGTCACCCCCATTGATTTCCAGATGTGTGAGTTTAGGTGAGACTTTATTGACCTGTGGTGAGCTCAGCTTGGTTTTAGCTGCTTTTTGGGCTGGGATCTGGGGACAAGTCTGTTCAATGAGAGTTTGTATAGAGGCCCACCATAAAGAGTAGTAGTTTTGCAGAGCATATTCTAGTGAATAACACCAGCACATGGAGCATATCTGCAATTTAAGGTCTTTGCTCCCATCACATTCCACTGCCATTCAGGAAACTGTGGAGAGTGGACAAAGTCATAACTGAGTAAAATGCTTAGTGAATGTGTGTTGTTGACATGGAAATGACCATGTCAAAGACACTATAGCCTTAGACCCACAGGAAAATGACAAAGTCATCCCTCCTGGTTCAAGTGTAAATGCTGGTAATATATGCAGAAAATGTCCATTATAGTTTTCTCCCCCGCACCCCTGGGATATTTGTGGCATGAAGACTTCTCCCCTCCAGAGGCTCCTCTTACTAGGATTACCTAAAATTTATCTCCTTGTTTAGGTGTATGCTATAACCCCTGCTTCCTTGTTTATCTGCATACTGTATAACCCCTGCCTCTATGTTTAGCTGTATGCAATAATACTTTCTCTCTGTTCAACTCTATGTAATAAACACAGTGAGCTTCGAAGTGCTATGGTATTTCCATCAGAGAGTGCTATCCACCTAATCACAGCTTTCCTATGTCTACATTTTTGTTTTTTATTTATCCCTTTCTGCTCAGTCGTGTCCAATCCCTGGAACCATGTAGAATGTGGCAGTCAAACAATAATGAGGAAACATGAGAGATGATTTAGTCTGTGAAGTGTTCTTTGGGCATGTGTGAGTTCCTGAGCTTGGCCCCTGTAACCCATGTAAAATTTCTAGGTATGGAGGTACTGTACATGTAATTGCAAGACTGCAGAGGCAGAGACAGGCATGTTGCCTGTGTTTTCTGGCTAGCCAACCAGTCTAACCTACTTGACAAGTTCCAGATCAATGAAAGGCATTGTCTCAAAGAAACAAGTTAGATGTTTGTATTAATTTCTTTCCTATTATTTTGACAAATCACAACTAAGGCAACATACAGAAGAAAGTTTATTTGGGCTTACAATTCCAGAGGATTAGAATCCTTGATGGCAGAGAGAAGGCAGCATGTGGCAGGCATGGCAGATGGGGTAGAAGCTGGGGGCTCACTTCTGGAACTGTAAGCACAAAGTAGGGAGAGTGAATTCAAAATCGTGTGAGTCATTAAATGCTCAAAGCTCATCTCCAGTGACATATTTCCTGTAACAAAGCCACACTCCTTAAGCATTTTAAGTCTTCCAAAACAGTGAATACCACCAACCAGGAACCATGTATTTAAATTCCCAAGACTATGGGAGACATGTCATTCAGACTACTTTCTGAGGGACACCTGTGGTCTACACATACACACACACACACACACACACACACACACACACACACACACACACTGAGACAGGGAACGTAGGATCTTAAATTAATTGATATTTTATCCTCATTTGATTATGAGAAAGAGAAGACCATGCTCAGCTCCAGAGTTGGGTACTGATGACTCTGAACCCTTCAGCACATGGAACTGAAGGAGGTATAGCAATGCACTATACCTACCACAGGAGAGAAGTAATCATTAACCTTATCCACCTGAACTTTGCAAACTATGATAATGAATGACTTGCCAAGACATGCCCACTGGTGTAACAATGGCATGAATGTTATAGGCATTTCTAAACACTTTCTGATTGGATTTAAATCTGGGGCCCAAAGTCGAAGCTGTCTAGCTCTTAATTTCTAGGGAAGAATCTAATACTATTATTTTTCTAAATGGACACAGTGATAAAGTGTCCCCTAGGTTCTTATGTTTATATCCATAGATTAATGCATCTCTCAGCCCTCATCAGAGAAGCTTCTTTTGTCAGTAGATGGCTATTAATACAAAGACCCACAACTAATTAACATGCAGAGAATAAGAAATTGTGGGGTTCTCAACTCTAAATGATATGTCCATATCACAAATCACTCTTCCCTCCCTCTACAAAACACAGGTCTAATCATTAAAGGAAGTTTAGAAATGCCACAGTGGCTATGAATGCATGTACAAGACCTATACAAGATCAAACCAGACAAAAATCCAAACATTGGTGAGGGAGGTAGTATTGAAGTCCCACTCCTAGCTATGGAGCTATTGACAATTTATGGCTGATGAGAGAGGGAAAATGAATTTTCTTCAGAGACACGGTCCCTGAAAGTCCACCCATGCTCCAATAGATAGGCCCAAACCCATTTACATACTGGAAGTACTAAGTGGACTCTGTGGGTTTTAAAAAAGAGGTCATGAGTAGTGGAGTGGGGGCAATAGAAGAGAAATTTGTTTTTTATTTATCCCTTGCTGCTCAGTCATGTCCAATCCCTGGAACCATGTAGAATGTGGCAGTCAAACAATAATGAGGAAACATGAGAGATGATTTAGTCTGTGAAGTGTTCTTTGGGCATGTGTGAGGTCCTGAGCTTGGCCCCTGTAACCCATGTAAAGAGAAATTCTAGGATCTTGGAACCTTATAAATAGTAGTACAATTTCTTCAAAACACTGATCTGATGTACACCATTACCACTGCTACAACCATCATCATCATTACTACCACATCATCATTCCTATTACTATGACCGCATCATTACTACAGAAATTCCTATCCACACCATCTATACCACCACTACCATTTTATCATCTTCATTGTCGTCATCATCATTCAGTACTACCACTGTCACCATTAGCAACATCAACACCACTACATCACCCCCAGCATCACCACAGCCACTATCGTCATTTCTACTACATCACCATCTACACAATTACTGACATCCTTCTACTACCCCCAATACTACCAGTGGATCATTATAATATCCACCTCTACCATATCACTGACACCATGACCATTGCTATCCCATATCTATCATGCTCACCCTCATCACTTCCACTCATCACAATCACCACAACCATCACTATTGTCACTGTCTCCACTAGATAGTCATGCTTGACAGCAGAACCAATTCCATAGAGGTCTCAACAAACCAATTTCACAGGAGGCAGAAGAAAGGAAACTTCTGTCCTAGTGAACTAACTACAATGTAAAAACATCAATCTGATAAAATGATTTCTCTTAAGCTCCCCAGAGCAAATCTGTAACAATTATGTAATTAACATGCACTACAGCTTCAGAAACTCAACCCACTCTTTTTGAGGTCTGCAGACATTGTCAGACCCCCAAATCCCATCTTCTAGGTGGCACTGAAATGGTCTCATTCTCTTTTATCCTTTATCCTTTTGGAAGGAAAAGTAAAGTTGTTGACTCAGTCATTTCTTCACCATTGAAAGTCCATTTCTTGTTGAATAATAATGGACCATGTTCTTGATCTTTTCCCATCCTGAAACAAAAGCTTTTCCTGAATTGCCGCTTCTTCTCCAGGTCTGAGCAAACGCTGACTTACAAAAATACGTGGGTGCTCCATCTTTAAGGTCAAATTTCACCTTCATTTTGTCTGGCCTGTGTCTCGTTTCACATTTGATGAAGCTTTCACTTCACTTACTTATTCTCGTTGAAAGCATTAAATAAATTGCTTTGAAGCATGTAAGTATTTCAAATATTATACAAAAAAGAACTTCCTCAAAATAGTGTACTATAGGTCTAGGAAAGGTGTGCTGGGGACAGTGAAAAAAGGGAGGATTTTATTTCATCTTTAAAAGCAAGTTTTCTTTGAAGGGAAGAAATTGCCACTGTTTGGCTTTGGTCCCACACCTACTGTTATGATAACACATAGGGAGTGTGGTTGAGACTATATACTCGATGACAACACATCTGATTTTGATTCTATCAAACACAAAGAAAAACCTGTCTCGCCGTGGGGTGGTGGTGGTGGAAAGGAATGTTAGGGCTTCCTGAGAAGCTTTCTCTTTTGTGGGCATGAGAGAATGTTTTACAGGCAGACGGAGAAGGAGATGAATAGGCCTATCCTGTAAGGAAGCTAATGATGCCCAGAAAATTATGTGACTGAAGTCTGGTGTCTACTGTGAACATATGACACGCAAAAGAGCCGCACAAAAATTGCAAAATTGTGGGGGCTGGAGAGATGGCTCAGAGGTTAAGAGCACTGACTGCTCTTCCAGAGGTCCTGAGTTCAATTCCCAGCAACCACATGGTGGCTCACAACCATCTACAATTCAGTCTGGTGCCCTCTTCTGGCAGAACACTGTATATGTAATAAATAAATCTTAAAAAAAAAAAAAAAAAAAAAAAATTGCAAAATTGTTATAATATTTTGAGGAAGTTTAAGATGTTTTTGTTGGGACCTGTTCATATCTATCCTGGGGTTCACATGACCTCTGGTCTGTGGGTTGGGCACACTTGCTCTCTTGTTCATCCCTGCTTGAGTGGAAAACTGCAGTTGTGTTCCACTGAGGGACAGTGAGAGGCAACTTCACGGGAGTGCTGAAGCTACCTGCAGGCTGAAAGCAGCTTAGCATCGCAAACTCTCTCAAGAAGCTATTCTGTGAGAATCTGCAAGATCTCTGCTGAGCCAGGGACTTCTGTGTGAAGCAGGACAATTTCTCAGCAGGGAGCGTGGGATTTGAACTTGGAACAGATGCCATGTGCTCAGTTGTTGAAAGGCACTGCAAGAGGGCACTTCCTGTGGAGGGATTCATTTTCAACAGAATGGTGTTCAGTTTACAGTTTCTTTGGAGCCAAAGTGGGAATTTTGGTCAGCCCAGGTTGTAACAAGGTCTGAGTGGAGGTGCACAGACTTTCGGAGAGGTGTGTGAAGGAGGGAACACAGCAATAGAAACGTGGCCAGTGAGGGAGACTGCGGCCCCACCTCCTTGTCCTGGGAGCTTCATTAGCGAAACCTGTGCTCCACAGTGGATCTGGGCTCTGGCAGATACTGATGTTTTGTGGGTCACGTCTGAGAAGGCACAGATGAAAATGGAGGTCAGAGAGTGCTGCCCACAGGAATGCCCACAAAACAGACTCTGCTAGAGACACTCTTGAGCAGAGACTATCAGGGGTGCTCTTAGGACCAACACCTGTGAAAGAAGATAAAGAAGTAAGATTAGGTGGGGGGAGGGTTTGAGTTGTCGTGCAGTGACAACAAAGGCCTTTGTTGAACTTATTGAGGATTCTGGAGAAGCAAGCAGTCATTATCCCTGAATGTCACCCCCACTCCCACCCCCAAGAAAGGGCCTGGGCTTTGGGAGGCAGAGTTCTTCTCCTGTCAGGAAGATACTCAGCTGCCAACATTCTGGGCACCTGAAGGAAGGAATATTTCAATCCTGATGTGAGGGGCAGGGTGCCATCTTACAGCATTCTTCACGAGTGTCCAGCCTATCAACTTTAGGACATGATATTGTTATCTACAAATGCATTGGTCTACATCTGTAGGTATCCTAGGATGCATTTGGCCTGTAGATTGCAGATCGGAAATGCCTTGTTAAGGCTTGAAAGAAAGATAAATAGTTTTCTGTAGAAGACAGCTATTGATAGATGACATACTCATAGACTCCCTTGAAATATCAATTCTAGCCAATAAAAAATAGTTGGATGCTTATTTGGTGTCTTGGCAATTGAGATACACAGGTAAACAAGACAAGGGAAACCTACGGTCTTGTAGAAAGACAGATACTTCAGGAACCAACATAATTATAAGGACACTGAACAGGTGAAATGGGATGTAGAGGTGCCTGCCAGCTAAATGTGGGGTATTCACAGTTTTATGCAGCATTAATCTACTGATTGTCACACAATAAATACCTTACAAAATTCCATTTGCTGAAATACCTACTTTAAAACCACTTATTACGGAGAAGAGGTATTTTCTCTCACTTCAGAGGTTTTCTCTTGAGTGGTAATGTAATTGTTTATAATAGCACATGATTAAATGTACTTCTGGGACTGAAGAGATGCCTCAGCAGTTAAGAGCATTTGTTTTTCTTGCAAAGGCTGTGGGTTCAGTTTCTAGCACCCGCGTGGCACCACACAACCATCTGTAACTACAGTTCCAGGAGATTCAGTGCCCCCTTATGGCTTCCACAGGCATTGCATGCATGTGGTATACATCCATGCGTACATGCAGGCAAAATATTCATGCATATAAACATGAATACATTTTTAAAAGAGTACTTGGATTTCCTTTTGCATAAATAAATGTTGATTGCAATATGAAAAATGAGAGGAAAGAGGGGAGTTGGAAGATAATAGGGAAGGAATGAAACTGAAACCTATGATAGCCACTTACACAGAGATAGGACTATGATTTACCTTTTTGATGACCTATCTGGAAATTGTCACCATAGTACTGAGTATATCTCTCCCACAACCCCACAGACCTCCACACCAAACAGTTTTCCTTACTTTTAACTGACATTCTCTTACTATGGTCCTCCTCTGCTGCGGATACAGTGAAGCCTCTTGATAACCATGGCTACGGTTGTGTATGGTTTGAATGTGTCTCCCAAAAGCTCATGTGCTGGAAATTTGGTTCCCAGTGACAATGTGCTAGAGGTGATGGGATGTTTACGAGGCAGAGTTTAGTAATTTGGGGCTGCTTCTTTTAGAAGGGATTAATATAGTTCTCTTGGAAGCCTAGTTACTTAGCATCTCATTCACATACCATGGTCCTATAAATGCTTGATTGTGGCTAAAACTGCCCTGAATTTATTTATGCATGACCAATTTAGAAAATAATTTGGGAGGAAAAAAATTGTTGTCTAGACTCAAGTAATTTATCAATGTAAAGGACTTGAGAACTCAACCTCCAACAGCACCTTGTTTTTCAAGATAAAACTAAACCTTCTTCCCTTAGTGGAAAAAGTTCCTCATAACCAAAACCATGCCTGGCTCTTCTTTGTCCTGCTTGCTTCTGTCCTGCCTCCTTCCTCCTCCAGCATCTTACACTGTCTTCTAAGGAACTTGCAACCTCATCTCCTTCCCTCTATCCTGGCCCATGCCTCCAGGCCCTCACTTGTTCTTTTGAATCTTCCCAGAATACAATTCTCAGAATGCCATTCAATTTTTGCCACTTCCTCTAGGAAGCCTTGCCCCATGTTTCTGTCCAAGTCAGAACATCTTCTTTTGGGTTCTTGCAGTACCCAGGTGCACTACAATTATGGGCTCATTGTACCACGAGATAACCATGGATGAGTTTGTCCATTTCATCTGCTAAATATGATTGAGCAGGGACTCTGCCTTCATCTTATTTGTCTCTGTAGGTACAAACAGAGCTTGGTAAATACACAGAAGTACATCCAGGCTTGGTTTCAATTCTTCAAATAATCTTGACTGTCTCAAAAGATGCCTATTTAATTTTCTCAGTTCTCAAATGTTCTTTCTTCTGGCGGGGCTGATTTTTGCCTTCTGATAATTTCTGCCCACTTGTCCTTGTATTGTCCCCAGAAATGAAGTCTATTAGAAGGCAGCAGTCTTCTTGTTGAGCTGGACTTTGGCAAAGGCTGCAGCTGTCACTGGTGGCTCATCTTGAAACAATTCAGTGCTGTGTTGGAGATGGGTATGGAATATTCCTTTCTGTAAATATTTAGAATAGGAAAAGTGAGGAGGCGAGAAAGCAAGAACAGCCTGAGTGTCCCCTGAAGTGTCTCAGTTTGGTTTGCTGTTGTGCTCTGTTCCCACAATCTGTTTACCTGAAAACAGTCTGCTACCATAATGTAAGCAAACCAGCCACATTCGGCACATTTGTTACATGGTGATGCCAGTTAACCTTTTCCCGTGGACTCAGTGGGTTGAACTGCATCGTCTGGTGTCTGTGCTGGGCCCTCCACAGGACTCACGATCTAGCTGCTCAGGGTGCTGCTGTGGCACTATTCACTAGCCCTGTCCCCAGACTTGGCTTCCATCTGCCCAGGAATTTTGGCCCTGTTAATACAGAGTACTCTGAGAATGTTACTCTTTGCTATAGACTGGAGTTTCTAAAACAAAACAAAACAAAACAAAAAATCATGGGCATGAGAATTTCCCAGGGAGTTAGTTGAAAATACATAGTCTTGGACTTTTATACCTGATTGTCCAAATTAGAACCTTTGAAGATAAGATCCCCATTCCATTTATTTACTTATTTGTTAGGTTTTAAAAGATGAAGTGCTTTAAAATAGCACGTGCAGCAGTGGCTTCTTTATAGCATTTGTATATATTTGTGTCACTATTCTCTCTTACTCATCCCCCTCTCTCACTTCCTCCCTATTTCCCTCCTCCTCTTGCTCTGCTCCCCTTCAATCCCTCCAATAGTCTACCTTCTGCTTTCAAACTACATGCTGTGCATTTCAAATGTCCTCTCTGAATGATTCTTACATAAGATAAGATGAAGGGACCTACTTTATGGCAAGATATCAGCAAATAAACCATTATTAAGCTGTTCTGGAAATCTGTTTGCATCTAAATACAAACTAGCCTTTATCAATGGCTATCTATGCCCTTGACTTTCATCCTCAGTATTCTTGTATGTTGGTTAAGTTTACACCAATTACCATAACAGAGATATCATTAAACGTGAGTGGTTTACTTGGTTTACTACTTGGTTATTGAAAGCTCTGGGGATGGTGTTTGGTGAGTGGCTCTCTTCCATGTGGCGACTCAAGAACTCAGGCTTTTTCACATTAGACACATCTTTTCTATAACCACTACATCCAAGGAAGAGAAAGTGAGACAGAATACCAATCGCTGAACCACTATGGCATGTAAGTGACACTTTCACTCACATTTTCTTGGTTATTTACATGTCCTATCTAAATGCAAGAGAGCATGTGTGTGACTTATTATATTATTAAAGGCCAACACAAATGTTGCTGATTTAAAACAATTGCTATTTGTTTAGCACATAGTTCTATGAGGCAGAATTTGAGTGCTGGGATCAGCTAGGTAGTTCTATTACTCTGAGTCAGGTTTATATGAACTCAGCTGGGCTCATTCTTGCTATGTGATCCAACTTCCACATTGGCTGGTAAGTGCAAAGTGTAGGATAGCCTGAGTTGAGAACCCATATCTTTTTATTTTTAAATCTGTACCTTTCTCTTCAATGGATCAAGACAGATATGTTTACATGGCAGCCAGGCAGCTTCACAAGAGCAATAGAAGTCAGCAAAGCCTGTTGAGACCTGTGTCGAGAGCTCATAAGGTAGCTATGCTCACATAGTTGACCAATCTACAGAAACATAGATGAAATAGAATGGATAAATAGAAGATGCAAAGAGAGCCCGATGGTGGTGACTAATACCTTTAATCCTAGCACTTGGGAGACAGAGGCAAGTGTGTCTCTGTGATTTTGAGGCTAGCTTGGTCTATAGAGTGAGTTCCAGAACAATTAGAGCTGTTACACAGAGAAACCCTGGAGAGAGAGAGGGAGAGGGAAGGGAGAGGGACAGAGAGAGAGGGACAGAGATAGGGAGAGAGAAAGAGAGGGAGAGGGAGAGGGAGAAGGAGAAGAAGAAGAAGAAGAAGAAGAAGAAGAAAGAAGAAGAAGAAGAAGAAGAAGAAGAAGAAGAAGAAGAAGAAGAAGAAGAAGAAGAAGAAGAAGAAGAAGAAGAAGAAGAAGAGAGTTATGGCAGTTTTACAACCAACCCCAGAAAGAAAAATGCTTTCTCTCTTTCGCCCCCTCCCCTCCCTTTCCCTTCTCTCCTTTCCTTTACTCCTCACTGCCCCAGGGTTTTGTGTATGCTAAGCAAATATTCTGTCACTAAGCCACATCCCTCTTAGCCTGTAACATTCTTAACAGACACTTGGTATCATAGTAAATTTCCAACAGACTTGCCTGTTGGAATAAATTATAATTTGTTGAATACTTGTTATGTAGCAGACTCTGTGCCATACAATTTACATACATTAACTTATTTAACCACCACAACTCACCTACTGGGCAGACAGGGGAAGCAGAGTCAAAGAGATGAGGAAAACTACTCAGCTTCACTTAACTAGTAAGCAATAATGTCAAGGTACCTTCTAAGATATAGGCTTGAGCTGTCTAAGGAAAAAGGAAAACACAAATTTATTTCTAGGACTGTATTACGCATTTAGGAAAGTCTGAGAAATGATTTGGAAAGTGACTCTGGCCTTCTGACTTGAAAGATGAGGCCTGGAGCTAGTTTTGGCAGATGACACTCAAGGTGGCACAGACCATCTCAAAGATAAAGCAGTAACCCAGCTCATGGAATGTGATGCTTGCTTCTTGCCCACTTCACAGGGGATCTAGAAATTCCTGGTTTTGATCAAAGAGTCCTTGTCAGTGTTAGAGGATCTTGGGTAAGAGGAAGGAGGCAGAAGGGAAGTGAGCAGACGACAGAAACATCCAGCCCAGCAGTAGAAAACACCAGAACAGAAAAGGCTTTTGAAATCTCCTAGCCAGGTATTTCCAGCCTTTCTTAGGAATGAGGCCACAGATAAGATAGCACTTCATTGAGCCTACAGATAAGGCTTGTCAAGCATACAGCCCAACAAACATTTTCCAGCAATTGCACAGTCTCTCGGCAGTCTGTGGCCCACAAGTCGGAAGCCACTAGCCTAATGCAGAAGCATAGATAGATTTAATTTTGAAAGGAAACTCTATTAATTAAGCAGCCGTGGACGTCCTGGAAGCCCTGTGTTGATATGGATTCTCAGCACTTGACTAGATGACAGCAAAGATAGCTGTGAGTGACGAGTAACAGTGTCCACTGGTCCGGACAAACTCCTTTCTATTTAAATGTTTTTCAGGCCTCCGAGTTGAGTTTCTGCATACTCATATGCAGCCCCACCACCGGCAAACCCATGAGACTTGTGGGTCATACAAAACCTCTCTTCCAAGTGGAAGGGGGAGGAGAGAGTATGTGGTAGGGAATATGTTCACCAAACAACATGTATTTGTATGGAAATGTCCTTATGTAACATTTTGAATATACTTGGGGAAAGTTAAATAATATTTTAAATATCATTTCGTGTGTGTATGAAATTGTTAGAAGAATAAGATGAATTAATTGAAAGAAAAATGTGTTCTCTAGACTCAGTCTTCATTCCATCAATCTTCTGGTGAGGTTCAGAGGGTCAGAGTTGGATTTCCCAGAGCTTTTGAGCATGTGTACTAAGTGCCTGCCTCTGACCCAGTCACATGTTTTTAAGAGGATGTGAAAGATAACATGTGTTTCTCCCTGTTCCATACTTAGTTAATGGCAGGAATGGGTCTCCATCCCTGAGCTCCCGATAATGTGTTTTCCACGACACTAACCCAGTTATGGAAATTTATTCTACCATTTATACCCAGGCATGATGCACGCTTCAATTTTCTTTCCACTGCTTTTTTTTCTGGAAATCTGCTTCTGTGTTTGTCAGGCACAGTTTGGTCTCCTTATTTAAGAAATGAAAATTAAACAAGGCTTATTTTTTGCTTTTTCTGGCAAATTTAATTAGTTACTGAGATAAGCGTCTCAAATTTGCTCTATTTGTATGGCCACTCTCCTATTATACAACAACTGTGCCCAAGCGGCAGACTTTGAAATTCACTGTCGAAGTAAAGCCTGGGGCATTTCAAAACCAAGTGAAAACCATCCTTTCTTATTCTTTCTTTCTTCAAACTCTAAGGTCCTTTTTGTTTTTTCTATTCATTTTATTTACATATATAGATTATACAAAATATGTTTCATTTTATATTTCATGCATGTATTTTTTAATGTACTTGGTCCTTTTCTATTTTAATGTTTTTCAGGAATCTGAGATTTATTAGGTTTTGCTTACTCATATAAACAACCCAGACCTCCAAATTCATGAAACTTGTGATTCCTATAAACACTATTTACTGGAGTTAGAGTGGACTTACGCTCTACCCCATTTGTCCTCTGAGGGGGACTAAGGTTCAGAGGTGGCAGAGTTAGAATATTTCAGAGTTTACAGAACTGGGAAGCAATTTTCCAGAATACAATATGCAAAATGGTCAATTTGCTGAATGGCTATTGCACAGCACAATCCTGCTTTTGTGCATTCTTTTGTTCAGTTGATGGGTTTTCATTTTGCCTTCATTTTTAAGGAATATTGAATTTGCCTTTGCCCTAGTTTCTTGTCACAACAGTTGAGTCTGGGGAGAATAAAGACCATGAAAAGATTATATAAATATGAATAACTTTTTAGTAACAATGTGTCTATTATAATATAATAAAATGATATGTGGATATTCCGGATGTAACTTTGAATAGGACTACATTAATGAAGGATACGAAGTGGGGGCATATGCTAAAACTCCATTTCTCGTAAGATCAAATATGAAAATATTTAGTTTACAACTCACAATTTTTCTTTCTTTCACTTTCCCCCCAACCTAGCAGCATTTCTTCTTTATCATATCTCAAATCCTTCAAAATTTCAAAGCCTTTACTATCTCATTTGGTCGTCTGTATGTGTTGGACACCCTCCCCTCTCTTGGCATTGACCTTTCTGTAGTGGTTCCTTTGGGATTGCTGGTAGGAACAACCTCAGAAAGGTCAGAGTTACTCTGTCCGATAGGAAAACAGTATGAGAAGGTCAGTCTGTGGTGGTCGGAACATGAAGTAGAAGCTTTTCACATGGTGGTGGACCAGGAAGCACCAGTGAGTCTGAAAACAGGAGCTAAGCTAAAACTTTCTCTTTTTTCATCAATATATGTTTTTATTTAAATTAGAAACATGAATACTTCACATGTCAATCCCAGCTCCCTCTCCCACCCCTCCTCCCTTGTCCCTCCACCACCCCCCCAACCCCCACCCCATCCCTACATCATTCCCCAGGGAGGGTGAGGCCCTCCTTGAGGTGATCTCCGAAGTCTGTCATTTCATCCAGGGCAGGACCTAGGCCCTTCCCCATGTGTCCAGGCTGAGAGAGCATCCCTCTATTTGGAATGGGCTCCCAAAGATCATTCATACACCATGGTAAACACTGATCTACTATCCAAGGCCCCAGTGATTTCTGTGGCCTCCTCCCTGGCACTACATTCATGGAGTATGGATCAGTCCCCTGTTGGTCTCTCAGCCATCAGTCTGGGATTCAAGAGTTCCCCCTTATCCGGTCTTTTTTAAGCTAGAACTTTCAAAGGTCCATCCCTTGTGACCTATTTCTGCCATCTAAGACTTATGTCTGAAGGGGTCTAAAACTTCCCAAAATGTCACTGCTCACTGAGGAAAAAGTATTCCAAATGTGAGCCTCGAACATGTCAGATCCAAACACTAGGATCCCCCCAGAACCTCACCACCTCCATATTCACCAAAATTCATGCTATTTCTTCCCCTCTCTAAACACACACACATACATACCCCAAACATCAAAAACCAAAACAAACAAATTATCTTAAAAAAGACAACCCAACAAGACAAAAAGATGCCAAAACAAAAAGTGCACTAAAAAACTGTGGAGTTTGTTTTGAATTGGCTAACTGTTCTTGGTCATGGGGCCTTCTCTGGAATGTGGTTACTAAATCCAGTGAGACTCCACTAGAGAAAACAGATTTTCCCTTTCCCAGAAATTATCCATTGCAAATAGCTTCTTGCCTAGGGGTGAGACTTTTTGTCTACTTTGCCTTGTCAGTGCTCAGATTTTGTCTGACTTGAACCTGTGCAGGTCTTCTGTGTTCATATGTGCATCAGTTCTGTTGTGTCTGGAAGATGCTGTTTCCTTGGAGTCATCTATCACCTCTGGCTCCTACAACCTTTCTTTCTCCTTTTCTGTATAGATCCCTGAGCTCTGGGAGGAAGAGTTTGATAAACACATTCCATTTGGGATGAGTACTCCAAAGTCTTTCATTCTCTGTACATTGTCCAGTTGTGGGTCTCTCTCTTAATTACCAGCTACTGCAAGACAAAGATTCTCTATGAGGGCTGAGTGATACTCTGAACTATGAGTATAGCAGTATGTCTTTAGGAATCATTTTATTGCTATGTTTCTTTAGAGCATAATAGTAGTAGGTTTTCCCCTAGGGCCTATGGCCTAGCTAGTCTCAGGTTTTTGGGCACTTTATGAATATCAGGTCTGGTTCCATCTCATGGAGTAGGTCTTAAATTCAGTAAAAAAAGTGATTGGTAACAACATTAATATTTATACTACTATTATACCAGTATCTTCTGCATGTGTTTATTGTTGTATGTCACAGGGTTTGTAGCTGAATGATACTGATGATTACTTTTCTCCTCTGGTAGAATGTATAGTCCCTTCCAGCACTGTAAATGCTAGTCAGTAGAGGTGAAGCTTGTAGCTGAGCACCAGCTTGACTTCTCCATGTTTGGTGACATAAGTATTTGGTATCTCAAAAATAGGATTTTACTGTCAGGCTGTGGAGGGTAATCAAGGCCACTGGTGATAGCCTATAATGTTTGGAGGGGCTATCTATAAGACCCTTCTCATGAACAATTAAAAAATATGTAATCCATTCCTGATACTTAGAATTTTATTTGGTAGCATATGATTTACAACTGGGACATTGCCTCCCTCATTATATGGTGACTCAGTTTAAATTCCTTTTGTACAAATATACACCAGTAGGTTTTCATATGACTTTTCAAAAGGCCTTTAGTGTTGGTTTTCCCTCCCAGTAGTCCCTCCTCTATCCTATTCTCCCATCCCCACCACTTTAATACTCCTGTTATATTTTCTATTTTATCACTTTAAAGCATATATTCTATATCCCTTTCTTAGAAGATTCCCCCAATCCAATTATTTCCTAGCTACCTAACTTCTGTGAATATTCTGAATGATACATACATATGTGTAGACAGAAGTTTCTGTCCAGCCTGGTCCCATTGCCCTTCAGTCCCAAATAAACATGCAGAGGCTTATATTAATTATAAACTGTTTATCTGATGGCTTAGGCTTCTTATCGGCTAGCTCTCTCTTAATTAGTAACTCATTCCTATTAATCTGTGTATCTTGGCTTATCGGTGATACCTGGGCCTCTTTCTTCTTTAACAGCTTGTGACTCACTCTCTGTGACTCACTCTCTGTCTTCCTTCTCCCAGAATTCTCCTAGACTGGTAGCCCTGTCAATGTTTCGGGCCTGCCTAAATCCTGCCTGTCCGTTGGCCAAAACAGCTTTACTCATTAACCAATAAGAGAAACACAATAATCACAGGATAAAGAAGGACATCCCCCATCACATATGGAATCCATAAATGCTGACACCTACTGGGTCTGGGTTTCCTCATTTAGGATGATTGTTTCTAGTTACATCCATTTACCTGCAAATTTCATAACTAAATTACATTCCATTGTGTAAACATATTACATTTTCATTATCCATTCATTGGTTGATGGCTTGTTTCCAGTTTCTGGCTATTATAAATAAAATAACAATGAAATGGATAAGCAAGTATCTCTGTAGTAAGATGTAGAGTATTTTGACTATATGCTCAAGAGTGGTACAGATGGATCTTGTGATACATCAATATTAAGTTTTTTGAGAAAATTCCTCACTGATTTCAAGAGTGGCTACACCAGTTTCTACTCCCAATAGCAACGAATAAGTATTCCCATTTTCTCACATCCTCCGCAGCACCTGCTGTTGTTTGTTTTATTACTCCTGTGCACTCTGACTGAGGTAAGATGAAATCTCATTAATACACAGAAATTAGTAACCTTTCAATATATAGGTAACAAACATACTGAGAACAAAATCAGAGAAACAGTACCTTTCACAATAGCCTCAAAAATACCCTGGGTTAACTCTAATCAAGCAAGTGAAAGATTTGTATAATAAAAACTTAAAGATTTGAAGACAGAAAATGAGGAAGACACTAGAATGTAGAAAGATCTCCCGTGCGCTCATGTGTTAGTAGGATTAATATTGTTAAATAACCCATTTTACCAAAAGCAATCTACAGATTCAATGAAATTCCTCTCAAAATTATAACACAATTCTTCACAGACCATGAAAGAACAATTTTCAACTTCATATGGAAACAAACGCACACGTACACACACACACACACACACACACACACACACAAGAAAAACAAAAATGAAAAACCCAGTATGCTAGGACAATCCTGAATAATAAAAGATACCTATTAGAGGTATCACCATTTCAGATTTCACATAGAGCTATAGTAATAAAAACAGCATTTTATTGGCATAAAAACAGACACATAAGCTGGGTCCATATTTACTACCTTGTACAAACCTCAACTCCAAATGGATTAAGAATCTCAGCATAAGATCTGACACCCTGAATCTGATAGATGGGACAATAGGGACTAGCCTTGAACTCTTTAGCACAGGAGAGGACTTTCTGCACAGGGCCCTGATAGCATAGGTATTAAGATAAACAATTAATAAATAGGATCACATGAAACTAAAAAGCTCTGTAAGTCAAAGGACACCATCATGGCAGCCTACAAAATGAAAAACATTTGTCAATTTTACATCAGATAAAGGTTTAGTATCTGTAATACATAAAGAACTAACAAATAACAAAAAATAACATTAAAAACTTAAGTCATCCAATTCAAATGGGTACAGAACTAAGCAGAAAAGTTTAAAAAATGAAGTACAAATGGCTGAGAAACTCTTTAAAAATGTCCAACACTCTTAGCCATTAGAAAAATGCAAATTAAAATTCTTGTCTCTCCCATTTGCTGCCTGAGGGAGGCACATAGCTCAGGGATGAGCCTAGACCTCCTATAGTGTATCTGTGACAGGACATTCACATCTAAAGATACTGCAGAAAAATTTTGATGGGGCAGAAGAAAGACTTTTACATAGTAATCAGAGACGGAATAAAGGTCAAGAACGAGATGAAGGTGAGAAACAAGAGAAAGAAATGAAACCTGAAGACATCTGCTCTCTGTGTAAAGAAATGAGAACATGGGGTTTAATGTGTTTATTTTTCTTATAATAGTAGTAGTAGATTTTTCTTCAAATTATTGTATTTTATGTATATATTTGTTGAAGATCTAATTTACATCTGGTGAGATGGAAGGTCTTCAATGTACTTGTTTGTGGGATAAATAGTATACTCATGGAACTGTCTTGTAACCATCTTACAAATCAAGATACAGAGAGTATCAATCACTTCTAAACTATTTCCTTGGACCCCTCTGTAGTCAACTCTCACCTTCCCTGAGGCAATCATTGGTATAATTTCTGTCATAATCATACTCAGATGCCCTAGAACTTCATGAAAACAAAAACATACAACATCTACTCTTGCTTCTTCACCCACAGAATAGTTTTCTGGAAAGTTTCTGTTGTTGTGTATGCTTGTAGTTCATTTCATTTTACTGTTGCATTGTGTTCGGCTTTAATACTAAAGCATACCTTATAAGTTCTCATCAAGTTAGACATCTGTGTAACTTCCTGGTTTTGTCTATTCTGGAGAAAGCCACTATAAACATTCATGTACACATCTTCTTATGGACATTTGTCTTCGTTTCTATCCAGTAAATACCCAGGAGTGTAATTGTTGAATCACAGAACACCTGTGAAGCTTTGCCTCTGATGTATTCAGTCCCCCCAACCCCAGTCCTCTGCCTGACTGCCTTCCTGCTGGGTCTAGGGTACTGAGATTCTAGCGGGAATTTGGTAGATGGTCCTCATGTATTTTCCTGAAAGTTTCAGAACAGGGAGTGGGAATAGGGTCTGGAAAGACATGGGAACCCAAGTTGGGAATCCATGAGTAAAAGAACAGGGTGTAGTCCTAGTTTTTCCTTTAATAATTCTGAAGCTGATAATTTTATGAATTATTCCCTCTTGTTGTTTGTCAAGATTCCTTTTAGATGTTCTGTGTGTGTCTTGTGGGTTCATAATAGACACATCTTAGAGTAAATTATCTACATTTCTCTTGGTTTCAAAAACATTAAAATAGTTGCTATTTCAGTTTTCCTGCCTCTTTTTTTTGATCTCTAGGGCAGGGACTCCACAGATGCAGTTTATGGTTAATATCTGCATGTTCTTGCTTCTGTAAATAAAGTTTTATTGAGACAGAGCTAGCTTATTTGTGTAGGGACTGACTGATGCTCCTTCACACTATAAGTTAGCTCATAGCAGAAATAGTCCTGCAAATGCCTAGACTATTTTTTTGTTTTTTATTATTTATTTTTAAATTTAAATTAGAAACAAGGTTGCTTCACATGTCAATTCCAGGTCCCTATCCATTTCCCTCCCCTCCTCCCGTACCCTCCCCCCAACCCCCCCAATATCCCCTCATTTCCCCAGGAATGGTGAGGCCCTCCATGGGGGTGTCCATAGTCTGTCATTTCATCCAGGGCAGGGCCTAGACCCTCCCCCCAAGAGTTCAGGGTGAGAGTGCATCTCACATTGTTGGATGAGAGTCCAAAGTCCATTTGTATACTCGGGATGAATACTGATCTAATGCCCAAGGCTCAATAGATTAACTAGGCCTCCTCACTGACACCCCCATTCAGGGGGTCTTGATCAGTCCCATGCTGGATTCCCAGGCATCAGCCTGGGATTCAAGAGCTAACCCTTGTCAGGTCAGCTGTTTCTGGGGGTTAAAGCAGCCCAGTCTTAATCCCTTTGGTCATCAGTCCTCCCTCTCTGTTACTGGCTTTCTTGAGTTCAGCTCAGTACTTAGCCACGGGAGTTTGCCTCTTCTTCCATCAGCCACTGAATGAAGGTTCTGTTTCCCAGACTCTCTGACCATGGGATTGTAGGCTGGCACTCCCAAGATCTATGTCTAAAATCCATATATGAGAGAGTACATGCCATGTTTCTCTTTTAGTGACTGGGTTACCTCGCTCAGGATGGTTTCTTCTAGTGCCATCCATTTGCCTGCAAATCTCAGGATTCCATTGTTTTTTTCTGCTGAATAGTACTCCATTGTGTAAATGTACCACAGTTTCTCTATCTACTCTTCGGTTGAGGAGCATCTAGGTTGCTTCTAAGTTCTGGCTATTACAAATAATGCTGCTATGAACATAGTGGAACAGACATCTTTGTTATAGGAATGGGCATCTTTGGATATATGCCTAAGAGTGGAGTTTCTGGGTCTTGTGGTAGGTTTATTCCCATTTTCCTGAGGAATCTCCATACTGATTTCCAAAGTGGCTGAACAAGTTGGCACTCCCACCAGCAATGGAGAGCAATGGAGGATTGTTCCCCTTTTACCACATCCTCTGCAGCATAAATTGTCGTTGGTGTTTTTGATTTTAGCCATTCTGACAGGAGTGAGATGGTAACTCAGAGTTGTTTTGATTTGCATTTCCCAGATGGCTAAGGATGTTGAGCACTTTCTCAAGTGCCTCTCAGCCATTTTAGACTCTATTGAAAATTCTCTATTTAGTTCTGCAGCCCACTTTTTAATTGGATCCTTTGGTGTTTTGGAGACTTGCTTCTTGAGTTTTTTGTAAATTTTGGAGATCAGCCCTCTGTCAGATGTGGGGTTAGTGAATAGTTTTTCCCATTCTGTCGGCTGCCTTTTTGTCTTGCTGACTGTGTCCTTTGCCTTACAGAAGCTTCTCAGTTTCAGGAGGTCCCATTTATTAATTGTTGATCTCACTGTCTGTGTTACTGGTGTTATGTTCAGGAAGCTGTCTCCTGTACCAATTCGTTCAAGGGTACCACCCACTTTTTCTTCTAAGAGGTTCAGTGTGGCTGGATTTATGTTGAGGTCTTTGATCCATTTGGACTTAAGTTTTGTGCATGGTGATAAACATGGATCGATCCGCGTTCTTCTACATGCCAGCACCATTTGTTGAAGATGCTTTCTTTTTTCCATTGTATATATTTAGCTTCTTTGTCAAAGATCAGATGTTCATACATGTGTGGGTTAATATCAGGGTTTTCAATTCAATTCCATTGGTCTACCTGTCTATTTTTGTGCCAATATCAAGCTGTTTTCAGGACTATAGCTGTATACTAAATCTTGAAGTCAGGGATGGTGATGCCTCCGGACGTTGCCTTGTTGAACAGGGTTGTTTTGGCTATCCTGGGTATTTGTTTTTCCATACAAAATTGATTATTGTTCTTTCAAGGTCTGTGAAGAATTCCTGCCTCTTAATGAGGGTGGCTGCTAAGGATGTTTTGGTGACCTGAAAGGTAGAAAGAGATAACATTAGAAGGAGGAGGAGATTACAGGGGTATAGTGTGTGTGTGTGTGTGTCTGTGTGTGTGTGTGTGTGTGTGTGTGAGAGAGAGAGAGAGAGAGAGAGAGAGAGATTGAGAGAGAGACAGAGACAGAGATGGAGACAGAGGAGAGAAACAGAGAGAAGAAGAGAGGGGAGGGGAAGGAAGGGAAGGGAGAGAAGAAACCTAAATCAAGAAAAGGAATGTAAAATGAGGATGAAAATTGCCACAGGGAATAAACTTTGGAGAGAGAACAGATTCTTTGTAGCAGTATTTTTGAGTCATGTGTCATGTTAACAGTTCTGTTCTCTCTCACCAAGGAATAATAGGAGAAACACCCAGCATGCCACAGCAATTTCAAGGATGAACATATAAGCTATGCTGATTTCAAAACCAGACCAACCTTGAAACATTTAGGTTCAATGGATGAATGAATTAATGAAAGCATTAGGCAGGGTAAATAACATAAACAACAAGTTGTAACAAAGATATCTAATGGTACAGTTCACTTTGGAGCAAGGATATTTGTTTTTCAAGAACATGGTCCAGAATGGAAAAGCAGCTCTGTTCCATAGTTAATCATAAACCTGAGGTTCTCCTATTGTGTAGCCATGTCCTTCTCTAGGTGGGTTCCTCTTTGTTTTACATGGTATGAAGGAGTATAATGCTGTGGATGAAGCAACCATCTTAAATGCTGGTTCTGGCAGTGGCATAACCATATCCCTTTGCATTCCATTGGTTAGAATTCAACCATCTGACCCAGCCTCATCTCAAAGGGAACTATGAAATGAAGTTTAGTTGTCTTCCCAGGAAGAAAGGGAGAGTCGATCACAAGAGTAAGTGGTGGGATTTATCCCGATGAGCAAACCTTTAAATCTCCAGTGAGGCTGCTAGTGAACCATTCTGTTCATACTTTGAGGGTCACACACTGTTCTGGAGTCTGCTTCTCCATTGAGCTGTCCTGGCTCTTGCCTGTGTATGATTGGATTTGGGCAAGAAGATTATTTGCCATTTTTGCCTGATATCATAATAGACAAGGGCTGAATGTGTTTCAGAAGCAGGTTACAGCAGGAGGGGAGTGAGTTGGAGGATGCTGTTCCTTCTCCTATGTTATTTACTTCCCAGTGGGGAGCTGACATTAAAGCCTCTAGTCTCTGTCCTTTCCTGGAAAATTCTTCCAAACCAGATGTGCACTTTCCCACTCACCACTATTATCCAAAAATTTCCCCTCCTCTTTTCCTTCACAGACCCCAGTAGTGTTGACTGGCTATGACAGTATGTAATTGAATGCAGGGCATTTCCTCTCCACTGTGATTAGTCAAACTTCATTCCATATGCAGTTGAATCATCTTAAAAGTAACGTTAAAGTCTCCGGGCTACAAATTCTTCCAGAGGTGCTCAGTGGCATGTGCTTGGGTGTTCCCCTATGGTGACACTAATGCCAATTGTATTAACTGAGTTGTTTCTTTGCTCTGCTTTTAATCCCTGATCTTTCATGACATTGGCACCACCATTTTCTTAACTTCAATACTACCAGAGTCTGTGAGCTAAGTTTATGCTGTCAATAGGTCCCTTGAAATGGCATCCTATGTTTGGCTTGTAACCAGATTCTGGGACTGTCTCCATGAAAATCATAGCTGATTAGGGCAAAAAAGAATTTTTCCCTTTGAGAGACAGAGCTTGAGTTTAATGAATCTCAGGGCAGAATTATTCATCTCAAAATAAATGATATTCTATAGATTATAGAACAGCTGTTGAACAAGACACATTCTCTGGCATGTGAGAAGAGCGACAACCCGCAGATCTCAAATAAAAAGAAAATTAAAATACAAAACCAAACAGGTGTGGTAGATTTTATGAATGACAGAACCCACTCACTTACACATCTAGTGACATAGCAGATGTTCCTTTACTCCTTGAGTCTAGGGTGATCATGTGACCTGGTTTGGTCAAAGAGATATTAGTGAATAAGAAGAAAGCAGAGTCTTCAAATATACTTATGCCTTGGGGTTTCCTCTCCTGTGCCTCCTGGAACCCTGAGACCTAAATTAGCCTTCTATATGGTAGCAAATGAATAACTGCTCTCATTAACCTAGCTAATAACTTGACAAGCCTAGATACATGAGTGAGACCTTCCTAGGTCTCCATGTCTCATAGTCTTTAGACAAATGAGAAATAACACATACTAAAAGAGCTACATGCAAAGACTTGAGGTTGTGACCTAAGTACAATGTAGTTTTGTTTTAAGTTGCTATGCTTCGACGTGATTTGTTATGTAGCTCAAACTAATAGAATTGGGCAGCTAGTATGAGTGTGTAGGACAGGTACATATGTCAATGTGTTTCTCACATCTTTCTTCATATCCATTGAAAATGTTTCCATATGCCCTGAGATCATTGAGCTTAGGTAAGCTCTTTATGTGAACATGCTGTAGGAACACCAAGCACCAATATAAACATAAGTACATAAAACAAAGGTAAGTGACTTTGTCTTCTCTTCCCTCTACCATTTTTCCCTTGCTCCAAGTCCCTGAACTGAAATCCCAGTCAGTCAGAGACCTGGTCAGTCTGAAGGAAGACAGCATCTAGAACATGCCACAGCACACAATTCCTTGGGAAACATTACCTCTCTTTGGCAGCCCCAGCATGAGTCCCTACATCCTTCCAAATACAGGGAAAAGGATTAATACTGTTAGTTTTTCCTTCTTATCATGAAGTTTACCTTTTAATAGTTACTTTATTTTTCAACAGAATGGGGTTTATGTACTAGGATAGTTCAACTTCCTCCACTGGACTTCAATATCTAACAGGGACTGGCTATTGCTGATAGCTTTCTTAAGACAAGTTCCCTAAGAGTGCTATGATAAATTAGATGTGACTATTGATTTATGAAGTCACAGAGGTGACACTTCAGGGATGGGGTATTATAAAACCTACATGGGAATCTGCCTTTAGTATTAGTTTGCCATATAATATATATATATATATATATATATATATATATGAACTATTTCTTGGCTGCTGTCAAATATGAAGACTTGTGTTTTAGGAAAATAGTAAATCTAGTTCTTTTGAATCAAAAGTGCCTAGCAACAGAAATCCTTCCCTTTCCCGTTTTCCCCCTCTCATTGTTATATATTTTAGCTGAGAATATCAGTCTATTACTTCTTTAAAACAGTTTCATAGAGACATTATTGATAACCTGCAATCCACATACTACAAAAGTCATCTGTTTGACGTATGTAATGCTATTGGTAATTCTATAGAATTATACAACCCTCATCACAAAGAAGTTTTAGGTTATCCAAAGATTCCTTGTTCCCCCTTTCAATCAGTCCTTATTGCAAGCATTAGTCAATGTCTTACCTCTATAAATTTATCTGTTCAAGACAGTTCATATAAATGGAGGCATGCAATGTAGATTTAAACTTGAAGCAAAGATCTTGGCTGGGGCTCCAATCACTGGAAAACTTGACTGGCCAGAAGGACTTGCTTCCCTTCCACAATGATATACTAACCTGGCTGACAGTTCAGTGCTAGGCTGATGCCAGGGAACCTCAGTTCCTGCTCACATAGCTTATCCTAAGACTACTTAAGTGTGCTTACAACATGACAATAACCAAAAGTGACCAAGGTAAACACAACAATACTCTTTCTGTTTCAGCCTTCAAAAGTTGCCCACTGTCATTTCTATCTTACACTGGTTGTAAAGGTTAGTCCTATTCAAGATGGGAGATCACTGTCCAAGGGTCAGAATACCAGAAAGCATGCATGAGCAAATCAGCTAGAACACATGGGTACCATATCTTTAACTTTTTAGTCACTCAGTGGCTAAGATGCCCTGTGTGGCTTGAGCAAGTTTCAGGAGAGGCAGAAGAAAGCTTTATGAGGATGGGGTTTATCCTTGCTGGAGGTGAGAAGCAGCCAATCAACTGGAAATTAACTGCTGTAACTGTGAGTGAATCCTGAAATGGCCTTAGGGCTTTGAGATGGAGCATCACCAGCATTTGCCATGTGCTCCAAGGCTGTCATTAATGAGACAGCGTTTCAGGTTCACAGATGATAATGAAAAAGATAAATCTGTGACAGTAGCACACTTGCGGGTGGGACAAAATTAGAGATTGCTGGCCAAGCATCTATGCTTTGGGTCAGCCCTCTGGTGACATCTGTACCAGGCTGAGGTTTGGAATTTTAGAAGCCCGTCATCCCTGAAGAGGGAGCACCCAGAACACCAAAGCTAGCCTGCTTCTCATATGGCTGGAGTATAGAATCACAAACCAGTCTGGGCAGAGGTCCAGCTACATTCCTGAAACATGGGAAGGGAGCTGGAATCAAAGACAGGATTCAAGATTTAGAGCCTCAGTGTGGTAAGGTTCTCCTCAAGGTAACCCCGAGGAGGAGGAAATGATGACAGATCGATGCTGGCAGGACTGCCTAGCACTGGATTTACAGTACTGACTTCAGTGGGCTCAATCACTCATGTGACCTAATTCTGATGCTCTACAAAGGAGCAAAAGCAGTAAGAGAAGGGTGGGCAAGAGGAACAGAGTGACCCAGAAGGAGAGGTAACAGGTATTTGTAGAGGAGCTGACCTTGAGGGATCATACATCCTGGAATGCCCAAGACAAGCCTGATTTACCCTGTTGTTCTAGACAGTCATTTTTTAACTCTCAAAAGCATCCAGATTTGGGAAGGAAATTGGATGTCCATCTTTCCTACAGCACCCTACTACCCCCAATCAACTTTTCCTTATAACCAATTGCAAATGTTTAATGTCAGTCTTGTCTGCTCGTCTGTAATTTGTGGGAGAATAGAAACCACACCTATCGCTTACCCTACTCTAACTGAAGTATTGGCACTTATGATGGATTTTATTGTTGAATGAGTATTGATGAATAAGTACCCTTACTGTTTTACAAAGGTGTGGCAGGATCTAAATGAATGGAATGGAAGGAAGGAGGAAGTCGTTAGGGCTAAAATTGCAAGCATGCTTTATTTATTTTTATGTTTTTAAACATTCATTCTTTGACAGCTTCACACACACACACACACACATGCACACACACGCACACACACAGTGCATCACAGTCATGTTTCCTCGCACCATCTCCTCTTGTCCTGTTTCTCACTCTTCTGTGCCTCTTCTTCCTACAGGTTCCCAGGAGGCAAGTTTTAAAGCCCCAGGCCAATCAATGCTCTATTCATTCCTACTCCTTCACTGAGTACCAGTTGGCTCTGGGGCCAGATGGTGCATGCTTAGAAGCAGAGCTGCTGCTGGTGAAAAGTTCAAGGTTGTCAGATGTTCAGTGAAGCCCCAAGTGTGAAGCAACAAGCATAGCATCTCTGCTCTCCAGGCATCTGCCCTGCCCGCCAGTGATTTGGAAAGCCAGAAAACTGTGTTATCAGTGGCATGGGGACCATTAATGCACATTTTCTGTATTAATTCCTTTTTAGTGAGAGAGAACCATTTTTTTGCCATCAAACGAGGGCTATTTATGGTCCACTCACTCACATTTGCTGAGAGTCACTGGGGCTGCCACGTGATTCTGAGCATAAACCATAGCCCATCTTTTTATTTTTTAAGATTTTAAACATTTTACTAATGTGTGTTAATTGTACAAAATAGTTGGTTTTTGAAAGACTGTTACATATGAATTTACTGTTATCATATTCATTCTTCCTACCCTCACTTCAACCCACAGGCAGGTGATCTTCCTTTTCCCAAATAGGCCCGCCTTTTATGTATTGAGCGAAACTTACCAAGCACAATTTCCATGTGTTGTAGGAAATTTACTTCACTATAATACTCTTTTCCTTCCTTTTTGTGTATTCTGATACAGATCATATCCTCAGAATTACTGCTTTCTGTCATTGTCTTCTGCATTAAATAGAGAAAGTATGGTATATGGTATACGGTGCATGTACACCATCTTTCCTACTTATCCACAAGGCTACTATTTTAGCCCAAAGGAAGCCCTTTAATATTTCTTATAGATTAGGTCTCCTTAGGAACCTGATAAAAATGTCTTGTGACAAGGGATTGAAATAGATGGGTTCAGTGAGGTCTTTGACAGTAGCTGTAGTATCCTTGGTTTCATGGCAGGAGAGTCCTGGATTGTCCATACCATGTTTCTTAGGCTTCTCACTGGCTTCCCAGCTAGATGGTGTGGTGTAGGATGTTCCTCAGTTGACCATAGCCCATCTCAACATAGCCAAGAACATGGAAATCATATATTAGAAACAAGGGTGGGAAAGGGAAAAATAAGATCTGCATCCAAAGTTCTGCTGAAATTGCTAAATAGTGGCTAATTTAGTAGGGAAACGTCAGCACCTACAGCAGTTAGATTTATCATCCTTACCTTGTCCAAAGTCACACACACACACACACACACACACACACACACACACACACACACACACAAGTCGTCTGCACTTGGGTCTTAAATTCCTCAATAAAAGTCACTTGTTATCTTTCTTGTTGATTTTAGAAATGGAGTGAGGCCACTTCCTAAGGAAAGGGACATTGCATCATAGTGCCTGACTGCTCTTTCTTGTTCTGCCAGAAGGTTGTTGTTGTTATGCCTTTTTTCCATCTGATATAGGATCACTGTGATGCCCACATCAAGGTATGATGAATAGCCTGCCCACTGTTAGGATAATATTTATTGTTTACATTCTCATGTCCAGACCTTTCCGAGCATAACTCCAAAGCACATCCCTTTGAAAAGTCTCCAGGAGAGTAGCAAACTTCTCAGAAGCCTAGCTGAGATTTACCTCGCACCCATTAAAATAGGTGCCATAGAGACAAGAGAATGTAAACAATAAATATTATCATAACAGTGTGCAGGTCATTCGTCTTACTTTGATATGGGCATCACAGTGATCACATCTCAGATAGAAAAGAAGGCATAGAGCAGACTGAGGATGAGGCTGGAGGAATGTGGAGCAGAACAAATGTAAAGTGACAGACCAGGGAATTGGCCTACCAAGTGCTGGAGTAATACATATGGGCCACTATGCTTATCTTCCATTTATGTATTTTCTGTGACTGCTTTCCTGTTACAACAGTATAGTATCAGAGGTTTTATGGTCCTTGTGCTGGTTAGTTTTACTGTCAACTGGACACAAACTAGGGTCATCTGGGAAGGAGGCATCTCACTTGAGAAAATACCTCGATAAGATTGACCAATAGGCAAGTTTGTTGAAGTCTGTGGAACACTACCTTGATTAATGGTTGATGTGAGAGGGCCCAGCCCACTATAGGCAGTGCTACCCCTGGTCTTGGATCATATAGGACAACAGGCTGGACAAGCCATGAGGAGTGGGCAAGGAAGCAGCAATCCTCCATTATCTGTGCTGTCAGCTCCTACCTCCAGGTTGCTGTCCTCCTGGAGTTCCTGACGTGACTTCCCTGCATGATGGTCTATAAGCTGTAATCTGAAATACACCCTTTCCTCCCCCGAGTTGCCTTTGGTCATGCTATCTTTATCATAGCAATAGGAATCAAATTAATACTGTCCCCAAACACTAACATATTTGTGAATATGTAAAAGGTTTGCTGAATCCTGCCGTAGACTGTGGTAGAAGAGGGAATCATTTTTCTTTTCTGCAATCAGTTTTCAGAGAGTGTGAATTTGAACAGAAGGCACAGGCCATTTGGTAGGAGAGAGGGAACAAGCTCATGTGGAGAGAAAATAGCTTTTCTCACCTTGCAGCACACTCAGCTTCAGGTCTAGAGGCTGAGGATCTTGTGGATGGGAGCTGCTTGAATACATTGGATATCTCTGTCATTCTATCTGTGCACATACCCACTTACAACTGGACTCACTAGCTTATTCTATCATCCAGCCCTGCTTAACTTCCCAGATCAGACAAGGTTGGGTGGTATGTTCAGGGAGGTATAGCTGTGCACTCACTTATTCTTACAAAGTCCCCTGTTGTGACTCAAAACATGGCCTTTGTAAAAAAAACATTTTTAGAAGTACAGACACACTACACCCCCCCCTGAAATTAACCCACAGCTTAATAAAGCTAGGTAACACCAGTGTGCGATGTCTGTATCTTCTTCCTCTTCCCCCTCTACTCCTCCTTCTTTTCTTGCACAGGAGAGGAAGTTTCATGACTGGCACTCAGGACACAAAATGGTAAAAGCTTGAGCTGTACCTCAAAGATGGAGAGCAGTGGCTAATTTGTTAATTTTGGGACTGAGGAGTGCAATGTTAACTGTCTGAAGATAAACAGGGAACTTTCCCCTTGCCTTCAGATGTTCAAGGTGAGCAATAGTGGGCACCTGAAGGCCATCTAGGTGAGAAGTGACATTATAGACACAGGGGGACATACTGATGTTTCCCAGGTTTTATTGAGGGTGGTTTTAGTGGCATCGTCTTATGCAACTATTAAAGCAACTCTAGCGGTAGGGAGGGGCAGGGAGGTTGGGGCAGTCTGTGTGCACAAATGGCACTATTTTGAGTTTATATGAAATTGTAAACTGATCTAGACCCCTCCTCCTTGGTTATAAGATTCATGCTCCCCCTTAGACGACATGAACCAATTATCGTGCATTGTTTGCTTTTGCTTAGATGGCACTGATCTCCCAATATGTGTCAGTTATCACGTTGCCAGTGGGACTGAGTTATGTGTATAGAGTGACAAAGAAAGGTCCAATGCAATATTTCTGGATAGTTGCCATTTTCAACTTTTAGTTGTGGGTAGTAGATACAGGTCTCATTCAATAACGAGTGAGTGCTATAGGCTTGCTGGGGAAGGTAGCTCATAGTGACCTGAAGGCAGTAGGAGATGCTTTCTGGGACAGTGACATCTCCAATCTCTCTTGTCTTGGCTGGGTGTACAGCAAGTATGAGCACCAGGAAAGGCTAAAGTCCCACTTAACAAAAACAAACCAAATGAACCAGAAGGTGTTTTAACTTCTAAGTTCCACTGGGAGGGAGAAGTGTGTAAAAGCTGAATGGTAGGGATGCTTCTCACTTTCCCTTTGTCTAGAACACATACAAAGCCACCCATGGAGTTTGTGAGCTGTACCATGAAATATGGTATGGCCATAAATGAAATCACAAGAGACTCGCTTCCAAAGGCTTCACCTTGAAACCTTACCTCCTCCATGGTGAGCATTCTGTTTATTACTACCGCTGCTGGGAAATGGAGCCCAGTGTACTGCAGAGAAGACAGAATCTAAGGAGTAGAAAACGATAAGCTTTATGGTGGGAATAAAACCTCAACTAAATTGCCGCTTGTTAAAGGTGGGTGTTGGGTCCATTGTTAGAGAAGTTCACTCCAGGAAAACACAATTATCTTTTTTTCTTTTTCTTTTCAGGACAGGGTTTCTCTGTGTAGTTGTGTAGACCAGGCTGGCCTTGAATTCACAGAGATCTGTCTGCCTCTGCCTCCCGAGTGCTGGGATTAAAGGCATGTGCACCACCACCACCCATCTCACAATGATCTTTCTGGATAATTCTTTTCACTGTTTTGTACCTTTATTTCTTCTGTCTTTGTAGGATAAAATGTTAAGTGGTCTGTTAGGAAAAGACCGGGTGAAAGGGACAAAGTTTCATTCTCCCTTAGGTTCCTTACTTTAACTGCCCTTTTGTCTGGTTACTCAGGACTTCTTCATTTGGGTGACCTCCACGGTGGTAGTGTTGATTCTTAGGACCTCATCACAACTGTGCTGTAACCCTCACTTACTTCTGATCACTATCTAGTGGTTCCTTGTGAGGGGCTTCTCATGGGTGTGGACCGAGGCTGGAGGCAGTAATGAACAAGAGAGATCTGGTCTTTTCCTTGGAGAGGGCTATCTCAGCTTGACCTCTGGATCTTCATACTATGCTATGTGCAAGAATCCAGGTTAGTCACATCAAGACCTCGAGGCTACTAAGATAACCTATCCTCTGCTTATTTGGGGGGAGTTAAAGTTTAAGTTTTTACATAACCAGAAACTTTACAATTCTCTCCTGGCCTCTTCTCACCTACTTCTGCCACTGACAAGCAAATAACGAAAAAGAACTAGACCTGCATTGTCCTATAAAACTATCTGTGACAATAGAGATGCTATATACACTTCCACTATCCAACTTGGGTAGTAGCCATAAAGGACCATTGAGTAACTGAAATGTGTTCAGTTGGAACTGATATATCTACAAGTGTAAAATTTGCACCGAATTTCAAAGCTATAGTCATCCCCAAACTATAAAATACTTCAGCAATAGCCTTTAGGTTGATTGCACATTAAAAGTATAATAATTTAGACATATTGACTTGCTAAATATACTTTTAGAATTAATGCCACTTGCTTTATTTTACTTTTAATATGTGCCACTAGAAAAGTTACAATAATACATATGGTACTCTTTTAAACCTGGTTTTTCTCATCTAGATGATGAGGCCATGAGGCAAGAGATTGGTAAGATATACTCATCTAAAAATGCTACAATTTCTCCCTATTGTAAGTTGACTATCCTGCAGTGTGGATTCTAATTGGGGCTAATGTAGCAGATGCTGTCAGTACTCCCCATTGCCCCTCAGAATTTACCATTATACTACACTCTGAAGACATTCTACTTCAAGAACCTATAGCATTTCCCTTTCTGGTTATGTCAGTATTTTGAAAGGAGTGGCAGCAATACCTCCAGGAGCATCACTCAGCTATGATGGGAGTTGGAATATAAATACCCCCACTCTTTTCCTCATATTCTGTACAGTTCCTCAGAATTCCCAAGCAAGGTTGACCTTTAGCCACCAACAGTAGTCAAACAATAGTACTGTTGCTAGCTTTCTTCTCCTTTGTATATCATTCCCCCCATTCCCTCACAAGTGCTTCCTTGGATCGCTTCTTAAATAGACAACCACACTCTCATCCCCTCTTGGTGTCTGCATCTGGGTGAATGCAAACTCAGGTAGTTACTAGCGTAAACTGACCATGTTTCAGGGAACTGTCCTAGGAATGTTTGACTGGCTTCTGTTCTCACCTGGGTCTCTGCTATTTTAACCAACATGTAGATGCTTGATAGTGTTGAACACGTACTGCCTCACAAAACTGAACATTTAACCACTTGGCCTGTCTCCTTGCCCACCCAACCACAATATGTCACATGAAGTGGTACTTTCAGCTTCATTTTGGTATGCATTAATGCTTCTATTTTAATACTAGTGTTCAGTCTCAGTTTCCATCCGGCTGTGCTTTGGGTTTCATTTTCTGCTAATTGCAAAAAGATGCCCTAAGACATTTTAGGCTTGATGAGTCCTGGGCAGGTGTAAATTGTTTGCTGTTGTTGAAGACACTCTGAGAGGGGACTTTCTAGAGTCTAACAGGATGTTGTTCCAGATGTCAGAAACCTAGCGTCAAAAAATAAAAATAAACTCCAGTTACTAAATTGACCATGGTCTGGAATTTCACATAAAGAGAAAAGCTTCAAGCAGAAGAAAATGTGTGAAACATTTGGAAATGGCCCAGAGATTTAGCATATATGTGATTTAGCAATGTTCTGTCAGGTAGAAGATGGATGATGGTAATTGACAAAGGCATTTTCTAATGTTATATGATGGGCAAGAGTTGTAGAGTAATATGAAGGTTTTTAAGGATTCCCTTATCCACTCCCTAGTCTCTAATTATGAGCGAGAAAATTGAAACCCATAAGGGTGAAATAAGTAGTCCACAGACAAAGAGACAATGAGCTGAATGTAAAACAGAGTGCTCTTCAATCAGGCATACTTGTAAATTACTCAGCTGTCCTTATGTTTAAAGTTGAGCCTGATTCTCTTCCCCATGCTTATAGTATTGCCACTTCTCACAATACTGTTCTAATAATTTTCAGAATCATTTTTCATGTTGTTTGGAAATGATTATACTCATCATTAGACCCCTAGACTTCACATCAGGACTCCAGGTGAGCACCTTAGCCTTTTTCTTCATTCCTGGTGGGTTAGGATCCATTGGTAAATATGACTCTTTAGCCAGTGCTCTGGGTGACAGTGTGTTGAATCTTGGCAAGGACACATTTTGAGTCTCAAGATTCTAAATATAATGGCAAGGCTTCCTCGGGTTTCTTTATTTGAAAGAAACCTCTTAACTGGAAGATTTCCCTGGCTTTTTGTTTCTGGTGGGGATTCATTCTTTGATTCAGGGACTGCAAGTTTCTCTTTCCAGATTTTTTAAAAGTGGAGATGTGTTTCTTAATTCTTGGTGTGGAAATTTTTGGTGTGTGTATGTGTGTGTGTGTGTGTGTGTGTGTGTGTGTCCTCTTGATATCTTTGTTGAATCCTGTGTCTTCTACAGGAACGTGTCAATGAACTGAATTCTTCCTTTCCAGGTCACTGCTGACTATACGTTCAATCTCTGTGGACTAACTCTGTACACTTGTTAACGTATGACTAAAGATAATTTAGCTATATAAGGTTTCACCAAGGTAGCTCTTCTAAGGCTTCTCCCGTTCTAGAACCTCTACTTCTCCTTTCTTTTAAAACTTCGACCTTCAGTTCAGTTCCCCTGAGTCTTTTAATATGACCCTTCCAGTCCTTATCTCTTATATGCCTCCATTCAGCTCTTGTCAGATGTCCTTTCCCATTACAGCTCCTCAACTTCTTCTTATCATTGAGCTTTAGGCCTCTTGCCCCATAAGGAAATTGTTCTTTCGAAGGACTCAGAGCCTCCCAATGGTAACTATTTGAAGCTAAAAAGGGAAACGAAATGAGATAATTGAAGACAGACTTGATACTTTATCCACCCAAGGTATGCTGAAACAGCTAGATAGCTGCCTGATACTTATAAAAGATCCTTCAAAATGTAGTTCATAGCCTCCACAATATTACATATCAAGATAAAAGAAAATCTGAAAAAAATCTCTTCATGGAAATATTGGCTAAAAGTGTTAGGCTTCGTATTCAGTAGACAACCGTAATGGTTTCCATCTGCCACAAACAAAATTCAGATAAAAGTATAAAGTGGAGTGAAGACACAAGCCAACTATTTTGTGCAAACAAGTGAGTTTGAGTTTGAATGTTTAGCTGACATGTGATAAAAATTTGAGGTGGAACGTATAAGTTCCCTACAAGCAAGCTATATGTTGTTTTAGTTTGTGTGTTAATATGTATATGAAAATGAGCTATGCTTCTGGGGCAGTGTTTTATCTCCAGATGGTATTTTCAAATTATTGTCTAAAATTCTGTGAAGAAGTGAAATTCAAATTTGTTTGGTAGAAATAAATGCTCATATAAATTAAATATTTCTTTGTTTTTGGTTATTCGAGACAAGATTTCTCTGTGGCTTTTTTTGAGGCTGTCCGGGAGCTAGCTCTTGTAGACCACGCTGGTTTTGAACTCACAGAGATCCACCTGACTCTGCCTCCTGAGTGCTGGAAGTGAAGGCGTGTGTCACCAACGCCCGGCTAACAAACTAAATATTTCTAAAAGTCCCTGAAAGACAAAAAACTCACTTGAATGTCTTTTGCTTTAGTTCATAATTTAGGAGTCTTTGGCAAATATTACTAGTGTGACATTATTGGTTTAAGAAAACTAGGTATGTCTTCTTCTGAGTTAGCAACATTTAGTATGATTATACAGTTTAATTTTAGTTGGATTTACTAGTCAAATATAGTAATATGATATGTGATAGATATTAAAGATTATAGAAAAATACAACTTTAAGATAATAGCAAATGTACAATGACATATTCAGTAAAGGGTATCTCTTTCTAGTTGTATAAAACAACAGGTTTCATTGTGACATTTTCATAGGTGTGTAATAAACATCAATCATATTTACCCTGCCCCAATTATCTTAAGTTGTCCTTTCTCTTCTTTGTCCCTTACTCTTCCCAAGTAGTTACATTTCTACTTTAAAAACCTTTTGTATAATCTAGATTCTGCCTATGGGAGAAAACATGTGATAGTGTATTTCTGAGTCTGGCTTGTTTCACTTAACACAATGATCTCTAGTCCTATTCACATTCCGTAAAGCAACATGGTTTTATTCTCATTAATGGCTAAATAATAATCCATTGTGTATACATACCACATTTTTACTTATTTGTTGATGGGCACCTAGCCTAATTCCATAATTGACTACTTTGTGAGTAATGTTGTGATAAACACAGATGTTCAGGTATTAGTATGCTAGTTTTGATTCTTTTAGGTATATATCCAGAAGTAAAATAGTTGGCTTATATAGTAGCTGTAATTTTAGTTTTTTCTTATTGTATTAGTCACTTTTCCCATTGTGTGACCAAATCCATAGTAAGCAGAAACTTAAAGGAAGAAAGATTTGTTTGGCTTGTGGTTTGGAGGTATACTCCACTATAGCAGGAAGGATATGGTGCCTGAATCTTGCTCATATTTGAACAGATCAAGAAGCAGAAAAAGAAGAATGCCAGATTTAGCTGGCTTTCTCTTCCCCTGCACTTCTTTTTTTGTAATGTTTTTATTTAAATTAGAAACATGAATGTTTCACATGTCAATCCCAGCTCCCTCTCCCACCCCTCCTCCCTTGTTCCTCCACCAGCCCCCCAGCCCCCCACCCAATCCCCACATCATTCTCCAGGAAGGGTGAGGTCCTCCTTGGTGGATCTCCAAAGTCTGTCATTTCATCCAGGGCAGGACCTAGGCCCTTCCCCATGTGTCCAGGCTGAGAGAGCATCACTCTATTTGGAATGGGCTCCCAAAGATCATTCATAAACCATGGTAAACACTGATCTACTACCCAAGGCCCCAGTGATTTCTGTGGCCTCCTCACTGAGACTACTTTCATGGAGTCTGGATCAGTCCCCTGTTGGCCTCTCAGCCATCAGTCTGGGATTCAAGAGCTTCCTCCCCTTATCCAGTCAGCTGTCTTTGTGGGTTGCACCATCATGGTCTTGACCCCTTTGCTCATCATTCCTCCATCTCTGTCACTAAGTTCCAGGAGTTCAATTCAGTGTTTACCTGTGGGTATCTGTCTCTGCTTCCATTAGTCACTGGATGAAGGTTCTGGGATGGCATATAAGGTAGTCATCAACCATGCCATCAAGGAGGGGCATTTAATGTAGCCTCTCCACTATATAATTGTTTTTATACAGTCTATTAATACCCCATTCTGCAGATATATCACATTTTCTTTATCCATTCTTCAGTTGAGGGAAATCTAGGTTGTTTCCAGGTTCTGGCTAGTACGAATAATGCATATATATATATATATAATTTTTTAATTTTAAATTTAAATTAGAAACAAGGTTGCTTCACATGTCAATTCCAGGTCCCTCTCCATTTCCCTCCCCTCCTCCCGCGCCCTCCCACCAACCCCTCCAATATCCCTTCATTTCCCCAGGGAGGATGAGGCTCTCCATGAGGGTGTCCATAGTCTGTCATTTCATCCAGGGCAGGGCCTAGACTCTCCCCCAAGAGTTCAGTTTGAGAATGCATCTCACATTGTTGGATGGGAGTCCAAAGTCCATTTGTATATCCGGGATAAATCCCCTGAACTTCTTATTCAGTCCAAGACACCAATTCATGTGATGACAACACACATTCAGGGTAGGTCTTCATCCCTCAATTTATCTCATATGGAAGTGTCTTCACAAGTAATATCCAAAGATATGACCATTAAGAATCTAGGCATTTACTAATTAAGTTGATAAGCAAAATTAACCATCATGCATTCATACTGATTTTCATAGAGGCTTCATTAGGTTATACTATCTCTAAGAACTATATGTAAGAATTCCCTTATTCTACTGCCTCTTCATCATTCCTTATGCTTTGTTGTTTTCTTGATAATGATTACTATTCTGACTGTGGTCAAGTAAACCCTCGTTGCAGTTTTGATTTACATTTCCCTGTTTGATATAGATGCTGAACACAGTTTTATGTAAAAATTAATTTCTTTATATCCATTACTTAGTGTATGTGAAATACAGCAGTAAAGAAGCTGTGTAAAAATTTGTAATTTGTAGTTTCATACTCTTGGATTGATAGGATCAACATAATAAAAATGGCAATCTTGCCAAAAGCAGTCTACAGATTCAATGCAATCCCTATCAAAATTCTGGCACAATTCTTCACAGACCTGGAAAGAACAATAATCAACTTTATATGAAAAAACAAAAGGCCCGGGATAGCCAAAACAACCCTATACAATAAAGGAACTTCAGGAAGCATCATAATACCTGACTTCAAGCTCTATTATAGAGCTATAGTCCTGAAAACAGCTTGGTATTGGCACAAAAATAGGCAGGTAGACAAATGGAACCAAAATGAAAACCCTGATTTTAACCCACACACCTATGAACAATTGATTTTTGACAAAGTAGCTAAAACTATACAATGGAAAAAAGAAAACATCTTCAACAAATTGTGCTGGCATAACTGGGTACTGGTATGCAGAAGACTGCAGATAGATCCATGTTTATCGCCTTGTACAAAACTTAAGTCCAAATGGATCAAAGATCTCAACATAAATCCAGCCACACTGAAACTTTTAAAAGAGAAAGTGGGAGATACTCTTCAACAAGTTGGTACAGGAGACCACTTCCTGAACATAACACCAGTGGCACAGACACTGAGATCGACACTTAACAAATGGGACCTCCTGAAACTAAAAAGCTTCTGTAAGGCAAAGGACACAGTCAGCAAGACAAAAAGGCAGTCCACAGAATGGGAAAAGACTGACCCCACATCTGACACAGAGCTAATCTCCAAAATTTACAAAGAACTCAAGAAGCAAGTCTCCAAAACACAAAGGATCCAATTAAAAGGTGGGGTACAGAATTAAACAGAGAATTCTCAATAGAGGAGGTTAAAATGGCCAAGAGACACTTAAGAAAGTGCTCAACATCCTTAGCCATCAGGGAAATGCAAATCAAAACAACTTTGAGATACCATCTTACTCCTCTCAGAATGGCTAAAATCAAAAACACTGATGACAATTTATGCTGGAGAGGATGTGGAGAGAAGGGAGCACTCCTCCACGTCTGGTGGGAGTGCCAACTCGTACAGCCACTTTGGAAATCAGTATGGAGATTCCTCAGGAAAATAGGAACCAATCTACCACAAGACCCAGCAATTCCACTCTTAGGCATATATCCAAAAGAGGCAAATTCATATAACAAGGGCATCTGCTCCACTATGTTCATAGCAGCATTATTTGTAATAGCCAGAACCTGGAAGCAACCAAGATGCCCTTCAACTGAAGAGTGGATAGAGAAAAGTGGTACCTTTACACAATGGAGTATTACTCAGCAGAAAAAACCCATGGAATCTTGAAATTCGCAGGGAAATGGATAGCACTGGAAGAAACCATCCTGAGTGAGGTAACCTAGTCCCAAAAAGACAAACATGGTATGTACTCACTCATATATGGATTTTAGACATGGATCAGGATGGTGCCAGTCTGCACTTCCACTGACACAGAGTTTGCAAAACAGGAAATAACCTAAGAGATATTCATGCTACCCAAGAGAAGAGGAATGAGGCAAGATCCTCTGAACAGATGGGGAACACGGCAAGGGGTGGGGGAGAGTGGGAGCTGGGAAGAAGAGAGGGGGAGAAGAGGAGAAGAGAGTATGCCATGAGGGAACAGGAAGGTTGAGGGGGGGTAGAATAGGGGGAAGAGGGAATCATAGGTTAGAAGACAGATCAGGCACCATTGTGACCTCTAGTGATCTAAGGGATGACACCCATTGGCAAGCTAAGCAATAGTGAAGAGACCACCTCGAATGCCCATTCCTGATAATGAACTTGATGTCTATAACCATCCTGGAGCCTTCATCCAGTAGCTGATGGAAGCAGAGGCAAACAACCACAGTTAAACACTGAGCTAAACCCAAGGAACCCAGCGACAGAGAGAGAGGAGTGGTGAACAAATTGGCAATAATGGGCTGGCAAAATCAGCAGAGACAGCTGAACTGAACAGGGAGAGCTTTTGGACCCCAGACCGACAGCTGGGAGGCCAGCATGGGACTGATCAGACCCCCCCAATGTGAGAGTCAGTGAGGAGGCCTGGGAAACCTATGGAGCCCTGAGCAGTGGATCAGTATTTATCCCTGGAATACAAACAGACATCATGTGTCCATAACACAAAGAGGGATGCTCTCTCAGCCTGGACTCTTAGAGGAGTTCCTGGACCCTACCCTGAGTGAAATGACAGACTCTAGATATCCCCTATGTGGAAGGAATTGGCAATAGGGTGAGAGGCTGGGGGGGGGGGTGGGAGGATGCGGGAGGAGGGGAGGGAGAAGGAACTGGGATTGGCATGTAAAACAATCTATTTAAAATTAAAATAATAAAAAAAATCTAAAAAAACATTGTGTTTTGTTTGGTTGGTTTTGTTTTTTTGAGACAGGGTTTCTCCATAGCTTTGGAATCTGTCCTGGAACTCACTCTGTAGACCAGTGATGATCTCAAACTCACAGAGATTTGCCTGTCTCTGCCTCCTGAGTGCTGGGATTTAAAGCATGAGCCACCACAGCCCGGCAGTTTTTTGTTTTCAGATACTTAGTTAATGTACATATGCTGTCTAATATTTAACAAGGAAATAACTTGAGATGATAGCTGCCTTTGTTTAATATATTAGGTAATTTTCATGAACAACACAGACAAAACAGTTAAGAGCACATGCATTTATTTGATGTACACGGAATAAAAATTAATAAAAAGATAAATGGAGACTATATACAAGAGAAAAAGAATAAGCATTCCCTAAAGTAGAAAGAAGGAAGTGTAAGACAAAACCCAAATGGATAAAGAAAATGCTGTAGAAGGAGAATGATGTAAACATGATGGAGAAACAGGAAGTGCTAGCATTTATTTCCAAGCAGAAACATTGAATGAACAGAATAAGATACTTTGATGAGATGTCCAGGATCAGCAGTTTATAGATTCCAGCACCCTAGTGGAACACAAAATCAGGAGTTACCACTGAAAGGGTGGGTAATTTTACTTTACCTATAGAATCCCTCCTCCAAGATGGCATAGCTCAAGGCCAAGAAACAAAAACCACAACTCTGTGGCCTATGATTTTTCCCTGAGAGCAAAGAGAACAAAATGAGCATCCATCTTCTTCTATATATGAGGGTATTTACCAAATGGCTCATTGCTCTCTTTCTTCATACATTGATGTCAGAAATTTAATTGATTATATTGCCTAGAGTCAAAATTAGAACAAAACAAAAGGTAAGTTCTTTATAACAACTGCCATGAGGATATCAACAACCAATCTACATACTTTACTGCTCAGCCTATAAACTTGCAGATGAAAAAGAAGGGAAAGAAAAAAGAAAACAAAGAGAAGGGTTAGGAAACATACTTTTAAAAAAAATAATGTACAAAAGCTTTCCAAATATAGGGACATGGACCATCAGACTCACAAAACCCAAACAATCAACTATGTTGAACTTCAAAAGTTTTACATTATACACTACATCTTCTGGTTAAATTGTTAAAGGGCAAAGACAAAGAGTGAGCTTTTAAATTAGTAATGGGGGGAAATGGTCACTAAGAAGTGATTCTCCATGTGATGGTTTGAATGAGATTGTCCCTCATACATGCATAGATTTGAATGCTTTGTCATTAGGGAGTGGCACTACTTGAGAGGGATTAGAAGGTGTGGCCTTGTTTATGGAAGTATGTCACTGGAGATGGGCTTTGGAGTTTCAAGCCCAAGCTATTTCCAGTCTCTCTCTCCTGCTACCTGTAGATCCAGCTGTGGACTTTTTAGCTCCTTCTCCAGAACTATGTCTACCTGCATGCCAACCATGCTTCCTGCCATAAAGATAACAGACTTAAACTCTGAAACTGTGAGCAAGTGCAATGCTTTGTTAAAAAATAAGAGTTGCCATGGTTATGGTGTCATTTCACAAATATAGAATAATGACTAAGACACTCCATATGACTATTATCCTAGTTAGCGTCTATTGTCAACAGGTCCTGGGGTCATCTAAGAGGAAGTACTTGATTTATGATTGTCTAGATCAGATTGGCCTGTAGGCATGTCTGTGGGGAGCTGTCTTAATTGTTAATTGGTGCAGGAGAGTCTAGCCCACTCTGGGCAGCTTCATTCCTTGGGTAGGTGGTCCTGGGATATTTAAGAAAGATAGCTAAATATAATCCAGAGTGAACCAGCCAGCAGAATTTGTTTTGTTTCTGTTTCAAGTTCCTGCTTGATTACTGCCCTGACTTACCTCAGTGATGCAGTATGACCTGAACATGTAAGCTAGCACTTTCCTCCTCTAAGTTACTTTTGGTCATGATGTTTGTCACAGCAGCAGAATGAATCTAGAACAACTATCATCAGAATTTTTCAACAGAAACCTTTTGGGCCAGCAGAAAGTGAAATTATACAATCAAAATGTTGAGAGAAATATGAATTTTTTGCTATTTAAAACTTTAGGTTTTCCATAGTCATGTTACTTTAAACAGTGCTTTTTGAAATCTTTAGTGTTGCTTATGGTAAATAAATACTATTTTATAGTGACCTCGGATATTATTTAGTCAAGTAGTCTGTCCTTATGGCACTTCTCACAATATTTTCCTTTGCCAAATCAAATTATAAACAAAATTTCATTATCTCAAACTGAGTTTGTAATTTTCCATAATACACATGCCAAATGATGTTTTCTTTGATTTGTGAAAAAAACTTTTAGTTATGGTTACTTGATATGTTGAATTAAATGAAAATCATCAATTAAAAAATGTTTGCTCTTCCATAGGTTGCATATAAACTTTGTAGAAACTTGTCATCATTCTGACCACCCCTGTTCTATACCAATGTAATGTTATCAGTTGTGATTCTTGGGTGTTTTTGTTTGTTTGTTTGTTTTTATCTTTTCTTATACTCCCTCCCCTAGTATTTTAAAAATTACTATAATTTGATTATTTTTCTTCAAAGCAGGATGCTTGCTTCTAATTTACCATATAGTAAAGGATTACCTTGAACTCCTGATCTCTGTGCCTGAATTGCTGAGATTACAGTAAAGTACTACCATGTCCAATTCATGAGGCACTGGAAATGTAATCTAGAGCTTTGTGCATGTCAGAGAAGCAGTTTGCCAACTGAGGTATATGTCAACCCATGTAAGATCTTTTCATGTTTTCTTTTCAGTTTTAAGGTTAGAATCCAGGACAAGTGTCCGGTCACTGAATTAGTTACCCATCAACTTAGTTCTTACTTTTTAAATATATGCCACAGATTCAGCTTCCCTTGGCAAATCAACCCCCAGGAAACCTTTAATCACTGATAGTTTAATTACTTTGTAATTCAGAGCTTTTGTCTTATTCTTTTCCATCTCTAAAGCATTTGCAAACAGTTATAAGCCTGAGTTCTTCCTCTTTAACAAAAGTGATTATTTTGGAGACCTATGAAAATGAAGTATGACAGCTACATTAGAGGACAGAGTTCTGGGGTCATGTTTAAATGACTTTGAGACTATTCACTAGACTAACAAGTTCCAGAACTCTACTAGAGAGGCTAGCCAGTTCATAAAACTAACCCAAGATCAAGTAGAATAAGAATGAACTACATAAGACTAAATGAACTTGATGAAGAGTGCTTATAATCTTTATGAACTTTGTTTAGAATCTTGCTGGTTTGGTAATGTCCTATTTTCTAGGTAAGAAAATAGGAATAATAATAATTCTAAGCAGAAATGCCTACTTTCTTCTTAAGGTACTTATATCCCATGTTTTATTATACTATGCTTTTGTAAATTAAAGTTAGACATTTCTGGTTTTGGCCTAGATGCTCTAGAATTTATTTTGAAATTCTTATTAAGCATTCTCATCCCCAAGGCAATATAATTATCAACATGAATCAATAAGAAGTGCCCTTCTTATAACATAACACAATTAAAATTAGTTACACTCTCAAGGCTTTTAGTGGAATGCCCATATTTGAGAATGTTGCATAAAATCATATGTGAACCGTCAGTTTGAAGACGCAAAGACTGACTTTGTAGAGGTAATACTTCATAAGCCTTCTAGAAAATGTAGCCAGGTACCTTGAGCACAAATTTCCTGTACTTACACGTGAGAGGCCACTTTCATCCTGAATGACCCAGGAACATTAGTACATTTTAGACACCATAGAGGAGAGGAATTGGCTCAAATTTATGGGCAATATCAGTGAAACATGAGGGTGAATGCTCGGCTTGTCTTCCTAGCCTCAAGGGATGTTTGGAATATCACCCAAGATACCCTATGAAAATTTCCAATAAAGCAGACTTTTATATGACCATGCACCCGTTCCTATTCCTGCTGTTCTTATATAAACAAGAAGTCCAATCAGAAAGGACGTACTTGGGAAAAAACCCGTATTTGGTTATCAAAAAATAAGGAGGGTAATGATAGAAATTTTGTTTCAAAGAAAAACTTTAGCATACCGTGCCCACTTTGTCAAATTGTTAATTATTCTAATTTCCTCTACCAACCTGGTTGCAATTCTCCAGGTTAATATTCCTAATTGTCCTTCCCATATTCCAAATCGCAGCACTAAGAATCAAAGTCATACTGTTTGCCTCCTTACTGGGACTTCAGATTCTCTGTAGCTGACCTCCCCAATCCCTACTCTGAGATCTAAAAACCTAGCAAGCTGAAGCTTGCCAAGGGGTGACATGCCTACCTGGAACGGATGCTGTGAGAGCTGTTCAGGACTCTTTTGTGTTCAAATGTGCAGGCAACTTCTCAACTGGCTGCCCTTCTAATAAAGTTAACTGACGGGTCAACTGCTTAACAAAAGGCAAGAAGTGAGAAACGGCTTCTGATGCTTCAACAGGAGAAGATGGGACATTGACAAAATTTTTTGTCCTGATAAAACTTTAAACGGACTCCTTTGAGTGCATTTTTTTTTACTAAGTCTCATTTTTGGGCCTCGTCAGCCTGCCTATCCCAATTTGAACAAGAACCTTGCCAAGTTAGTTTAGCTAGAATTCTCTCATCCTTGATATCTGATCACCCTGACTTGCCTTGAGGAGAAAACAAACAAACAAACAAAAAACCAAAACCTGAAAAGTAGATTTAGTGAGAGTTGAGTAATTTTCCAGTCACTCTACTCACTGGTTATAAATCCATAGGCTGTCTTTGATTTGTTTGGAGTCACGATACTCTTGAGTTGTCTTTATCATCTTCTTAACATGGCTAAAAATTTAACTCATTCATGAGAGGGTGGTATAACTACTTGGAGTGCGAATCCAAGGAACAAGTACATTTATAGATCAGGAATGCTGAAATACATATGAAAGCAGAAGCAAAAATGGCCTGCTCTTAAAGGGTAGAAAAGAGAAGTCAACTGGACAGAATTTCCATGTCTCCATTATTAAGATTTATTTGTAAATCACTTGTAAAATAGTTCAATGGCAATGAAGAGCTAGAGTCATATAATCCAGAAACATGTGCTCCAGACTGCGGCTGAAGGGTGAAATGCTATCCATTGCCTGATTTTTCTAAAAAAGGTTTTATTGGAACACTTTCGTTTATGCATTGTCTGTGTCTATTTTCCTTGTGTTAAGTTATACAACCCTGAACATTTAAGTCATGGAACCTAAAATATTTCCCGTCTGACACTTCACAGAAATGGTTTCCTAACCCTCATGCTCTAGGCAGTGCATAGTTTTCCACTGAATAATACTTTTCCCTGCTACTAATGAGGAATATCCTGCTATTAGGTGGTTACACTTTACAAGTAAAAGAACTGAGATCAGTGAGTGGCAGAGCTAAAATGGCAGAGCTAAAACTCTAACACAGGTCAATCTGATCTGAACAGTGGTGCTATCTATGATCAGGATGCAGTTTAGTTAGTCCCTCCTAACAACAACAATGAAACAAAAACAGAATTCTGGAGCCACAGTATACACTGAGCATGGCAACTCAAAATATTCTCATCTTTAACGAAGAAGGTGTCATAGTTCAGTAGATGGGGACTGCCTTGATAACTCTGAAGGTCAATTTTACTTGCATTGCTTGGTGGCAACCTACCTTTTATAAAAGGAAATTAATTAAATCATAGTATATTTGTGCAAGACAGGACATCAGTTGTACATCATCAAATAAGGAATCCGGACAGATTTTGCAGCACTTTTCTTTTGAATATTTGCTCTTTAGTACCTATTCAGTGATGAAGTGCAAGCTAACTTCAGCTGTTGCTTTCTTAAATAGCAAGCTCATCCCTTCTCCCTGTCAATTGCATTTTCTTTTATATTTAGGCAATATAAAGAGCCAGTCTCTGAAAGGAATTATGTGAGCTAATGGGCATTAAGAAGCCCCTTCCTGCTGGGAAGTGGGGGCACTTACCCTTAATCACAGCACTTGGGAGACAGAGGCAAAAGGATCTATCTTCTTGACTTTGAGGCCAGCCTGATCTACAGAGAGAGTTCGAGGATGGCCAAGGCTACACAGAGAGAAATCCTGTCTTGAAAAACAAATCAAACCAAGCAAACGAGAGCAACCAACCAAAAAACAAAACAAAACAAACAAACAAAAAAAACCCTTCTGTCAATATTTAAAATTTCTTTCTCTTTCTCCATTTATTGAATGGAAAAGTGCAATGAAACACTCTAGTGATAAGTGAATTTCTGAAATCAAGCCCAGGCCAGCCATTTAAGCAGCCAGATTTGGAAATCATATCTTTAGTATCAGGTTGCATGGGAAATCTGTCAAATCTTTTCTTGAACATGTTCATAAATAATAGTTCCCTGAGTATCACTAATAGTTATAGGGCGCAGTGGGTGAATTTCAATGACTGAACTGCTGCGGAGAAAATGAACTGTTAATAGAATCACTGTTGAATAATAGCTAAATTATTAAACTGTAGTGGGGGGTGTCACTTTCTTAGTGTGGCAAATTAGATTTGAAGGTGCCAGTGTGAATGTCTCAGGAATATTACATTGCACTGCCATTTGTAGGAATTTTAAACATTTCTATAGCCTTCTCTTCTTTAAAAAAGCTCATGTTTATGTTTTCATGGGCTTTTATTAGTGGAGGGTGTAGCAGAGGGTATCGGTTTTCTGCCATAGCCCTTCAGCATCCACCTCTGTGCCAAAAGCTCTTTATTGCAAACACCTGCCATGTTTTGCCAGTGGCACTTCTATAACCCTAGGAGTACCTAGTCCTGTCTGTAATCAACACCACAGTGCTAAAATACTAATCCCTGCAGAAGCCACCCTCATCCACTGAGGGATGTGAGTTGGCAAATAAATACTCTGCTTCTCCTCCCTTTGGTTGGACTAGCTGTGAGTGGAGAGACTAGGTTATGGGCAAACAAAGAGCTCCAGGACTTCCCAGTGGAATTGATCTCCAGTTGTCTCCAGTGTTTGATACAGTTTTGGGTACTGGCTGCCTGCTCTTCCTGTCTCTCCTCTACTGGTGTTTCCTGGAATTATCTCCCCACTCCCCCTCAAATCCTTCTCTTGGATTCTGCTTCTAGGGCAACTCATATCAAGACAGAAGGAGACGATAAAGATTTTTCACTAAATATCATTCAACAAAGGAAACACTGTAGATCATTCTTTTTCATAGAATGACTTTGCTTCTTGTTGCCTCATTCAGTTTGGAATGCTGTAACAGAATACCATAACTGGATGATGTAAACAATGATGTTTATTTCTCACAGTCTTGGAGCCTAGAAGGTCCAAGATCAAGGTCTGGGTAAAGGGCTGTGGATACAGTTTAGTAGTAGGGTGCATGCTTAGCATACATGAGGGCCTGGCTTTACTCCCTGGCATCTAAGAAAAAGATTGTGGCATATTGGTGGGGGGGAGGGGTTTGTTTCTTGGTTCGTAAATAGTTATGTGGGGCACCCATCCCATCCGTCTATACATAACCAACTAACTTAATACTATCATCCTGGAAAGTTAACATTACAACATATGAATTTTAGGTGACACAAACATATTCCATATCCCTTACTCCTACAAGAAGGATCTGTGTTACATTGGGAAAGCCATAGATTTTTCAGGGTAGATTGAACCTTGAGTTCAAATCTTATTTTTGTTATTGATAGGTTGTCTGCCTTGTGAGACCTTAAGTTATATTGCTTCAGCAAGCCTCAGTTTCTCCCTTTACGGAGTAGAGATATAATTTCTCCCTTCAGAATTGCCAAGAGAATTAACTGTATAACACATGTCAACTCTTTAATATATAGTAGTGACCCAATAAATAGCAGATCTCCAGGAAGTTAATCTTGGTCAGTACCAATAGAATGTAATGTTTTTGTCCATATCAAATTTTTCATGGAAGAATAAAGTGAACAGATACCCAGAGCTTCATCACATGGCAGCAAAACAACAGTAAAGATAACAATAAGAAAACCTTGTCTAGCTAAAATAATTCCCAAGCATCTTCAACTAATTACGAATAAGCTCTAGCACTGCAGAGCTAAACTTAGTTGTATTGTTAGTCTACTTTTGTGGTTCTATAACAAAAAAACCCAGGAGTCCAAACTCCCAAAATAAAACAGGGAGAAGCTTGTAAAACTAAATGTGGAGCTCAGCAGTAACAGCTGAATGAAGGGAAGAATGAAAATAATTTAAAAGTCACAAGTGTATGATAAAGTGTACAGGAACTGAAATTTACAGACTATTTAAAACCTGGAATTGCTGACTGTTTAGATCCTGCAGATGGATCCAAGGTGGTGGACAGTCAAAAGGAATTCTGGATAATCTAATATTTGTGGTTTCTCTCCACTCTGCTTGTCTCTGAGGAGTTTCACAGGCATAGACCCAAGCTCAGACTGACAGCAGATCCTAGCTAGGATTGTAGCCTGCCTCTCAGTAGTTCTTTTCATTAGGTTTGCAGTCTTCATCTGCACTCTGATATCTAGTGGACCTTGCTGATTTGGGCACCCTGCTGGCACATTATGCAACCGATTAAATGAGTGGAATGATGAGCTCACTGGTAGGCTTAAAGGATGCGTGCAAACCTGCTTATTAGCCTTTCGTGTCTGGGAATTGTATGCAATTCCATGGAATTAGATGTTGCCATGCATATAGGAAACCATAGAATAGCATGCTATCCTTGAATTGCATGGGATTTACCAGGGAAGGGGTGGCTAATCTTAGTTGTCAAACTTGACACACTTGAGAAGAGGAAGACTCAGTTAAGGGATTTTTCCATCAGATTAGTTTGTTGGCCTGTCTTTGGGGGTGCTTTCTTGTTTGCTAATTGATATAGAAGGACCACCCCCATTGTGGGTGGTGCCAGCCTGGTCGGGTGGGCCTGGGTTGCCTCAGAAAGGCAGCTCAATGTGAGTCTTGGAGCAAGCCAGTAAGTAGCACTTCTCCATGGTTTCTGCTTCAAGCTCCTGCCTTGATTTTCCTGCCTTGGTTTTCTCTGGTGATGAACTATAACCTGTAAGTTGAAATAAGCCTTTTCCTCCCCAAGTTTCTTTTAGCCATGGTGTTTATCACAGCAACAGAAAGCAAACTAAGACAGGATCCCTTTGGGTCATTGATGGGGCACATGGATAAGGGAGTGAGAAAAGCTTGCAAAGTTGCTTCCTGTGTCTGTCTTGATTATTTTCAATAATAACTGGAGATCTGAATAACCTTTGGGTTGGAAAATCTCCAGCATTACCACCGGTCTACTTGACACAATAAATTAAGTCTTGTCAAATGCTAGCCCTTGTTACAAACTTCTTCCTGGAGTTGGATAGACTAGTTCCTACTACTGTGTTGGAACCCTTCTGTGTTCTTGTCACGTTTTCTTGGGTTTGTAACTACAATTCCCAATAAGAGAGTCACATGGACTAGCAGAGACCACCTGGTTAGGGGTCATCAGGGTCACCTGTGGTACTGATGTCAGTTTTTTAAAATAATTACAGCAAAGTCTTTCAAGATGAAATTAGTGTGTCTACCGAAGTGGGGATTCTCTCAGTTCTATTACCTTCTGTGATACTGATACATGTACTAGTCTTCAAGTAGCTTCTTTTTTTCTTTTATTTTTCTCTCATGTATTACATCCTGACCACAGTTTTCCATCCCTCTCCTCCCACAGTATCCCCCTCCCCTTTCCCCCAGGTCCACCATCCCCCTCCTTTCAGAAAAGAATAGACCTCCCATGAATATCCACCAAACACAGCGTAACAAGATACACTAAGAGTGGGTACTCACCTTCACATCAAGGCTAGACCAGGCAACCCAGTAAGAGGAAAGGGGTCCCAAGAGCTGGCAAAAATCAGAGACACCCACTCCCACTGTTAGGTGCCCTGATCTCTGTGAGCTTCCATGATTCCCACTCAGTTGATTCTGTAGGCTGGGTTCTCGTGGTGTCCCTGTCACCTCTGGTTCCTCTGATTCATCCTCCTCCTCCTCCTCCACAGGACCCCCTGAGCTCTGCATAATGTTTGACTGTGGGACTCTGCTTCTGCTCCCAACAGCTGGTGGATGAAGTCTCTCTGGTCTCCTTGATGCTCTGAGAACACTCTGCACACAGAAGACACTGTAGATCAAAGGTTTTGTGGCTGGGTTGGTGTCCTACTGCTCCACTAGAGGCTTTGCCTGGTGACAGAAGATGGTTGGTTAAGGCTCCCTGTCCCCCACTACTAGGGTTACTCTAGTAGGTTCCTTGGAGTTTTCATTGCACTGTTTCCACCTCACCCTGAAATGCTACCAGATCAAGTCATTTCTCCCAGTATTCCCCCAACCTGCTCCCTCCAGTTCCCAACCCCACCTTCCCCCAGTCCACCCTCAAAATCTATCCTCGAAATCTATTTATCTATTTTATCACTCCTTCCCAGTTCTTGCATTCCCCCACCCCCACACCTCCTTGGTACTTAGCCCCTCTAACATTATAGCTAACATCCACTTGTGAGTCGGCACACACCACATTTGTCTTTCTGGGTCTGGGTTGCCTCACTCAGCATGATCTTCCCTAGTTCCATCCATTTACCCTCAAATTTCATGATGGCATTGCTTTTAACAGTTGAGTAACACTCCATTGTATAAATGTGCCAATTTTTTTCTACCTGTTCTTCGGTTGAGGAACATCCAGGTTGTTTCCAGTTTCTGGCTATTAATGTGGCTTCTTAACTGACTCTCCTTTCTAGTGATACTACCAATTTCCTCTCCATACATAGGCATTGGATGGTAGCTGAGGCCCTTGTTATCTCCCTACTGGTATGTGGCATTCCATGTCTCCTTGGTTGTCATGAGCTTTCAGTTCAATACTGGTGGCTAAAGACTTGATCACCCAAAGGCCAGCTTCCCAGAACACAACTGAACATGGTTACCCAAAAGACTGAAAGAGACAGAGTGCAAAGCATGAAAAGAAATCAACTGATACATTTGGTTACACTTGAAAGAGGAATTTGGATTATGAAAAGACATTAAAATAGGGAAAAAGAAAGGTGTAAAGAGAAAGATATTTTCGATAACTCTTTCAACATAGGGTATTTATGTAGAAAATATAAAAACTTCTATAAATTAAGAAAAAATAAAAGTTCAGTAGAAAAATGAGCGAATGATACGATTATAAATCATACATAAAAGGGTACACAAATTACTGATAAACACATAAGGACAAAACATGCATTATGCAGTATAAGATTCCATTTGTACAGTTTGGGTTGTTTTTTTAAAGGTGTCAAAACCAGTGTTGCAGTTTGAATGTTAAATATTACCTAGGCTCATTTTGGTGAGTGCCTGGTTCCCAGCTGGTAACACTGTTTTGAGAAGTTATACTGCTTTTCGGAATTTGGGTCTTTCCAGAAAGTGGGTAACTGGGAGCAAGTACTAAGGGTAATAGTGTGATCTGGGTTCTAGTTGACTGTCTGTTTCATGGTCAGCTAAGATGCAAGTAAGCAGTTTATGCTTATATTAACACAGCCATAAGTCACTGTAAATCCACCATGCCTTCCTCAGCATGATAAACTGTACCCTTTTGAACATTGAGCCAAAATAAAACCTTCTTCCTTTAAGTTGTTTCTTTCAAGTATTTTATCACAGTGATGATAAAACGTAACTAATATATCCCTAAACCTGCAGCTTAGGGACGCAAAATTATATGAAAAAAAAACATTGCAAGTAATTACTTCAATAAAGTCAAGATCATAGTTAACTATAGGGAAGAGAGAGGTGATTGTGATGGAGAATCATACACAACCCTTCATATTTGTACTTGGTGTGCTACTCTCTTTCTCTCTCTCTCTCTCGTGTGTGTGTGTGTGTGTGTGTGTGCGTGTGTGTGTGTGTATGTGTGTGTGTATACTATATTGAACTGTAATAAAGTTCAAAGATTTTACAGGATTTTTCCTGAAACACTTATTACTGAATTTTGCTATGCATTACTTGCAATAAAAGAATTTCATGGTCAAACACATTTTGGAATCAGTAGAATAAATGGGAGTAAAGGGTCTTGAATATGACTGAGAGAATAATATTGTAAAATTCTAAGAGAGGACAGAAGTAAATAGTGACTTGTGTGACATCTTATAGAATATACCCTTAGGAAAAGTAGATGGAAAATATAAAGCAAGCAGCATTTTCATGAGTTTGTTGATTTTCTAACCAAAGACTTCAGAATCGTTATGGAAAACATAAAATGAAAAGTAGCAAATGAAACTCTAGGTGATGTTGAGCTGGAGGCCCTCAGTATTATGAAAAATCCTCATCATTTCAAGTGTCTATGCAGTTGACTCCAAGAATTTAGGAGCAGGAACCAACCCACACTCACACATCCTATGGTTGATCTTTCTGGCTATGATTGCTCCAGTTTTTTAAGGACCATGGTGACAACATGCTGTGGATGGGTGGATCCCTTATTTGTTCACTTTCTTGTAATGTTTAGTCTTCTGGCCCACCGCCTGGTTCCTGGTGCTGCTTTCAGCCCCCAAATAACACACAAGATGCTATATTAATTATGAAGCTGTTGGCCATTTGTTTGGTTTCTTATCGGCTAGCTCTGATTTGATTATTAGCCCATAATTACTAATACATATTTTATAAGGACTTATCTTTCTGAGAATGCCAGACTTGTGTTCTCTCCTTCAGGGATCACATCATAACGAATCTCATCACTACATTTCCCAGAATCCCCCTAGACTCCTAGTCCCACCTATATTGCTTTCCTATTGGCCAACTGTGCTTTATTCAAACCAATCAGACACATATTTACAGAATGACGTCTTCCAACACTTTCTATTTAATATTAGCTCCATTTTTATAAACAAAATTATCCTGATGGATTTCAGCGTTTGCCTTGATGCTGCTGTTACAATATTTTCTTCATTGTGACATTGTTTTGATTAGATGTTGTGTAACAAATCACCTAAATCTAGTGGCTTAAGAAAAGAAGCATGATTCTGTGGTCTGGCAATCAAGACTTGACTCAGCCTGATGAGTCTTTGTCTCTGTTGGGGCTACTAGGATATTGCCTGAAGCAGCCATTAGAATCCCTGCCCTGGATCTCCCTCATTATCCACCAGGCATATCTAGATAAGTGTTTTCATGTGACAGGACAGAGAGTAGATTCAGTGTGCAAATATTTTGCAAACTGTTGCTTACATCACACTTGTTATTGCTCTATTGACAAAAACAAATCATATGGCCAAGACTAGAGTTCATCTAGATGGAGACTATACAAGGTCATGAATACAGGGAGACGAAGAAAACTGATGGCCATAGCTCCTACAGTCTGCCAAAAGTGTTTCTGACATCATAACACTCATTATTGAAACTTTCTCTAAAACTGAGCTGACTTATGGTGCCTGGAAGACCAGTCAAAGTCACTGCCAAATTGAATTTAAAGAAATGAAACAAATATGTCTGCCAGTCTTTTAAATGAATGGTATGAATAGGAATAGCTGATTAAAATAGAGGCCTGGTATGAGTTCAAAGACAAAAAGAAATATAAACATTTTCTCCCTAGGAAAGTGCAGAAGATGGTTAATCAAGGAACTCTTTATATATAATGTAAAAAAAAACACCCAGTCAGATTCTTGTATACACACATTGTTAGATTTCATTTGTTTTGGGAATGCGTATGTTATGACCTCTCTGCTAGTTTCTTTTATTTCTTTAGCAAAAATCTGCTCCCTGTTTTGTTTTGTTTGCAACACCACTCTGCCCTGTTTACAGTTTAACTTGTTGCAGACTTCAGATTATTATCCAGGACTGGACATATTATCTCTGTCTGTTGGGAGAGAAGCCTGTTATGCTGGGTAATTATGACCATTGAAGGCAGTCATGAAAAGGTGGACAAGCCCAGACTTGCTTTCTATTGTCCTCAGGTGTTGACAGTCAATGACTGTGGTCGTGCTGGTTTGGAAGGGGACCTAGAGTATTCAGGGGTGATTTTCCTCCATGAATTGTAAGGATCCTCCATCGACTCCTGATGTCATCACCAGTCTTGAGTCTATTGACTCCATAGGGCACTATTTTACACTAAGTTTATGCTGTAGCAGACTCAAGAAATGATTTTTCACCAACAGTTTTATATCCCCAGCCCCATTTCCCATGCCAAATATTTCACTTCTTTCCTTTGTTATTGACCATAGATAATTTAGAACTTGATGAGTTCATAGCTTCTAAACAAAAAGGAAGATAGAGAGTAGTCACCCTTAGTAAATTCTTGAAAGAATAGTGTCATTTAATCTTTACACTAAAGCTGTGTGTTGTAGCACTTGGGAAGCTTGGGCAGGAGGATTGCTTTGATTTCAAGGCAAATCTGGGCTATATAATGAGACCCTATTTAAATCCCAACAAACAAAACCTTCCTAACAACCCTTTTAACTTCTGTTTGACACAGGAAAGACCAAGGGCACCAAAAATTAATTTACTCAAGGAGTTATGACTTATGAATAGTGATACCAGGATTTTGACCAAGGTCTAATCTAATTCTAAAGTTTTGATTTTATCTTTGCAGCTACATTTTTTTCTGTTGAGAAACAACATCGTTGTTGTCATCGTCTATACACTTATGTTGGGCATGACTATAGTGTATACAGGATTGTGCTTTATATATGCTCTAAAATGTCTGTTGCACAATAGAATGTGGTACAATGAATATCATAAATAGCTCTCTCTAGTTGGAGGTCTTGGTGGAGAGGGAAAGCATACATTATAAATCCCTTGTCAATTGACAAACCTGTTTTTGGTTAGATGTGTAACACTTCCCAGTCTCTTTAACAAACGTCTGTACAACAGTTTGTAAGAAACAGGAAAAGGGGCCGTGGGAGTTCTATGTACCATGGGAGTTCTTTCCTACCACACCCATGCCAATATTTTGTTGTGCAGTGCAATTGTGTAAAGTTAAGAAACTCAAGAAGAAACTCAAGACAGACCAAAGAGCATCCAGGATATCCCAGAATTGTAGCTTTTCATTGAGAAATGATCTTTCACATTTACATATGGGAATCAACCACAGATGTGTCTAGAATTAGATGTGTGACATTTTGCAAGTAACTTTAAACTCTCCAGACCCCACTTTACTCAAGCAGAAAATCGAAATAACAGTAACAGTATTGTCTGCAGTTGACTCACTGTGGGGACTGGGTTGTGTAAAATTCGGAGTGCCTGGTGCATGGTAAATACTCCCTAAACCAAACACAAACAAAAAGATTGATTCTTCATTGTCTAGATTATAAGCGTCCACTTCTTGATTAATATAAGAGGAAGTGGGAGTTTGCACTTGAGGATTAGGGATACTCAACCAGTAAAATCTATGCAAATATTTAAAAAACCCTAAAACCCCTGAATCTGAAGCACTTCTTATAGTTCCAAATACTTTGGAGATCCATATTATCCTTATTGTATAATGTCTCATTAGCCAAGTTGGTTACATGGCTAAACACAGATATGTTTGGATGGGTGGAGTATCAATGTCAAATTTGGAAGCGATGGGCAATAGGAAAAATCTGATGCCATTTTTTCTATTGACTACAGCTGAATACTCTTAAAAGTTAACATATATTTGTTTCTATTTATTTCATATGCAAATACATGGAAAAATTTACATTCAAACAAAGAAATCGTGCAACTTTTTCCAATAAGAAAAACTTGGGAACCAGTAGAATGAAAACAAAAGCATAGGAACGTTAGAACAATTCCATTCCATGGCCTTACCATGACAAATTTAACCAGTGTCTTATGGTGTGTGTGGTACTAAAGATTGTATTTCAGTCTTGTAAGTGCCAGGCAGGCATTCTGCCAGCGAGCTACATCCCCAGCCCTAACAAATGTTCTTGTATGACATCTCTGTTGTTGTCAATTTGTAATACACACCTCTATATGCCTCTATACATATGATTATATACATTTTCCTCATCAGTCCCCTGCTGTACATATTTCTAACTCTGACATTTTTCCAGAATATTGGGAGATTAAAATCCACAGATATATTAAAATATTTGTCCTGAGCATTGAGCAGTCTCTCTAGTTGCAGAGTTGCAAAGAGGTTCAGGTCCCAGGTGAGGAGGCTCTGCAGCTTGAATAGTAAGTAGTTGTAGATTAACAGTTATTTACCTTTACAGCCATGAGTAATGTGTGGGAATATATTTCCCATTGGCTTCTCTAACTGTAAATATGGCTTAACTTTCTTTTTATCGTTGTCAATATGGGTTGTAATAATACTATCCTTTTACCTTATAATTTCCTAATCCTCAGTGAGGCACTTTCCCTTCTTTCATCATTATATTTTTTCTAGTGCTTTCTAGTACTGGAGATTGACCCTAAAGCCTTTCATATGCTGAGCAAAAGTTCTATTTGTTTGCACATTTAAATTGTGAGCCATGGTCTTCCTCAGTTGTCCAGGCTGACCTTAAACTCAATCTGTACACCAGACAGACCTTGACTTTGCAATTTTCCTGCCTCAGCATTTCAAGTAGTTGGGATTACAGGCCTGTGCTAGTAAAACTGACTCATCACCATTTGTATTGGATTGTTATTATTGTATTTAAGTATTTCCTGCTTCTACTCTCTATCCATTTATTTCTGTGATAGTAATCTTTTAATTAAAAAGCTAATATCTCTCAGTGCCTTACAATATGCTTAAGCCTTTATTTGCCATTTCTTACTATGATATTCTCTATTGGTATATAAGGTTATTATTTCCGTTTAGAGGTGACAAAAACAGGCAGAATGTTTGATAATATATCCATCAAAATATTTTTACCTTTATGCATATATTCATTGTACAAGTGGTATATTTAATTATGTCATTTTCATGTATGTATATTACACACTTTGTATTTGCTTACCCTTTATTTTCCCTATGTATTGGTGGAAGTATGTGAATCCATGAGAGCCAGAAAAAAAGGATATCAAAAATTTGTTAGGAGATACTCATAAATAAGAACAAAGTAGAGACCTGCCATGGTCTTCCATTCTGCCTTGGGGTCAATGGAAGCAGCAATCCGATCTTTGACCACCACAGGAGAGCAACACCTTCTCTTTCCTTATAAGAGGTCATGCCCCAAACAAGAAGCCATGCCCCAAGGCCAGTACCCCAAATCTATAGGTGGAATGAATTCCCACTGCTCCCCTTCCTCTTTTAGGAACACTCCTTCTACTTTTCATGTCATATATACGATGTACAACGCATGACATATGAAAGTAACTATGTGATACTTGTTTTGTGAGGTTCACATTTCATTTAACATGATGGTTTCCAGTTCTACCCATTTTCCTGCAGATTACCTCATTTTGCTCTAGTTTACCACAGAATAAAATTCCATTGTGTGAGGCTGGAGAGATGACTCAGTGCTTAAGAGTACTTGCTACACAATCTAGAGAACCAACATTAGGATCACAGCACCCACCAACACACCTGCATGCCCAGTTCTGAGGAGGCAGAGACAGGAGGATTGGTGGGGCTTGCTGGATTGCTGCCTGCTGAGAAAGCATATGCCCCAAGTTCGGGGGAGGGGAATACCTCAAAGGAATAGGCCAAGAGACAGAAAAGAACAACTGATGTTTGCTTCTGGACATCACATGTGCACTGGCAAGCACCCCTGCACACACAAATTAATAATTGAATCTTAAAAAGAAAATCCTCCATTGTGTATATACCCCCCTTTATCCAGTCATTTGTTGACTGGCATGTAGGCTGAGTGCATCACGGCTGCTGTGAAAAACACCACAATAAACATGGATACGCAGTTATCTCTGGAATATACCAGCAGGGACTTGTTTGTAAGTTCTGGGGCCAGGAGTTCAATGGGGTCAGTGAAGTTTTCAAGGTTAAGTTCATCAGTCTATTCTCCTGCTTCTGCAATACTTAGAACGTTTTTGACATGTAGATATTCATCCTTTTCCATACATGTTGTTCATTCTACTTTTAACTTTCCTCATGGTCCTGCTTCCTTACAAGAACTTTATGTAGATATACTTTAAATGTAGATCTTAAGCTTAGTATGTGAAATTTGTAAAACAATTTAATATTATCACAAGCTTGAGGTTTTCCCCGATTGGGTTCTGCCTTCAGTATCATTCTAAGATATTCCTTATATAAAGCAAATAAAATATTGCCATTTTCTTTGAAGATAATGAACTTAAAAATGATGTGAAATAACAAAATATTTGGTTTTAGATCTAACATACTCTAAATCAGTATCTCTACAGTGAGGAATATATGGTATGTTTTTAAAGAGATAACTCAAACTCCCAACCCAGGAGGTCTGGTAAATACATACATTTTACCTCTCATTATTCCCAGGGCACATGGAAGAATATTGTAGAGCAGTAAATAATGAATACAAAAATTCCAGATGGATTAAAAACATAGTCGTGAAGTCCAAAACTGAATATTTAGAAGATTTCAAAGGAGAATATTTGTATTAGTAAATACAATAGAACTGGTTGTGGGGAGAAGGAGGGAGAGGAAGGAAGAGAGAGATAAAGAGTAAGAGTGAGAGGGGGTAGAGAGGGGGAGGGAGAGAGAGAAAGAGAGAGAGGAGTTTATTTTAAGGAATTGGCAAAGTGGCTCGTACCATTGTGGGGGCTGGCAACTGTGAGATCCTTGAGACAGACTGCAAATTCTGGCAAGAGCTGAGTCTTGAGTAGGAAGGCAGTCTAGAGGCAGAACTGATTCCTTTTTGAGGAATCAGCCTTTTTCCTCTTAAAGTCTTTAACTGTTTGTATAAGTCTACTCCCATTATGGAGAAGAATCATTACTAATGCAGCTTTCTTAGCATGCACAAGGTCCTGGATTGGAACATCAGCACTGAGCAAGTCTGATATTAACAGCAATCATAGCCCCAAATATCTTTACAGCAACATCTAGAGCAGTGGGTCTCAACCTTCCTTATTGTGGGACTCTTTAATACAGTTGCTCATGTTGTGATGAACCCCAACCACACAATTGTTTTGTTACTTCTTCATAGCTTTAAGTTTGTTACTGTTATGAATCATAATCTGCGTTTTTGATAGTTCTGTGTAACCCTTGTAAAATGATCATTTGACCCCCAAAGGGTCACGACTAACAAGTTGAGAACCACCTCAAGTGTGATCACAAAACTGAATAACTTAGGCGAGACAAGTTTACACATGAAATTATCATCTGAAATATCCTTTGACCCTGGACAGATTTGTTAAACAGGAACACACACACACACACACACACACACACACACACACACACAAACACAAACACAAACACACACACAAGCACACAATCTGAGCAGGAAACAAGTGCATGTTTTCTTGCCACTTATGGTTTTCCTTATCTGGTTGTTCCTGGGTACATCAGAATCTATATTGGACAATATGTCCCATAGGAGGCATCAAATCTTCTTTCCTTGCAGGAGACTTTTCTTCTCTGTTTAACTGCAGTGGTACTTGATAACCACTAGGAAACATAGTACAGAACATAAAAGAGACAAATATGTTTTAATTTAGCCCACCCTAAATCTAGATATTAGCTGTGGTACACCAATATCCTAAGCCAAAATGCCAAACAAGGATAGATTTATTGTTTCACTAATTTAAAACCAGCCTGATTTAGCTGTTAAAAATACAACCTCCAAACACAACTTGCCAGACATGATACGGAATGCATTATGTGTCTAGCCAAAAAGCAGAACTCTACTCAGTATAGTGGGCTTGAAAATGATCTTGCTATTTATAGCTTTTCTAATAGCTTGATATCTTGGACTCTCGGTACCTTCAGGTTTTGGAGGTTGTTGGGGACTGAAAACAAGGAGTTTCATAGGTTTTTATGTAATAAAGCAATGAGGTCAAGACATAGCCCTTCAATTGGTGTGTGTGTCTGTGGTGTATGTGGGTGCAATGTCTGTGTGTGTGTGCTCGCAAGTGCATGTAACTGTGCACATGCATGAAGGCCAGAGAACAATATGGGGTATCCTTCTCTAACATTCTCTGCTTTACTCCCTTGAGGTATGGTCCCTTACTGAACCTGGAGTTAGGCTAGCAGTCAGCAAGACCCAGAAGTCCTCCTGTGTCTTTCAGTATGGGACTTGCAAACATGAGAGACCATGCCTGACTTTTTGTGTGGTTGCTGGGAACTGGAATTCGGATGCTTATGATTGCACAACAAGCAATTTTACCCACAGAGTAATCTCCTCATCTGTGGTGAATTTTTTTTAAAAGATTAGAAAGGTTTTAAAGAGTCCAGTTCCATGTTCAGTGTTTCATTTAAAAATTTTGTCCTTGCACTCTTCATCTTTCTGCATCAGTTTCCAAGTATTGGGATTATAGGCATGACCTACCATTCCTAGCTCCAGGGACATCTTTAAAACATCCCTGTTGTCAAGACTGTGATAAAGGAATCATGAGTCTTTATCAGAAATTGTGGTAAGTTGAGAGCAACTTGGAGTACATTGTTACCTTTATTTCTTCATCTGGCACAAACACCTCAAACATAGGGCCCATGCAGAAAATGTGTGCCAAATCTAAAAGCATCCCTTTCTATCCTTTCACATTTTAAAGGCCTCATACTATGCCAGTGATTTAAATGGTTGAACAGAATTCATTAAGGACATACCCATCAGACAGATAAAACTATTTTTGTGAGTTTAAGGTAAAATTGATCTGTTCTGCTAGTCTCAAAATATGTTAAAGTGTTTAATTACAAAATGTTTCCATCCATTGGCTCCCTTAAAAACAAATGTGAAAATGATATTCTCCTCTCCCCCAGTGTATTATAGGATTTAAAACTTTTTATTTCTTTAAAGCAATGCTTGTTTTGAGTTAGGTTTTCCTAGTAATGGACTCTGAGATAAGAATTAAAAACAAAAAGAATAGCAAAGGAATGAATGTGGAAACAAAAGAATTCCCAGAATGGGGAGAGTGTAAACAAAGTTCTGAACTGGGTAACATGATCTGAATCCTACTCTGGGCATAGCCAGGGTCCTTGTTAGGGGAAAGGAGATGGGCTACTGATAGATATCCCTCCACTCTTATGATAATCAATAGACAAAGACTTATTGCACAACAGGTTTCCAGGTGCTTCTAGCTCTCCTTGTGCTGGTAAAGTATGTTCAGCCAGCCCCAGGAACGTCCTCTAGTAAAGAGAGGCAGGCATGTGCCATGAATGGAGTAGTGACAAAGAGATGTGCAGGAAGATAGTAAAGGCATCAGGCTATGTGTGCAAATGGCAGCTCCAGCCTGCCTGCTCCCCAGTGGCTAATTTGCCAAAGTCTTCCTCACAGGAAGGAGCAAGCCCTGGTAGGGGGTGCTGTGGAGCTTATGTAAGACAACACAGCCAGTCACATTTTCTTTAAGTGTCCCTGTCCCTTGATTAATAGCAAAGGGGTCACAGAGGTCTTTGGTTTGAGGTTGGGTAGCCTTGTGATTCTTCCTTCTTGAGGGCAGTTATACCACTGATCCTCAAAGTCTTGGATGTGGTAGATAGGGATCAGGTATGGAGAGAAACCACAGGAAATCAATCCTAAAGGGGTCTTAGTTCAATGGGCTCAAGCCAGGATTTACTTAGAAGGAAAAGAAATGAAAGATCAAAAGCAGGAACTTCAATGGCCATTATTATAACAAACTTATAAAATAATATTGGAGAACACACCCGTTGATACAGTGTGTGGGTTACTTGAATGAGAGTAGAACCTATTCTGGGTGCTGCCCACATTCCACGTATCCAGTAGTCCCGTGAGGCTAATGACTGTTGTCTTCTACAGAGCAAAACTACACATTAAAGAAGCTCTGGGTGCTCTGCTCAGTGGACCAAGGGCTGAGATGCAATGTGCTTCACTTTTACTTCAAAACTCTTGTTTCTTTCTTCTGTATCCAACTTATAACAAGTTCCATTTTACCATTGAGATTTCCCTGTACCTCTTGATGCACTCGGTTAAAAGCACAATAGTACATATTTAAACTGTCAGTGGCTACTTTTCATAAATAACTTTTGACTCCTTCGATCTAACTTGAGTTTGGGGAAGTTAAATGTTAATTCAGAGTTAGTAAACATGGACCTTCAGATGGATGTTCTATTATGGTAATCAGAGTCATCGTCACTTTTTTCATTCCTGCTTTCCATTAGCTATTTCTGTCTACCATTTAATTTTCATAAAGTAACAGGACAAAATATGATCTTAATAAGCAGGAAACTACACAGTGACAGAAAACAGTATCCAGCTTTCTTATGCTTTCCACCATGCCCATTTCTACATAGCTGGCCACAGGATACTGTTGCCGGGACAAATTCTTACCAGACCTAGTAGAACCAAGTGGAATTTGGGTGTGGCGTATCCAACATTGTGAGATCTGCTGCTGTTTTAGTTGGCATGTAGCAACAATTTTAAATTGTTAAAGTTTACTATTGTGAGTTGAATTTACAGATTGTCATGATTTGGGTATTCAACGACCCTGACACATGGATCCAAAGGCAAACAGAAGGATGATTTCAGGAACCACTGGCAGGGAGGGATGGAAAAGAAAGAGGAAAGGGTAAACATTCAATACAGGATTGACTAGCATGTTTGTAAGTGGGAACTTCCTTCTTGTGACCCGAATTATCCTACCAAGAGGCAAGAGAGCTGGAACACTTACTCATCATCTTCCCACAGTCATCATCTGAGGGATGCTGGAGAGGGTTCAGAAGCCCCCTGGGCCTACTGAAACCATAAGCAAAGAAAGCCCACAAAAGCATATTTAGACAATTAGGCCAGGATGGAGGGAAACAGCAAGTGATGAGATGGGTGAGGCCCTTATAGTCTGCTACTTCAATTTATTTTTACTTCTAGGCAGTCAGTTATATGTAAGTCTCTTAAAGTGTGATCTATCTATGTCCCAGTAGGACTGATCCACTGGCTTAGAGGAGATAGTGAGTCACTGCCAAATGGAAAAACAAAAAACTCTTTAATAGGCAACTTGACCTCTTCTCAGAACATCCCAAATAGTTGAGAGTGAGGAAGCAGATTTTTGGTATTAAATGCCTCTGTATTCAAAGGGTGGTGAAACAACATTCTGGCTTTGGCATAAAGGAAGACATGGAGCAATTTATTTTAACCACTCATCAGAGGGTACATGGGCTGCTTGTGTATTCTGGAATTTTTTATTGAGAATTACCAAATGCTTTCTGCTTAGGCTGATGAAGCCAAGATGGGGCATCTGTGGGCTGAGAATATACAGTTCATATGTGCCACTGTTTATCTGTTTGCAAAACATGCCATATGTTGACAGACTGACATATGTTGATCTATATGCAGAGAAAGATGAGCTGGGTTATCAAAAGGGAGGCATAAGAAAAGGTGTAAGAGAGAAAAGGAACCTTTGTGACTTTGGATGCTGAACCACTTGGGCATTTGGTCCATGTTACTCATCTTTAGTCTCTAGTGCCTAGAGTTGTACTGGGAATATATAGATGTTTGGTATATCCTGAGATTGAAAACAGCACACACAAGGTCCTGAGAATCTTGTCTCCTACACACAGGTACTTGCAGGCTGAATTCATGCTTAAGAGAGAGTGTTTAAAGCTAGGAAGACTCTTCATGTCTCTTTGGATTACTCTATATGACAGGTTGGGTCCGGTCCTTGTCATCACACAGAAAGAAGCTGAGAGGAACTGAGGAAGTCAGAATGCAGTCAGACCAGGTGGGATCAGGGCCACAGATCTTGAGCTGCCTGAGGCTTCCAGAGGAGGATCTGGCCTGTTACACATGCATATTGAAATCCACCCATTGAGTCTTACAAAACAAGCAAACAAGATATTCTGACTTTTACCGAGGCTGCACAAAATCTGTAGGCTTGGGGAATGGGTATCTTTGTAATGCTGTTTTCTAATTTTTATTTACTTTTAAAAATATTTAGTGTGTGTGTGTGTGTGTGTGTGTGTGTGTGTGAATACGTACGTGTTTGTAAAGGTGCCTGCAGAGGTCAGAAGCATCAAATGCCTTGGAACTGGAGTCACAGGTGATAATAAACTGCCTGGTGTGGGTGCTGGGGACTAAATTCAGGTTTCTGGAAGATCAGCAAGTGCTTTCCACCATGAGGCATCTCTCCAGCACTGTTATTTACATTTTTTAGACAAGGTGTCTCTGTGTAACTCAGGTTGACCTAGGACTATCAATGCCTCAGCTTCAGCCTCCCAAATTTGGGGATTATAGACACATGCAACCATGCTTTGCTTCTGATTTATTTTGATAAATATCATCTGCATTTTTGTAAGCCTTTACAAAAGTTTTTGTTTGTTTGTTGCTTGTTATTGTCAAAGTGGCATAAACTGGAGTTATGTCAGATAAGGAAGCCTCAATTGAGGATTTGCCTCCATCAGACTGACCTGTGTTCAGACTAGGAGGGCATTTTCTTAACTGATTTTTTGTGGTAAATTCCAGCCTACTAGTGGTGCCATCCCTGGGCTAGTGGTCCTGCGTTGTATAAGAAAGCAGGCTGAGAAAGCCATGGGGAGTAAGTAGGCAGCACCCCTTCATGGTCTAAGCTTTGGTTCCTGCCTCCAGATCGTACTTGAAGTTCCTTCCCTGACTTGCTTCAGTGATACACAGAAACTTAGGATGTGTAAATCAAATAAACCCTTCCCCCTGTGCTGCTTTTGGTCATAGTGTTTCATCACTGCAGTAGAGGGTAACTTAAGCCTTCTTTAACTCCCTCAACACAATTTTATGGATTTTCTAGTGGAGATCTTAGAATATTTTGTTAAGAAGTTCTTGGCAGCTAGTATTTTCTGATACTATTACCAATTGTGTCATTAAAAATTTCATTATCTGTTTATTGTTAGCATATACAAATGCAGTTGTTTCTTCTTATTTCGTATTTTTCCTACTGGCAACCTATTCTGACAAGGGTCTGATGTAGCTCAGGATGGCATCAAACTCCCCGTGTAGCTGAGATGGATCATGCACTTTGGGTTCCCCTTTCTCCACCTCCCAAGTGCTGGGATTATAGGTGCACTCTAGTATGCTGGACTTGTTTTGGATATTTTTTTGCATGCAATGACATAATATGTAAATAGTCGACTTTCCTCATATTTTCCTTTCATTTGCAAACTTTATGCTATTGTTGGCTTATACATTACCCAATGCCTCTGGAACAACATTGAGCAGAAAAATATTCTAACAAGCACACATCTTAATTCTTTTTCAAAGAAAAATAATCAATTTTGTTATTATTGTGATGTGATGTGATGTGTGTGTGTGTGTGAGTGAGTGATATGTGTGTGAGATATATTCAGACTTGAGAGGCAAGCACTTTTACCTGCCAACATATCTCCCCTGCCCAAATGTCTTCTCTGTAATACTGGAGGGAATGTTTTCAAGGTGACAGGTACATGAGTATTCATTAGCATAATTTCTATAGTTTGTGTATTCTTGAAAATTCCCATAATGCAAAAAAGTTAGGGTACAGTAAAGCTTTCAACACTTCATCATTACAGATGCTGTTTGTGAAGATACTTTTTATTGGATTAAGGAGGTTTTCATCTCCTTTTAATTTGCTAAGAGTCTCAAATTACAAATGAAGCTGTACAAATAAAGTTCTTATCTATCTATCTATCCATCCATCTATCTATTTGTCTGTCTGTCTGTCTATCTATGCTAAAAATCTCCAATCATGACTACTAATTGTACAAATAAATTCCTTACCTGCATCTATTGACATGAACGCATCATTTCCCCTTTTAATCAGTTATTTAGCAAATTAATCAGTCTCTTAGTTTGCTAATAAGAAGCCAGTCTTGCATTTAAAGGATAGAGAATACCAACTTTGCATGCAGTGGCAGGGTTTGTTCACTATCATTGCATTAAGGTCTTTTTTTATCCCTCCATCTTCTTGTGAGAGACGGTGGGAAGCATACAATGTTCACTGTGTGGTTTTCTCAACAGAAAGGTTTAACCTAAATCCCACATTGAGGGAACAGTCAGGCATAGAATATTTTACAAGAAAATTAGCCTAGATCCTTCAGAAACTTCTTGTGTTTTTCTTTTGAACTGGTGAACTAAAGAGTCTTTTAACTTTTAATTATAAGATACTTTTAATAATATTGTTGTTATTGATTTTACATTATCTTTCCTTTAATTAGAAAACACAATTTTCAAGACTTGGATCTCTTCAAATTTGTTGAGTTGTTTTTGCATCACAGTATATTAGCTTTTTGAAATATTTCTTGTAATTTTTAAGACTAAAATTATATGTAGTCTCATATGTTTGCGTATGTTGTGTCTTCATTTTCATTGAATTCTAGGAAGTCTTTAGTTTCTTTATTTATTCCTTGACCCAGGAATGGTACAATTGCGTGTTGTTCAATTTCCATGAGTTGGTAAGGTTTCTGCAATTTGTGTTGTTATTGAATTCTAACTTTAAAGCATGATGCTCAGATAACATACAGGTGGTTATTCCAATTTTTTGTACCTGATGAGGTTTGCTATGTGGCCAAGTATGTAGTTGATTTAGAGGAGGTCCCATATGGTGCAAAGAAGAAAGTATATTCTTTTGTGTTTGGATGGAATGTTCTATAGATGTCTGTTAAACCAAATTGGGTCATAACTTCTGTTATTTTGTTTCTTTGTTAAGTTTCTGTCTGGTGGTCCTGTCTAGTGTTGAGAGTGGGTTGTTAAAGTCTCCCACTATAACTATGTGAGATCTTAAGTGTGCTTTGAGTTTTAGTAATGTTTCTTTTATGAACGTGGACGCCTTTGTATTTGGGGCATAGATGTTCAGAATTAAAACTTCATCCTGATGGATTTTTTCTGATGAATATGAAATTACCTTCTTCATCTCTTTTGATTGATTTTAGTTTGAAGTCTAATTGGTTAGCTATTAGAATAGATACACCAGCTTGTTTCTTGGGTCCATTTGATTGGAAAATCTTATGCCAACCTTTTACTCTGAGGTAATGTCTGTATTTGAAGTTGAGGTGTGTTTCTTCTATGAAGCAGAAGGGTGGATTCTGTCTTCCTATCCATTCTGCTACCCTGTGTCTTTTATAGGCAAATTGAGACCATTAATATTGAGGGAAATTAAGGACCATTAAGTGTTAATTTTTGTTTGTTTTTGATTTGTTGTTGTTTGTGGATTTGCCCATCTTTTACTTTTGACTTTTGGTAAAGTGGGATTATCTGTTGCCTATGTTTTTTGTGAGTGTATTTAACTTCCTTAGGTTGGAGTTTTCCTTCCAGTACTTTCTGTAGGGCTGGATTAGTGGATATGTATTGTTTAAATCTGGTTTTGTAATGGGATGTCTTTTTTCCTTCATCTATAGTGATTGAAAGCTTTGCTGGGTATAGCAGTCTGGTCTGGCATCCGTGGTCTCTTAGTGTTATTTTTCCTAGTGCATCTTCAACGCCTGAGATTCTCTCTTCCATCTCTTGATTCTGTTGGTTATGCTTGCATCTGTAGTTCCTGACTATTTACCCACCTTTTCTAATTCCAGCTTTCCTTCAGACTGTATTTTGTTTTATTGTTTCTATTTCAGCTTTCCAACCTTTCACTGTTTGAATTGTTTCTTGCAATGTTTGTTTTTTCTTCCATTTCTTTAAAGCATTTTATCATTTACTCTTTTAGGGTCTCTATCATCTTCATGAAGTTGTTTCTAAGGTCATTCTCTTCTGTTTAATCTGTGTTGAGATGTTCAGGTCTTGCTGGTATAGAATCCCTAGACTCTGGTAGCATCACATTGGTTTTCCTGTTGTTGAATATGTTCTTATATTGTCGTCTTCCCATCCCTTCTTCCAGTGGGTACAGGTGGGCTCTCTTTCTCTCCTGGTAGGTACGGGTCCAAGGTTTTCTTCTGGTGGGTGCAAGTAGGTCCAATACTCTGATGGGTCTCAGGGTGGGTCTGAGGTAATCCCTCTCCCAGTGGATGGGAGCTGTATTAGCACAGCACTGTCAGCAGACTAGTAGATGCTTGGTGAGCCAGGGGGACTGAGCCTGTCTGCAGTCCCCACACCGGGAGATCTTCTGGTAAATTCTTTTTTATTGTTATTGATTTTTCTTGTCTAGAGATTTTATCAATCATTAGGGGGGTGATTATTGAAGATATCAATTTATTCTTGTAGGGCTGTTAATTTTTCCTAACATAGTTTGAGGTCATGCTATCTGCACATCAGCTTAAAGTTGTTATAGCATCCTGGTGAATTTCAACATTACTATTGTGGAGATATTTTGTTTGTAGTCTGATACAACCATAGTTTCTTTAGATGTTTCTTAGGTGTGGACAGTGTATATATTAATATACTTCCATTTGTCTGGTATTTTTACGTTTTCAGTGTGTTTCTTGTAAACAGTCTTTCTTTGGAGTTTGGTGTATATTAATTTTACAGTCTAATGGATTTTGTTATGATATTTTCACATATAAGGCTCTTTGGTTATATTTATTTGTCTAATACCCACAAGTACCATGCCTTCAACTTCCTACTGGTCTCTTTCTTCTTCCTTTACACTCCTCATTTTACTTTCATATCTATGTTCTCCTAGATTCCACATAGGATAGAAAATATTCAATAATTGTCTTTCTGAGTCTGACTTAGTTCACTTAACATAATGATTTCATTTTCTTGCAGATGAAATGATTTTCATTATTCTTAGTGGCTGAAAAGTACTGTATTGTACATATATGCCACAGTTTAACATCCATTTATCTATAGATGGGCACATAGGCTGACTTTAAAACTTCAACTTTTTGCATAACATGGCTACTATGAATAGTGCTGTGATAAACATGGCAATTTTGAGTTATGTATATTTTAGGAAGAGTAGAGATGGATCATATGGCAGTTCTTGTTTTTGTTGTTTGAGGAAATTCCACACTGATTTTCATCGTGCATTTCCCTGATGACTAAGTAAGTTTGACAGTTATTTTTATGTATTTATTGGCCATCTGTGCTTCTTCATTTGAAAACTGCTGTGTTCATTTGTCTGTGTATTGATTGTGTCTCTTTAACTTATCCTGAGTAATTTCTTGTGATTTTATTTCCCACCTATCAGTTCTCTCTTCAGCTGCTGGTAATACAATCAATTGAATGTTTAATATTGATTATTTCATTATTCAGCCCCAAAATCTTATTTTTTTCCGTTCAACTTGCCATATTCTACAGTTCTGTGTCTTGCTTTTACAACCTCCAATACAAAAATTATAATTTTACAATGTTTCCCTAACAATTCTACATCTATTGTCTGTGACTTTTTCCTGTTGCCTGTTGCATAAGTAATCTGGGCCGTGATATCTTGCTTCTTCGTGTCCCTGGTTATGTGTGACTGTGTGCAGCAACTGTACTTGGGAAATGATTCACATTCCTTGTTTGTTACCAGGTATGGAGCTTCTTTCTTCTGAAGGTCCGCTGTTACATTTGCTGGGCTCTATAGGTGAGTTCGCTCTAGGACTGCTTTTATCCAAGGTCAATGCTTGGGATTTCAGTGCTCTCAGATGATGGAAAACCAAGCTGGAGACCCTGCTAAAGGCTCATTTACATACTTCATGGCATTCTGAAGAACACAACCACCAAAAGCATAGGAAACAGAGTGTTGATTTATCTGGGCCCTTACATTTAGCTTTTAACTTCCTAACCTCACGAATCTGCTAAAAGTGCCTCTTGGTGCATGCTCCCAAATAACGATCATTCACAGGTCAAAAGCTACTGTCAGAGTGTTTTCAGCTCTTTGAGTTTCTTTGATAAACTTCTAAGGTGTCTGCTTTAGTCTAGATCTCAACCTGACAACTACTGCCCAGTTTATAGCTCTTTGATAATTTTAAGATGTTTCATCTGTTTTGTGAAAGTTAGCAATGCATCATTTCTCTAAACTCCATCTCTTATGAGCTGAATTGTGTCTTCCTTAAATTCATGTACTGAAGCTCTAACTTCCCCCATGTGATTGTATTCAGAGACAGGTCCTGTAAAAATTAATTGAAATTAAATGATGTCATAAGGGTGGTACCGTAATTCAATGTAATAGGAGGATGTACATGCACAGACAAAAAGCCGTCCAAGGATACAGTAAGGAAACATCTATATTCAAGTCAAAAGAGAGTCTTCATTACGTCTTCAGTTGTTTTACATCTATTTATTTTGTGTGTGTCTGTGTACATATGGGAGTGGTCACAGATATGCCAAAACACACCTGTAGAGATCAGAGAACAACTTGTGGGAGTTAGTTTTCTTTTTATACCATGTAGGTTTGGGGGATGGAACATATGTTGTTGGGCTTTAAGGCAAGCATTTTTATCTACTGGGCCATTTTACCGTGCCAGAAGAATTCACACCTGCCAATACTTTTGATCTTGGGCTTTAGCCTCCTGGACTGTTAGAAATATATTTATGTTTTTCAAGTTATCTATTCGGTGTTATGGCAGGTCTGATTCAGCAACCCTCTCTACTAAATTATATACTAAATTCTCTGTTGCTGCAGCTGAGACTGTACTGACTCACTTCCATTTTTCAAACTGTCTACTGATAGGGACCACTAGCAGTGATTAGAAAGGAGGACACAGAAGGAAGGATGCTCTTCTTCCAGTTTCTAGGAAAATCATATCAGAAACATGACTGCCTGGTGTGGCAGTTCTTTCTCATAGCTCTTAAAATAAAATTTTCAGATCAACTCCTCTCCTATGGCCCCCGTCCTCTTCCCAAGCAAACACATGCATTACTGATGCTGCTGCCTCAGTGGTTTGGTCCCTCAATGGGACCCTCCTCCAAGCTTCTGGGTTTTAATTATTTCAGCCTGTGCCTTTGTTCCCTTGCTTATTACTCTTTAGCAGGTGCTACTACCAATACATTAGAACTGTCTTTTTGTTACCATTTTGATTACCTTATTAACAATCTTATACCTAGTTAATAAGTCTTCATATTAATTATAATACTTAAGTTGAAGACTTTGGTTTCCTGACTGGATTTCAATTGGCTCATATTTCATTCCATTTTTTTAAAAAATCTGTCTTCTGTGTGAGTGTTGATCTAAATTACTATTTTCCTGTTACCAAGACTGGAAGCTCCTCAAAATGTTTTTATTATTACACAAACAATGGATTCGAGAATCCATTGCATCATTGCTAAAGTTAAACTTGCAGTCTTTGCTTGTGCTCCAAGATGAATAATGGGATAGTCTTTCTTTAATGTATCATAATCCCATTTCTTGCGTGGGGGATGGGATGTTTCCATTCTGTTAAGAGAAACATACACTTCTGGTTTCACAAGAAAGTGTGCCCCAGCCAGGCGTTGGTGGTGCATGCCTTTAATCTCAGCACATGGGATGCAGAGGAAGGTAGATCTCTGTGAATTCGAGGCCAGCCTGGTCTACAGAGTGAGTTCCAGGACAGCCTCCAAAACAATACAGAGAAACCCTGTCTCGAAAAAAAACTAAAAAAAGAAGGGTGCCCCTTCCAAACTAGACGGGAAAAGGGCAACTAAGCTTACAGTTTGAGAGTTCCTGAAAAATATCTAGCATGATGACTTAACCCTAGACATCATTAGCACTAGTGTCTCTGACTTTGCTACCTAATTATGGATTTTGACTGAGGCTATTGATGACTCACTAAAATTCTGCCAATTCACAGTGAAATCTACAGAGAGCATCTTGGTCATTGTTTAGTTCAATATTCATTATCCCCAAGTGAAAAAAATGAATTCTGGGATCATGTGACCTAATTAATAGAAATTAGGAGTATGACAGATAATTCCTGACCCCACTGCAGATCTTCAATCATCCCAGTCCTTCATTTCTTACACAACCATGTGTTCACCCACCTCAAGCCTATTTTCTGCTTTGTCTCTCCATGCCAACTCTTTCAGTCCCTTGTTCCCTTCATTCCCATTGTATATTTTGTTTCAGCTAAGTACCACCATCTACTCTTCCATGACCACATCGATCCAGCTTCCCTTGTCACTTTGTCTCCACTGTTTCTATCCAGGATTCTCCTCTCCGAAAGCTATCAAAATTCCCTTCATCTTCAGGATAAACTTGGCACTGTTGCTATGCCATCTTTCCCAAGATATAAACATGGAAATAATCTGTCCAACTTATGTGTTTCTGTGGCATTCTGTACTTCTGTTAGAGTATCCAACAATTACACCTTACCTCATAGTGGTTTATGCTTGTTTAACATCATTCCACTTGTATTCAAAGATTAGTGTATCCTTCAAACTCCTCAGTGCATATTATAGAAATTTTAGCACAACAATAATAATTAGAAACTATTGAGTGTTTACTGTATATTTAACTCGATTTTAAAAATTTTACAGGGTTGAGCTCATTTATTTCTCTCAATAGCTCTATGAAGAACATACCACTATTATTCTTGTTTTTTTACATGAGAAAACCAGTTTGTTTGCTAAAGAGAGACATAAAAGGGGCTGATTTAGACGGGAGAGGAGGTGGGGAGGATCTCAGAGGAGTTGGAGAAGGGGAAACCATAATTAGAATTTATTGCAAGAAGAAAAACTCTTTTCTGTAAAAGAAAAGAAATGAAGCTTGTCTAAGATGACAGTTGAGGGACCTTCCACAAGGCTCTGATGTCTGTGTTATCAACGTTCCACTTCTTATTCATTATAGGATACTTCCTTCTAGGAACCATCCAGGACCATGAACTTCTTACACTGTGTTAAATATGGAAAGGCCAGTTTTTATTTAAATAGCAGTTGAAGATTTGAATTTGTGAAATGAGCTGGCCTCCCAGAAAGGAAGCAAAAAGAGAAACGCCAAATAAAAGGTTAAATACTCAGATATTTCTCAGTAAAAATTTAAATGAGCTTCACCAAATTATTTAACCCCTTTGATCTCCTCTCTTTATATAAGGAGTAAAGTATAAATTTCCTTCCCCCAAAGATGCTTGTATAAAGTGTACTGAGGCTTATGAGACTTTTGAAATCCACGGAAGAGAAAAGCATGAGTCATTGTTGGCTGAAATGTTGTGAGGACACTTGTGGGTTACTCAGGGCTGGGATCACCAATGAGTCTGCCATTTTGGGTCAGTGTGGCCTTCTGATGTTATGGATTTATTCCCACAAAGAGAAGGACATCACTAACCATGGGGATATGGATTCTGTAGGATTCTAATGATTAAGATAGGGTGCCATTTCCTTCTTGAATCCTCAAGACATTAGATACTTGAGGAGATTTTTGAGTGTAAGGCTACATAGCAAATCAATCCTTGGAACAGCACCTTCTGAAACATTTGGCCTGAAGAAAAGAAACCTGAGGAGTTAGGTCACAGTTTGCCAGAGGTACTGTTGTATTTTACTTGGAGCAATGACAATACGTGATGGACAGCAGCAAGGCCAGACAGCTTCCAGTATACCCTATAGGCACTGTGATGATACTCTGTGCCTAAGAAAGCTGTGGCCTTAAACAGCACCAGACAGTCCATCCAGCCTACCTTTTACTAACAAGGTGACATTAGTTAAGTCACCTAGACTTTAAGTTATGTTTTCCTCCTTTGTCAATTGGGGATAATGATACTCTTCTGAATAGATTATTATGATGGCTTAATAGCATATTGCAGCTTCCCAAAGTTGAGTCATTCACATTATCACTGTAGCACTTGGGATAATTCTGAGGAAAGCTTAGGAAAGGGATCTGTTACACAAGTGTGGGCAGGGTTCAAGAAAGCCAGCTAAGGGAAATCACAGGACCCAGGTCTAGCAGTGCTAAGCAACTGTTATCATGTTGTGCCTGAAGGAAGTAAGGGGAAAAGCACGTACATAACTGGGATACAGATAGCAAAGGATTTGGGTCTGTGGCCACCAGTAAAGGGGCCACACAGCCTACAAAGCCACTGCTAGAGACAATGCAGCAGACTGAAGAAGTGCCCCAGAATCCTACCCTTAGCTTCCTGTTCAGGCTCCACAATGACTGAGAAGAGCCAGGAGCAAGGGAGTCTATGATGTGGTCCATGTGGTCTGTGTCTTTCTCTACAGTTGAAGAGAATGAGGGTTTGAGTAGGTGTGTCGGGAGAAGCCAGCATAACCTCTTGAACATATCACTGATTTGTGTTGGCCAACTTACTCCTTAAAACAAATCTTTTTTATTAGCCAAATAAATTTACTTTCAAAGGGAGACTTTGTTGATGTGTGGGAAGTAGGGAGGACTGATATATGTTTGTGTGTGTGTGTGCATGTGTGTGTGCGCATGTGTGTGCATGTGTGTATTTATAGGTCAGAAGTCAATCTCAAGTGTCATTTCTCAAGAGATATCCACTTTTTTATTTTTGAAATTCTTTAAAAATATATTTATCTTATTATTTTTGATTATGTATGTCCACAGAGGCCAGAAAAATTGGATCCTCCAAGAGTTGGAGTTACAAGCTATTGTGACTCATCTGACATGGGTACTGGGAACTGAACTCAGGTCCTTTGCAAGAGCAGTACAAGATCTTAACCTCTGAGTCATTTCTTCAGTCCATGTTGTCTTCTGAAACAGGATCTCATTTATCAAGTCTGCTAGCTGGTTGGCCAGTGAGTCACAGAGATCTGTCTGTCTCTGATTCTCAAGCACTGGAATTACAATCACATAAATATAATCACACCCAGATTTCTATATGGTGGGTGGGTGCTGGGGATTGAACTCAAAGTCCCCATGCTTGAGGACCTGCGTGGCAGGTATTTACCAACTGAGACATCCCCGAGCCCCTCAAAAAAGACTTCGTAAACCTCATCCTAAGTGATGGAAGTGATGGCATCCATGAAACCACAGATTGAATATGCTAGTATTTCCTTTATATTACATATTAGGATTTATATGAATGTACAAAGTATGCACATATGTGCCAGGGCTTGGATCATAATGAATACTTAATAAAGGGGTCAATCTGTTGCTGGAAGTTTCAGATGAATGTGCACTGGAATATATTATGCACATTCAAAGGTACACTTAATATACATATATATATGCCACTGTTATAAACATGGTCTTTTCTCCACGTGTTTTTAAACAAGGCATTTGGAACTTATGAGAAAGATTATATAAACAAATATATTCTTTTTGTAACTGGCCCATTTTAATGAATTTGATTATTTGGACCATTGATTTTTCATTAGATTCTTTTGGTTTCTCCAGGCGCACAAGCAAATCATCTGGGAATGTTGATGAGGTTTCTTCATGCTGCTGCTTAACATCTTAGAGTGGGGAGAACCTAAAGGGCAATGTTGAACAACAGCAGTGACATTAGGAATCTTTCAGTCCTGTGCTTTGTTTTAATGGGAGTGCTTCTAGCTTTTTGTTGTTTTTATCTTGTAAACAATTGTTTACTGATTTTTTTAGTGTATGGGTGAGTGCCTGTATTTATGTGGTCAGAAGAGGGTAATGAGTTCTCTGGAACTGAAGTGACAGATAGTTGAGAGATGCCATGTGGCTGCTGCGAATCAAATTGAGGCCTCTGCAAGAGCAGCAAATGCACTTAACTACCGAGTCATCTCTCCAGCCCTGGTTTACTTTAAAAAAAAAAGTATCATTAAACGTTAAACACATTGTTGGTTTATGGGAGATATTCTTTACCTTAGCTAAGAATTATTATCAGGGTGGGAATTAAGTCTTGTCAAATGACTTTTAAACATCTATGCAAGCCTTACATTCCTGGAATAAATATGGCTCAGTTATGGTGGATGGAACTTTTAGCATAGCTTTCTTCTATAAGAGTGACATCTTAGCTGAATAAAAGGAGAAGGTATATGACAGAAAGTCATGCTCAGGTTTTGAGGGACTGGCAAAGTATATAAAGTCAAAGTACATGTTCTTGTTTGTTTGTTTGTTTGTTTTTGAGACAGGATTTCTCTGTGGCTTTGGAGCCTGTCCTGGAACTCGCTCTTGTAGATCAGGCTGGTCTCAAAGTCACAGAAATACGCCTGCCTCTGCCTCCCAAGTGCAAGGGATTAAAGGCGTGCAGTACCACCGCCTGGCAAAGTACATGTTATTTAATCTGAAGAAAAGCAAATAAGAAAGATTCTATCAGTGGAAAACTATGTTGTACAGACAATTCTGTATCAAGTACCCATACTTAAAGGTTCTTAATTAAAATAGAAATATCTTTCAATGGTCTGCAGGCTGTTTTTTTTAACCACCGGAAGAACAGAGGGACTGAAGGGTGAAACATTCTGCTCTTGCATGTTCCTGTGTTCTTTGAGAATAAACTTCCAGGTAAGGATGAATTCTGGCCATGCAGATGTTTTCACTTTTCTGAAAGCTGGTCTAACATCAAGCTTCTCATTTGTTGACTTGGAGTAAGTTTAGCCTAGTATGAGCAAGAGCAGCTGACTAAGCAAGAGACAAACCCAAAGATAACCCCAAAGATAACGTAAAGTGTTGTTTGTGTGCCTGAGAAGGGCATATGCATGAACGGGATGTGCTCCCTGTCTGTGATCTCCATAAATCTGGACTACTTTTTTGTCTACCTTGGCTCAGTGCACATTCATAAGAAACACCATCTCAGTCATCTCAAATCACTGAAAAACTGTTCAAATTTTCAGTGTCGTTTCCACAAACTGTAAAGAATGCATGCTATTCATATTGTCCAGTCACCTTTTCATTTTTTTCTCCACAGTTGTTTCTCTCTCCCTCTCTTCCATCTATCCAGGTTGATCTTTGCCTCATTTCACCTTCTAGAATCATTATTTTCTCTTCCTTGACATGGCTGGTTCACTATCCTTTCAACTGCAGAGGAATCAAGGGTTTTATACTTCCCCCCTCTCACCCATTTCCAAGATTGGCACAATGTGGTTCAAGAAAGATCAGGAAAAGGACAGTGTCATTAGTAACTAGATTTTTAAATTTATTTTTGCCTATGACACATTAGAAGAAAAAGAAAAAACACCCAAACTTTTGTATGTAGTCAGGACAGTAATTTCTTAGCTGGTGCATATTCCACGGTGTTCCTTTCCCCCTTCACTGGCCATTACAGAACAGCTAGGAAACAGCAAAGGAATCAAAAGTAGGAAGACCCAAGTAGTTCAGGACCTTGAAAACAAATTCTGTATGTGATGGTGTGTTGGGCCTTTGACAAAATTTGACAAAATTTTTCCTACTTGGCCTGGTTCCCTTGAAGATGGAGCTTTCCCTAAAAGTATTACTAAGGTCTCAAGGAAAAAGGTACAGGAAGAATAAGACATGTAAAGCTGTCTTTCTGCCTCTTAAATTTTGAGGAATTTCAAGGGCTGGGATACATCAAAGAGGAGGAGGGTCCTGCCTGACATGGACAGTTACTGTCCTGACCCTTAACCTCTGCCCACATCCCCAGTCTGCAAAGCTCGGAAGCCCCCAGCCAGTAAACTGATGAGTCTATTTTTAAAGACCAGGCATACTCCAAAGGAATAATGACTGCTCTTTTTTCTCCACCCTGTGCCAATCAGTGACTCATCAACAATTTTCTAAATGACTATGTTTTTATTCCCCGGTTTCCTTCACAGTGCAATATTAGAGAAGATTAAATGCAGTCCCTTGCTGCCTCCTCTGCGTGTCTGCATCTTGTTTTAGAGATGGTAATGACCCCAAAATAGAAGTGTTTCACTGAATACTGATTATTTCGTGATGCTGAAATGCACACACACACACACACACACACACACACACACACACACACACCACTGTGTTAGGGAAACATCTATAGGAATTTCAGGAAGAGGAGGATGGGTGAATAGAAAAGAAGATATAGCCTTGAACTAGGAAAAGTATGGTACCTCAACTGGACCCCATTATCTCCTATCAGCCCTGAATTTTTAGGATTAAGACCCTTTATTAAGGACCCTCCTGATACTTTGCATAGTCACTTTCTAATGTATGCTATCATTTTACTGCCAAATTACTTGATTCTCTTTATAAGTGCTTTTAGCTTTCCCTTCTCCCCTGCCTGGCACCTTTTCCTACCCACCCTTTACAATGGCATTCCTCATTCCCTGTGGTCGTCTTGGAAACCCCAAGGAAAAACTATATCTTGACTTGCCTTCACTCTTCCTACTCATGCTCCTGGACATAGTTGTTTCCTGAATCAAGCTTGCCTTTTGCCCCAAGGACAAAGAGAGAGTTGGGATAGAGAACTCATAGCCATTTCTGAGACAGCATCAACATTGCACCTATCCTGTGGCTATTGAGTCTATCTTGACAAAAATACTACCCAATACCAGTCTTCAATTTGTCCCCAATTGTGCTGTTTCATGACTCCTATGCTTGTCTGTCTCTACCCTGCTTTGCTCTGTCTTGTGACCTGGAAGCCCCATATTTGTGAAGTAGAGCACCAGGACTACCTATCCAGAAGCTTCCAGTGGGGCTTCAATCTTAGTAGAAGATGTGGGAGGTGGGAGTGATGGTTGGGAGGACACTGAGGCCCAGGCATTTACTGTACTCAACTCCCTTTCCAGACTGATTCAGACCTTCACCCCAAAGTCATGGGTTCTTTCCAGGAAGCCTGTCTTCCTGTCCATTTTCCCCCAACAGTCTCTTGTTTTCCTTTGGATAAGGGGTGATAACAGCTCTCTCCTGTGTTTGCCCTATCTGAATTGTCCCCATTTGTTGATACTGTGTAATCACCTTCTTTAACCTTCTTGTTTCCCCCCCCCTTGTGTGTGTGTGTGTGTGTGTGTGTGTATGTGTGTGTGTGTATGTGTGTGCGTAGATCAGAGGATAACTTTGCAGGAATGTGTTTTTCCTTCCATCATGTATGCTCTAGGGATTGAACTCTGGTCATTAAACTTGGCAGCAAACACCCTTTCCCATCTCTTGGGCCATGAGAATAATTAGTCTCTTGATTTAAAAAAGACTCTTCAAATAATCTTTATTTAAATATATCATTAGTTTCCTGTTCAGATCCTAGCTGGCCCTGTCTTCTCTATCTTACCCACACCAACTGGCTCTACCTGTCTTTACCTCTTACCTTCTGCACATATTCTGACGCCCTCAGGCCTCTAAGATAATACACAATGGGCCTTCCGAGCACCAGGTGACCCTTTGGGAATCAACAGTAAAGGGATATCAGTGGCATGAAATGAGCTTCAGACTTATGGTCTAAGTGTGACATCCATGAACTTCAGCGGGGTAGGGTATACTTACTTGAGAAAAAGGATAAGGACTGATAAGACTAGTAACTGTGGCCCAAGGCCTCCATATTCCATGTATAAATCCCAAGCCTGACTTCTTTATAAACCATCCCCAGATCATCTAAGGCTACAGTCATTTCAACAGCAGCAGAATCACAATAATCACAACAATCATAATTATAATCATTATAATGGCTATCAATTACTGAGTGCCAACTTTGAACCAGGCACTATGCCTAGTGTTTCGCTTCATTAAACCAAATGGAAGTTTCCATTTCATTCTTAATAATTGACACTGTACAATAAAAGAAAAAGGACATATCAAGTCCCAATACATTCTCAAGTTGTCACCAGCATGACTCCACTTTTGAGTCATGTGTTACTTCCCCACTTAACAGAGAGAATCATGGCCCTCACTGTGGGTGGAGGTCTGGACCTCCTGGAGGGCCTTCTCAACAGTAAATTGCTGCTCTCTCCTCAAGGGTCTCTGTGAATTTGTGCAGTGATTTGGGGCAGTGTCTGGGTGTCACAATTGTCACTTTTGTCCACAACATATCCAGACAACATTGAGGGCTTGAGGTACATCAAAGGGGAAAAAACAAAAAAATCAAAAACAAAACAAAACAAAACAATTTCACATATTGAAGGGAAAGATGTCAAAGCATTAGAACCCTTGAGGAATTTAGCTACTGGAGGCATTCTTAGTTCTCTGCTAGTTACTCTCCTTTTTTCAAGTTGGTTTCTCTCTATGGGAACCCTGTCTAGGTCAACTTTCTACCCCCTACATCCCCCTGGCTTTGGGAATATTATTTACTTGGGGTTATTCTCAGTCCAGGAAGTACCTCCTCTTTCCCCAGCAGAACCAAGTATGATCTAGTGACTAGAGCTGCTCTACACATTCTCCTGGGTGCCATTCTGTCCACTCTCCATAAAGACCTACATTCTGGAAAGGGGCAGGTGCCTATCTCCAACATGCCCAGCCATACTGGGGGAAACTCCCCCACTCCAATCTCTCTCTGTGTCTCTCTCTCTATCTCTCTCTTCACCTGTCTATCTGTCTCTCTGTCTGCCTGCTTGTCTGTCTGTCCTCTATCTCCTCCTAAGGAAACAAACATAGCCCATATCTAGAAGACAGCCAATAGAGCCTGCCATCCCTAAAGGCTGTGATGCTTTGTAAGGCCCTGCTTCCTTAGTACTGCTTTACCTTGTGACACAATCACAGTACAGTTGTTTTTTTCTTCCAGGTTGCTTGGTCTAGGACCTATGGAAATAGGCTCTTTAGTCATCTACACGAAGTTCTAGTTAGATATAGAAGTAGCACTTACTTAAAAGTGGCTTTGGATCTTTTTCTGCCCAATTTCTGTCTGGAAGGACTGGTTCTAATTTTTTTCTGTTCTAAATACCTTAACTCTAGGCTTTCAGTCTTTGGGTTGCTGAAATTCTTTCCCCACATTCTTTGCCCTACAAGACAAGCCAAGTAAATGTGAGGGTCTAACTCCCCTAATAACATTTATCATTATGTTCTAGTGATGTTCTTACCTTCTGTATTTATAGAATTTGTTACTTCCTTCTCTACCACCTTCACTATTTCCTCCATATTGGCTGTCAGGTCACTCCTTCATCCTCCCTAAATACTATCTGTCATTGCTATTTACTTTTTCATTACTTAAACGTGATTATGTATCCTCTAACAAACCTGTAAGCTTCAGGAAGGCAGGAATTTTGCATAACTGATTCATGGTCATATCCCTTACACACAGCACACTGCTCATAGGGTGGTGGGCTCTCAGTGCTTATTCTCTACAAGAATAGTTGAATGGTTGAACCTAATTCACATATGTTGGAGGCTGGGAGATAAGGTCTCTAACACTGTCTTACATATGGCGAAGCTATCATGGAATACTTCTTGGGTAAATGAATGTTTATTTTGCTCAAGGCCATACAGCTAATTAGTGTCCATACTTAAGTCTGCTTGTTTTAGTTGATTCTGTGTCTTTTAAGTTCAGGCTGTACCCAAGACCAATTAAAGTAGAACTTGGTAGGAGAGAGAGAGGGTCCTGATAACGATGTTTCTTAAGTTGTCTAAGTGATTCTGATATATAGCCAACATTGAGAACTACATTAAATCACAAAGTAGGGTCAAGGTAAAAACACACTCCTCTCATACTATATCTAATAGACAAAAACTATTTGAGAATAATTAGAGACATTTCCTAGGGAATGGAACATTAAATCTTGCATGTTTGGAAACAACAATGAGAGAAAAGGAACATGCCATGGGTCAGAACTACACACTATTGTAAGAACTAACATGTGTTAATCTTCAAAAGTGAGCTCTGAAGTCGGGGAAATTATTTTATAAGGTGGGTGTGGGCACTGAATAAAATAAATAATGGGAATGTATTTGAGGCTAGTTACTAAGAGGCTATTTCCAAGTAATCTGTTTAGGTCTTAGGAAAGTGACTCCAGAGATTTAAAATGGGTTCTTTGCATCATTTAGAATAGGCAAAATTCAAGCTGCGTTTATGAAAGGAGACTTTTTTTGACAATGAAGTATAAAAAGCCTTAGGAGTCCTTTTTTCTCAAGAAAGGAAAGAAAAGAAAGAAAAAACCAGCATGGCAGAGAGCAACTGTACTTGGTTGGTTGATTGATGCTTCATCTCATTCTAGAATCACTAAGCTCTTTGGTCAGGGTCTGGTTTTGGAACTGCTGGTTGTGAAGCTGGAGAATCTGAAAGTGTAGTAAGAAAATAAAGAATGGATGGCTTGTCCAGGGAATGCTTTAAGTCAGTGAAATCTCAGAAAGGAAATGCTCTGCTTAGGGTTCCCAATTTTGAGTCTCAGGCTCAACCCTTTGGATACTACTCTAACCACAGGGTGCTAATTTCATGCAATTAGAACTCTTTACAGTGATAACTTCTTAACTATATAGTGTAGGGTTTCTTAGGCCATAAGGAAACACAAAAATAAACTGACAACTAATGGTCCAGAATTGGATTTTTAAAGTCTATTTGCAGCCTATACAACAACTAGATACTGGTATTGCAATAAGAAATAGTTTGGTGTTATAAATAAATATAGAACTTAACTGAAGTACCATCTTTATGTGGCCATACTTCTATTACAAAGAAAGATCCAGAGGAACTTTGCAGAGGTATAAAACTGTATGGACTAATCTGTCAATCACTTCTAGGCTTTGATCACTCGATTAGTTAGCATATATGGAAGAACAAGACTAAGAAGGAAGAAGGTTCCTACTGGTTTCAGAGCTTCACTAGAATTCAATGCTATTGTAGGACGAATAATAAAACCACAGAGACAGATGTTGGGGTTCATGCTGAAGATCACAAAAGCAGAGCAATCAAGCTACCAGAGAGTTCTTCTATTATGGCTGGGGAGATCCTGTCCTCAATGTGTCTGGAGACTAGTTTCCAGGTCTGAGACCCTGCACCTTTCATATATACTTCTCTAGTGCTGAGATTGAAGGCATGAGCTATGTTTCTCTTTTAGACTGATTCACTCTCTTGTAGCCCTGGGTGACTTTGAACTCACAGAGATCCATCTGCTCTGTATCCTGTGTCCTGGGATTAAAGGTGTGTACCACCACAGCCTGGCCTCTATGGCCATGGCTTGCTTTGCATTCTGATCTCCAGGCAAGTTTTATTAGATCATAAACAATATATCACCACATGCTATGCTTTACAGGAGGAAAACAAATCCAAGTTATCATGAAACTGCTGTAGTTGGTCAAAATGGCAACAACTTGGGTAGCTTTCCTTAACACACAGTTCTCTCTGCCTACCCTCATTTTATACATTGGATTGTTCTTGTAGTGTAGACATAATCTGCAGTATGAATTTCATGCATTTTGACATAAAAACAAAGGAAATAAGAAGGATTTAGGTTGGGCTAATATTCAATTGCCTTAGTTAGAAACATGTACTTTTGGAACTCAAAGAGATATTTAGTTTGATTCCTTCTTTCTATGGTTTTGAATATTTAAAGATCAAGGTGTTGAGTTTGGAGACAGATCCTTATACACAATTTTTGGATTAGAAAAACTGTAAGTAAAGTCTGGAGTTTTTACAGTCAAGAGACTTATATGGTTTGTTTATTTCCCACCTGCTTTGGACTTCTTTTCTCTTACTGTAATAAAATAGCTTAGACTGTGTACTGTATAAAGAAGAAGTTGTTTATTGGCCTCTTTAGCAGTACTGGAGATTGAACCTAGGGCCTTGCTAGAAAAGTGCTCTGTCACTGAACTTACACCTCAAGCCCTGTCTTTCTTATAAAAATTGTCAGACAGAGTGTCACTAAGTTGCCTAGCCTGGCCTTGAACTCTCTTTGAAGTAAGTCTGGATTGGCCTTGAATTGATGATTCTCCTGTTTCAGCTTCCTTAGTAGCTAGAACTACAGGCCTATAGCAGCAGTCTTGGTAAGAAATAAGTTCATTTTGCACAGTTTTCAATGCTGAAAGTCCAAGGTCAATGGTTGCATAGCTTTAGCCTTTAGGAAGAGCTTATAGCAGATGACAAATTGGTGGGAATACACATAAGAAGGAGACATGATATGGTGAGATGAAGGAGACATGATATGTTGAGATATAGGAAGCTAGAAAGTAAAGAGCTGCCAATAATGACTTTTCATTAGGACTCACCTTGTAACGTGTAGTCTTCCTGCCAGCCTGGTTCCAGAGCCGTGTCAGTCCCAAATGAACACACAGGAGGCTGTATTAATTATGAAGCTGTCAGCTATTTGCTATTGTTTCTTATTGGCTAGCTCTGACTTAATTATTGACCCATAATTACTAGTATATATTTTATAAGGTCTTATCTTACCAGAAACACAGATTTGTGTCCCCTCTTCCCAGGAATCACATGGTGACAAACTCCCTTCACTACATTTCCCAGAATCCTCCTCAACTCCTAGTCCCATCTATCTTGCTTCCCTATTGGCCCACAGTGCTTTATTTACATATACATAGGACTTCCCCATTACCACCTCTTAGAGAACCCACTCTTAATATTGTCACACCCAGCACCAAGATTATAAGACATGAACATTTGAGCGGCATTATCAAATCATATCCAAACCATAGCAACCCCTTCTCATACTCTCATTTGGTTATATCCAGATCTTTTTGCTTAGAAAAAATGAAGTGTAACAAGCCTTAGGGCAGAGGAACGGCAGGACACTGACAACAGGCCTTGAAGAAAAGTGGTCACCTTAGGGTTGTGCAAGAAAGGCATGAGAAAGAGTGGGGCAATGATTGCTTTGAAATACTTAACACCTATTACCCAACTGCCTACTAATGTAATGAAAGATGATGTTCTTCAGGTACGCTCTAAATTCACATCAATTTGTTATGGGAAAATTGTATGTGATTACAAAGATCTGTGTATCACAACATTCCCAGGTTCTAATCACTTGAACCTTTTGAACAGTAGTATGCCATTTTCCATTTGCTTAAATGTAATATACATAATAATGTAACACACATACTACATATGTATACAGATATGTTATAAGTATATAAAGGATATATATATATATATTGCATGGAGAGTGATAAAAGACTACTTTTTAAACAATTACCACTTAATTTTATATTAATAAGTAATTAAAACTCACACTGAAATATATCATGATTCAATTTTTTCTTTTTTATTGTATTTTATTTTTTTAACATTTTTTAAATTTTAAATAGCTTGTTTTACATGTCAATCCCAGTTTCCTCTCCCTCCCCTCCTCCTGCATCCCCACCACCATCCCCCCATCCTCCCACCCTATTGCCAATTCCTTCCACATAAGGGATATCTAGAGTCTATCATTTCATTCAGGGTAGGGTCCAGGCACTTCCCTAAGAGTCCAGGCAGAGAGAGCATCCCTCTTTGTGTTATGGGCACACGATGTCTGTTAGTATTCGAGGGATAGACACTGATCCACTGCTCAGGACCCCATAGGTAGCCCAGGCCTCCTCATTGACTCTCACATTCAGGGGGTCTGGATCAGTCCCATGCTGGCCTCCCAGCTGTCGGTCTGGGGTCCAAGAGCTCTCCCCCTGTTCGGATCAGCTGTCTCTGCTGGTTTTGCCAGCCCATTCTTTGCCAATTTGCTTACCACTTCTCTCTCTCTGTCGCTGGGTTCCTTGGGTTCTGTTCAGTATTTAACTGTGGGTGTTTGCCTCTGCTTCCATCAGTCACTGAATGAAGGCTCCAGGATGGTTGTAGACAACAAGTTCACTATCAGGAATAGGCATTCGAGGTGGTCTCTACACTATTGCTTAGCTTGTCAATTGGTATCATTCCTTTAGATCACTAGAGGTCACAATGGTGCCTGATCTGTCTTCTAACCTATGATTCCCTCTTCCCCCTATCCTACCCCCCCAGTCGACCTTCCTGTTCCTCCACGTCCTATGATCTCTTCCACTTCTCCACCTCTCTATTTCCCAGGTCCCCCTCCCCCCCCACTCCTCGCCGTGTTCCCCATCTGTTCAGAGGATCAATTTTTTTCTACTGTTCACCTTGAAGAGTCAAATTTTCCTGCTTTCTTGTTGAGCAAGTGACCAATTTATTTACTGTAAGTTGTTTAATAAAAAGTTAACCATGTTGACAAATAAGCTTTAAATTGAAATATTGATTTCTCTATAATTCTGGAACTGAACATACATCAGAATCCTACAAAAAATGAAACCTGTTTAAAATTAGAGTAAATAAATACTATTTTATGACATGATATTAATTTGTTTTAAAATTCATAATATAATTTGGGGATTTAAGAAATGATATACCTAGTGACAAGACATTGAAGAAAACTGATTTACCCTTTGCCAGCAGGTATCAATTGCAAACAACTTCTTGGTTACCTGGAGTCCATTTCTTCTACTCAGGGCTGTGACCTCATATGGCTAGAGCCTGTGCAGGCACTATGCATACTGCCATAGTCTCTGTGAGTTCATATATACATCAGTGCTGCTTTGTTTTGTTTTGAATTTTTGTCTCATTAGGTTTTTTGTTTGTTTTGTTTTTGTTTTGGAAGAAAAATATAGGTGGGAGGGAGAAAGAGAGAGAGGGTATGAAGTTGGGTGAGCAGGGAGGTGGGAAGGATCTGGAAGGAGGAGTTAGAGGAGGGAAAACATGATTAAAATGTATTGTATAAAATATTTTAAATAAAATAAGTGACTATTGCAGAAGAAAATTTTGTGCTATTTTTTGTGAGTCTAACAAATCATTGCATGAATAGTCTTTGCTGACAATAAATGCAAATACAAACAAGACAAAATCATGGTGACATGTTATTGAGGTACCAATGGCATCCTGATATGTACATATGATCCAATGCAAATTATCAATTTATTCTTATTTTTGTGTGTCATCTCAGTTTTTAGTTCAATATTAAAAGTCCTTAACCAGTAGGTAATTTAGGATCAAGAGAAATGCCTTAGGATGAGCAATTAGAACTATTACAACATTATAGTTCTTAGAATCAATACACCTGTTGTGATAGTTTGAATGTAATCATCCCCATATGGTGTGGTGCTATTAGGAGGTATGACCTTGTAGGGGCAGTCTTTGAGGTCTCCTATGCTCAAGCTACAACCTAGTTCAGTTCACTTCCTGTTGCCTGAAGATCAAGAAGCAGGACTCTCAGCTCCTTTTCCAGCATTATGTCTGCCTGCACTTACCATGATGATAATGGGATAAATTTCTGAAGCTGTAAGTTAGCCCCCAATTAAATGCTTTTCTTTATAAGAGTTGCTGTGGTCACGGTATCTCTTCACAGCAATAAAACACCTGAATTTAGTAGTAGTTGAGTAATGGTTGTGCTGTAAGAGAATATCCCAAATTTCTGTTCATTTTAACCTGAGCAAGGAGGCATTCTGGTGGTTTGTTCAAATGAGGAAATATAAGTTACATTCCTTATTCAAAATGAAAAGTAGAGGTGGATGCTATCTTGGATGACACTCTCACTAGTAGAGCCTAATGTGGGGGACTGGGGGATGTACCAAAGATTTAGTGAAGAATTGCTAAAGATGTGAAAGAAGCAAGCTGAGCAAAGGTGTGGATTCTGGAGGCCAGTCTCAGCTGTATGCCAGAGGGTGCTACTTTGTTCTGTATTGTGCCATGGAGTTGGATGTAATCTTCTGATGGTTCCTGTGACATTTAGGAAGTCTTTTGGACCAAGATACAACTGTGAACAGTCAACAGCAGTAGCATCAATTCTGGGTACTCTGGCCAGGTCAAAGAAAACTGGAATGGAGGTAAGTATCAGTCTGTTCTTGACACAATTCCATTTTATGACCTTGAGTACTATAAGCATATCTGTATGTATTATTATTTGTTACCGAACAAACAATTCTTTAACTATTGCTCCTTAATTGGAAGAGCAGCTTTATAATCATTACTGAGTTTAGATTACATATGACTCCTTCATTCTTAGAACAGTTGTGGACACATAGTAAAGGGTTGTTCTTGTTTTTTTTTGTCCTTATATAACTGGGGATTGAATCTGGGGTCTTGTGCATACAAGACAAGCAATCTACCACTGAGCTATATTCTCAATTGTAGTAGGCGTTTGTGAAATAACATCCATGGAACAAATGAACTAGACAAAGTTAAAACCTTCGCCTCCCAAATTTCCCAACATTGCTTTTTAGGAATCAATATTCCTATCATGCAGAGCCTCATCAGAATGCACGAATAGTCGATGACCTAAATGGCGGGCTTTTTTTTTTACTCAGGTGCATCTATACAACCAAAAAGTAAGTTTTAAAGAGATTTTCAAAAAGAGAGAGGGTTAGCTGGGCGATGGTGGTGCATGCCTTTATTCCCAGCACTGGGGAGGCAGAGGCAGGTGGATCTCTGTGAGTTCGAGACCAGCATAGCCTGGTCTACAGAGCGAGTTCCAGGACAGCCTCCAAAACAATACAGGAAACCCTGTCTCGAAAAAACAAAAAAAGAGAGAGGGTTATTTTCTACACCATACAAGAAACCCAGAGAGAGGAGAGCCTGGAAACGGGCAGATAATTGCTTTACAATTTGTATCTCAGGGACCATCTTCTTTCATTCTATCCTACTTTGCATGTGGCTTTCACTCTCATGTGTGGTCACAGACTGACCTTCCCACCTCAGTCTGGAGTCTATTCTCTAAGGTCAATAAAAGAGTAAAGCAACAAAAGGGGCAGTACTTCTGTTGGGAAAGCAAAATTATGTTCAGAGGTCTCCGGCGATTTTTCATGTAGATGTCAGAGTCCAGAACTGTGCCATCTTCATGGAGAACAGGGTGGCTGGTGCCACTGCCACCTGAAAAAATCTAAGGATTCTAGTGGGAAGGAAGACGGAGGCGGTATAGATAGGCATCTGTCACTGTTGCAAAATTACATGAGGCTTATGGGTGTTGAAAAATAAAATAAATATTTCTTCTTTCAACAGTAACTAAGGCAAAATGAAGAGAAAATTGAAAACTATTGTTTAAATCTCATCCATTTTTTTCTTGCTTTCAGAGATGTGGGATTCTCACCAATGTCAGCGGGAAGAAAATACTTTTCAACACAGTTCAAAACAGATCAGGATTATGTTGTAATAGAGGCACTTTCTTGCCATTTCTTTTTTTCAATAGGAGGATTGTTTCTTTTTATCCTGGCTGCCTGGTATTTCATCTGTGTGTTGGTAAGGGCATTAGATGGTCAGTTTTAACTTCTTTTCCTCTTCTGTACAAAATGCTGGCTCCTGCAATGTTTCTGTCAGCATCACCATTGCTATAGAAGACTCCTCCCAGGTGCTGCTGTACCTCATGGAGAGTCTTGTGTTTCTTTATGGAGAAATTTTCATTATTTCCAGATTCTTATTGAACCCATTATGAGACCATTGAGACAGAATGGGAAATAAAAATGACTATTCCTGGATCTTTACAGTTGGAGGTGGAGAAAGAAAACACCTCAACAAAAATAATTTAAGAGGTATGGCTCGTTGGTTGTCTCACATCTGATCCCAGGAGTCCTGTAGCTCATGCATAAATATGAAAGGGGCCACATAAATTTCAGTGACATTTTTAGTTAAAAACCTCCTGCTGATGCTGATAGAATCACCTTTCCCATCAAGGGCGATCTTGGTGTACAATTGAAAGTCTGGCCTTTATGGTGAAGTACCTCTTTGCCAAGAGTTCTGAATTTCCATTTACAGCCTTCTTTTTCTAAGTGGTTGCTCGTGCTGGCTTTGAAATGATGTGTTGACCTTTCTGTGTTTTTGTGTCCTCCATTCACAAAATTGGCTGTACATTTTGGTTGTATTCACATCATCTCAAATATCCTGACCAAAAAAATATTTATCTAACACTGGTGATATCAGTTTTCAAGGACAAGACATCATTTCTACAAATATATTTGAAAATTTGTATTCTCTCTCTGTCATTCTCTTTCTCTGTGTCACACACACACACACACACACACACACACACACACACACACACACAAGTAGTTGCCAGAGCAACTTTCTAGAATCAATTCTGTCTTTCTGCCATGTTGGTCCTGGAGAGGCAACTCAGCTTGTCAGGCTTGACAGCAAGTACCTTTACCAGCTGGCCTATTTGGAAACTGCAAATAGGTTTTTGAATCACATTGTTGAATAGGGTATAGGGCATAGTCCTTTTCCTCAAAGATTGAGACTCTTTCATTTTTTCTAATTGGCTAGATATTCTTTTATTATTGTTTGTTTGTTAGAACCCGTTGAATGGAATATCATATAATATACCAGACTTTCCTATGGTGATGCTAACCTGTTATACATCCACATAACATACTTTATCCTCTGGTTTTCTTATTAGATTTACTAACAGTCCATTGTTGTACCATTAACATTTAATGGCCCAGGAAGAAGAACACGTTATTATACAACTCTTGGCAAAACCAGCCCTGGTGTAGAAAAGTCATTAAACTTCAGGAAGTTTTAGCTTTCTTGCACCCTATTTCTTATCCTTAATGCAAGCTTTCTATTCTTCTTAGGCCTCCTGATGTTTTAGAAGAAATAGAAGGAGTAAAACAGGGTCAGGGGGACCAGAAAGGCATACAAATCAAGCAGAGTCATTTCCAGTGCCTGCACTTCCATCAGTGATTAATCAAACTAATGGGGAGTTCTAATTCAGTGCTTTGCTACCCTGAAGCCCTGTAATTGCGGTGTCTCTGAATCCAAAGGAAACACGTTGTGCTCTGCGTGCCCAGGCACATAGCTTTTAAATCTTCATAACTCTGTAATTACTACAGTGCTTTCCTTCAAATCTGGCTCAATTTCACTTCCTTAATGAGCACCACAATCTTGATAAAGTTTGAAGTTCGCTGCCTCTGCTGTTCACAAGGACGCCATCCCAGACTGATAATGTGAGTGGCAGGTTTTCCTCTTTCAAGTTCCCCTCCAAAAGACCTGATTGATTTAAGGACCACCATCGTCACAAGCACTTCTTCTGGGTTATGGCCAGAGCTGAGTGTTTTCATCGGAAAAGGGCTCTTGCAGAGAAAGTTTTAAACAGTTAAAAGGGAGGGGCACAGGAGGCTTATGAACCCCTGGAGAATGGTTGTTTAGTTTTATTAGTGCCATGTTCCCTAGAGACTGTGGTTCATCTTACCCAATTGAAGACTTTCCTTATAGCAAACGCATTTTTTAAAAAAAGCTTCCCACTTCCTCTTTATAAACTAAGCCCTCCAAAGACTCAAACTTACATTCAGCTTTCAAAACACAGCAACTGATTTTCTCACATTCTTTCTTTACTGCCTGGTTTTCAGATTTTTCTAAAGACATGTTGGAATAACATTAAATAATTCTGTCAAGAGTGAGTCTTCTCTTACAGCTGTTTGGAGGTTCTCATGTCACCACGTGGTGATGCTTGGGCTCTGATTTTGTCTTCAGGTATCTAAGTTGTGAGAACTGCACTCAAGTCCCAGTTGCTTTTAGAATCTCTACTCCAGTCTGTATCCCAGACAAAGCTAATTGCTCTGGGATTCTGGATACTGCTTAATTTCTATCTCTATTATAGCTTGTCTGTCTTGGCCCTGCAATTCTTTGTTTACATGTCTGCCTATACCACTAGACGATACCTTTTCAAGCAATGTTTTTGCTTTCTTTCCTTTTATATCTCTAGTACCACACAAAGGTTCCCAACTGCAATGAATGTTTGCACCCAGTCAATGGAAGCACACAGCAGATGTCTGTTACACAAGCAGAAGAATGAATATGTGAATGAAACTCCATTGTTGTTCACTATCACCATCTGCTTTAACTCTGTCAGTTCATTTGAATTATGTATTCACAGTTCTGACTAAATCCAGACTTAGCATGTTTAAAATTATATTCAGTTGTAAAATGTAAGGCTAGGATTTTTGAAGGTAAGGAGAATTTCTAACACTGGAAACGATGAGTAACCACTGGTTCTCTGTATAGGAAGATAAAAGGCTTGTAGCAACAACAGTCTTTGGCATTTGAAGGAAATCATTTAATGTCATTCATTTTTTTTCTTCTGACAATGTTCCCTTGTCAGTAAAATGCTGACAGAAACTCATATATTTCAAATTTGATAAACGAAACGAATCTCATTGAGGGAGAAAAGCACCAATTAAAACAAAGGAAACTTCCAATAGCAGCATATTGTCTTTATCTCCCTTTCAAATTATGCTCATGATGATGATGATATAATATCTTTATGGGGACTTAATATCTTGATGTATTGATGAACACTTTTCTTCCTGGTTATTTATGATGAACAGTATACAAAGTAAAATTTAAGGTTGTTGAAGCAGAAAAGAACTCTATGAATGCTTTGGGCATGATGTTTATGCTAGAAACCATGCCTAAGAAAGCATGCAGGTTTCCTCAGTCAAGATGGCTTACAACTTGGGCTTTCTTGTTCTCTTATACTACCCAGTAAAGCTAAGGGGAGAGAGGATTTAGTAAATCAGAATCAACAGCTAGCTGACATTTAATGTGGGGAATTATCTTGGAGATCCTGAAGGTGGTGCCTCCTGGTACAGGGAGGAGAGAAGTGAGGTCACTTTGTATATGAGCTCTTTCCATATGCTTAGAGGCTCTCTCTTCCTTAGCTCCTATTACCTCTTATCGTGTCTTTTGTACTTTAAGTTTATTTGTAAGTGTAGTGTAAGTCTAGGTTAACTATGAACTCTCAGAACCTTGCTGCTTCAATGTGAGCCACAAGACTCTAACAATTTTCCCAGAATGGCCACCTCTCCTGCCTGTTACTACACTACTGTCAAATCTGTTTTGGCTCCTTCTCAAAATGCTGGCAGCATCACATTGATGTACAAACCATGTTCTGTTGCTTCCAAATTGTGATACTCTTACATAAATGGAATATATATTTCCTATACATGAAACAGTTTGGGTAATGTAGGGTGGAATGGAATGCTTATAATTTTTTCTAATAAAGTTAATGGATTTCACCAGCCTGCTCTTGATTCCTTTGGTCATCACTCCTCTTTGCAACTGGGTTCCAGGAGTTCAGTTTGGTTCACAGCTGTGGGTGTCGCTTCTGCCTCCATCAGCCACTGGATGAGAGTTCTAGGATGGTATAAAAGGTAGTCATCATTCTCATTATCAGCGGAGGGCATTTAAGGTAGCCTTAATGCCAGTTGGTGTCATCCTTGTAGATCTGTTGCAAAGAGGAGTGATGACAAAGGAATCAAGAGCAGGCTGGCGAAACCCACAGAGGCAGCTGACCTAAACAAGGGGGCACACATGGCCCCAGACTGATGACTGAGGGGCCAGACACCCTCTCACCAAACCTGGGTGACAGAGAGGCCTTGGCAATCTGTGGGACCTTGGAAAGTAGAGCAGTATTTATTCCTGGCATACAGATGGACTCTGGGAACCCATACCACGTGGAGGGATGCTCTGTCAGCCTGGACACATGGGGAAGAACCTAGGCCCTTCCTGGGATGATGTGACAGACCCAGAAAATCCCTCATGGAAGCCCTTGCCCTACCTGGGGAGCAGAGTGGGGATGGAGTGAGGGTGAGGGGTTAGGAGGTTTGGAGGGTGGGGGAGGAGAGGAGGGAGAGGGAACTGAGATTAACATGTATCAAAAGTTAAATGAAAAAATAAAGTTAATGGAATTTTTAAAAAATTAACAGCTTTTTACTTAGTGGTATGGCTTTTAGGAGTTAGTTACAGCAATTACGCTAGGAATAGGTACAATTGGATGGAGGAAGGGAGGCCTCAGTCACTACAATTAAATGATTATGCTAACATGCCCCATACATCTCCTGACATTTCTTACATAAAAGAAACACTTTTCATGCATAATAATGCTGATGTTCCATAGATGGTGAGTTATTGAATCAGGAAATTTTGGTGAGGAAGCTTTGGGAATGTCTGCTTTGGTGTTTGTTCTTGGTGCTTTGTAAAGACTTACTTCTGACTGGACTGCCAAAGGCCAAGTGACACTGTGGGCCATGGTGATAAAGACAGAATGTTTCATTTAGTTTACAAAGGCATAATGTTTATACTGATCACACATTTGAGGAAATAGTGCTAGTTTTTGAGTTATGTGAATGACTATCTGGGGTTAGGTATTTTTAAATGTTTTTCCCTTTTGGTGATAATGCATAGGATGGGGGACTATGTGCATTTGGAGTGTGTGTGTGAGAGAGTGAGAGAGAGAGAGAGTCAGAGAGGGGGGGGAGAGTAGGAAAACTCAGAGTAAATACAATCCAGGATCTGAATAATATACAACCTGGGGCAGGTGTTGAAAACTCAGTCATTGACTATATACCCCATTTGAGAATACATGTGGTTGCTACCTTTGCATTTAAAAACATTTTTATTCCATACTTCCCCTCTCGTGTGTGTGTGTGTGTGTGTGTGTGTGTGTGTGTGTTTTGTGGGGGAGAGTCATGATTTTTAGGTAGTGTTACTAAAATCTGGCAAATACACTATTTTCTAAAGGTGTGTTTATTCTCAACAGCTAACAGAGAAATGAGAATGCATCAACAAGGCATATTAATGAGCATGAGCATTGTTTTTGTCTTTGGTGACATTGAAAGAAACTATCTTGGAAAAGTCACTGGAGACCACCAAAGGAAAAAGAGGGAACACTAAGAATCAAGGAGATAAAAAACCAACACCAAAGTCTCTTATTATTGTTATTATATTTTAGCTAAATGGAATTCTTAGCACATGAGTCCAGAAGAGTAGAAAGAATCCCCCCTTTTGTACAGTTGAATGGGTTTTTAATTCATTTCATGATCTTGAATCTGTGCCAGTCACTTTAGGCTAGATACTCAGATGGTCAGCTGTTGTTCAACTTAAATAACCCCTGTAATCTTTCTTCTCCTCTACCTTGCCCCGAACTCCTTAAGATCACTGTGACTGATCCATGAAAGGAACCCACCAATACTAAACCACAATTCTGGAGTGAGAGCCACATAGTGCTCATTCACTGGACGTGCAGGTGGGTGACTCCACTGACTCTGGTGGATAGGTATGGGAAACTAACTGAAGGCAGGGGCAGACAGCTGCCATCAGGCTCGCTAAGTAGATGCCTCACACACTCCTCGACTCTTCTTTATTCTTCAGTATGTAAAGTCAGAGAGTAGAGCCTGGTTTGCCCACCTAGCAGAATTCCTGCTCAGAATTTGGAACATGTTAAAAAAGTGTCAGGCTACATTCTAAATTGGCCAACTCCATAGCTCAAAAATATTCTCTTTCTTTTACTTTCTATTAGGAAACAAAGCCAAATGTAAAGTTGTAAGAACTGCAATCTGTCTTTTGCTTGGACTCACTATTTTGGTCATTATTTCCCTCTTTGTTTATCATACTAATTTCATCATTGCTGTAATCACCACCATCATCATTCTTGTTACCAAATAACATATGTGAGCCTTACAAATATTATGACCCTTTAGGTCCAACACCCCAGCTTGGATCTTCTTTTGTGAACAGGGATCTTCCTTCACTATTTATTATTATTATTATTATTATTAGTAGTAGTAGTAGAAGAAGAAGAAGCAGGAGGAGGAGGAGGAGGAAGAGAAGAAGAAGAAGAAGAAGAAGAAGAAGAAGAAGAAGAAGAAGAAGAAGAAGAAGAAGAAGAAGAAGAAGAAGAAGAAGAAGAAGAAGAAGAAGAAGGTCTCTGTCAAAGCTTTTGTGACCCAAGTGTAGACTGATTCCAAGCACTAAGTGTCATGCCCTGTCAAGGTAGGGAGCACAAAGGGCACACCACTGCAGGTTAGAGGACTTTAGTGAGACCATAGAACATACTTTCCACGTTCTCTTTAGACACATGGAATTAAGATAGCATTCCCAAAATCTGGCTTGTGGCCTTAAATTTTATCTGTCTGTCTATCTATCTATCTATCTATCTATCTATCTATCTATCTATCTATCTATCCATCCATCCATCCATCTCACAGTATACATTGTGGATAGATGAAAACTTGCAATTTTTTAAACAATTCTTAAACTCTTTTTAGGTTTTCGGCTGCCACCATCTAGCCTGCACACTACTGCAACTGAGAATATATGCCTTTTAAGAAATTATACCTTTTAGTTAACCGAAGGGAAAACTTTCCATTCTTCGGTGAATCATCATCTCTCCCATGGGGAGCTTTAAAAACCCTGTGTGGGATTAACACAGTAGGGTGACAAGGAGGTAATCCGATTCATTTCACTTAATGTGCAATGAATTTTGCAAGCGACTTTCTGGGGGGGGGAGGTTGCTCACTGATAATTTGGGTTCTCATTCATGATGTTCTGTAGGAGAAGGTTCTCAGAGCACACCAAAGCAGGATGCCAGAAAAATGGTATAAGCAGCACTCTGGCCACTCTGGCCACGTGGGAATGCGTCCATACTGTGTCACCCTCCCCAGCTATCTCTGTGAACACAGTGCCTGGGGCGTTTTAAGGAGCAGTCTTGTTTTCCCCTCTAAGAACCAGAAGACTTGAGAGTTGGAATTCTACTAAACGACTTGCTCCAACACGAATCCACAGCATCCCCAATAGTTTCCTCCCTCTGAGCTGGCTACCAGCACTCCCACTCTTAACTTGAGAACTCCCCACCTCCACCACTCTGACAATCTCAAGTCTAACCTCGGAGATGTGTGTGAGAAAGTGGCTGGGGGCAGGAACTCACCAGGCGCTGTCCGGCCACCAGTGACTCCCAGCGGCCGCACAGGGCGCTGCGCCCCACTCCGCCCTGGCCTCCCCCGCCTGGCGTCCGCCCCGCCGCCCCCGCGCCGCCTCCTGAGCCAGGGCTAGAGGCGGATTCCTCTGTCCGGGTTTTCAGAGCGCCTTTTCCTAAACCTCCTCCCCGCCCAGAAACGGAGAGAGATCCCAGGCGCAATCGCTCCCCGGAGCGGCCGAGGGGCGCGCGGGGAGAGGCCTGCGCCAGGGTACTTTCAAACTGAGGCGCGCGCACACACTCACACCCACCCACCCACCCACCCATCCACACACGCGGACACACACAGACACATATACATACATACATACATACACACACACACACACACACACACACACACACACACACACACACACACACACATTTATATAGGCGGCTGCAGTGGCCAGGGCGGCGGCAAAGGGCTCAGGAACGATGGAGCTGAGCCAGCTGACCCAGGTTGGAAGCAAGTGAGGAGGACCCAAGCACATCCCGAGATTTCTCTGCCCAGCTCGTGTCATCTTTCCTAGACAGCCGTGCACCCGGAGGAGAACAGGTCGGACTAAGCTGTGAAGGAGACGGTGGGGAAGAAGAGGAGGCCAGGTGAGCAGAGGAGCCCTTGGCGGATCTGAACTGCCCGGATTGTTTCTTGCCGGACTCCTGCCCTCTCCTTGCTCAGGTGGGCGCGCCAGGTCCCTAGCTCACAAGGGACGCTCAGAGGAGAACGGAAAGTCGCGGCCCTGCTCTGCGGGATGCCTTTTGCCAAGCGAATCGTGGAGCCGCAGTGGCTTTGCCGGCAGCGGCGTCCGGCTCCCGGCCCAGATGAGGACATGAGTGGAGGCAGCCTTGAGCCGCCGCCCCTGCAGCCGCCTGGCCGGCGGGAAGAGGCCGAGGCACCGGGGCCAGAGGAGCCTCTCCGTGTGCCCCCTGCTCCTCTTCCACTGCCACCACCTCTGCCGTCTTTGCCTCCGCCGGCAGAGCAGGCTCAGCAGCCACCGGGCGAGGTGCGCGAGGCTGGGGACGAGAGCGTGGCAGGGGTCCCGGAGACGGCATCGGCCACGGGCGAGGCGTCCGAGGCTGCAGCCGAGGCTGTGCTGCTCATGCTAGACCTGTGCGCGGTCAGCAACGCAGCGCTGGCCAGAGTCCTCCGGCAGCTCTCAGACGTGGCCCGGCACGCGTGCAGCCTCTTCCAGGAGCTCGAGAGCGACATCCAGCTTACTCACCGCCGCGTCTGGGCACTTCAGGGCAAGCTCGGCAGCGTGCAGCGCGTCCTCAGCACGTTGGACCCCAAGCAGGAGGCAGTGCGTGAGTACCAGAGCCGTCTATCCTCCAGGGTACTAGGCTCCAGCGCCGCACCCTCTTGCAGTCCCCACTCGCCTCAATCCCAGCCCGAGGCACCATGCCTGCTGCAACTTGCACTTTACTCTTGATTTCCCTCCCCTCTTCTGCCCTGAGATCCACCCCTGAGTAGCTAGGGTGGCCCCTGACCGATGCGGGGATACAGGCGTGGAGAGCAGAAAGTTAAAAGGATGGCCTCTCAACTCACAGGCATCCTTGGCGTTGAGAACGGGCAGGAAGGGAGCATTTAGGGGGCAGACAAGATTTAGAGAGGGTTTGTCATTCACCACTTGGACATACATGCCTTTCATGTCCTTGGGAAGAGGGAGGGGTGCAACTCCTAGTAGCTTCCAGGAGCCGGCCACTGAGTTGCACCATTGGGGGTTTCAGAGTAGTGGGTGTCCTTTTAAGATGTCTGTGGGAGACAAGGTGCTTTGTCACACTTGCTATGACCTCGGGTGCCCGGGACTCGTGCCTTTGGAAGGTGTGTGACCTAGTCCAGCATCACTGGCTGGCTGCCTAGAACAAACTCCAAGGTGCTTTATTGACTACCCTGGGATAAGCAAAGGCCTTGCTGAGGGACTGGAAGGAAGGAATGTCTGGGGGGTGATAAAGGGATCTCTGAGCATCTTTTCTGCCCTGGGTAACCTAGGGCTCTTAATTAATGCCTCTTTGGAGTATCTGGTTCTTGAGCATCCCACAGGCTCTTCTTCCTCTGCCTTAGTTCCTTGTCTCACAAATCTTGACTTAGGTGTGAACCGGTCCAGCCAGCCAGGTTGCAGTGAGAGGACTAGGAAGGAGATCTAAAAGACCCCTGGGCATCTTCACTGCACATTGTCTTCACTCTTGCAACACTGTAGACCTATTACTAAGTAGTCTCTGTTAACTATTCTCTCTAAGGGGCATTCATTTCTCCCTCACTGGTGCACAGTCTCCCAAACCTGGCAGCGACAGAATCATTTGGAAAACGAACCAGGCTGTGGACAAGAGTGCTGGACTGACTGTCACGCGGGTCCTTTTGGTTCCTAGTTCAGCTGAGACGCTCTGGGGGAAGGTGATGTCAGCGCTTCTGACTTACTTATGTAAGAAGCCTTTTCTGTTGCTGCAGTGGCTTCTCCAGTGTGAGGTGGTCACTGAGTGCTCCAGCAGAGGAGCTTCAGCAGCATGCATCCCAGGAGGACTTCCCTGCACCTCTGTTGGGCAGCACAGCATCTTGGCTCGGCCTGCTGGCCTGGGCACTCCTTTCCCTCACCCCTTCCTCCCTGGAAGAACCCTTTGAACCCCGCCCCAGGAATTCACTGCTTTTCTGCAATAACAATAATAATAAGTGTAATGAATAAATGATGTGCCCGATCAGTTTTCGCAGCTTATAAAAGACCTGGAGTTGGGTTAATGACTAGTTGTTTAAAAGGGCAATTCCGGGGATGAGTTCTGGAAAGAATTAGGATTGCTCTAGGCCAAGTCATATTTTACTTTTGGGACTGGAAATGAGCACTTTAATTCTGCCTCCTTTTTGCCTCAAACCAGCCAGCAGGGACAGACCCTTCACTTTCAACAGGGCTGATATTTGGGTAGTGTGGCTTGGGGGGTGATTTCACTTCAAAAGAACTGGAGGGAAGTTATGCAGACAGTTGAATGGTGCATACATTCTCCATGTGCACGTGCGACACAAACATACCTCTTCTTGAATACATTGCCAAAGTAGAATACAGCCTTCTTACTACCCTTTCTATTAGTGGCACCGGGTAGGCAGTTATGGATATAGAATCTAATAGCCCCTTCAAGCCATTTTCACTATCAGAGTATAAAGGAATGGAAAATGGAATTAGGGGGATCATTAGTGTATTGATGCAGGTAATGAATATATACTCTATTCGTGTATCAAATAAAGATGGGGTAATGGAATACTTAGGAAAGGTCTTAAAATCAATCATTTAAGATACTTTCTTCTAAAAATGTTTGGTTAATTCTTATTATTGTGTGTATACATGATGTGGGGGGTGGGACACATGGAGACCAGAGGCCTCCATTGTGAATTCAGTTCTCTCCTTCCACTATGTACCTTCCAGGGACAGAAAGCTGGTCACCCAGGATTCTCTGTGATGCCTTCACCCACTGAGCCCTGTCACTGGCCCACTCTTCAATTTCTTTTTCTAAAATGTCTCAATAGTTGGTATCTCCTCCCATCCATTTAAAGGTAGGGTGGCACTGTTCTTGTCATAACCTTTGAGGGTTAAGGCACAATAGTTTGCATCTTAATTTGACTTTCCTAGACTTTAGAGCCTGAGACAAGGATTTCCATGTAAGTAGTCTGAGAGGGAGTCCCCAGAAGCACATGGAGCTGTGGAGGTGAAACAGACGGGAGAGGAGCTGAAACTTGTCATGAGGAGGTTCTTACTGCAGACGCTTTGGATTAAACCTAGCTGGGGACGCTTGACTGGCATATCATCTCAGCTGTGCTTCACTTGGGGGAGGGGAGAGTGAAGAGGTTGGAATGTTTCTCCCTGGGTAGATGGAAAGTAGCACCTGAGCAAGGATTATATGGCTTCTAGGGTCAGACCCATGTATGATTCCAGCATGCCCCTGGGGGCAGACAGCCATGAAAAGACTGGAGTGTGCACAGGCTTGTCTGCAGGGGTTCTCTTGGGAGGGCAGAAGTGCTGATCAGAACATCAGCACTATCAACTACATTGTGCACCCCCACTTTAATGCTGCTCCAGCTTGGAGGTATTTCAAGGGAAAAGAAGACTTCCTCCCCTTGGCTGTCTGTGTCTCAATACGCCAGCCCCCATTTCGTTTTCCTACACAGATCACTATGCCTCACACACACTTCTTGCTGCTCTTTCCTCAGAGAGTTGCTTCCTGTTTCCCTGACTCATGGCAGGGAACTTTTTTGGTGACTGGCCTGATATGATAAGCACTTTGGTGAAGTCACTTTTGAGGCTAGTTTGGGCTGATAAGGTAGTTGCTATCTAGTCAACTAGTATTGAGGAGGAATATAAATAAGGAGGAAGTAGTCAGATTCTGAACTAACTCATTTTGGAAATATAATTGATAGGACTTACTGAGTAGATTAGGTACAGGTTATGAGAAAAAGTAATTTAGATGTCAGACTTGTAGTTTCCTTTGCTTAAATAATTCATAGAAGGCAATGACATTTACAGAAATTTAGAAGGCTACTGAGAGGGTGGACATTTTATTCTGAAGGTACTGCAACCTGTAGTTTTCTGTTTGAGCCTTGTTAAGTTTGAGGTGTCTGATGAGTTTGAGAGTGATGAGCTAGTTGTGTGAGTTGAACACATACGATAAAAGCCCAAGCTGGAGATGAAGATGCGAGACAGACAGATGAAGAAGGCATGTGAAGCCTTGGAGCTAGAGACAGCAGAGACAGTGAAGGAGAGTGGTACTTGCAGAATGGTGCCAACTGTTAGACTTGAATTTCATAGAAAGGAGGAAAGTGGTGATGGATCCCAACTTTGAGTTTCATAGGAGAAGATAATGAAGGGAAAAGAACATTCAGAAGTCTAGGAGACTCGGAGGTTGTGGTTCACAAGAGTAAATTGCACAAAGGCAGGGGATCTTGAGTTTGAGGCTATCCTAGACCACACAACACAACACAACACACACACACACACACACACACACACAGAGAGAGAGAGAGAGAGAGAGAGAGAGATCATGTTTCATAAAACAAGTAAGACATCATTGAGTGCTATGAGCAAGTCAGTGGTAGAGCACATGTTTAGCATGTACAAAGCCCTGGGTTTGATTCCAGTACTGAGGAACAAAAATCTAGAATGCAATCAGGACAGTGTGATTCGGTGAAAGCAAGAAGGAGGTATTTGAGTTATGTGTGTGCGGGTGTAGGGGGGGCAGAGTGCATGTTTAGCACGTGTAGAGTGGGGTAGAGAATGAACAGGATGGGTGGAAGAGGAAATGGCAGTGATTGATGACTCTTGTAAAGAGTTTTACTTTGAAGGGAAATAGAAAATCAGAGCAGAGGTTACATGAACATACAGTATGGAAGGAAAAGTTCTTCAAAGGTATTGGCATATTGTGCATGCTTGATTTCCAAAAACGAGGAGAAAATTGGTACTGGGAAAGAGATCTGGACTGTTAAGAAGAGGAAGAGATTGGGTAAGATGAAAATACATCTGGAGGGAAAGTGACAGACCTAGGCAGAAAGGCACATAGGTTAGCTGGTGGACTTACAGAGGTGGAGGTGGCGCCATGTGTTTCCCCTTGCCACTTAAAAAATGACATCTATTTTCTGCATGAAGTAAGTGGTGAGATCATCAACTGAGAGGGTGTTGGCAATGTGAGGAGAGAAGGCAAAGTGTGAATAAGCTGTCTCAGGGGGAGTGGGGATACAGTAAGGAAGTATAGTGGGATTATCTGGCTGCATGAAGAGCCTTCTGAGACTTATGGTCATAAACTTGAAGCAAGTCCAGCTTTTCAGTCTCTAACACCTGAGGCTTTGGAATTACTTCATGGGACTCAATGCCAAACTGTACAGTCTTAGACATTTTGGTGTTGTTGGCCTTTTAGATACTGCTAATTACATTTAGTTACTGATTTTTTAAAGTAAAAATTGCATTAATGCCTGACATTCCTGTGTTTACAAAATGCAGACAGATTCTATGTGTTCATGTAGGTGACTATTCACAAAACAGATAACTCAAGGGAAAACTACTCAGATCAACAAACAAAACTTTGTTATGCCTTCTACCAGTCACTGTCCATCTCCCTAAGGGTGGGCGCTTCTTCTTCCAACAACTAGATTTATATAAAGCTTTTGGACTTCATGTAAGTGCTCGTGCACTTTATTTAGTGTCTACATTATTCATTCAACATTGCACTGGTAAGGGTCTTCCATTGTGCATGCATAATAGATTGTTCATTGTATGTTGATGGAGTTTCTGTTCCTCCTGTTCCCACAACTGCTTTGTCCCAAATAACACAGAGAGACTTATATTAATTAGTAATCTGTTTGGCCAATGGCTCAGGCTCCTAACAACTGGCTAGCTCTCTCTTAAATATTAACCCATTTCTATTAATCTAAGTATTTCCCCGTGATCTTACCTTACCGGTAAAGGATCCAGACCTGTTACTCCTTCCTTGGCTATATGGCGGTGCCTCTGCCTGTCTCTCTCTCTGTCTCTTTCTGTCTCTGTCTCTCTGTCTCTGTCTCTCTCTGTCTCTGTCCCTGTCTCTCTGTCTCTGTCTGTCTCTGTCTGTCTCTATCTCTCTGTGTCTCTGTCTCTCTCTGTGTCTCTGTCTCTGTCTCTGTCTCTCTCTCTCTCTCCAGCATTCTCTTTGTCTCCTAGCCTGCCTGTCCTTCCTGCCTGGCTTTTGGCCAATCAGTGTTTTATTTATCAACCAATAAGAGAAACATATATAAAACATATATACAGAAGAACATACCCCATCAATTGTTAATTGCTGAGTGAAACTGTGAATATCTTCCATAATTTGCTGCTGCATTCTCCTAATGATAGACATTTGTTTCTATTTTAACACTACAGCCATGAATGTTTTTTTTTGCTTCATGCCTTTTGTATTTTAGTGTTTGAAAGGAGGGGCCAAATACCTTAGGCTGGCGTGGAACTCTCTGTGTAGCTAAGGATGACCTGGAATTCCTGATCCTTCTCCTGCTCTACCTCTGGAATGCTGGGATTAAAGCTATCATGCCTGGTTTTATGCAGTGCTAAGGATCAACCCCAGGGCTTAGTTTATGCTAGACAAGCATTCTAGAAACTGAGATACATCTGGCCCTTCTCCATGCCTTTTGCTGAGCATTTTTATATTCCACTGCCTGGTATGCATCTAAAAGTGAAATTACTGGTTCAAAGGGGACAGGTATGTTTGACTTTACTATATGCCACCTGACAGTTTTCTAGCTCATTGTATTGCTTTATGTTTAAGTGGCAGCTACTCTTGCAATAAATGTAATAAAACCTCATGGAAGTTCTAAGCTATGTTTTGGATAGCTTTTGAAGTTAACCTTCTTTTTTTGTGTTTTAAAATCCAATTTGAATATCCTTTTTCCCCTTGAATGACCAGTACAGTCATTTACTCCCCCCACCCCCGCTTTTTCCCTTATCCCCCTTAAAAAAAGTTTTTGGTCCCTATTTTTAATTGTCTTTTTCTAAGTATTTTGTGAATATGACTCATTTGTCATTGCTAGTACTGCATTTTGACTTTTTTAGTGTTATAATTTGGTGAACAGACCTATATGTTTTTCGTTTTTGGTTTTTCTAGACAGGGTTGTTTTGGAGGCTGTCCTGGAACTCGCTCTGTAGACCAGGCTGGGCTCAAACTCAGAGAGATCTGCCTGCCTCTGCCTCCCAAGTGCATGTGCCACCAACGCCTGGCCCTTTTTTTAAAGGTGTATTTATTTATTATGTATATAGTGTTCTGCCTGCATGCCTGCATGTTTGCCTGTAGGCCAGAAAAGGGTACCAAATTTCATTACTGATGGTTGTGAGCCACTATTTGGTTGCTGGCTCTGGGACCTCTGGGAAAGCAGTCAGTGCTCTTAATTGCTGAGCCATTTCTCCAGCCTGACCTATATGTTTTTATGTTTTCTAGTTTATCTGTTTTTTCCTTTGTAATAAGCTTTTTGTATCTCTTCTGTTTGTTCTTAAACAAATTCTTCATCAATCCTTGGGCCATGAAGAGATCTCAATAGTTCTAAAATTTACTTTGCCTTTTGCTGTGTAGATCTGTTATTTATATGTCATGGATTTTTTGTTTGTTTCTTTTTTGAGACAGGGTCTCTCTATGTAGGTAGTCCTTGATGTCCTGGAACTTGCTATATAGAACATCCTGGCCTTGAAATCACAGAGATCAGCCTGCTTCTACCTCCTGAGTGCTGGGATTAAAGTCGTGTGCTACCACATCTGACTTGGAATGGATATTTATAAATGGTGTGAGGCAGAATACAAGATTATTTTCTCCACATAGATGCACTATTGTCCCACTGCCGGTTATTGCGAAGGTACCATACCATTTCCCTATGTCACTACAGTGATACTTCTGTCACTCATCAAGTAGATAGGTTTTATTATTGTTGTTGTTACTGTTATTATTTTAAATTTACATTTATTTGCATTGTGCATGTGTGTCTTAGTACCTGTTGAGCTCAGAGGACAACTTGCAGTCCTCTTCTTTCACCACATAAGACCCTGAGATGAAACTCAGGCCATCAGGCATGTCACCAAGCACCTTTACCGTCTGAGCCATCTCTCTGACTCTCCCTTTATTTTTTAGCTAACACTTCTGACTTTTGCTATGTATCAGCCTCTGCACTAAGTACTCTGCATGCATTATCTTGTTTAACATTCAGACCTCTCCTGCTGAAGACTTCTTACTGCACACTCTGCCCCAGACTTTTGTTTTTGTTGGACAACTGGAACAGGTTTTTCCTTGCATGTAGGGAAAGCCAGAGGTACCACTGAGTTACTGCCCTGAAGCATCCCTCAGAAGTGGACTCCAGCTATAGCTTCTTTGCTCTTTGAATGGGAGAAACCTCCAGCATGTTCCATACTGTTCACAGTAGAACTGAGCAATAGTTGCCCATGGTTATGATGTACCTGGAGACATAGACTGTATTTGCTGCTTTTCCCCACTCACACTTTACCTTCAACTGAAGCCACTTGGACTGGATCTACTTCTAAGGAAGCCCAAACCAGGACCATCTTCTTGATCTTTTTCCTTTGTAGTGCTAGAGATTGAACTGGGGAACACACACACACACACCAGGTTAATAATTCATGGCTGTAATTTCCTAATAACCAAACAATAACAACACAACATTTTTCCCCAGATTTTTCCTATTATACTGTGTTGGACATTTTTTAGTTTTGTGTGTGTGTGTGTGTGTGTGTGTGTTTAGACAAATTCTCCTATGTAGCTCTGGCTGTCCTGAAACTCACTCTGTAAAAAAAAGTTGACCTTGAACTCACAGAAATCTGCCTGCCTCTGCCTCCCAAGTGCTGGGATTAAAGGTGTGCACCTTGTCTTCAGTCTTAGAGGTTTTAATTTACCTTTAGCAGTGGTGACATATGAAGCGTCTCCTATTGTCTCACTTTAGTCCATGAGTCTTGAGGGCTGACCCTTAGAGTTAGTGAGAATTTTGAACAGTTAGAATTTTCTCTGGCTACTTCTTAATTTTTTGTACTCCATGTCTTCATCAGGGTTTCTATTGCTGAGATGAAACACCATGACCAAAAAGCAGATTGGAGAAGAAAGGGTTTATTTGGGTTACACTTCCATATTGCTGTTCATCACCAAAGGAAATCAGGACAGGAACTCAAGCAGGGCAGGATCCTGGAGTCAGGAACTGATATAGAGTTCACAGAGGGGTGCTGCTTACTGGCTTGCTTTTCATGACTTGCTCAGACTGTTGGCTTATAGAACCCAGGACCACTACCCAGGGATAGCACCACCCACAATGGACTGGGCCCTCCCACATGGATCACAATTTAAGAAAATGCCTTTTAACTGGATCTTGTGCGCTTATTTTCTCAATTGAGGTTCTCTCCCTTCAGATAACTCTAGCTTGTGTGTCAGGTTGATATACGACCAGACAGTATATTCCATTAAAGAATCATGGGACAAGGCTGAAAAGAGAGCTTGTGGATAGAGTGCTTACCATGCAACCCTAAGAATTTGAATTCATTCCCCAGAACCCATGTAAAAGCCTGGGTGTGGTGGCACATGCTTATAAGCTTAGCATTAGGGGAGCAGAGATAGGAGAACCCCTGAGGCTCTCTGGCTAACCAGCCTAACTTACTATGTGAGTTTCAGGCCTATGAGAGAAAGTGTCCCAAAAGAGCAAAACAGGAGGATGGCTTACAGTTGTGCACACACACACACACACAAACGTACACAAATGTGCATACATGCATACTCACAAAATCATGTAACGCAAGGTTTTGTATGCAGTTCCACTGAGATAGTGTAACAAGGGTGTGTCTGGCACAAAGCAACAATTACGAAACTTCTTGAACATGATTTTTAGGTGTTAATAGTAAACCAAAATAAAATTAATGAAGTTGACATAGGTTTTGAATGCAAGAACTTCATTATTGGTTTGAAATTTGCTGAAACAACATTTCAAATAGCACTCTAACTGGACTATAAACGCAGAGGGCAGAGACCCTGTGTAGTTCACTTTATGAATGACTAAGACAGACATGAGAAATTCATGTTTGTCATGTAATGTACATCTCTCAACCATTAATGAGTGTGAGAAGGTTTAAGTTTGCTAAGAAAATTATCTGTGGATGTTGGTACCCATATTCTAAAAATTAGTTTTTTAAATGTTTAACATCCTCAAAATGAAGTAAGTCAAACATAAGCGTAACTTTCCAGATATGGTATTGCATGCATATGAACCAGCTTTCAGGAGGCTGAGGCTGGACTGTGTGGTGAGTCTCATTGAGTCTCATATTCCCTCTCTCTCTCTCTCTCTCTCTCCCTCTCTCTCTCTCTCTCTCTCTCACACACACACACACACACTCACAGAGAGAGAGAGAGAGAGAGAGAGAGAGAGAGAGAGAGAGAGAGAGAGAGAGAGAGAGGAGTTAATGTTAATTTAATAAGTGTCATGGAAAATTTGGGGGTCTTAAATTCGGAAAAAATCTTATAACTCATAGCAATCCACTTCCCATCCAGAGATGTCCCAGATGGTAGTCCCTGTGAGACCCCTAGCATTATAGAGTAACCAACCCTATCATGATTTTGCTGCTGGATGGTTCTCATACTCATAAGATCCTTATCTATACTGGAATCACATCTTTTTGTAATGCAAGCCTTTTGTCCTAGTATGGCACTGAAACTGTGTAGCATCTACTTTTAATCTCTTTTTCCAGGCTCTTGCAGTAGCTGTAGGTTTATTTCTATGGTTTCTTCTAAGCTTTCTTCATGCCAGGTTAGATAACTTCCGTTACTTAGATTCCCCAGTGAAGTTTTTAAGTTTCCCTTTTCCTGGTTGCCATCTGTCACAGGCACAGAATGTGATGTGACAAGACCTATTTCTTCTATTTCTTTAAGTAATTAAGACTAAGGTGGCCTTTGTTTTAACCACACCATGATGCTGATTAAATATTGCCATTATGCCCTAGTAAATCCCCTTCTTTAAAGTGATAGATTTTAAACTTGAGATTTCCTTGATTCTGTGTAGAGTTAATATTTTGAACTTAAATTTTTGAGACTTTTGCATTGTCTTTGTTGAACTGAATCTTGCTTGCTTTGCTCTTTCATTTCCAATCAGTGGTGATGGTTTAATATCTTTATTCAACATGTCAGCTACTGCCCCCAGCATTTTGTTCTTTGCAGACACTATAAACATGATTCTATAACATCACCCACATCTCTGATAAAATTATTGTTCAGATGGACTCAGGATCAGAGCTGGCTGGCAGGCAGTACTAGCAACATCCTTTTAAGTTGACATCTATTAATCAGCATTCCTTGGGTACCATTGTTGCACAAGCCACAAATGTACTGCCCCCCACCTTCCCATCCTAACCACATTTCTCCACCTTGCCCACAACATCTATCATTATGAGAAACTGTCAAATGGTTTGCTGAAATCAAGATACTAAACGCTTGTATCATTCCTTTGATCTCCTGGTCCTATTCAAAAGGGAAATAGGTTAATGTAGTTCAAACTGGACCTATTAATAGCAATTAGAGGAGCCATTTTCATTTTCTTGTGTATAATAGAAAGTTTATTTTGATAATACTACTTTGTCATTTTCACTGTGGAATTATAGGATTGCAAGGTGATTCTTTTGAACCTACAGCCCATCTCTTGGACTCAAGAGTACTTTCTTGCCAGGTGGTGGTGGCACACACCTTTAATCTCTGAACTTGGTAGGCAGAGGCAGGCAGATCTCTGTGAGTTAAAGGCCAGCCTGGTCTACAAGGCTACACAGAGAAACCCTGTCTCGAAAAAACATAAAGAAAGAGAGAATGCCTTGTTTGTGACACACAGATAATTAGAGTTTTGTCTCTTCCTTTCTTTTAGGGTACTCAATGATTACCTTATGTCTCTATTCTTTGTTCCCTAGGAAAATATTGAGAATTTAGGACTTTCCGAACTTTCTTAAGCTTGGTTTGAGGAAGGTTGGGTCTGTGGGGTGAGTCAGGAAAGTGGGAACATTTGTAGTGAGGAGTATATATTCTGAAGTTGGGCCGTGTGGGTTCAGATACCATCTCCACCCTTTCAACATTGTAGGACTTTCGACAACATGTTGCATATCTCCTTTGCTTCATCTGCTGTGGAGTGGAAATAATAGTACTGACTGAATCATGTTATTGATGAAGTTAAAGTAGGTATTGCAAACTGTGCCTGGCACATTAGCTCTTTTCTTGGCACTGATATATATATATATATATATATATATATATGTATATATATATATATGAGCAGAAGATATATATTTCTCTTTTCAAGTAGGTGAAAGCCTCTGTCTTAATCTGTGAAATGCAGGGTAAGAAGAAGGATGTAGTTAGCTGATCAAGCTATTCTGATTCTCAATATGGTAGACATCAATTAAGGTTGGTTTTTATGGTCATTTTTGTTATTTGAATAAGGATACAAAAATAGTCATTATATTATCATCCAGATTTATTCACTTATTATGTATCAGATATTATTGTAGACACTTTTATTTTATTTTATTTTTTGGTTTTTCGAGACAGGGTTTCTCTGTGGCTTTGGAGGCTGTCCTGGAACTAGCTCTTGTAGACCAGGCTGGCCTCGAACTCACAGAGATCCGCCTGCCTCGGCCTCCCAAGTGCTGGGATTAAAGGTGTGTGCCACCAACGCCCGGCTTATTATAGACACTTGTTTGATAAGCAAACAAAGAGCAACTGTAAGCATGTGTTCCAAAGGAGAGAGATAAACCCCAACAACAAACAGTATATATGAGGGACTTCCAAAGCCTTTTAGGGCGGGCAATCAACTGTGTGTGGCTAGGATGGTCAAGTTTAGTTAGGGCATTCTGATGGGCCTCACTGATGAAGCTACATCTGAGCAAATATTGGAAGGAGATAAAGTTGTTAAGTCTGGGCATTGATGGGGGAAGATTGTGTTGGTAAAAAAAAAAAACCATAGCTGGTACAATGGCCCTCAGGTAAACACATGTCATGCATAATTCAGGGAAGACAAGGAGGCAAAGAGACCATAGTGGTGGGTGTAGAAGAGATGAAGAGGGGAGTGAGGGGAGAGGATACCAGCATGGAAAGATGGAGATAGACAGCATAGATAGCATAGAGTCTGGTAGGCCTTTGCCATGACAGTTTTGCTCATAAGCCTTTTGCTCCGAGTATAGTGGCAATCTTTCAAGGCTTTCAAGATAGGAGTAATGTGACTATCTTAGAGTTGAAAAGAATCATGTGGATTATTGTGTGGACCTGTCATAGACAGGCAGAATAGGTGCAGGGACAGCAAATAGGTGGGTGATGTCAATAAGAGCTGGGAGAACTTTGGTAGAAGCATGGAAACGTGATTGGATACACTGTAGAGCTGTTAACATTTTTTGCTTTATGGGCAGGGCTGAGCAATTCAAGCAATACAGAAGGTCAAAACTAGAAAAGGAAAGGAAGGTGTTCTTCCCCTCTTCCTCTACTACACTTACTCTCAAGGAACCCATGCTGAGGCCTCTTGTGATCTTTTCAAGGAAAGCAAGTTCTCACATAGTGGTCCAATGTGGTCCCCAGAGTCAGTGCTCTGAGGAAGTAGGCACTTCTCCTAGACTGTTGTTGGATAATATTAATTGTTGTCTTGGGAAAAAATAAAAGTTATTTTCATTAATACCCCTTTAATGATGTCTTTCACTTAAATAGAATTCCATTACTTTTGCTCCTCCTTTCCTCCCTTCATTCCCTCCCAGCTACACTTTTTTAACCCCCTCTCATGCCTTCCACTAGCAAGTTGATAGCTTTTTCTCTTTAGTGTTGTTATATATACATATATGTGTATATTTTTATGCACACATGCACACTTGGAATACATACATGCAAATATATATATATATATATATATGAATATATATCCTACTGAGTCTGTTTTTGTTGTTTGTATGTGTATACGGTTTTAAGGCTGAGCACTCTGCATTGGACAACCAGTAGAGGGGCTCACCCCTGGGAGAGAATACTCCACCTCCCATCAGTCATTACTTACCTGTAGTTACTTGTCTAGGGTGTGACCCTTTGAAATCCCCACACACACTTGGTATCCATTATAAACAGTAATATATACTGTGCTTGAATGTGTACGGATGAGTTTTGAGAGCTATTAATAAATCTACTTGTGTAACATGAATCACCATTAGACAGAGACCATTCTCATCACTTCAGATTTTAATATTTCTTTGAAAATAGTAAACTTTTGCTAGAAAAGCAGAGTTTGAAGTTGGGTGGCCTAGAACATGCTTCTAACTGGGACTGCTGTGTGAATATGACCACAGAAGAAAATGACTCCATAGAATCTTCTGCAATCTCAAGAAGGTCCAGACTTCCAAGATAAACAGCAGCAGGAGTCTTTCCTTGCTCTTGGTCTGAGGATTTTTTATGATATCTTGCCGTGGCTTTTATGGAGAAGCAGGGCTTGCTTAGACAAGGGTAAGAATCTGGCTCCGGAGGCCTGAGGAATAACTCAGAAGCAGAATTTTTAAAAAGATAAAGCTAAAAACGTTTCAGAAGATATTAAAAAGATCTCTTGCCTTTGACAGTTTTCTAAGCTGCAAAAATGTTGGTTTGTAATGGCACTGTAAGCTTATTCTAAGCTTGTTTAAGGGAGGGCGAGGAAAGGTGTTTAGGATCTGATTTCTGATGACTCTGTCTATGCACATTTGGATTTGTGAAACAAAATCCTAATTCTAGAGTTCAGCTACTCTTTTTTGTTGTTGTTCGTGCTAGATATCTAAGAGAGAAGAGCAAGTAACTATGAGAGCAGATGACAGCCCCTGAGACATATTGTTCACAAGAATACAATATCAATATTTAGGTTTCTCTCCAGCCTGCATGTGAACTCCATTTCTCAAGCCTGTATTTATATTTTAGTAGGCAACTAAAGCTGTATTTCCCCTTTTAGTTTGGCACCAGAATTCTGCCACTTCAGTCTACCCATTTGCAAGATGGCATGTGTTTCTGGAGCATTTGAGTCTAGAGATTAACTGAGAGGAGGAAGTACAGCAGGACAAATAGTACAGAACACCTCTGAGAAGTCAAGGGATTTTCTGTTTTACAAACATGAGAAAATAGGTCTTGAAGTTTGTGACAATGTGTTTGTATGTTGAGAGGTGAAGGTGGAAAACTCAAGGGATTTTGGGGAAAGGGAACTTGAAATGTTTTCAAAGAGTACCATTTGAGTTAAATACCTTTGGTTTAAGAGCAGAGAAATGCTGGAGCCCTATCATGTGTCAGATGTCACCTAGTGCTCATCTGGCAAAACTTTAGCTTCTGATAATTAAAACTAATCTAATTGGATGAAGAAAAATATGTCGCATAAGTTTATCTCTTGTGTGGCTTTGACTTAACCATTTATTTTATGTCTTATAACAAGTAGATCTTTAGCTGCTTACACAGCATCTTACACATTTCAGGAGAAAGAATGAGAGGAGCAGGCTCTATAGATTATTGGCTTGTTAATGTAAGTTTGAAGCCCTTCTAGATTTTCTTAATGAATCTGGTAAAGCAGTGGCTTTGATGGATGTTTAAGGTGAATGGAAAATTTATAAACAAAAACAAAAATCTACTCAAAGCACCTTTATTTCCTTCTCAACTTGGGCTTCTTTTGTTTTCATGCCCTCCCAGTGTGTGTGTGTGTGTGTGTGTGTGTGTGTGTGTGTGGTCCTGATCAGCCTCAGTGAATCAAGCCTTACAACCTTTGAAGCTTAGGTTCAAGATTGATTGGTTCTCAGGATCTGGGCAGTTTGCTTGTTGCTATAGCCAAGTATTCAGGTTTGCAGCTCAGAACATTTGCCTGTAACTCCAGAGTGTCCAGAGACTTCTTTTGACTTCTATGAACTCTTGCATGCACATATTGTTCATACATACACTCAAGTGTATGTGTTGCACACACACACACACACACACACAATTACATATCTATAAGTCCCCCAAGGGATGGGGATTTTTGTAAAGATTATATGTTTGCATTCCTATCCTGGGGTCATTTTTGTTTCTTGTGGTACCACCACTTACCAACTGTGTGATCTTGGACATTGTGTGTGCTTCAAGCTCTTAATTGGTGAGATGGGAGCAGTAGTAATAGTGATCTCATAGAGTTGTGAAAATTTAGTGAATTGATTCAATGGTAGTGCTAGCAGTTGTGATATACACATACTATACACAGAAAGGGTTAATGTGTTTATGATACTGGTGGCATGATTTTTATGGCTTTATTATTATTATCAAGTGACTTGAGAAAAGGAAGTAGGCATAAAAATTGATAAAACCGTGTCTCCTTAGCTAGTGTATCTATTCTAGTTCTGCTCAACCGGATATGTGGAGAAAATGGGGACAGAGAATGTTATCCCATTTTCTGTCTTGGCTAGTGTAACTCATGTCTTGCCTCTTGTGTGGCACTTGCAAGAACAATTCATCTAGCTGCCATTATGCACTCATTCTCAGGGAGTGTGTTTCTGCTGATGGCCACAAGGAGGATAGGTTTGAATGTGTAGCATCATGGATACATTACAGGGTGCAGATAACCAATCTTTCTGTCTGGATCTTCTCCCATAAAGAACTGTCCTTTGTTCTTTGTAATATAATTTCAGGCATGAGAGATTGTAAAGAGGAGAGAGTATAGAGATGGTATTTTAGGGAAAGGCTAGGTGTTCATTTTTTCTATTTTTTTCTTGGGTACACAATAGGTGTGACCATGTAACAGATCCAATAAAATGCGAGAAAAACTACTGCTTAGAAGGATCACATAAAAGTCCATAAGCAATTTCTTGACTTCAAATATTGCTTTGTCCTGTTCTGGAGTCAAATAGTATGCTATTTTCATATCTGGATTTCCCTCTCATGATTATATTTGACAATCCATTTATATTATTGCATGTAGTTATAGTTCATTTATTATCTTCACTATATTGTTATGTGAATAGTACACGATTTATTTGCCCATTCACAGGGGGCTCAGCAGAGAATGCTGAGGCCTTAAGATATGCTGGGTTGTCCACTCAGAAGAATCTTGGTCTCTGAACCACAGAATGAAAAGCTGTCTACCTACAGTGATTAGATTTCGGGTGAGAAGGAAGTAAACTTCTCATTTCAGGCTTTAGGAGATGTTTGTCCCAATAGTTTGCTGAACCTGACCCACACCAAGATACTGTGCACCAGTTTTCCTGAAAAGGCACAGATGGCAAAATTACTGCAATGTATTTGGTGTTTTTTTTCTCCCTTGAATAAAAGAAGCACTAAACTGTTGGGCATTTTTTCTGACAGACATAAAGAGACTTTACATGTGACCAGAAGCTATGTGACAGCTTTCCCTGAGCAAGCAAATGAAAATAAAGGTATAAAGGTTTTTTTGTTTTTGTTTTGTTTTGTTTTTTGTTTTTTGTTTTTGTTTTTTTTGCAGAGTTCCTGTTTCTGGAGAAATGGTTCTAGAGAAGTTTTTCAGTTGCAAACAAAACCAAGAAAATTCTCTTTCTAGCTTCATTCTTCTCCCCTTCTCTTTCTTCTTCCCTCCTTGTCTCCCTATATAAACAATAAAAATACCTACAAAAATGTATACAAATAGTGAGTGTAGGTTTCAGTGAGATTTTGCAAACTGAACATGGCTCTGGAACTATCATCTAGAAGAAGAAAGGGCACATTTGCCATTCTCTAAAAATCGTGCCAATTTTCCCTTCCAGTCATGGGTAGCCATTATCTTGATTTGTATTGCTTTAACCTGTTTCAGAATCATGTAGTATGCTATTTTCACATCTGGATTTCCCCCTCATTATTATATTTGATGATCCATTTATATTGCTGCCTGTAGTTGTAGTTCATTTATTACCTTCACTTTATGTGAAGACATTATATAATTATTTATTATTAATATTATATGATTATTTGCTCATCCTACCTCTTGGATATTTTATCTTGGGTTATTTGGAGTAAGGATGCTATGAACATATTAAGTCTCATCTTTTGATGAATGTACATGAACAGATTTTGTTGGGTTAAAACTTCCTAACAGGAGTTTTATAAAATTTTCTCCCTGTCTCAGATACATATTTCAAGGGGATGATGGTGACTACTCTTGTCTCTCCATTTTTTAATCTAGGTCAAGCAAAAACCTTCATCTGCTTTTCTGTAATGTAAAAGATTATCACTGATCTTGCATGGCAAAATTTGGGAGTCTAAAATGGAGGAAACCCGATTAACTTGAAAGGCCCTCCCTATCCTTTCCTAGCCCTTTGATTTACGAATGGGGGCTTCTTGAACACTTCACATAATTGCACTTTGACAATGGAATTTTTTAAAATTTGTTTTGAAGGTTATATTTCTTTGTATATACTACTAAAGTTAGCAAATTTTATTCTTTTTTATTTAAATTAGAAACAGGCTTGCTTCACATGTCAGCTCCCTCTCCCTCCTCTCCTTCCCCACCCCCCCCACCAGGCACTGGTATTTTTATGGCCCAATTCTGCTCTTCAGTGAGAAGGAGAATCTTCTGGATTTTCAGATTGCTTTGCTTCCTTGGGGGAGGGAGTTGATGAAGCCTAGTGTTGAGTTCTGCTATCATCAGGCTGGATTTGTGGATCAGAACCTGCCTTCTCTGAGCCTTGAGGACCAAGACAGGCAAGGTTGGATGTCTGAACAAGAGACAAAGTGGAGTGGTGGTGGTGGATTGTGACTTGTGCCCATTCCCATAGAGTCCATTGCTTTGGCTCTGCCTTTAGGACCTTGAACATCTTCTCCAAAGGTGGCAATCCCAGCTACATGTGGCTTTGTGGACTGGGGGGCTTAAAACAGTCTCAAGGAAATTCTAAACCTCTCCACAGGATTCTTTAGACTTCCAAGCATAGACTGAGTGCTCAGACAACTTTGTTGAGGTTGTGGGCTCAGTGAGTGATATAGCATTCCCACTACTGCACTCCCCGGTCCTACAGGCTTCCTCACTGCTTTAAAATGACATGGATTAGAACATTGACCTGTGAGTGTTTTAGTCTGCACTTCCCCCTTCAAGCATATCAGCAATAGCTGGAGCATCTTTAGGTGCCAAAGCATGTCCAAGGCTGCCTTGTGCTTTTTTATTCTTGTTTTTTTTATTTTATGTAACAACCAGTTTACCCTCCTTCCTCTCCCTCATTCCCCTACCTCCTTGTGCTTTGATTGAATGTTTAGTTCACTTTGGGTGTGAGAAGTGTGAAGCCTTCACAGTTGAGCCTGAAAATAATGGTTGTGAGATGCCCCCTGGGGAACCTTGTTGCTGAATGACACACAGCAGGCTTTTGCAAGTGGACTTTTTTGATAAACTTGAACATAGTGTTAAACTTTACTGAGTGCTTCATTCCTTTGCCTAACTAAGGATGGATGAGCTGATTTTACCATGAGGGAACTGATTTGGACCATTAACCCAAAGTTTCTTCAAGTATGGAGGTGACTATGTAATTGGTTTTTGCCTTTTGAGAACTGATGGGATCTAGTGAGACAACCTGTGAAGTCAGAAGCTAGACTGGAGCTGCTTTTCTTCATTTGCCAGGTATGAAATGCAGAAGAGTTTCATGCAGAGTTATAGATCTTTGGAAATCCAGATATACTATGGAAACCTGGGCAACCTTTTCTTAATCCCCTGCTTTTCCAGGTTATCTAAACAAAACTAAGACTATTACCTGCACTTTGTTCTTCAACCCACTGACTTTCCCCTATAGCCAATGCTGTCTCCAGTTTTTTTGGAAGATCACTAAAGCGCTCTCTCTCTCTCTCTCTCTCTCTCTCTCTCTCTCTCTCTCTCTCTCACACACACACACCAATAACAAATACTAGTGCAAGCTCATATTATATAAGAAGTCTCTCAAAATCTGAGAAGCAAATACAATGCTATTTAGTAGATGAGGAAATGGAAATTCTGCTAAATGACTCTGAAAACGTACTGTTGGCAAGTGCTCAATTCAGATGTGCTCTGTGTCTTCCATTTGTGTACCCCACTTACTCACCTAGCCCCTGTATATCTATGCAAAGTTCTCTTCTTCCCATGTCCAATGGATGACCCCTGAAATGGCATTCTACATCCCATTTTATGATAGAGCAAGCACTAACAAACACAAGCAAACAAAACCCAAAACCTTTGATCAAACAAGAGGGCACTATCCGGGTTTGACTTTGCATACTAAGAAAGGTGGATTCTAGATTGTCTTAAAAAAACAAGACCCCTGAGTTATATGCAAGTGTGTGTACAAGACTGTAATAGGCTAAGACAAATAGCTGGAGAAAATAGTGCCGGCTATTGTGTGGCTGTAACTAGTTATCTTTTTTTGTTTCCCTAAAACATCCTAATTGTTTTAGTCACCAAATGCTTAAAGCAAGCCATTTCCTGTAGCAGGAATCTATCCCCACACCATCTGTCTATCTCAGGGTCTTTGCCATCTAAACACAAAAGATTCACCTCATGGACACACACATTTCTTTTTAAGCTCCGTGTTTATCTTTATGCATTCCACGATTTTGTTTGAAGGTTGGTATAAATGAACTGTGGGAGACCTCAATTCAGAAACAAATCAATCTAAATTACAACAAATTACTCTTTTAGAAAAATTTTCAGCCAGACAAGATAAAAAATTACATTGGTGAGGTTTATCATGGGTGTGAGGATGAAGTTCCCACAGAGTAATTTCATACACTACTCATGGACATATAAATAGGAATTTTTTCTAGTAAATAGACTTAGTGAAAATAATACATAAAAATTATATGCCCACTTTAACTTTAGAATTTAAGCTAAGGAAATAATTGGAAGAGTAAAAGAAAAGAATTTATTGATAACTCAGTGTTGCTTATAAAAATAATAGAAATGTACCAGCAAAAGAAGATTGATTGAACAAGCAGACAACACCAATATATACTGATACAATGAAATCATCTACCAGCACTAAAATGATATAAATAGATGTAAACAGATATTCATCACCTTGGACTATGTTCACAATATATTGTTCCAAGATTGGCATGGTAGCTTGCACCTGAATCTCAGAGGTCAGGCAGTTGAGCTGTGGCAGGAGGTCATAAGTTCCAGACCAGCTTGGACTATAAGGGGAGCTGCTATGTCAAAGACACAAAACTAAACTAAACAGAAAGATTCGCTCTGAAATCATATAAGAATTATTTTATGACTGTCCATATATTCATTATGAAAGATTAACCTAAAGAGAGACCTTAAGAAAACTGAATGGCCCATGTCCTTGGGGTGCCATCTGGGAGTGGAAGTAGGAACAAGGGTGAAAAGTGAGAAGACAGTTGAGCAGCTGGGGCCCAGTTTCCTTTAAAACTTCGGAAGATTTCTTTGTCATCTATTTTCCACATTGAGATTCCTTATAATTTATCATTTTGAGGAAAACAGCTTGACTACTTAATGAGTCTACCATCTTTTCTTGTTTTTCTTCTTTATGAGGTGCTAGAATACAAAGTAATTAGCCCAAAGTTGTAAAATTGGTAGATAAACAACTCAGGAGTAAAGTATGTTCTCCTTACTTAAGTGGACATCACCTTATTGTCAGTTTGCCTTTGCTGTGTAACAAATAACTGCAAACCTCAGTGGTTTGAAACAACTGCCATTTGTTAGCCTATAATTCCATGAATTGTAAGTTTGGGCTGGACTCAGATAGGCTCACTCATGTCTATATGTAGTTGCTGATGACTGGCAAGTTACCCCTGGCGCTGACCAGTCCTAAGTGGTCTTACATATAAGTAGCGATTAGGTATTGGCTAGGACAGTGGTTCTCAGTCTTCTGAATGCTATGACAACAGTTCCTCATGTTGTGATGACCCTAATCATAAAATTATTTTGTTGCTACTTCATGACATGTGATGTAATGAATTGTTATGTCAATATCTGATATGCAGGATATCTGATATATGACCCCTGTGAAAGGGTCGTTCCACCCCCCAAAAGAAGTCAGGACTCACAGGTTTGGAAGCAAGGACTAGGGTAAATGAATTACAGGATCTAGAATTTCCTTCCACTGCAGGATTCCCATAGAACATGGAATCTTGGTACTGCTCATAGAAACCACATGACCAATTCACAGTGGATGAAGAAATAAGTTGCTTCTAGATTAGAAAATATCAGGATAAAGAAGGGAGGGGAGAGTTGTTTTTGTCTATCTACAGGAATATTGACTTATTGATGTAGTTTTATTTCCTTAATTTTGGTACAGGAAAGATACATGTTTTAAACTGCTTCTCAAATCCAAACCATCTTTATGAGGAGGAGATGATCGTTGGGATTTTTTTTATATACGACGAGGGCTCTTGCCTCCTTGCATTTTCAAGTTGTTTGTGTTTGAGATAGATGATACTTATTGTTTTAGGTAAAGGCCACTGCACCTTAAGACATTTCAGGAAAGGGGGGAAGATAATCAGGGGTGTGGATACTAGCAAAGCACATAATATGCACGTGTGCCTATGTTGCAGTAAAACCTGTTATTTCACATTCTAATTTAAAAGACAATAATCTTGCTTTACCTTCCATAGGTGTTTCATCAACAGCTCTTTCCTGGAAATAGTCCCTTCAGTTGTTAGTCACCCTGATACATTTTGCTACCTCTAAAGGATAAGTTTATTCCCCAACATTTCCATAAACACTTGTATGTATCAGGTATTTGTCAAGACGTTGAAGATGTAAAGAAGTCTAAAATAGGCACTTATCTTTAGTCAAGTCATGGTCAAGAAGGGAAGGAAGAATGTTGCATAGATTACTACAGTGAATATGGTAGGTTTGGAGACTGGAAGTTAAACATTTTTCAACGATGATAACTTTCTTTGGAATAAGGAGGTATGGATATATGATTACCCAAATGGCTCAGGAAAAAAGTTAGACAAAATACATACTCTTTTTTTGACAAAACATATAACAAACCTAACTGACATCAATGAGAAACTCACAGATTTATATCCTTCATAGAGAAAGAGTGAATCCTTTCCCTCTGAGATGAAAAACAAGATGTACTACCTATTCGTGTCATTTTTTCTTTTTTTCTTTCTTTCTTTCTTTCTTTCTTTCTTTCTTTCTTTCTTTCTTTCTTTCTTTCTTTCTTTCTTTTTTGGTTTTGCAAGACAGGGTTTCTCTGTGGCTTTGGAGTCTGTCCTGGAACTTGCTCTTGTAGACCAGGATGGCCTCAGACTCACAAAGATCCACCTGCCTCTGCCTCCCGAGTGCTGGGATTAAAGGTGTGCGCCACCAACGCCTGGCTTCGGTATTGTCATTTCTATTCAGTGTCATACTAGAGAGTTTAGCTAGACCAATTAGGCAACAAAAAGAAATAAGGACATCCAAATTGAAACCATAGACGTAATGCATTTTTATTAATATATGACATGGTTTTTATATTGAAAATCCAAAGGAAGCCACAATAAAATTATCAAACTAGGAAATGATTTAGTTGAGTGTTTAGGAAACAAGATCAATATAAAGAGCACAAGTTATAATGTACATGAACAATCAGGCAAAGGAATTAAGGAAGCAATTTACTCATAGTAGTTTCAAAATGCATAAGGCATCACTAAATTTAGCAAAAGAACTCTAAAATGTATACAAAAATGTATAGATAATTGGAAAGAAACTCATATGCCTAGGTTGGGAGACTATATTAGTAATAGGTATCCCTACGTAAGCTAATACACAGAATTAATAAAATCCATGGCTATATCTGTTTTGCATCAATTCTCAAAAATTAAAAAAGCTAATCCTAAAAATAATGAACACAGTCTTATAAGAAAAAAATTTGGAAAACTTATATTTATCACTTCCAAAATGTATTATAAAGTTGCACTAACTAGGACAGTATATGAGTCATACAGATCAGTCGAACAGACCTGAGATTCAAGAGCAAATCTGTATACTTATGATCAGTTAGTTTGTAACAAGGGATCCTAAGCAACTGGCTGGGGAAAAACAACAATCCTGTGAGGGGATGCTGCTATGGTAATGGTGTATCTATACACAAAACTTTAAGTTTGACATATATTTAAATTTAAGACAAAGCTATAAAAGTTGCAAAGTTATAAAAGGCTACCCTGAGCTATAGTGTAAGAACTAAACTTAAAAACAAACAAATAATGTTTTTTATCCCAGTATTTGGGAGGCAGAGGAAGGTGGATCTCTGTGAGTTCAAGGCCACCCTGGTCTACAGAGTGATTTGAAGTCCAGCCATAGCTACATACAGTGAGGCCATCTCAAAACAAAAATAAAAAATGAGAACAAAATCAAACTGCCACCCCCAAAGCAAAAACTCCAAACGAAAATTAAAACTCTTGTTACAAACTATAGGAATAGATCATCGTGACCTTATGTTAGGCAATATTTTCTTAGGCGTGACACTGAACTTCATCAATATTTATATTTTTGTCTTTCAAAAGACACTATCAAAAAAGTGGGGTGGGGGAAGTTGCTCAGCGTTTTCGACCATTCACTGTTCTTGCAGAGGGCTGCAGTTAAGTTCTCAGTACTCATTTTGGAGCCTCACAACTACCTGTATCTCCAGTTCCAGGGGATCTGATGCCTTCTGGCTTGTGCAAGTACACATCCACATGCATGTGGGGTAAGCATGCATGTGCATGCATACACATACACACATAATAAACACAATGCTAGTAAAATGAGATGTGAACCTCAAAGTAAAGGAGCTATTTTCAAGTAACCTATCTTAGTAGACACTGTGTATTAGTTTCCTGGAACCAGTGTGACCAGTTTCAACAGACTAAGTAGTTTAACATGCTAAAGATGCTAAAAGTTGATATCCTAACAGTTCAAGATTCTAGATGTCAACCAACAGAAGCTAGGGGAGAGGTGGGGAAACAGTTCTTCCTAGAACTTTCAGAGGGGATATGTTCCTGCTAATACTACATTTTTTTTAACTTCTAGCCTCTTGAACTGTTAGAATATCACATTTTAGCATCAGCAAGGGTTTCAAAAATGAGTATACTCCTCTACCTGAATTAAGGGAGATTGAGAGACCAATGTTGAAGATTTGGAATTCTCCCTCAAAAGAATGAAAGAGAAAACTCTATTAGTCTTGTTAGGCAAATTGCTGTAACAAACAGACCCCTGCTCTTTTTTCAGAGGCCAAACACAGTAAGAATGGATTTCCTTCTTGAAATTATCTGATCTGGATCAACTGATCCTCCTGACTGACTTTCCTCCAAATAGTGACTCAAGGTCTCAGATTCTTCTCATCTTTTGTCTGTCATCTCTTAGGTCCTTGCATCTTCTGCATTCTGGGGAAAGGGAGTGGAAAATTGAGCTTGGAAGAGTTGTCATTATACCGGCCTAGAGGTGACTCACTGTACTTTCAGTCACATTCTATTTGCCAGAACTCGGTCACACAGCCACATCTAGCTTCAAGGGAGATTGGCACATGCAATTGTCTTTATGTCTAGGACAGAAAGAGAAACAAGGCCAATGAACAACTAGCCAGTCTCTGTTACTAGGGCTGACCGAGCACAAGGTAGTCTAGTACGAGGGCTGACCAAGCACAAGGAGAACTGCAGACTGCAATCCCAGCTTAAGGGAGTATGTATTTGTGGTCAGTCTGAGAGCAGGACTGAGTTGTTTTCTTCCATTGTTCTTGCTGAAACATTCCCAGGTTGGAAGTACTGCAACCAGGCACATTCCTGATGGAGAGTGTAGCCTCGTCTCCACCAGTAACTCCCGAGGGATGGAAATAAAGATCAGGGTTAACTGTAACACATTAGCTTCTTGCCTGCACAATGACAAAGACAACCCTCCTGTCCATATTGACATTCAAAGGGGAGCAAGAGATGCGTGTGAGAAATGAACTGCTACTTCTTTTTACTTGGACACGGATTGAATAAAAATAAGTAAATCTTCCCCCTTTAAGGTTGTGTTTTAAATAGAATTCTGCCGCAGGTCCTTCTGGATGGTTTGCTCCTTTGCCTTCTCTCTCCAAGCATCCTTCACTCCTAACCACATCTGCTCTTCTGTGGCCCAGGGGGTCAAGTTCTGTTCAGGAACCAAATAGTCTGGTAGATCACTCAGAAAGAAGCCTCTCTCCCATCCCCCTCTTACCTTTTCTTAAGTATTCAGGGCTGCCTTGACAGGTGTGGCTATTTTGTGACATTTCTGTAGTGGCTGTGCCTGCCCTTCCAGACAATGGCTGCTTGTCTTTCTGACAGTCTGTTTGTTTGTATCTGACTGCTAATGTCGTAGTAAAACTCACCTCGCTGGCTTGTTCTGATTTTTAGAGGCACTTGTCTCTTGCTATAATACTGGATGTTTAACGAGCTTTGTTTATGGAGAGTGCGTGATGAATAGTGCAGCCTTTTCCTTTCTATCATAATTCCCTGTGGGCATGCTGAAAGGCTCTCGCTGAGACCTCAAAGGACAGGCTGGAATTGGGACAGAAAATATAAATGAGGAAGAAAGGAGCACGGCAGCCAGGGGGAATAAATTCTGCTGAGAGTGAGCCTTCAGCAAAGACGGCCAACAGTCCAAGTAACAATCCACCATATCAGGAAAAGGTGGATAGGATTGGATTCGTGTCAGTAGTTAAGGATCTAAGGCATTATCTTGGTGTCTAGAAGTGGTTCTCACTGGGTATTCTGTTTGCCTCATCTTGCTATCCTCTAGTCTACTACTTTCACGCCAGTAGCCGGACTCTTGGAAGACACAAACCATAGTGTATATTCTCTGAGGATTCCTATTACTCTTCTGATAACATCTAAACACTGCACTGGCCCCCATTATAAGATTACTCTGCCCCTATGCCAGACTTGCTAATTCTTCCTCCAGTTTTGTTCTTGATTCCCTCGTTTCTTTGAGTTCTTGATTAAGCTCTTTGTGGTGCCAGTTGCCCACAGCGTGTTTTTCTTTCTTTCTCCTTCTCCCTCTCCATAGCCACACGGTACTGTAACTACCTATTAATTTTTGTGTTTCTCCATTAAGGGGGACCAGGGACCATGCCTAATCCCTGTTGTGTGCCCAACTCTGGAATCAGGTATGATTATATCTATAATAAAGAACCACTAACATGTCAGTGAATCAATGCCATAGAAGTTTTCTTTTTTTTCCCCATAAGAGAATTCAGTGCAGTGTTTAGTGGATAATCTTTCACATAGATATTTAAAAATGCAGATCCTTTTAATTATGTACTTTCCCCATCCACCAGACATGTTTTCTTTTTCCAGGGCTGCATCTGAAAGGCATGTGGAATATGGACAAAAGGAGATTCATATAGGCTAGTTTGAGATGAGTTATGTCTAGAAGTTGAGTAGTTAGTTTCCATCCATAATCCAGTGGCCTGAACTCAATTGTTTGATAACATACAATTACAGGGAATGCTGGGAAGTCTCATTCAGCAGCAAATAGGCTTGATAGGCAAGTGGCTATTTTCTTTACATTAATACTTACCTGGCACAAGGTAGGACTGGGTAAATATTTGTTAAATGACTGACCATTGCATTTTAGGCTCTATCTTGATTCTAAGGCAAATCAGTTTAACCACCACAAGGGATATGTGATTACAGATCTTAGAGAAAAAGTTCAGTGGACTCCAGGAACCTGGGGACAATGTAAACATTACAGATAGTAGTCAAAGGAAGAGTCCTGCCTTCCAGGGACTTTGATAACCACACAATGAGTGCTGCCTATCAGGGTCTCCAGGGAAAGAGACTTAAGTTAGTACAATTCTTTCTTTTTTGTGGATAGAAAAGAAGATGTAACAGGAGAGGAGGAAGTAGGGGTTACTGTTTTGATTCATTATAACAAGATGGTGTCAGCATTTATTCACACACTGCTTCCAGGTCGATGACTGTCACTTGCGCATGCTTGTCACTCTCCTGCTCCAGAGGGAACAGGTGTGTGTAGTGCCCGTAACATGGCCACTCCACTTCATAGTCAGAGCATCCTTGAGGTCATTGTGTCTCCACTTGAACTACCCACGCCCCTTCAATCCCAGGCTTCTTCTCCAAGCCATTCCCTGTAGGTGGTAGAAAACTCATTTCCCACGTGAGGTAGGCAGACACAAGAGAGCCACACAAGTGAGAGCTACCACTGACAAGCAATTTAGTTTGAAAATATGTCTCCAAGGACTCGAGTTCTGGATGAGCCATGGCATAATAACACCTTACCTGTGGGTGGCTCTTTAGAATTTTCAGGAGCACTTTCCCACACCTTATCTCATTTCATTCTCATAAGAAGATGGTGAGGTAAGAAAGCCAGGCCTTATTATGTCAGCTTTACAGATGAGCAAAGCAAGGCTCAAAACAGCCCTGGATGACTTTCCCATGACCACAGGACTGATCCTGCTCTTGCTAGTTTCATCCCTTGCCCTCTGGAATCAGAAAACTTATTCCCAAAGCTTTCCCTCCTAGCTTATGATCAGTAAGACTGGAGACTATGTCTCTTGACTGACCTTGCCTTTTAGTGCTGGCCATTTCTCTTCCTATCTAAACAAGTGGGTCTGTAAGAAGTACCACAAAATCCTTCCCAGTGTTTATGTCTCGCACACTGTGGTTCTGTGTCTTCCCAGTGTCCCTCTTGAGAGTTGGTGGAGAAATCTAAAGACAGGTAAAATATTCCCCAAGTAGTAGTATCCTACATTCCAGTTAATTATAGTAGTGTCTAGGTGGGGTTATGCCATAGGGCTTTTTTCATTAAAGCCAAGCAAAACAAAACAAAACAAAACAAAAAAGCACAGGGCTAGGACGTCCTAACAGATGCCTCTCTGTGTGCTCGCTGTTGCTACAGAGCACTGTTGTTGCCTTCTCAGGAATCCTTTACACTCTGTCCAGACTCACTCAGATAGAGAGCCAATGCTACCTTACCTCCCTGCCTAATTCAAGAACAGCTACAGTTTCCTCATTCTATCATTGTCTGATTGTGAGAAGGTAAACATTGACTGGAATGTGATGGGAGGAGGATGCAGCAAGGGCTAAGGAGAGACAGGATGAGTTCCTCACGATGCAAAACCTTTAACAGGATTTCTAGCATCAGATTCTACAAGGACAAAGAAAGAAGCATTGTAGAGGAAAGATGCCTGATCCTTCCTCCCCATCTCCCTCTTAGCAGCTCAGATGTCTGAGGAAACCTATATCTGCTGGCATCATCTCCCATGCATTGTTTCTGCAGCAGCAGAGCATGACTGACACCTAGTAGTATCTGTGTTTGTATCTGTCTCAGCAAATCCTTTTCTGTGTTCAAAGATTAATATAGTAAACCCATAGGTATGGAAGTGGTATTTCCTCTTTGGGTTTCAGAGTGTTGTTTGGTTCAAACTGTTTTTTGCTCTCCTTTTTCTTTCTCCTTTATTATCCCTATAAACTGCATTATAGGGCCCTTGTCCGATTTCTCACTTTCCCCTAATCATTACAAAAGACCCAGGCAATTTGATAGAATCTGTGCTAGTTCGTGTTTTAGAGAGGATAACCCAGTTTTTCTTCAACAAAGTTGTTGTGATCATTTCTGTTTTAGCTTGAGGTTCTTTGAGTGAGGTTGACATGAGGAAATGACACTTACATATAAAATTATGGTAAAGGCTCCGAGAAGCATGCTCTTGGTTAAGCATAGTGATGTTTCTCTTAGGTTATTTTCCCAATGCTCAGGTAAGAGTTTAAAGTGTCTTCTGTTACTGTTCATGAGAGCTAAATAAAATATAAATTCTGACACTGTCCTGTGCAATGACCATTTGCTTTGAGCTGAATGTTAAAATGTGATCATATAACTTTTTATATAAACCCAAGACATTTATGTGGAGGTATTGTACTTACTGGATTCTATTTAATGCACAATTGCTGCCTTCAAATTTCCATATTTGTCAAACTCCTCTCAAGGTCTTCCAGGGTAAGTTAGCCAGACTGAGAGTGGCTTGGAGGAGTGGGGATGAGAAGATGACTACAATCTGAATCCTATAGTGCTGTCATGTGGCAAAGGGACATGGAACATTTATCACCCCAACCTAACCCTGGTTACTGATTCTGCTCATAATTGAGTAGCATATGCCTCTCTATGAATGTAATACCTAGTTCAACTCTCAGCACTCAGCTTAATTGTATGGTGGATGTTCAGCAAATATGGTTGCAGTGATTAAGTGTGTTTGCTTAACATATTTTCTTTTCTTTCTTTCTTCTTTTTCAAGACAGGGTTTCTCTGTGTAGCTTTGGAGCCTGTTCTGGAACTTGCTCTGTAGACCAGGCTGGCCTCGAACTCACAGAGATCTGCCTGTCTGCCTCCCAAGGGCTGGGATTAAAGATGTGTGCCACCTCTTCCAGGCTCATATTTTGTGTTAAGACGTAAGTTGGTGGGAGACAGGATTCATACATCTGTTGGCTTTGTGCCTCCAACTTCATGCTCTGTGCCTGTTATATAATGCATAGTCGCTGAGCTCTCACAGGGCAACTACTCATGTTTCCAAGGTTATTCAAATCCCTTGCTCCAAGCTGTTCTTACTTATCCCTTAGCATGAATCATTTTCTTTCTCTTAGTGTCTTAGTTGTGAGAGTAGTTTCTTTAGAGTATTAATCAACTCACCTTACCTTATGCTCATATGACTAGCTCCAGCTAGCTAGGTAGTTTAGGCTACCATAATGAAATAGCATAGATTGGGTGGCTTAACGACAAGAAAATGATTTCTCACTGTTTTGGAGGATAGGAGGTGGTTTCCGGTCAGAGATGCTTGTTTGTTTTATAGATGATCATGTTAATCGTCCATCTGCACATGGAAGAGAGAGAGGGAGACAGAGAATGATAGTGTATAGGGAGAGTTTGCTGATACATCTTCTTGTAAACATAGTGATCCAATTGGATCAGGGCTCCATCTTCATGGCCTCATTTAAAGTTAATTACTTTCTTAGAGGCTCCATCTCCAAAAATAGCCACAGGGGGGGTTAAGGCATCACCATTTGAAGTTTTGGGATATAGAAACATTCAGTTTCCAGAACACTGTATTTGTTGCCTACCATAGCATCTCCTGTTTCCCAAGCAAGGGAAAAAGGTAAGCACAGTACCACATATGAGTGAAAAGTCATCAAGGAGTCAGGTGAGAAATGAAAAATCTCAATGAAAAAAAAACTCACTGAAAAATCTGTGGTTGATTGAACTCTGACCTTGTCCTTTCCTTCCATTATTATTTTTATGAAGTTGAAAGGATTATGTGGACATTCTCTTGAGTGAGTGTGTCTATTACCGAAGGGTGCTTATATTTTGAAGTAAGGGTAGGAAGAGTACAAGAAGGCAGAATAGAGAATCAAGTATAATGTGGCTTTTGCTGTGGTCATAAATATCCCCACGATCCAGTGATTTCATACTACAAATCTACAAATGTTCATTTCTCCCCTGTGCTGCACGTCTGAGGGCTGTAAACGGAAGTGCTCTGCTTGTTGTTCTTCTGAAATACACGCTGCTTGTAGCTCCATTTTGACATATGAGAAACTGTAAAGCAGAATGTACTAAATGGCATGCTGCTTCATAAAGCTTTTACCTGTCACATATCACTAGAGCCACGATGTAACATTTTTCTGCTCATGCTTCGTGGGCTAAAGCAATTCACATGGCCACACCTAGCTTCAAAGCGGTAGGTGACGTAATCCAACTCAACAGCACTGATTATTATTATAATATGGTGATAATGAGATCTAGGCATACATGGACAGGACTTGAGCAAAAGTTGTGGCACCCATGAGTTTTATTTACTTAATGCTTTTCAAAAGGTTGCTTGCGAAACAGCTGGAACAGCAAGGTTGTATTATGTAGTTGAACAGTTGTGCACCTAGAGTAAGCTTCAGAACAAAGCCATTTTCAACTGAACTTCTGGGGGTTGCTTTTCAGGTGTCCACACAGTACAAATAGCAATAGCCTCAATGAAACAATTAAAAGCTTTCCAAATGACTTATCTCAGATCCACCAAGAAATGAAACCCCCTAAACATGCCTCAACATTTTACAAATGGCTGTGTCTGAGGGTGGTCTCCCTGTAATGATAAAGTTTCCCCCCATCCTTCCTGAAAGTGATACTAGTGTGATGTTAGCAACAGTATCACTGTCAGGGCTGAACGGCTGAATCTGGTGGGATTACGTCTGAGCTACATAAACACGGATTGAATTAAGCATGGTGACTTGATGATGGGGCACATAGAAGGAGTCAGGACCTTATGTTGAGATAATAACTACTTCATTATCTGCCCAGATAAAGGCCGTGAAGGCTTTTAGCAACATCATGGAAAGGAGACCAGCCTGACCTTTCTGCCAGCAGCTCTTGGCAGCTCCCTTTTAAAAGCAGATCCTGGAACACCAGTGAACAAAGAAATTTGTGCACCTCTTGACATCTTTCCTTCCTGACCCTGCCTTCCTGATATGTAGGCTGTTTGTTGCTTCCAGTGCTTTGGGAAAGACAGTTTTCAGTGAAATTGCTTGTGATGGAATTTTCCCGAGAATCAAATGCATAGATGTTAGTAGCATGCCCTCCCCCAGCGCTTCACACACTCTCACACCTTTCTTGTTCCTAAATTTTGCATTTGCATCAAAAGGCAGAAATACTGCCATTTAGACAAAGGAAATTTCTGTTTTTGGAGCTGCATTTAAACTTTTCCCAGGACATGGTGATTTTAAGCTAAGCACCACAAAACTGCTATCCCAAAGCCAAAGTTTCAAATGAGATTTCATGGGAATGTTTTTTCCATATTCATTTTTGCCCTCATTTAAGAATGGTGACTAGTTCCCTCATGGATTGGTAAAAGTTGAGAAATATATTTTCTTTCTACTGCATTAAAAATCTTGCCAGTATCTCTGTGAGTTCGAGGCCAGGCTGGACCGACACCCTCCAAAACAGTACAGAGAAACCCTGTCTCGTAAAAACCAAAAAAAAATCTTGCCAATAAAATGAAGAGTAGTTAAGTAGTTATGTGGATTTCTTATATGACTATCATTTTATTTGTAAGGAAATGCATTGGACACTAGATCATAATGAGACCTCCCGGCCCCAATAAATTGCATTTGCTCTAGGTTGTGTAGCCAGGAATGAGGTCATTTACCCTTGATCCAAATCATAAATGTGACAGCCCACATCTATATACAATATAGTACCATCGTTGCCACCCTCCAGCATTTCATCATCATCTGTGCCACCTTCAGGGCATGGGTTTTGGCAGAAAATGACAGTAATGATATGTATTATGTTTGCTCCTTAGCCTCAAACAGTAAAAGGCCTTAGATTTGAATTTTTAAAGAAAGCAATTTCACCTCACATAGGGGTAATTAACAAGTTCTGTATGAGAAATGAAATCCGAACTATTGAACTTAGAAATACAGCAGAAGGAGGATGAAATGTTTCTTGAAATACATCCAGGTAACATAGAAAACCCACCAACCATTTTCTGTAACATTTTCCTCTTCCTGGCACTGTAGATTTGCCTTGAATACTCTTTGAAGTGCAGTTTTCATTCTGTACATGAGAAATGGGGATAAGCAATTGTTTTGGATATAGGAGAAGGCAATTTGCTAAGAGGTAAATAGTTGATATGCTTAGGACAGATGTTTCCATGGTAGTAATGGAATTATAGATAACTTCATACTTTTGGAATAGGAGAATTCTGTTAGATGTTCAGCTGCCCTTAATTGTTACTCATGTCCCTGCAGTTTACAGTGACATAGACCAAAATCACCATAAATGAGGGGAGATGTAAATATAGTGTGAAGTGTACATGTTTATAAACTAGTGAGAAAAATATTGCACATTGATGAAACTTTTAAAATGTGGGGAACATTTGTGTGGCTCTATTTCAATGGCATTTTAATACAGAAACTACTTGTTTTTATATGCATATATTAAAATAATATGTTACATCAAAAACAAAGTTCAAAAAGTTTTCAGAGAAACTATGATTCAAAACAAAGGTAGCAATTATACTGTCTCCAACGTTCCTTTTATCTGAATTCGTAGTGTTTATGATATTTAACAATAGTTTTCAATAGTTTAAGGAAAGTTTAGAATTTGTTGAGTCAAACCTCAACAGTACATTTATGCTGACTTATGTGTTAGTTAGATGGTATCCATTATCTTAATCAGAAAATGGCAACCTTCTTTTTTCATGTAAAGACTCAAATAGCAAAAGTTTTTAGGCTGTGCAAATCATGCATTCTCTGCCACCTCTATTCAGATCTGTCATTGCTTAGGAAAGTAGCCATGGACAATGTGTAGATGAGTTAGTTTGCCCATGTTCTAATACAATTTTATTTACACAAACAGGTAGTCATCTAGTTTGTCTTATGAGATGAAGTTTGTCAACCTACAGCCTAATTAGAACCCAATTTACATATGACAGCTGCTTGAACAGCTATGCATGGACATATTTATCACATGCACAGATGAACACATACGCTTGCATGCACATGCTCAAATGTAAGAAGTGATTGTTTATATGCTATTTTAAGATCATTCTGAAAAAATCCCTGCATATGTATGTAATTTTGACCTACAGCAATGAGTATACTCCATTTTCTAAATAAATGTTTTATGTTTCAGATTGTGGCTACCTTAACCTACTTAAAGTTCCTGCAGTGTTGTCCTTGATGTCCTTTCTCCTGTCAAGTTAATTGCATATATATACACACACATACATACATACATACACACGGCTTGCTTAATTAATGCTCTTTCATGGTGATGATGCTTCTCACATGAACCTTTTTTTAATGTGGGCTATGCAAGTCACTTTTGTTATGAATCATCCTCCCTTCATGTCACTAGACAATGTTAAACTAAGCATTAATTGAAATGAAACCACAGGCTTTGTCAGATTGATTAATCTTTTTTGACTATATTCTTTTCTTTCATCCCAGAAGAGAAACTGTTGGTGTTTGCCCAGAAATGGCAGAGACTTGTGCTTTGAAAATTGGATTCTTGGGATGATAGATCTGGCATGTACTGTCTGTTCATCTGTTTGTCCTGAGGAGAGCTATCACCTTGTTAGTCCTTTTACTCTGGAAATATGGAATAATAGGCAGTTTCAAAAGTTGGACCAGCAAAAGCTGATAAGCATAGGGAAACGTTTTGGGTGTATGCCCTTCCTTGTAAGAGAAAGGGGGTCAGGCAAGAGTTCTGGATTTTTATATCTGGGCTCTGGCCAGCTGTAGCTGTGCCTTTGGACTCTCAAAATCAGTAAACCTCAACTTTCTCCAATTTTTAAAGAAATAACAGATCAGAATTTGAGTTAAAAGTTTAATAGTCAAATATTTAAATCACAGCAGGCCATATGAGTTTAGAAAGTCAAATGGAAAGATGAGGAAAATTGTTTACATTTCATTTCCAGAAAATGATTTTCTTTAAAGTGGTTCTTATTAATGCACTCATTTCTTTGTATGCACCCTGTCTTAGGGTTTCTATTGCTGTCATGAAACACCATGACCAAAAAGCAAGTTGGGGAAGAAAGGGTTTGTTTGGCTTACACTTCCATATTGCTGTTCATCATTGGAGGAAGTCAGAACAGGAACTCAAACAGGGAAAGAACCTGGAGACTATTGCAGAGGCCATGGAGGGGTGCTGCGTACTGGCTTGCTTCCCCTGACTTACTCAACCCACCTTCTTATAGAACCCAGGACCACCGATCCAGAGATGGAACCACCCACCATGGGCTGGGCCCTCCCCCATTCATCACGAATTGAGAAAATGCCTTATAGCTGGATCTCATGGCGGCATTTCCCCACCTGAGGTTCCTTCCTCTCTGATGACTCTAGCGTGTGTCAAGTTGACACAAAACCAGCCAGTACATGCCCCATATTCTAACTGCAGGCACAGAGAGGCAGAGCTAATGGCAGTGCATCTTGACCCACACTTCTGTTTCTGTGCAGTTCATTGATGAGGATAAGTGACTTCAGACAGTTTTGCGAAGAGTAATTTTCCCTTATTGCCTTCTGTTAACACACAACCACCCCCATTCTCCTCTGCTTCTTTGTTAAATGATTGAATTCCCAGTGAGAGGCAGCATGGAGCAAAGGCATACACCATCTGGGTGGGATAACACCAATGCCTGTCCATAGCTCCAGGTACAGTTTTGTATTCATAAAGACCTTTAGGTTATGCCTTTGAGAATAGGAGCCCGATGTTTCAATACTCAAGAGCTATAAACTTTCCTGTGCAATTTGTTTTCAAAGCTTTTAATTCAGAATAGTTTTCCCTCTCAGTGAAATCACGAGGTGATGTGTTTTTCATAATGGTCTTCTTAGCTGGGAGCTATTTTCTCTATGAGGTTACTAGCACATTGCTCATTGACAGTGGCAAAAATGGCATCTAAGCAGCTTTTGTGAAAGGTCTCCCTCCATGGACCTGAGAGACAGGTCACTGGATGATGGGACCTTCAGAATTCTAGGGAACTTCGTTTTATTTTATTATGGTTTTCTGCATCTGCTCTGAAAGTGATGAGGATGGTGAATTCCTTTCGGGGATATGCAATGCAATCAGACACAGCCATTCACTCCAACACACACACACACAAACACACACACACACACACACACACACACACACACACACACACACACACACACCCCACAGGGGCACAGCATGGAGATTAGGCACCTATTGGTCTTTCGAACCGTTCTCCTTCACAACTCCAAGAATAGGGAACAAAAAGACAATGCAAAATGATGAAGCAGCAGTCCCCTGGTGCTCTTGGCAATGCTGTGGAGATGGGGCATCATGAGATTGGATCTACTTTGCTTTGCTCTGCCTTGGGGAGATTATAAGACATCATATAGAGTTGGAGACCTCTTTGGAAATGACCAAACAAGATGTTGGTTATAACACTGCATCCAAGAACAAGTAAATATTCTCTGTCAAGATACTGTGAGTTTACTGGCTTCCTTTAGAGCCTTCTGAACGTGTTGCTGGGGGGCATGTTAAAGTCCATACAACATTGCTGCTGGTATTTTCTTTCTGAGTACATTGATTCATCAGGGTCAAAACTGCCAAAATAAAATTGAGAAATGAATTGACCCCAGACTCCATATTTCCTTTGCTTTCCGAGTTTCCATGGTATCAGATGTCCAGTTGCAGTCATTTGTTTCTGGTTGAGTGCCTTGATTTCTTTAGTCTCTTATCTTCTCTTCCCTCCCTGGATTCCTTGCCATTCTCTCCTCTGCCTTACTCTCCCCACAGCTTTGCTAAGAAAGAGCCAGCCTTGAATTCAAGCATAATTGCTCAGCAGGGAGGGGGACCTTCCTTGAAAAAAAACCCTCAAATTTTGGGCTGTAACAGTGGAAATCTGTTTGAACCCTTGAACTTCCTTTATTGTTGAAATGACCACCTACAGAAACATGCTAGCGAAAGTAGCAGAGACACAGTGGTCCCTTTTATGGGAAAAACAGTAGCTGGAATTATTTCACTTTTGCAAGAATTCTAGAATGGGGGCATTTCTGAAGACAGAGTAAGGAACAAACATTCCACAAGTTAGAGATGTCTGGGTTATGATCACACTACTGTAATAATCAGGTTTTTCTTCCCGACTTAGAGACAGAGTCTTCATTCTTTTTTCTTTTTCCCACCACAAGCACAAAAGCTGATAAGCTTAGCATTTCTGTCTTTTGTTGCCATTTGCATGAGCTTGCTCTCAGCACCAGAGGGTTCCAGGCACATGCTCAACAATAGAAAGAAGGACTTTTGCCTCTTATGAAGTAAAGTTGGCCTGTAACAACTGTTCTGCATTTTCTAACCAACAGATTCCTTAAACTTTTTCTTCAGTTCACTCAGACACCGGGATGTCTTCCATTTATGGATGCCCATTTATGGATGTCTTTCAGGGTGCCAGGAGGTCTCATGCGTGGGAGTGCAGACATACTCTGGTAAACTGGGAAGTGGTTTATTTCAGTCTGCTTGTGTCCTAGTCACCCTTTCCCTCACATTATCATCTTAAACCAGAAATCTGTTTGAAAGATAAAACCTAAACTCCTAGATTCGGTACCAGCCTGGGCTACATAATGAGTTCAAGGTCCACCTGAGGTATATAGTTAGACCCTGCCTCAGTGAACACACACACACACACACACACACACACACACACACACACACACACACACACACCCCTCCTTGGTCAGGCACAGGTTTATAGGTAGCCTGATTTCCCTAGCTCATCTTATTATATTACTCCACTTAGCCCAGACAAACACATCTCTGAACCTGATATTTATTTCACTGGATTATGTGTGTTGTTCCTGCAGCTTCCAATGATTTTTCTACTATTATTATTTACAAACAGCTCCTACACAGATGTTAAAGCCCTAACCCATTGTAACTTTTCTGTGAAGCCTTCTCAGTCTGCTTTTGCCTGTTCACTCAATGTTTGCTACCAAAATATTTCATATTTATAGATATTCCTCTTCTTAGTACTTATAGCATAGAAGTTTAATGGATTATTGCATGTCTGTTGCAGCCCACTGAAAACCTATGAAGGAAGAGGCCATGTATTTTTCTGTTTTGGATTCTCAGGACAAAGAGCAGTGCCTGGCATCTAATGGACAGTCAATAAATATTTTCTGAATGAATGGGTCCATCCAAAAATGTAGAATAATTTGTGTGTGTGTGTGTGTGTGTGTGTATGTGTGTGAGATTCTTAAATAGAATGTTTCCAGTAACCTACTTTCCTCAACTAGAACCCATTTTTTAATTACCCATTTAACTATGCAGTCATTGATGAAATTAGAGATCCTACAATCCAGTCACTTCTTAATAGTGACATCAGCTGGGGGCGAAGCCTTCAATATGTGATCACCTTTGGGGGGATGTTTCATATCCAAATCATAACACAGTCTACCTGACTTCAGGAACACAGAATATGCATACATACACAGACAGAAAATCCAAGTATCAAGAACATGTAAGTGAACATTTAAAATATGTATTAGCTATCACATATGAGGAGTTAGCAAATGTTTTCTATAGAGGGCCAGAATGTAAATATTTTAGGATTTGAGGGACAAGTAATTTATGTTACAACTACTCAAGTGTACCATTGTAGAGTCAACACAATGGTAGACAATAGGCGACATAGAAGAGCATAAACCTTTTCAAAAGATGTTTATTGATAATAATGTTTTTGACTAGTATGGTGGCACATGCCTTCAATCCCAGCATTTGGGAGGTAGAGGCAGTTAGTTGGATCTCTTTGAGTTCAAGGCCAGCCTGGTCTACAATAGTGAGTTCCAGAATAGCTCCAGGTACATAGTGAGATCTTGTCTCAAAAAAAAAAAGAAAGAAAGAAAGAAAGAAAAGAAAAAAGAAAAGGTGTTTTCATACAGTATACTTTGATCATGTTTTCCCTCTCTTCCAGTTTCTCAGATCCTCCCCACTTCCCTACCCACGCAGGACTACGTTCTTTTTCCCTCTCTCTTAAAAAAATAAACTAACTAAACTAAACCAAACAAACAAACAAAACATGAAACACTCCCTCATAAAAACAGAAATTAAAATAAATAAAAGACCAATAAAATGCCCAAATAAGGCAATATGAGACAAAAAGTCTATAAAAACACCAATGAGTTCCTTTTGTGTTGGCCAACTATGCTTGGCCTGGGCATAAGTGTGGCTAATATACGCAGTGAGAAAACTGATAGTTTTTTCCTTTTCCAGCTGGGATCAATTACAGATAGCTCCTCAGTTAGGGAAGGGAGCCCATGTCCACTTCCCCCTCACAGTGCTGAAATCCTATCTGGCTTGAACCTGTATAGGCTATGGGCTTGCTGCCCCAGACCTTGTGAGTTCATACACATCACTCCTATTGTGTCTGAAAGGCACTGTTTCTTTGGGTCATCCACCACCTGTAGAATAGCACAAAACTTTTAAATAGTGACATTCAACAGTAATTTTAGTAAAACATTTTCTTACCTTTTGGAATTACATACACAACAACAGGAACAAATGCAATAATATTGGGCAATTGTATTGGAAACATTTGCTTTTACATCAACCACAAATATTTATGATGAAACTCTTTGAGCTGCCTCAGATGAAATAAAACTGCAATACAAAAATCACTAACTTATCATCTTCATGGTGCATTTTGTCAACTTCAGTGAGTGAACTAATTAGACTAGAATCATTGTTCTCTTTTGACATTCTGGTTATCAGACCAATCATAATTAGACATATTTGTAGAAGCTACAGTGTGGTCAAGCTATTTGTGTATCCCATGATAGGGCTGAGAAATATTCTGTGAAACTATTCTGGTGATTTACATTGGGATGACGAATAATAGACTGTGTTTTTTGTACATCAATCTCACACCTTTGGTTAATTTTGCAATTTTTCATTTTGTCAACAATAGCTTCTATTTGCAACTATTTGCAAAGGCCTCTTTTTAAGCCACAGAGGTCAGAATCATATTTGTCACTGGAAAGAATATTTATAAAGTCACTTTGAAAAGTGCTAAATCCTACAAAAGCAAAGGCTTTGCTTTTCTTGTTTGCTATAGAGATGCTCACATCACCTCCTAAGAAGAGTGTTTGGAATGTTGTGTTCTGTACTTGCCCATTAAATACTATAAAAGCAAACCACAAGCAGTCAGTGCAAAAAGAAAATAGAAACAGAAGCTGAATTTTAAATGTATATGTGAACATCTCAGTATTACCAGAGATCATCATTTTGATGCACTTGGAGATGGCATGCATTCTCTGAATGCTAGAATCTTTTTGTTATTGATCATTAGATAATTGAAAATGGTAGGCCATCTATACATGACTTTGGCATCTCATTTCTGGACAGTTTCCTTCTTGTTCCTGGAAGAAGCTTCACTACCATGGGAGTTCTAATGAGGCCTTCTTGGATCCTGATCCTCAGAACTCTTAAGTTCAGTATATCAGGATAGTATGGCTTCCTTCTCTTTACTCTGTGCTGCCTTCAGTCCAGGAGTAAGGAGACTGTTCATCTCTTCAACTTCTCCCAGGTCCAGGCTGACACTAATCTCCACCTGGCATTGGAATCTATAAGCTTTTCATGAGAGCCTAACCAAGCTTCTCTCTGGTGCATTTCCTCAAGGCATACTTCATGATGACGTTCCTTCAGTCCATCTGTCTTTGAAGAGAAAAGAGGAGAAATGGAAACAGACATGGATCTCTTGTATAAAGATTAAGTAGGGTAATCTAAGAATAAGAGAAGGAAAGAGGTGCCGGTTGTGGTGGCGCACGCCGGTAGGATTTGCTGAAGGAGAAGGAAAGAGGAGGAGAAAGATGAGTAGAGGAGGAGAAGAGGGAAAGAGAAGAGCAAATTGAGGAGCTACTCTTGCAAGACTGAAGGCTAATATCTCCTTTCCACAACCAAGAAACTCAGAGCAGAGACATCTCTCAGCTCTTGTATAGGTATTTGTAGATAAGGCCAAAATTAAATGGAGATATTCTGCTATGACTATTTGAATAGCAGTCTTATTATAGCATCTTTATGGTTTAGCATATATAATTTCCTTGGATTAAATGTGTCTTAACCCAGTAAACTTTGCTATAGACTTTTGTGAACAAAATTTCCCATTACTTAGTGTGGAGTCTGGAAATCTAAAAGGTCTTTCTTGTGGACAAATCTTTTCTTTAAAATCTTCAGTGGTTTGCCATCAGGACCAGGGACTCTCAACTATTACCATCCTTGGCATTAGACTTCTTTTTAGTGTATGAAGTTTACTGGGAAAGGGAAGGGAGAGAGAGGGGGGGAGGGAGGGAGGGAGAGAGAGAGAGAGAGTTGGTGAGAAGAGAGTCAATATTAGAATTCTTTATTGAAACTTTTCATTTTCAAACACACCTTCTAAACTTGGTTATAAACTTCCAAGTTGTGGTGTTTTTCTCAGAACAATCAAATGTAATGTTTTGGGGCAACTGTTGCTTTTGGTTTAAAACAAAAATGAAAATGTAAGCAAATGCACATGTAGAAAACATGAAAAATAAAGTAACTGTTGTTTCTAATGGTGGGGAAAATGTGAGTGGTATTTTCTGTGGTGTGCTTAGATTTACATAATATTTTAGCTTTCCTTCTTTAAGAAGCTTGTACATGAGAGAAAAGGATACTGTATGTAGATTTCGAATATAAAAAACGAAGTTCTAAGAAGTTGAGAAACCACCACTTCTGTCCATAAACCACCCAACTTAAGATTCTGCTGCCAGCCAAATCTATCGTTCTGCTCATGAATACTTTTGAAATAATTAATTTTGTGACTTTTTCTAAATATTTGTAGATGTTGGGAGCAAATTCATTAAATGTGTGAGCATCTATGCCTGGATTATATCTTTATTTGTAATGTTATTATTTGAGGTGTTACAATAAGTTTCAGCTATTCATTTGCTAGTAAATGCTCATTCATTCATTTATCCTCCTACTAATCCTTGTACTTAGGCATCCATCCATCCATTCATTTATCTACTCAACTATATACCTATCCATATCCATCCATTTATTCAACTATCTACCTATCTATATCCGTCTACTCAACTTTCTAGCCATATCCATCCACACTCATTTCCCTATTTATCTGTCCATCCATTCATGAATGAGATCACATATCCATTCACTCATCTGTAAACCTATCTATTCATCTATCTGTCAATCAGTTCATTCATCCATTCATCATCCATCCATCAATACATTACTTAGGTATTCCTCTATGTAACCATCCATTTATCTACTTAAATCATTTATTATTCACCAGACAGATGGTGAAGGCATATGATAGTCTTAGACTCATCTCAGTATTATAAAGCTGTAAAATAGTTTCTGAACTTTTGAAGCTCAAGATCTAAGTAGGGAGACAGAATAAATAGAATCTTTTAGAAATATTTTAGACTTCCTGATAGAAACATTCTTCAACCTCCCAGTGGTGTAATCATAGTGAATATGTATTGTCATATTTAAATAGTTACTCTTAACGACAATGCCAATTTCTCCTTTTGTTGCAGAATATTATTTTAAGATGTGTTACATTTGTTTATGCTGTGGAACATTTCTTTAATGATGCAAAAATGTGTTGCATTCTTTTATGTGGCATTTGTTTAACTGTGGGAAGCTGTGTTATTTTGCCTGTCTAAAGCACCTGATTCGTCTAATTATGAGATGAATGGCCAATAGCAAGGCAAAATAAAGGATAGGCAGAGCTGGTAGGCAGAGAGAATAAATAGAAGGAGAAATCTGGGAAGAAAACTTCGAGGAACAAGAAAAGGAGAAGAGGATCCCAGGGGCCAGCCACACAGTAAGACGTGCAGTAAGAAGTAAAGAAAATTATACAGAGATAGAGAAAGGTAAAAGCCCAGAGGCAAAAGGTAGATGGAATAATTTAAGTTAAGAAAAGCAAAAAAAAGAAAGAAAAACTGACTAGAAACAAGTCAAACTAAGGCTGAGCATTTATAAGAAAGAATAAGCTTCCATGTGATTTATTTGGGAGCTGGGTGGAGGTCCCCCAAAGAACAAGAGTAAAAAACAAAAATAATCAACAACATCCTTTGGCAATAGAATATCCTTTTTCTGAATTCTTCCAACTTAAAATTATAATTTAAATGCTTTTAAAACAGAAGTAAGGCATATAGAGGCAAGTTTTATGTAAAGTTAAGGAGCTACTGGAATGTAGAAATTCAGTTGGGGCATATACAATTTACTAGTTTTAGAAATACTTGCTATATTGTTATCAATAGCAGGAAAAATAACTTTTGTTTCTTGAAAGAAGAAGGGCAGGTGGCAGGTGTGGTTTCTTAACTACAAAGTGCAATTATTTATATTTTTAAAATAGTATTTTGTTACAAGCTGCTTTAGGCAGCTGCATCAAAGGAATCTCTCTCTCTCTCTCTCTCTTTCTCTCTATGTGTATATGTGTGTGTGGTGTGTGGTGTACACATATGCTTGTTGATAGGTTGAATTGTAGAGACCTGATCCCTCGGGCCTAAATTTAATTTCATTGTCTGAATGAGAAATAAGTTAGTGTGTTCTTTCTGGCTGAGTGAGTAATTTTTCCCCAGCGTTGTTTACTAACCATCAAGTGTGTATTTGCATTTTAATTAAGAAAGAAGACAACTGGTGGAGATGAAATTTGGATGAAAGCTGTGATTGAAAGAGTGATACTAATGTAAGCCTACCTGCTAAAAATTATACTTTTAAACTTTTATACTGTGACTTATTTTCTTTTAATTTTTTTCAAAAAAGATGTACTTTTATTTTTATGTGGATGAATTGTTTGTCTGCATGTATGTCTGTGTACCATGTGCATGCATGGTGCCTGTGGAGGCCAGAAGAAGGCATCAAATCTTCTGGAACTGGCGTTAGAAGCAGTTGTGAACTGCTGTGTGGGTGCTGGGAACCAAACTGGAGTCCTCTTGTAGAGCAGCGAGTGCTTTTAGCTGCTGAACCATGTCTCCCATCCCTGTGCTTATTCTTTTCTTATTGAAAAAAAGATATAACTGACATACATTAGTGTGAAAATATTTGTGTAGTGCTTTATAAATTTATATGTGTGTGCCCACTCCACTAATTACCAATAAACTGCAGATATAGAGCATTGACAGCATTTCAGAAAGTTATTCATGCCCTTTCACATTCATCACTCATACCCTGCCTGCGCTTTCTGCAACAGTAACTATTGCTTTGATTTATGTCATAGATTCACTTGGCCTAATTTGAATAGGCCAGATGAATGTAATCATACTCTATGTATTTTTATGTCGAATTTCTGTCTTGTGAGATTCACCAATGTATTCCTCTTTTTTGTAACTTACAGATACAATTCATATTATACATGTTAATTAGGTACTATATAATATTCAATGTATTTATTGTGTAATATTATGTACATACTCATCTTCTCAAATATTTACCATTTCTTTGCAGTATAAACTTTCTAAAACCTTTTTTAGCATGTAACCATTGCCTGTAGTCATAATAATGTATGGTACTGGTTTATCTGACTCTAACTTAGCTCCATTGATGAATCTCTTCCCATACTTCTCTCTCACCCACAAAATGTAATCTGCAGCCTAATAAGCACCATTTTACCCTTCAACTTCTGAGATTCACATTTTCAGATTCCATAAATGACATCTACATTGGTAAGCATTTCAAAATTGTGGGATTGTGCTTTAGGGAATGACTGAGTTTGACTACTTTCCTGGGTATTATCTTAAACCACAATGAAAATTAACTAAGGAATTCCATTTCTTTCCATTTGTATCTAGTAGATTGTCTCTGTCTCCCATGATTTAATAGGCATCCATACTAATAAATCAAGTTAACGATTTTTTTACTTCTATGTGTCCAGCAAAACTGGAGATAAAAGATATGCAAGACAGTCCCAACCAATAAATACCTTACAATTTATTTATAGTAAATAAATCTTAGGTTCTTATTCATAGTCTTGTCTAATGAAATTATTTAGATCCTAAGAAAATGGAATAGCCTACCCTAGTTACTCTTACATAAGTTTGTCTAATTCTTTGTTTTGTATTGACAACAGGAATTGGTTCCAGTGATAGAACCTGTTAATAACCCAGTCTGTCAGTTTAATAGCTTTCATTCAAAACCCATTGAATATGTTCAGCATGTGCTTCATCTCAATGGTTTTCTTCTAAGCCAGGGCTTCTCTCTCTCAGCACTACTGATAACCAGGACTGGATCATTTCTTTGTTGCTGTGGGGGCTGCTGTGTGCACTGTAGGACACTTAGCAGCATCTCAGATCCACTCTCCAGGTACCAACAGCAAGCTTATGACCCTTCCCTCAGTTGTGACAAAAATGCCTTTAGGTGTCTTTTGAAGGACCAAATCATCTCCAGCTGAGAATCACCGTTCTAAACACACTGTGCTTCCTGCACTACAGTTTAGAAATCTTTGGGGGAACCTTCCTGTGTATGCTTTGGAGAGGTACTCTACAGGATACTTGAAAGGGGTGAGGAAAATGTGATCCAAATTCTCATTTTTTATATGCTTGGATTCATGAAACACAGACTTCACTTCTAGGGGTGGGTAGCAGTATGAAAATAAAAACACAAAGGTAAAATTTTGTAAGGGTTGGTGGTTGCTACTGAGAAAACACTGGCCTTTGTCTTGGTTACTTGTAAGACTGAAGGAGGACCCCTTTAATCCAAAAGTTCAAGGCCAGCCTTGGTAATACAGTGAGGCCACATCTTAGAAAAATTAAAGTGAAAATAAAATGTCCAAGTTTTGAAGACTGTCTAGCGGTCTCAGCCTTCAAGTGATTTTTCAATCTATTGAAAATTCAGGAACTGAGACCACCAGAGTTTGGAATTATGCCTTGAGTAATAGGCCTGGATACACATAAAATCCATATGCTGCATTTAATTATGAGGTTTTCATCTGGGCTCCAACTGGCATTTGCAGCTGGGGTTTGATTAGAGAAGATTCTGGCCCCCCAAATATGAAAAAATAGCTTCAATAATGAAAATGCAGTGCCCATGGCTCTTCAATGATTTGTTTAGAATCTGCCTTGGTTCCAGAAAGTATTTCGGGTGGGTTCCCATCACATCATGCACTATCTTCAGCATGGTTTCAAATCTTAACCAGAGTGCAGATGTGGAGGAAACTACAAGCAGAAGACTGCTCTGAGGGACTCTTGAGAAGTCATCTCCTCTTCCTCCTCCACCTAAGCTTCCAAAAGAAACTCCCCTAGCCAGGCAGCCCAGTGAACTCACAAGTTAATTAAAGACTTGGAAGCATTAGCATGAGAGCCTTGTCTGTCTTGCCTCTGGCCCTCTGTCTGCTTTGCTACCTCCTGGTTGGGAGCTCTTGGCAGTTCCCAAGTTGGGGAGGAGATACTTTGGCAGGCTTGTGTGGGAATCACATACATAGAAACACCCCTTCCCAGTTTCTGTTCTGTCTGTCACTGGGTTTAATGCTTGTGTTCAAAACAGTCCATTTCTCCATCTGTAAAATGGAGATAATCCTTCCTCACCTTGCAGTGCTGTTGGGAGGATTAATTAGCTAATGTTCCTCAAGTGCTTTGAAGATGAAAAGGCTTGTGGCCGTGCTAAATAGTGTTAAAGGAAGGCAGTGGGTGCCTGCTGGAGGTGCTTTTGTTTTCCTCTTGCTCTTGTCAGCAGTGGTGCTGCTCTTCACTTTAAAGTGTGTGTCATGGAGCAAAATGCTGGCATGAGGGGCAGGACAATGTCCCAATCGGTAGAAAACCAAGATAGCACCACTTCATTTTATGCCTTAGCAGTAATTTACCTTATCAGTTGGCAGGACTTCTGAAGGTTCACAGTGTTTTAATCATCAAGTTTTGGTGATTGTCTTAAGGTGAGCTTCATCTGCTTTGGGGGAAGGAAGTGGGGTTAGGAGCAATCAAGTCAGATGATCTTGGATTGGAAGTCTCCAAAGAGAAGGATTTCTTACAATCTTACAATGGTGGTAATTTGACTGTGTGTGTGTGTGTGTGTGTGTGTGTGTGTGTGTGTGTGTGTGTGTGTGTGACACCAGACAGATCATAAGCAGATCAAATTTAAAGAGCTACCAAGAGAACAACCTTGGGTACTATTCTACAGGCCTGTTCACCTCTCTTCTCCAGACAAATTTTTCATTGGACTGGAATTTACCAACTAGACTAGATTGATTTGTCAGTAAGCCACAGGGAACCTCCTGTCTCTGCCTCTACAATGCTAGGATTATAAGCAGACATCCCCATACTTGACTTTTTTTAATGTGGGTTCTGGGAATTGAACTCTAGTTCTTTCACTTTCAAGGGAAGCACTTGGGCAATAGCTGTCCATGTTTTTCACGACATGCTTTTTTTCCTTTTCAGACATTCAGTTCATCCTTTACTGCCCTAACACTATGCATTACAGTGGAGCTCTCAGTAAGGGGGTTTTTGCAGGGCTGCACTGAGAAGCATGTTTACCACTCTTGACCTATTAGCATTTTTACAGAATCTTGTAATCTCCTTAGGTTCTTTTAAAAGAATGTTGTTGTTGGGAAAAAATGAAAACCCTTGACCCTGAAAGAAGGAAATAATAGTATTGGATATCCTCAGTAACTTGTTGGTTGGTGTGAAATTCTTTCTAATTCCCTTGTCTAAATTTTTTAATTAAAATTTTAGTGGGAAAAAGTTTTATTATGACATTTCAGTACATTATGTATCATTCTATTTTTAAACCTCCACTATTCTTCCCCATCCCTCTTTTCCCCTTCTGAGTGACTTTCTTCCTTCCTTTTGATAGTCTCCCTTCTGTTTTAGTGTCACAAATATATGTACAGTTAGGTCTTGATTCCTCATATGAAAGAAAATGAGTGCTAATTGTTTTCTATGTCTGGCTTCTTTCACTTAACAAGATGATCTCCCATTCAATCCATTTGAGAAGTTTCTATTGTGATTGATTTTCAAAATCTTGCTCTAGAGGATGGATGTGTTCCTGAAATATATGTGCCAAACCATATTTTGGTAAATTAAGTTACTTTAGGGGAATTTTACACAAATTTTCTATTTTCAAAAGTCTTAAAGTAAATCCTTATATAAAGCAAAGTATTTTCTATGACTGTTGATTTTGTAAAGTGCTAAATCCAAATAGGTGATACAGCAGTGATCCTCTGGGAAAGGATCTAGTTCATACGATTTTTGTGGAGCTTATCAGAAGGACAAGAAACCAGAGAGAAGGCCGAGAAAGCCAAGAGACTAGTATATTTAGGTCTTCCTCTTTAAATTGGGTCTGCTTTATGATCTGTCTGGCATTCATTCTTTCTCAATTTTTAAAACACAGTTCTCTGGATTCCTCTCTCCAAAGGCCTCTTGGCAACTTTCCGAGGAATGGCAGAGTTCATTCTGATCGATGTCCAGTGAGTGTAGCTCAACCATGATGGAACTCAACCTGTCAGAATCATGGAGAAATGTCTGTTACATATTCCAGCTGTTCTTTAAACATGTCCCCAAGAGCTAGCTCCATTTGTTGGCTGTCAGAACAATGTAGAAGAATTACTCCAGACCCTCGAATGTCATCCGCCACCTTTGTGGGGAAGATGGACTTTGGACCAACTGATTGCTTCCAAATTTAGTTCTCTTTGAATTTCATGGACACAGGAACTGGGAACACATGTGATTCAGTGAGTGAAGATGTGTGCAGCAAGAATTCCCCTCACAAACTGGGATGGTATTGAGTGACGTGGGAAGCTATTTCATTCTCTAATCTGAGAGATTTCAACGTCTCAGAAACTCTGGTGGTTTTCTTGAACTACCTTCCATCAGCTCACATGAGCTGTTTTTGTGTATCTAATTTCAACACAAGTTCAGTGACATCAAGTTAATAAGTTTGAAAACTGCCATGATAGTGTTTATACCATGGAAATGGGCAAACGCTACAATTGGGTTTCCAACCACCTGCTTTGGTTGTTAAACACCTACCAGTTTGCATAGAAAACTCTTCTCTCCTAACACCATTATACTCTCTTAGGGAGGCTGGTTAGCCTAAAGAAAAGAAAGCCTCTTTGCATTACTTGCATTGTGAGGCTATGTAGTAGATGGGCAGATTGCTTCTTGCTCTCTCTTCTACAGCACTCAGCCTGAGCGAGCATCATGAGGTAGACTGCCAGGCAGGGTTCTGATACTTCTGTTTGCTGCTCAGCTATATGACAGGTCATTTTACCTCTCCAGCGTTCAGCTTTCTCTTCACTATAATAAAAGTAATTTGGATCATTAGGTAATTGCTAAGTTTCCTTCTAGTTCTGACATTTCTACAGTTTGATGAGTGCTTAGCTGCAGGGAAATATCATGCATCTCAAAAACTTGGGACCCTTCAAAGTGTCCAAGCACATCAGTTACAGTGACCAGCTCAGCTCTCTCAATTTCCTTTCTAAATCTTGGGCTCTTAGTAATTCTGCATCTCTCTGAGCTTGTACCTCCAGCATATATGAGTGGGGCATCTCCAAGTGGCAAGCATAATTAATTAGTTCCTTTCATCTGGAGGTGTCAACACACTTGAAAGGCAGCAATCAGTATATGTCAGGGTTGTTCTCCAAGGAAGGCTGCCTGAGTGTGCATGTTTTACAAGCGACTATCATAGTAATGGATTGAGGATCGAGAAGTATTGATTTAGAGATTTATCTCTTGATCGGGAAAGAAGCTACCTCTTGGTCTTAAAGGAGCTTTGAAATGAATCTGCTATGTTTTCTGAGTCCCAAATCGCTTGGCATGCTCTGCTTAGCTAACCTACTGACATAGCTTTGTATATTTTTCATCTATTTGAAGTAGAAACTAACCTAAATAGATTTTTATTAGTTCCAAAAATCTGATGATACATGTCTAAGTTTTCTCTTTAAATTTCTGTAAAAGGTCGATAGTGGGATTTCTGTAAAAGTGGATAGTTTGTACTGCAGGTTGAGAGTAGACTTAAGGGAATGTAGAAGGAACTAAATCCACCTTTATGAGGCACCTGGAAGGGAACAGGGTGCTGATAGGGGGTGGGGCTGATTATAGACTTCAGCAAGTTTCCAATGTTGCTTACCGTTTTGCTTAGATACATAGGCTCATATTTTAGCACCCACAGAAATATGGGTTCATGAGTCTCCCCCCACCTTCCCCCATCCATGCCAAAATGTGCATATTCACATGTGGCAACTCATGCAAATTGTTATTAGGATTGTGTTTCTGAGGCCAATTAACTCTTTAATCAAGAACCCAAGTCATTTTTTTGCAGGGTTGGTTACCCACCCCTGCCATATGCCATATTGGCCATGTTCATTCAGTAGCTGCAGTTAGAAGGTTTGGGCTGTTGATGTCTGCCACAGAAAGCACAAGCTGTGTGAATGACTAGAAAAGAAGTCATTCTGGAATTCAATTTCAAAGGGAAAATATACTTCTTTCTGTCTTGCACAGACAACAGACATGCTCTGGGAACTTCTTGGCTTCAGACGGTTGATAGGAGCTTCAATTAAATACTCCCATAAACACTTTACATTTTTATATCTGCATTTTAAATATTTTTAAATGTATGCAAGTGTTTTGTCTGCTTGTATGTATGTGTACCGCATGCGTGCATGTCTGGTCTTCGGGAAGGTAGAAGAGAACAGATAGTTCCCCTAGGATTGGAGTAATATGATTGTGAGCCACTTTGTTTGTGGGTGCTAGAAATTGAACCCAGTTCCTGTGGCAGAGAAGCCATTGCTCTTAACTGCTGAGATATCTATGCAGCCCCTTCATATTTGCATTTTTAAGTCACAAGTTTAATTCATCATAGGCATATTTTTCCAGCACACTGTATATTGTCCTAGTCTAAATATTACATATGGACCAGCAGCATCACCATACCCCTGGGAGCTTGTTAAAATTGCAGATCTTGGGTCCCTCTCAGTTTACACTAAATCAATCAGAAATCAGTATTTTAATAAGCCCCCAAGTGATTTATATGTATATTAAAGCCCGATGAGCACTAATGTATATCATATATATGTGCTTTGAGTCTATCTCCATTAAACTATTTCAATTTATGAAATAATTACTAAGGAGCGGTATGTGACCTAAGTGAAAAGCCATTTCTTACTGTCCATCCATCAACCAAATGAGACTTGCATTTGGTCAGTATAAAGAGCCAACTTTCTTTGTTAATTCTAATGAAGGTGTTAATGTCTACAGCAGGCCAGCCTCCTCTCTGCATTCTTAGTCTAGGAGTGGTAGGTAGCTGGTTAAGCAAATACATAGATGAGGTACAAAACTGTACTATCAGTTTGTTACCTGAATGAAATATAAAATGATAGACTCCAACATTTCTTATTGAAGTGCTCTTGGAACTGATGGTGTCTCAAATGATCCCTTTGTTTGGAATCCAAGAGATTTTTGCTCATTAGGAAAGAACACATTGGGAAGAGTAAGGTTAGTTGAGTAACACTCCTTTGTTTGTCGATGGGGAGTACAAAGAAGCAGAATATGAAGCCAGCAGCTCATCTCTCCTTCTTCAAACGTGGAAGCAGTATAAATAGAAATTTAATCTTCTAAAGTGACTTATATGCCCACACAGTGCTAGAGGGTCTTTGGGGACTCCAGTTTAAGAATGCTGAATGAGAGAATAGTTAATTCCATTTGGGAACTTTCTTGGTTTAAGTCTTTTTTTTAATCTCTCTTCTGCCCTTAGAATTTATGTATGTGCACACGTATGTGTGTGTGTTGTGTAAAAAGAAAATCTTAACTCCCCCCATCCATTATAACCAAAACTTCTGCCTGTTTTCTTATCTACTCTTTAATTCTAACATTAATTGAATTTATCAAATATTTATTTAACACCTACAATTCATCAGGTCCAGAACCAGACATTGGATGATATATAGATGCGATCATTGAAGACACAGGGGAATAGATACTATTACCAAGATGCACACATTTGTATAATGCTATAGAGATTTTCTAGAGAAAGCATGGCAGTCAGCTCTCAATGTTACCATAGTTGATCGTCCCCTTATTAGAAAGATCCTATGGAAAAGTCAATGAAATCTGCTAAAGATGCATCTTCTTGTATTCTCTCTCTTTCTCTCTCTCTCTCTCTCTCTCTCTCTCTCTCTCTCTCTCTCTCTCTCTCTCTCGTGTGTGTGTGTGTGTGTGTGTGTGTGTGTGTGTGAGTGTGTATCTTACATATCAAACCATTGCAGACCTGACCTGTAGTGCAATCCACATGTTTTAATGTTTAATTCCCTTTGATTGGTCCATGGTAACATGAAGTATTTCTGCAGGGAACTCCAAGGCATGTGGAGATCTTTTCTGGGACAAAAACTTTAGCAAGGCTTTCAGAAATGTTGGATAAGAGGGGATTTACTAGCTTTGAAGCCAGTCTTACAAATTCATTCTGAATCTCTCTCTCTCTCTCTCTCTCTCTCTCTCTCTCTCTCTCTCTCTCTGTCAAAGCCACATGAGCATAGAATTTTTATTGCCTGGTAAACATGTATCCTGAAACAAAGGGGAGGAATAAACAAGCGGTTGATGGAAGAGAGATCAGAGCCATTGGAACCCCATAGCCACCATCCTGTACTGGGGAATAAGCTGAGAATACATGTTAGGAAAGGGGAAGAGCAATTCTGATGTTCTTTTTGCACTGTGGCCCAGGCTAAATGGTTGATGCTGATCCTGGGGCTAGGCTGTTGCTGAGTTTGACTACCCTAATAAGTGTGTAGTGGCCTTTCCTAGTTCCAGCTTGAGGTGGGCTTTTGAGTGCTCGTTGTGAGAATGTTCTTCAGGTGCCACTAGAGAACTCAGCATTGCTGTTTGAGGAACCTTGGTGTCAGTTCCTCTTTCCATTCCTATCACTGTAGCTAACCTGTAGCACTTTTATCTTCTCCTTTCCTCTTCCCTGAATTGCTTAACTTGACTGAAGGAACTCAAGTCTATGAGGATAGGGATTTACATACCTTGAGTACCCAGAGGACTTTGCTGTTCTTACAAAGTCCATCTGTCTGTGTCTCTCACTCTAGTTACTTTATTTATTTATTGAAATATAGAGTCACATTCTGTAGCCAAGCTAGCCTGGAATCACTATGTAACTTAGGTTGACTTTGAGCTTCTAATGCTCCTCCTGCTTCAGTCTCCCCAGTGCTAGCATTATAGGCACAAGCCAATATGCTTGGCTAAATTTACTAATTTTTAATTGTGTTATCATTTCAAACTTCCAATAAAGTTCCAGGAATAACACAGAGTCATTTCATGACACTGACATTGCCCTTTATGACATTGGAAAATTTGGAGGGTTAGCTCTCTTATTTTATATAATTCTCTTTTTTGAATATGCCAAGTGTTTTCTCATGATTATATGTATTATATACATTTACTTTTCCTTCTCTTTCACTTGTCTACTGAGTGTGAAACATTTATTGAGTTAAGAGTTTACCTATTAACCATTGAAATATGACAGCTCTACTGAGACATAGATCACCCACTTAAAGTATACAGTTCAGTGGTTTTTAATTTATTCACAGAGGTGTACAGCCATCAGGGTAATCTACTTTAGAAAATTTTCATTATTCCCCTCTCCAAAGAACCCTCATGCTTATTGGCAGTCATTCCTCATTTCTTACTTTCTCTAAATGCTCTGAAATGGAACCTACTGATATATTCTATCTATTTATCTATTCTTGGCATTTTATATAAATGCGATCATACAAGGTGTGGGTTTCTTTTTATACATGAGTTATTTCCCTTCCTGTTATTTTACAGGTTCCTCCATGTTGTATGAATATATTATGAGAATAGTAGGCTAATATTCTACCACGGGAATAGGTTCTATTTCATTCTTCTACTCAGACAACTGAGCATTTTGTATTTATTTTGTTTTAAACTATTTTGAATAACAGTGCCATGAATGTATGCAGGTTTGGGGGTCGAATACCTCTAGCTTGCTATTGTCCTGTGAGTCCTCAAAGTAGAGCAGGCAGGAGGAGTAGTTCCAATGGGAGTGATGTCGGTGTAGCTCAGCAATGCCCTGCCTGGCAGTGTCATTTTTATAGGTGCATTAAGTTCATCTTCTGTAACTCCTTGTGGTCTCATTTCAGAGACTAGCGGCCCTCCTGGATCTGGCAGAACCAGAATTTTTAATCTTTGCCCTCTCTTAAGGGATTACCATGAAATATGACCTCCTAGAAGGCTTGGGGATCTATCAGCCCTGTATCTGTGGGAAACACAAACCAGCTGTTCTGTTTGGTTTGCAGCTGGCTCATATGGAACTCCTTCTTATAGGTTTTCCTTCTCCAAATAATGGCCCAAGTTATAGCCTTGTGGTTGCCAGCCCCCTTTAATTAGGTCCTTCATTTTATAGTCTGTTATTTGCCTGGTGTCTGGCTGTGATTGGAAAGTAATTTTTTTTCCGAAAACTCAACAATTTAGTGAGATGTTTTATAGAATCCAATAATTCATCTCTCCCACAAAAAAATCAGAGTCGTGTGTGTGTGTGTGTGTGTGTGTGTGTGTGTGTGTGTTATCATGGAGAGACATGGCACACTGAGAGGAAACTGTCTTTAAAATAGAACCCTGAGTTGATCAGGCTGAGAAAAAAGTCTCCACTTTCCACATGGAACCTCTTCTGTTCATGTTACTCATGTCTTTTAACTACAAAAATGACCAAAGGTTCTTGAAGTATAATGACATTGTTAAATGGCCCTTTGATGGCTTTCTGTGTTATCAACAGTTCCAATTGAGATCATCATCACTTATGTTCTAGGGAACACAGAACAATTTTCTGAACTTAGCATGTAGAATGCCTGTCTTGACTTACAGCATAAGCAAGATTAGGCCACTCCAAGTTTGGTTTTAGCATTTTCATCCTGCTCCCCAAGCCTCCTAGTAGATCATCTTTAACATCATGGCAAAACCTGGGCTTGAAATTCTTTCTCCTAGAATTAAAGCCCATTTCTGATTTTGGGGTATCATTAATAAAGATCAGGTCCAGGAATCTAGCCTACCCACTGTATAATTATGACTCTATGGGACCATGGATAAGTAACTTAACCTCTCACAGATAGCTTTTCCATCTGTAAAATGGGAATAAGAATAGTACTGGTTCTGTGTGATTACTGGGAGGACTCAGTAGGTGGGCAGATGTAATACATTGCAAAGGCTCTTTGACTTGTGTTTGTTATTACTATCCTACCATCTATGACTATTGGCCCAACTCAGAGAACATCTCCTCTGTGAATCTGTGCCTGTATGTCTGTCTTGCCCACTACTGTGTGCACAGTACTAAACATAGTGTTCATCTACAATGGATGCTGAGGAAATATTTGTTGAATGAGTAAGCAAAGGAGTGCCTTTTCCCATTTAGGAGCAATCCACAGTTTCTCTATGCTTTTAGATCACTTCCTTTATGGCATTTCCCACGTTTAGCCTTCATTGAAATTAATTATTCTTTAAACACAATTCTCTTATCCAAATGGTCAGCACCTGGGCCAATTGTTTTGTATTTCCTGTGAAACCTTGCATGGAGGGCAATAATTATTTGGTAAATAATTAATCCCCTTTGGAAACTATGGTCTTAAACTGTTAAATTACCCTTATTTTTAACCAGATATAAACACAGAGGCATATGCACGCCACGTTTCTTTCTTTCTTTCTCTTCCAAAGGAAGTGATAAAGGTAAAATTTGAGGAGGTAGACAACAGTGGGAGCCAGAGTCTAGTAATAAATAAAAATATGAGTCCAGTTCAAAGAGCAGCATGCTGTTAAAGTTTTATTGGAGTTTAGTAATTTCTGAAAATATATAGGCTTCATTCTGTTTAGTACTTCTTCAAGTATAGTTAATGCTTTATTAAATAAAAATGAAAATAAAAACACTCCCTCTTACTGCTGTCTGGAAAGTCATGGGTTTCTTGGATTGGCTTCTGGGCTTGTAAGGTAGTCACCGTTTCAGTTACTGGGTTGGCTAATGGGTGGGAATGCTGTGACAGTCTGGTAGGGAACTGGGACCTGTCTTTGTTGAGCATGACTGGTCAGAGTAAATGAGGAGTCACTTGGGTAGTAGCCCAACATATGAGAACAAGATTAGTCCACGGTCTAGGTTGGGCTCCTTTCTTGATGTTCAAAAGAAAGGTGTCAGGTTAAAAGGAGATGGAGACCAACTGGTACCCAAGAATATCTCCTTACTTATTCTATAATCAGTTAACACTTGACTTAGGTCAGAAGTAGAGAGGTGAATGATATTGCAATTATCATGCATAGTCTTGGGGAAAAGCCACATGTCTCAGATTGGAACTACAGGGTATATCTGGGTGATTCAAGATCACTTTGCTCTTTGAATTTATGGATTACATATACTCTGAAGTTTTAGTAAATTGGTTCAATTTAAAAGATATATATACCCATGCTAAGTTAAATGCTATCACATCCTCAGACATTAAGTCAATGAATGCCTATTTGTCATTTGCATCACTGTTCAATATGAGCTGGCAAAACTGGGGGTGGATTCTCTACTGTGAATGTTCATTTGAGGCTCCAGACACCTTATATCTTGTTGCTCTACCCGCTCCCCTGCCCCGTGGCCTTGAAATCCTTTACTAGTCCTTAAATCTAGTCAGTAGTTCAAGAATGCGAGCAAGTTGAGTGTAGGGAATGTGAAGGCAAGTTTTTGTGGGCTAGAATGGGATATGGTCCTCATTGTTTCTAACTATGTTCTACACTAGCCAACCTCAGTTCATAAGGCTGTTCAGAGTCACAAGGAGGCTGGGAGATGTGATCTAATAGTGTACCCAAAGGGTAGGCAACAGGTTTGGTGGAAAACTAGGCAGTCTCTGCTACTTAAAAAGAAAATTGGAAACTTTCCTAGTCAGTTGCCATAAAGAAGAATAGGGTATTTTACTGTCATTTAAAAATACTTTCTTTACTAACTACTATCAATATGTACTGGGGAAGTACCCAGCACTGAAAATACCAAATGGCTTTGTAGTGAGCATGTACTCTAAGTCATACATGGGGTGGGGAATGGAGACCATTATAACAAAGATACAAAATCCCAGAGTAGTCCTTGCACCTTAGAAACCAGTATCTGTAAGAAGACAAGGAACTGAATGAACAAATCCCTTATGCTGCAAGGACATTATGAAGGCAAGTTAAGGGGTCATGGGAACTTATAACAAAAGATTAGGGTAGTCTGGAAGCCCAGGAAGATTCCAGAAAAATTTGGCATTTGTGCTGAGACTCCCAGAGGAAACTTATAGTAAGCTAGTTAAAGGGAGGCAGAGCAATGTGTGTCAGACACCAGGATTAGCTCAATGGTTTTCAGCCTTGCTCTACTTTGGAGGAGCCTGGGTTCAACTTGGCCAATTATAATCTGGGTGGAATGGGAAACAGTGGAGCAGACCCAGGCATTGATTTTGTCTTAACTTTCACAGAAGCATCTCCGATGAGTCTGATGTGCAGCCAGGTCAAACATCATTAGAGTGGTAGTTTCAAATCCAGATCAAGGGGAGGAGAGTGTCCATCTATAGTCCATGAGAGACTGAAGGCCTCTTAAAATGATGGGTACCCGGAGGTCCCCACAGAGAGATGAAGGGGGAAGAAGGTAGAGATGTTTAACTAGGCTTCTTAAACATTATTGCTTCTGTGTGCAGAGAGTACTCATTTCTCTTTAGAGCTCTTAGTCTGGTGGATGTTCCCCAACAATGAGATGCCTCCCACAGGACTAATTGTCCTCTCTCCCTATGTATGGTGATTTGGGGGAGACATAGATAAGAGTGAGGCTAGGGAACTGTAAAACTAAGTTTCTTCCTTTGACATTTGAGGCCCTGCTTGAAGTCCGAGTTGGAATTTCCTGCAGGGACCCCTCTCCCTGTGTACACCATAGCTGGCAAACCTGAAGGGTCCATTGTGGGAGGTCCAGGGAGAAATGGAGTTGCTGGATGGAAGGACTTCTCTATCCTCATTTTTATAGCTAAATGGTTCTTCTAAACTCGCACTTTATGAGATGCTCCATTGAAAAGTCCAAGAAAAATGGACCTCCTGGACAGATGGAAGCTAGAGATCAGGTAAGAAAAGCAAAGGAAAAAGATTTCCACCTTCTTCACTCCAATTGAATTCCTTTTAACCCCATGAAAACATTGTGGGGTTTCTTGACCTTCTAAATTGTCTTTTAAGCTTAAACACGAAAAAAAAAAAGTTTAGAAGGAAATTCCTTGTCTTCCTGTCTGTCTCACCTCAGTTCTGGATGGAGATCTGGATGAAAGTAACAAACAGGCAACCCCTTTCCTTTTTTGGAATTCATTAATTACCAGTCTGAAGAGACCTGTGTCTAACCTTTGTTCTCTAGCTGTTGGTGGCAGTTCTCAGTGTTGGACAGAGATTTTCTAGGATCAAAGTCAATTGGGCCATAGCAGTTATTTGTTTAGAGAAGACAGCAAATATTTGGAGACCCCCAAAAAAACTAGCCTGTCTAGGCCACCTGTTGGATCCAGGCTTGGTTCCAGTTCTGATCCCGAATCCCTCTTAGGAAGCTGAGACTACACTTGCTCCCCTTCCAGCTACTTTCAACTATGAAATGTTTGCTGCCTGACTCATACTCTGTTCTCCTGGAAATCTGTGTTCTCTCCCACTGTATATTACACAAGGAGACTGGGGATATAAAGAAGTTAGACTGTGAAGAGTAGTAAGCTCCTAAACCAGCAGTTCTCAGCCTGTGGATCACAACCCCTTTGGCAAATCTCTGTCTCCGAAAACATTTACTATTTATAACATTAGCAAAATTAGAGTTATGAAGTAGCAACCAAAACAATTTTATGGTTGGGGAGTCACCACAGCATGAGGAACTATATTAAAGGGTCACAGCATTAGGAAGGTTGAAATACACTGTCCTAAACCCTTGGCCTGATCCCTCATTTGTCTTGTACCCCATGCTCAGTTCATATTACTTGTTATCTCAACTCATTCTTGCACTAGCTCTTTCTACAAATGAGGGAACAGGGTTCAGAGAATTTGGCAATTTCTCCAGGTTAGCCATTCAGTAGGACACAATTCTTCATATTTGGGGAGCACTTTCTTCATGCCAGGATTACTCCAAACATCAGACACAATGATCTCAAATCCTCATCAATCCCAATAACAGCAGATACCCATTATCATTTCAATCTAGCATACGGGGAAACTGAGACACCGGCAAGGCGGAAATGTTTCTCAAGTTATAGCCTAAGCAGTTACCTCGCCTTTCAACACAGCATAGTTTTCGATCTCCTGAATGCTGGTAACCGGTGAGCTGGTTACTTTTTCTTGTGTCATGTATAGCCCTCCTTCCCTCATTTCCATCTTTCTTTCCTTCCACCATTCATCAGTAACTATGGAAGGCCCATGTCTTTAATCCCAGCACTCTGGAGGCAGAACCCCCCCACCGCCAAAAAACCCCAAAAAACAATAGGTAAGATTTTAAAGAGTGCCAAGAACAAAAGAAAATGGTTGTGATCTGTGTATTCATCAGGCCAGGTTAAGGATACCTAACAGAAAAATGCTAATGTTTTGGTGGCACAACATAATATATTTCCTCCCTGTTCACAATCCAATTCACTGTCAGTTGATAAGAAGAATGCTCTGCTGCGCATAGTCACTCTAAAGCCTGGGGTCTCTCCACTCTGTAGCTCTTCCACTCCCTGGGGCCTTACATTCCTCCAAGGTCCTTTCTGGGAGGGACATGGGACCCAGCTCACAAGATCTATTAAGTACTTGGTTTGTGGCATCATACTGCCTGCAATTATCACAATTATCTAGCTAGGCAACTTTCAAATATGTGTTGTCTTAGTTCCCTTATGTGTAAAATGGAGGTAATCATATTATATTTGTCACCAGATGTTATAGCAAAGGAATTGGAAAGCCAAGGGATATTTGGGAGACTTCCTAGTCATATGTGGCATCCTCTTAGTGGCAAGACTTGATACCCACACAAATGGGAAAGTTTTAAGAATATTAAATTATTTGGTTTTAGGATGGCTACCCTGGGCCTGCCAGAACTCTGACCTCTCCCTACAATCCTATTGTCCATTAATGTTTCTAGGGCCCCAAACTGTTGGTGAACAGGGCAATAGACTGAGGGAGAAGATTGCAAGGAGTTCTCTGAATTCGTTTTCAATGTTTTTCCCAAATGTTTGAGTGGTGGGCCACCACTTGAGTAAACTCAGACAGTGATAGAGGTGCACGTGTCCCTAGCTTCATCATAGCAATAGCAATGCCTCGTCATATCCTTGAACAACTTCCCTTACCTTGTTGCTTGTTTGCCGCACATCTGGGCCCCTTAAAATCCTTCCTTCTCCCTCATTCAAATGGTATAATTATAAGTGATTGAAACCACATTTTCATATGTGTCAAAATCAGTTCAACCCTTAGAAAGAAATCATAATAAAATTGGATCATATAGCCTAAGTAGATGCCCCCAGTTAATTCATTTGTTAGACTGTTGAGCTACATAGGATTAAGCGAGTGTTTATTCTTAAGCAGTTACATGTGGGTCTCATTAATACACACACTCTGGTGTGGCTTGGGCCTAATATCTTGTCAAATAAGGGAGCTCACAGAAAGCCCTTGAAAACCACCAAGCTGCAGGGAGCCGTTACTTCTCCAGTGAAATCAGCCTCACTAGTGGTTAATGGGATGGGTTGGAGGGCTGGCTGGTCTTCTATGAGTTGATGTTCCTGAAACCTGGTGTTATGTACTTCTAAATCAGAGGAGGAAAAAAAACACTTTCATGCCTGCTTTTGTACAAAAGGGACATAGACTTGGAATTTCATTGTGTCTAAGTGGGCATAACGAGCTAGAAAACCATATATTTTGGAACATCTCTGCTCGTTATCAAAATGCACTCAATAAGTTTCTTGCAGCCTCAGGTACTAGTCTAAGCAGATCAAGGGCCAAGAGCACTAGCAGGCCCCATCCTAGCCTTAATGTTTAGAATCTATTTTTAAGTGAAATTTTTGCATTTTAGAGTTTATCAGATGGGCCAGGCAGTGGTGGTGCTGGCTTTTAGTCCCAGCACTTGGGAGGCAGAGTCAGGCTGATCTCTGAAAGTTCCAGGCCATCCTGGTCTACAGAGCTAGTTCTAGGACAGCCAGGGCTATATAGTGAGATCTTGTCTTAAAAGAAAAAGTTTATCAGATGCTGACCTAAACCACTTGTTCTCAATATTGGATATAACTGGGAATTTTGGTGCTGCTTTGTCTTTAGTGCTGGTGATTGAACTCGGGGCTTTTTTACACGCTAAATATATCCTCTACTCCCAAGGTATATCTCTAGTCCCCAAACTGGAGGGATTAAGAATACAGATGCCTGCCCTCCCACTCCTAAATATTCAGAAGGAAATGGTATAAAGAATGCCTGGGTATCACACCAGGCTTTTAAATAGCTCCTCAGGTTTATTTTAATAAGTAGCCAATATGGGGAAGCTCTACTGTAGTTATTACCTCAGTTGTCCCCAGTTTTAGTCAAAATTGCAATGCTGTAAGTGATTGTGAGGGTTGAGAAGCAGCTCTCAGAACCACAGGCACCCACATATTCCTCCTCATTGACCTTCTATGTGTTTCTTTCTGCTCTTCTTGACTTCCTAGTTTCCAACCTCCATGGGAGTGAGAATGGGGGACTGTAGTGCTAAGAAGGGTTTGGTGATGCCTATGCATGGTTTGTGTAGAGAACTCCCTTGTCCTCATGCTTTTGTCACATCACAGCCAAGAGCATCATGCAGTCCCTGGTTTAATACTGTTCATCATTTTGAGGGGTATTGTCTGCCAGTAGGAGCCAATGTGTGGGGAAGAATGAGTTCCTAGAAAATGCTTCCTTCCTGGGAAATGCTTCCTTTGTCTTGTGCTGACATTCAGGCTTGTATTGTGTCTATGAAATTTCAGCAGTGTGTCATTGGCAGAGTCCCAAGGGCACATCAAATGCTTCCCTTGGCCATGATGATTATCTTTTATAACGGGAAGTGTTTTGAGACAGGTCCCCTAGGCCAGACAGCCCAAACAAGATGGCAGAGCCTCATTTCTCACATTTCTTTCACACTAAGTACAGCTAGAAACCCTTGAAATAGCACAGAAGGCAAAATAATGCTGAGTATCTTACTTATTCCAAGACTGATTCCAGCTAGATATTCTGGCATCAGAGCATTATTTTGTCTCATTTTATATTTTAATGAAATAGAACCACTTGTCTTCATTACATGTGTGCCCTAAAGAAGTTTAAGTGTTTTTCCTTAGAAAGGTCTTTTCTTATTTCATACAAAGAGTTATTGGTCAGGGCCTGAGTAGATGTCTTGGTGTGTAAAGAGCTTGCTGTGTAATCATGAAGACCTGAATCTAAATTCCCAGCACTCATATAAAAGCTGAGCATAGTGGCATGCGTCTATAACCCCCACTAGTCTCCTTTTTAAATGAAGATTTTGAGGCAAAGAGATTTTCTGAAGTTATCCGGCTAGAGGGTGGCAGAGATTGCTGTCCATACCTCTTAACTTGCATTGAAAAGACTTAATCAAAAGGAAATAAAACCTCATTTTGCATGAGATAAATCTGACTCTTCATATGATACACCAGTGGAGAAACACATGTGGATTTAGATCATTGGGAACCTTGGGAAATAGTGCTCAGGCATTGTATCAGAGGAGCCAAGTATGGCATGATGGTCTTTGGGCCTCTTTTCTGCTATCTACTATTATGTGTTAAGCTCATGTATATGAGAAAGATAATATCCTTTATCATTTCCCATCTCCCCTTTTTATTTCCTGGGTCTTTGCTATAACATGCATAATTACATGACTGAGGATTAGAGAAAGAAAAAGGAGGTGTATCTGTTACATGAAGTTCAAAATCACCAAAAACTCACCTTTGGTCATATAGGTCAGAAAAGTAGTTATTTTATCCTAAGATAGGGTAATCTTATGAAAGCCCCCAAGAAGTCTCTAGGATCACTAATTCCATATTATATCATAGAGTCTGATCTAATAGTATCACCCAGAATGCAGACATACTCGAAAATTTTTCTAGCTATATACTTCATATTTACATGTTACCGTGTGGAGATAACATCTCAATATAAAATAATATAAATGGAATAATCTAAATTGCCCTATAGCAATATTGTAGAAGCTGTCCCAGGGACAGCAGGGGAGAGGAATAGAAACACTCAAGTCAGATTTAGAGGAAAACTCAATTGGGAATTTAGAGATCTGATAGCTTTTAATCGGTAAGAATCTGGTATTGCGTCTAGGAAGACATAATTGCTTATACTGGGTGGACATTAGGGCATTAATTTTATCACTCTTAATTTCTTTTATAGTTTCATGATTTGTATTTGGACCGCTAATATCCTTGAGCATTTACGTGTTTGCTTTACCTTCATTTGATCCTGGCTCTGCCTTTTAAAACCATTGCTGCTGCTGCTGCTGCTGCTGCTGCTGCTGCTGCCTCTTGCAAGTTCAGAACAATTCACAAATGTTTGAACTGAGAAACAAAGACAGAAAATGAGGGACATGGTCTGGTTTGTTGCAAACACTTTTTCATGCCAAGCTGCGGGGAATGGTATTTGGGCCAGCTTTGCTTTCCTAATTGGAACCATAACGCCTTGGATTTCCTTTGGATTGTGAACTTCAGTGTCTGCCACCCGGCAAGAGCCATTTCACGCTGGGACACAGTGTACCAGCATTCTTACTTTCTATAAGGAAGACTAGTAGAGCTCTGTAATCAGTTTGGATAACACTGAAAGGGTAGTAGTAAATCTCTAATCTTCTATAACATTTATACTTTCCATTACTCTCTTACTGCCTCCTCCCATCTGTGCCTAACAGTGATTGGCAATTTACTGTGTATCTGATGCCACTCTAAGCATTTTGCATGCATTAGTTCATTTAATCCTTACTAACTCTGAAAGGTGGAATTGCTATTGCCCTTTATAGACAAATTATCTGGCACAGGGAGAAAGAAGTCAGTTAGCCAGCAGCAAAAAGCTGACTCCAAAGTCTGAGCTCTTATCTTTCCACTATCTAAATAAAACTGATTTTTCTGGGGAGGTGATTGTCTAAAGTTCCTGCTCCAGTTCCTGTTTTCTATTAGCACTACCTGCACCTTGCTGGGGATGCACAATAGAAACATTCTGTTTGCTATTTTTTGGAGACAGGGTTGTTTAATGTTTCCCAGGCTGTTCTCGAATTCCATGTAGCTAAGACTGGTCTTAAACCTGATGTATAGCCAAGGATGACCTTGAACTTCTGGTTTTCTTGTCTGCTTTTTGAATGCTAGGATAAGAGTGTTCTGCAATGCATGATTTATGCAGTGCTGGGAACCAGTGTGTACTTGGAGAAGAGTACATGCCAGGCAAGTACACAATCAATTGAGCTATGCCCCCAGATCCTAAAACACTATTATACATGAATGGCAAAAGTCCAAACCTTTAATGGATGTCTGTTACATATCAGGTGCAATGCCAGGTCCTTTCACACAGTTGTTTGTTGCATTCAATCTCGGAATTCCTGTGAAATTCATAGTGTCACCCTCATTTTACAGACAGGGAATTGAGGCCTTACTTAGCAACTTGTCTAGGTTTCTATTATTAATCAGAGATGGGGCACATATAGATCATCTAACTGTAGTTTTATGGCATACCTCAGATGATATGTCTCATGTAGTGTGCATCTCATCCTTTGTTGTGTTTCAGAGTTCTACCTGTCCTGCTTCCATGTTAGCTCAATCCTCAGGAGCAGACACTGTGACCCATAGTAGTTCACAGCAAATAGTCAGTGAACTGAATGACTTTTAAACCATTGTTGTATGAAAAGCTGTAATTTAATCATTTCCTATGAGGTTTTGGATCTGCTTCATTATTTTCCCCTTAACAGCTATGACTAGATCATTAAACTGCATCGTTAAATTGCTATTTTATGTCCCATGGCTTCTTGTAGAAATTTCACTCCTTGATTGACTCAACAAATATTTGTTAAGTATATATTATGGGACATTTACTATGACAAGCCCTCACAAAAGAGGGCAGAGCAGGACAAAGCCTGCAGAGCAGAGGTCGTGTGTTCAAGAAACTTAACGTTTAAGTTGAGGGAAAGCCACATACATGAATGATTACTAGGAATTTGGTTCCAGTGTTCTGAGAAGTGGGTTAAAAGGTTTGTGGGGGACTCTTTATCCAACTTTCTCCGCTCTTACAGAATAGTAAAAAGGCTTCCCCAAAGGAGAGGAAGGAAATTAGGAACTTCTAGTTCCAAATTAGTGAAAATAAAAATGATTTCCTCTATAGCCTGAACTTCATTCATGAATTGTTACTATGGTAACAGGTCCTGGAAACTTTATAAAGAAAAGTGAAGGCTCCATAGGGATGGGAACTGGAGACTCTATGCGGACAGGAAGTGGAAGCTTCATAGTGATGCAAGCTGGAGGCTTTGTGGAGACAGGAAGTGGCGGCTCCATAGTGATGGGAACTGGAGGCTTTGTGTGGACAGGAAATGGAGGCTCTAAGGAAAAATGTGGAGGTATTTTATTTTGAGAATAAGAAGTAAATGTTTTTTGAGTAATAAATGGAGTCTTGAAAGGAACTGAAGACTTTGTAGAGAGAAGTCTCAATCTGAGGGCATCCTAGGGTCAAACCTGTGGTCTTTATTGCATTGTTGGTACTCTCTAGCCCACCATTAGTTTTTTGTTCATATAAGCCTGAGTTAAAGTTTGGGTTTTCACCTATATTTTCTTTCAGCCTTCATTTCTACCTGGAAGTGCCTTCTTGCAGTGTACCCCATTTTTCATTTTCCATGAAAGCATACGAGGAAAGCCATATAATCCAGATTGCTGATTATCGTTGTCAAGCTACACCATCGGCTACTTGCTAGCCAGTTCTTAGGCTACTTTTGAATTCAAAAGTCACCCTCAGTCCAATAAACTATCACACGAAGAAACAGAACATATGGTCCTAAATCCTGACTCCAAAATGTCACCCTCCTGCACCTATGTCTTTCCTGGGATATAGTAGATTGGATGTACTAGCTATTTTATCCAGGGATGTGGCATGGTAGTCCTGATCACTGGCCTAGAAAAGTAGTTTAATTTCTATAGAAATAATGTCATGGGTAATAAGTGAGAAAATTGGGAAATTATATGAGTCTGTCTCTTCAAATGCCCATGGGTAGGTCTAAGCTTTTTTTTTTTTTTTTTTTTGCTGTGTTTTGTCATGCTCGTAGTGTCATGCTCTAGAATTCCATCTTTCCCTCACTGTCAGAAGTTCAAAGTGCTACTTCAATATTTTGGGTTATTTGTCTTTCCTTCACAGCAAAAGTTGGCTGTTAGCAAATCATCTCATTGATATTGAGAACTAACCTCATTCCTCATCAATCCACTCTGTGCTTGCTAGTTTTATGTCCACTTGCCACAAGCTAGAGTTAAGTAGGATGAGGGAACATGAATTGAGAAAATGCCCCACCAGATTGGCCTGTAGGCAAGCCCATAGTGCATTTTCTTGATTAGTGATTGATGTAGGTTGACCCAGATTACTGTGATTGGTGCCATTCCTGGGCTGGTGGTCCTTGGTGCTATAACAAAACAAGTTGAACAAACCATGAGGAACAAGGAACAAGCAATAAACATAATTTCTCCATGGCTCTGATTCAGCTCCTGTCTCCATGTTCCTGTCCCGTTTGTGTTCCTGTCCTGACTTCCTTGGATGATGGACTACAAGATGTAAGGTGAAATAAACCTTTTACTCCCCAAGCTGTTTTTTTTTAAATTTTTCAGTTTAAATTTAGATAAGAAACAAGGATGCTTCACAAGTCAGTTCCAGGTCCCTCTCCCTTTCCCTCCCCTCCTCCCGTGTCCTCTCCCCAACCCTCCCCCCATTATCCCCTCATTTCCCCAGGAAGGGTGAGGCCCTCCATGGGGGTGTCCATAGTCTGTCATTATATATAGGGCAGGGCCTATACCCTTCCCCAAGAGTTCAGGGTGAGAGTGCACCTCACATTGTTGGATGGGAGTCCAAAGTCCGTGCATATACTCGGGATGGGTACTGATCTGCTGCCCAAGGCTCAATAGATTACCTAGGCCTCCTCACTGACACCCCCAGTCAGGGGGTCTTGATCAGTCTCATGCTAGATTCCCAGGCTGATGCCTGGGATTCAAGAGTTAACCTTTGTCAGGTCAGCTGTTTCTGGGGGTTAAACCAGCCCAGTCTTAATCCCTTTGGTCATCAGTCCTCCCTCTCTGTTACTGGCTTTCTTGGGTTCAGCTCAGTACTTAACCGAGGGAGTCTGCCTCTTCTTCGATCAGCCACTAAATGAAGTTTCTGTTTCCCAGACTCTCTGGCCATGGGATTGTAGGCTGGCACTCCCCAGATCTATGTCTAAAATCCATATATGAGAGAGTACATGCCATGTTTCTTTATTTGTGACGGGGTTACCTCACTCAGGATGGTTTCTTCTAGTGTCATCCATTTGCCTGCGAATATCAGGATTCCATTGTTTTTTTCTGCTGAATAGTACTCCATTGTGTAAATGTACCACATTTTCTCTATCCACTCTTCAGTTGAGGGACATCTAGGTTGCTTCCAAGTTCTGGCTATTACAAATAAAGCTGCTATTAACATAGTGGAACAGACATCTTTGTTGTGTGAATGGGCATCTTTTGGATATATGTCTAAGAGTGGAGTTGCTGGGTCTTGTGGTAGGTTTATTCCCATTTTTCTGAGGAATCTCCATACTGATTTCCAAAGTGGCTGAACCAGTTGGCACTCCCACCAGCAATGGAGGAGTGTCCCCCTTTCACCACATCCTCTCCAGCATAAATTGTCTACTGTTTTTTTAATCATGGTCTTTATCATGGAATAAAAACCACAGCTAAAACACACCCGTGTGGCTCTCTCTGGGATAAGGGTTGATATTAACCAAGAATCCGCTAGTCCCTCACTCAGGATTCATGAAAAAAAATGGTATCTTCAGTTTCACCATACTGGAACTGACATTTACCATTTCCTTCAATTGCAAATAAAGACACAAATCTGTAGTTTTAGTTGCCCCTGTGATTAGTTGCCACTACTATAAATAATATATATTTCGGTATAATATTATTGTTCCTGGAAAATCTCAGAATATGCTCCTTATTGCTTCTAAATCATTGTGATGTAAGACTCCTTACTAGACCTTAATATGTAAAGTATTTGTAAACAAGCATATTTGTTGCTCTATTTAAAATTTGCTCTTCAGTATGTGGATAACTGTGTTTTGGTATAGTTTACTTTATAATCCTCTATTTTTATACATTTCAAGGAATGATTCTTAGAAGGGATCCATAGGCTTCATACTTCTCCTAAAGGAAAAATCACTGATGTTACAGAAAATGCCATTAATCCCCCACTCCCCACTCTAAGGAATTATCCTGATATACTACCCATCATGGAGGCTGCTGTAAACTCTGGGCTCACCAATACATTGGTAATTCTACACTGTATATTAGTCTAAAATGGAAAGGCATGCAGTTGAAATTGTACAGTGCTCCTGGGGTGGGTAAATCAGGTGATTTGTAGTCAAAGGACAAAACTATTCAAAGAGTAGAAGAGCAGCTTAAGGAAGGGGCTAAGACCTCTTTAATTAAAGCCACCCCGTTATGCATATCCCATGGTATGTTTAAGAATGTGCTCCATTGAGTACAGGTCTTCTTGTCTGGTATTAGTAAGCCACACGTGTTTTATATTATGGAATAATATGAGACCTTAGCTTGATGACTCTCTCTCCCTACTTAAAAGGAAGTAGAACGGGCAATTTTTATGTAGAAGCTAACGTCTGAGTGAGTCCTATTGATTTATAGGGCATTTGATACCACTGGAGTGTATTTATGATGAGTTAGCCAGACTTTCCCCACTGGACATCCAAGTAAAGGAAGCTTCTGGGAAGATAGGCTGAAGGAATCAATTTAGGGCAGAAGTGGTCAAAGAGGCCATGGACTGGAGTAATTTGAGAAGCTCTCATGGATATCATTTTATTAGGGTCTCCAGCCCCTGCCAATTCCACAGGGACATTCATGAGGCCCTCTCCATACCTGTAGTCAGGACTACTGACACCTTATAGTGATCACAAGTGATTCATCACCTGTTCTGCTGGTTTGGAGTTTACCAACAGTTTAGCAGATAAAAGTTGCCTTGAAGGCTCTTGAGTAAAGAACACACACTTGGAGACTCTCGTTCTAACTTGTACTGTTCTAGTGGCAGATGGGTGATCTTGGGTGAACCATGTGACCTTTGAGCATCTCACTTTCATCATCTCTTATATAAATCTGATGGTAAGTTTCCTGTTTAGAATGCTCATGAACATGAATGAATAGTGAAACACTTTGAGATGAGCAAAAGTTTATGAAAGCAACAAGAGAATCTCATAAGGTACCCATGGGCTCCATCACTGGAACTTCATGGTAATTTCAGCTTGTTTTCTTTCTATTGGGTGTTCATGAAAGAGAAGAATCAGAGGGGCTGAAGTTGTTTCCATGTCTTCAGTAATGATAGTGATTATCTGCCAAGGTGCAAGGGAAAGACTTTAATTTTGTGTTTGCTTAGAAGAGACTCTGTGTCAGTTTCATTCTAGCCTGAGATCCAGGCACAGCGATGAAGGAGACTGCTTGACTTCCTTTTATTCGTGGGTCTAATTTAGCCACTTTACTATATCTTTTGTGCAATGGAAAGCACATTGATAAAAGTGAAGAGCAAAACACAATTCCCCTCTGAGTCATCTCTGCTATTTCTATGAGGTGCTGTCTTCCTCACTGCATTAGCTATTTTTCTCATTGCTCTGGCAAAAATACCTAACAAAAGCAACTGAAGGAAGAGAAGGTTTATTTTAGCTCACAGTCTGAGGTTACAGTCCTTTGTGGTGGAGAACACATTATGGCAAGAGCATGAGGCAGCTGGTGACATTTTGTCTGTAGTCAGGAAGCAAAAAGATGAATGTGACACTACCCACATGCAGGGTAGGCACTCCCATCTTGGTCACACCCTGTTGAAAATGGCCTCATACACACACCCAGAGTTGTGTTCCTGTGGTGAGCTTAAAACTAGTCTAGTTGACTATGAAGACGAACTGTATCACACAGATTTTGTGAACTAGGATCCCAAGGCTTTAGAAGGCTGAAATATAGTTTCTCATGTAGAAAAGGCTTGGAATACTGCAGTTGGAAAAGGCATTTCTGAAGGCTACTTGACAGAGCAACAGTCTTCTTCTTTCTAAGCCCACCATCATAATCGCTTCCACCACATATTTCCCAGCTCATCCTGGATGGGAGAACTTCACTTAAACTTAGACAGCTAGCATTTAGACAAATCAAAACGACCTGTCCTAAGGCACAGCTGCTCAAGTGGTACAAGTGGCAATCGAGTCCTGCTTGAACCTAAAACTCATTCCCACAGCCAGTATGCCATGTGTAATAACTTTACTATTTGACAAATGTGTGGTAAACACACTAGCAAATGAATGAAAACATAGATGCAACAGTGTGACAGCAAAAGATTAGAGGCCACAGTAATAGGTTTCCTGAGGTATTATTTATTCTTCCATTGTATTTCACTGCCCTCCCGAAATCGCTTAAAGCACAATTGCTGTGTTTTATTAAGCTTGGGCTTGGAATTTAGCTGCTTTGCTTGTTGCCCAATTGGAGTCCTTCCCTAAGTGCTAAGATGTTTCTGCAAAGGGGTCCTTTGTTTGTTTGCTTACTTTTTGACCTTTTGAGACAGTCTGTCTATGTAACCCTAGTTGACTCAGATCTCTCCATGTAGAGCAAGCTGACCTTGAACTCACAGTGATCTTTATGTTTCTGCCTAGAGTTGTACACAAGTGCCACAAACCCAGCATAATTCAAGGGATCTTACATCAAAGAGTTTAAAGTCATGTTCAGCTGGTAGCTAGGGCAGAAGTAACTGAGCTCTTCACAGACTTTCTGGGCAGAGAGGTTAAGAGTGTAGAACCTACAGAGAGGATATGAGGTACATTTTGGTACCTCTCCTCTCAGCCTGCCAGAAATTAGAAGTTCTGTGGCTTTGAGTTGGGCAGGTTGAGGCTGTCTCAGTTTATATAGAAGAGGGGCTCTAATCTTGGGAAGATCTGCTAACATTAAAATGAAGCCCATGGGTAGACCCATGGGAATGTGAACTAAAGGTGTGAAGAGATGTTCCCACACTGAGTAGTCTAAACCTTCTTAGATAAACAAAGATGACAAATACCTCTGCAAACCTGGAATCGCAAGTGGGGCAGGGCAGGGCAGACAGCAAGGTGAGCCAGGCTCCTCCAGTGCTCCTTGCCTCCATATTGAGGATTTGTTGACTGAAACAAGAAGTGAATGCCCCAGAGAAGAGAAGCAGTTGCAGCTGGCAGAAGCAACCTGCTATTGAAACTGATAATGCCATTTTAATTAGGCTAAAGCATGAATGAGAGCTCCATTAAGACCTTCTTCTTGGTGCTCTGGGTCACTAGGCGAGAGAATGTGCTCCTTTTGTGTGCTTTGCCAAAGCCCACCAGCTGTTACATTGCAGGAGGGTTATATCTGAGTCACTGGTTTCCAAAAGGGTGACAAGTAGGCTGTGTGTGGCTGAATGAGAGGGGCCTGTCTTTCCTCGGTTCTGCCAGCTTTGGCCTGGACGATAGCCATCACAGCAATGGCCTTGATTTGTAAACGGGTTGGAAGTTTCAAGACGTTATTATGGGAACAGACTGGGGGAGAATGAGAAAACTGAATAGTGTGGAGGAAGAAAGTGAGAAGCCAGTTTTCCTGGTCTCTCTTTCCAGCTTAATACTTTATAAGCTGATGAATTCATGCCTGGGGTCAGTTGTTGATGAAGACAGTGATGATGATAATAATGGTATTAAAAGAATGAGAGCTTCTAATCCATTTGTCCAGAAAATGTGCTGCTGGAATTATATCTCAGAGGTGATTTCACATATGGGCAGGCTCTCTAACATGGGCTCTTCTATTAGCCTCCGGTCAGAGGGAAAGAAAAAGATGCACAGAGAAGTAACTTACTCTAACACCTCTAACAAGTCAGCAAACTAGAATCCAGAGCCAAAGAGTTGGGCGTTTCAAGACAATGAATGTCAGACAAGTCACCCAGTGATCTTTTGGAAGACAATCCTGCATAGAGAAGCCCCAGACTCTATTTTCTGAGGGCAGGAGCCACATACATCATAGTCATTGTAGGACTTGGCACAAACCCATTCTTTATGCTCTTTTAGTATTTATTGACTCATTGAAGGATTCTGGTATCTTGAGACAGGGTCTCATGTAGGCCAGGCTGACCTTGAACTCACTATTTAGTCAAGGCTGGCTTTGAACTCATGAACCTTCTGCCTCTATCATCTGAGACCGGGGATCCTGGGATTATAGATATGTGCCACCACACCCAGCTAGTTCATTGAGTTTTGAAGGGGCAGATAAATGTGTAACCACAGTGTGAAACATTGTTATTTATGATTTAATAAACAAATGCTTACATTTGTATTCATTCATTCAGTGAATGATCATCTACTGGATCAAACACTGAGCTAGGTGCTAAGAAAGATTTTTTAATTGAGTGTGATGTGGGTTTTGCCCATTAAGAATATATGCTTGATGAAATATGATTACAGATGTAAATGTGTACTTATATCCATACAGATCACTTTAGCTTTCCTAGCAGTTTCCCCCCCCCCCTTATTATCTGGTTATCTTATAAGGCTAGGACTCAACACATTTCACATGGTTTCATTGTGGTGGTTTTCTGTGTGTTTGTGTAGGTTCAATAATTGATTACCAGCCCTCTGAGGCTAACTCTATCAGGAATTTGCATTTTAGTGTTTTCCAGGTGACCCCCAGGCATGTTCAAGTTTGAAAAGTACTGCAAAGGTATGGAACCCAGATTCTGACATGTGTGAGTGCTCAACAAATAATCTTTGAATGATTGCATACATAAATTACTGACACTGAATGGGGGAAGTGGGCTGCTTTTACTAGGTCTGGGCAGGACTCCAGATTTTCATTTTGCCAAGTCTGAGGAGACTGTGAGGAGGTGGAGTCATGTTTCTTTCCCTCTCAAAAAATTTGGTTGGGTGCATTTAAATGGCTAGAAAGATAGACTCCATCAGCATTAATGTGGGAATTGGTGAGCAACTGAGCACATGACCTGATGGGAACTGAATGAATGAGCCAGGTCTTAATGAAGGCCAGGAGATAAAACAGGGTGGGGTGATGAGTTCACAGAAGGTCTGAGAACTCCTTGCGGATGGCTTGGGGCAAGATGTGAAAGCCACAAGTTTACAAGACTGTGTGTTTGAGGCTCCGGTTCCGAGGACTTCTTGCAATTAAATCCTCCCTCCCTCTTCCTACATCATAAGTGGGACAGCCTTGCTATCAATCTATTTCAAACTATCTGTTTTTCTTTCCCATCTTCTTTCCTCTTTCTTTACCTTCTTTTCTTCTCCAGTCTTTCCCTTCTTTCTTCTAAGAGAGTGTCGGTGTCCAGACTGTGATGAGAGCTGGAGCTACCCTGTGGCATGACGTTTGTCAAGGGCAGGGCTGTGAGGGTCTTCATGAGTAATCGACAGCTGTTTTGGGGACTCATGGTTGTAAGGGATCTCCCTCCCTGAACAGTGTGATCATGTCCTCCGCCAAACATCCCTTTCTTCCCCTTTCCCCAAAAAAACTTGCATAAGAGCAGTTGGCTCCATGTAATAAAATACGGAATGGCATCATGAGCTACATAAACAAGAGGCATTTAATAGACTGCGGAGAGTTCTGGCAGTGGGAGGAACAGTAGCAGCCAAGGAGACACATATGGCTGGCTTAGCAGCATCCTGGACTCATAGGAAGAGGATCCCTGCTATTAATCCCTGGAGTAGGAGAGGAGGATGGGGTGAAGAAGGGGTTAGAAATGAGGGTGGCTCAGTATCCTGAGAAGCTGTTAGGCCCTGATTTTCCATGTATAATGCTTACATATTTTTAATGAACATTTACATGGCATTGATTCTGGGCTAGACACCATTCTCTAAGCCCTTCACATATTTCAAAACAGTTTTATTAAGGTGTAGTAATTTGTATATTATGACACTTATTGCTGCCAGTAAACATTGAATGATTTTTAAAATAAATTTCCAAAGCCATTCTACCACCTACCATGTTTGCTCACCCCACATCCACCTACAATTAATCTTCAGTCCCACCCCAAGCCCAGGTTTTAATTGTTCATCTCCTTTTTGTCCCTCTGAGTGTGCCCTTTTTGAAAAGCTTATACAAGTGGCAGAGAATATGTATGTTTTCTTTTATGAGTGGTTTCTTTCACTGAGCAGTGTTTCTGCTGTTGGTTTCTTCTTATTGCCAACTTGTGTTCCACTCTGTGGGTCTAGTGAGCTACATTTCTTGTATCAGTTCATACTCACAGCACATGAGGAAACTGCTTCCGTGACTGTGAGCTACGGGTGGGGAAGTTGAGATACAACTCGTAGTTAGAGAGGTATTTATTTAAATCTAGGGAATGTGACCTTAGAGCCTATGCTCTCAGAGCTCTTGTTCTGCTGCCTCACCATGAGCACAAAATGTGTATTCACTCCCACTTGGGGAGTTTCTTTCTGTTAGCTTCCAGAGATTCTCCTGTCTCCAGCTCCCATCCTGATACAGAAGTGCTAGGATTACAGATATATGCTACTGCATCTGGCTTTATGTTGGTGAAGTCAGGCCACTATGCTTGCTCCATTACCCCAATTGCCAAGAGTGTTCCCTTCAACACTTAGGTAGGCACTGACAGCAATTGAGACAAGTTCTTACCTTCCAGGAATGTAGTGTTTTGTTTGGTAGAGAAGATTCATATGCATATGATAATGTGGATGTGTTAGGGCCACATAAGATGATAATAACCCAATGCCTAAACACACAATACTGGTATCAAAACTCCAACCGATGATGTCAGTGAGAAAAACTGAGGAAGACTTTTCGTGGCAGGTGGCTTTGAAGTAGTTCCAGCCTCTTGTCCTAATCAACCCCAAATTTTAAGAGTAGAAGCTTGCAATCATTTCACAATTCCCTCTTTATTATTTTCTCTCTCACACCTCTCTGTTTCTCTCTTCTCTCTCTGTCTGTTTCACACCCGTGTGTCTGTCTCTCTGAATGTCTGACTGACTATTCGTGCACACACATGCAGTGACTCATGTGGGGTCAGGGTACAATACTCAGGAGTTTGTTGTCTCTTTCTACCATGGATTCTGGGGATTACAGTCAGGTTATCAGCTTTTGAGGCAACTGCTGTTACTCGCTGAGCCGCCTCGACAGCTCTCTCTTCTGTAATGTCCCTTCCACCCACAAACTTTTCCCTGTAGTATGTTCCAAATTTCGGATTCAATCTGTTTGTCTATAATTATACCAAGAAGCTATTCCTGTTAAGCTGTTTTCAATACGAATTGCTTAAGGAAGGATTGCTCTCTTTGGAACTTGTCATTCAGGCCAGGGAAGAGAGAGGGAGGAGAGAGAGAGAAGAGAGGAAGTTGAGAGGTAAGACAAGGTGAGGAGAAGAGAGGGTTAATTTTAAATGGCTCACAGCATTCATCTCTTGGCCACATATGCCTGACAGGTATGTTCATGAGTGAAAATGGTATCAGAAACCACATAGACTTCAGAATATGTGGTTTCAGTTAGGGCACTCTGTATAACAAGTTACCCCCAAACTCAGTGTCTTAAAACAACAGCCAATGACTTGAATCATAATTCTGTAAGTCATCTAGGCAGCTCTTCTCTGGATTAGTTCATTGGTTCTGCAGCTTTCTGTTGGGCTCATATATCTGTGGTCAACAGAGAGTTTGGCTTGTTCCTGAATGGATCATGTACTGCCTGTTGGTAAAATTTTTGCCAGGTTAGGGCTATTGGCTTATGTCCCTTAATTTACTTCCTTGTGGCCTCTTAGCCTCTCACAGGATAGTGTGAGCACACCCACAAGGTAGACCTGTTCCCAAGAACATCAACACAAGACAACTCCAGTTTCCAAGCATTTTTCCATACCTGGGCCTGTGTCATGTTTGCTGTTTATTCCCAACAAATCACAGGACCAGTTCAGATTCAAGGAGTAGAGGACTAGCTTCCAGCTCTTGATGGTAGGTCTGATCTGAAATAATGTGTGAAAGGATGGGACTCCAGGGAGAGAACAAATCTGTGGTCATTTAATGATCATTCACAAAGCCAGAACATGCTTACAGTGTTCATGTATGGTTCTGAGTTCTATACATGTGTTTCCTACAACAGCACTGAGACCTAAGTAATATTTTCCTTATTTTCAGGGGAATATCTTGAGTCTCTAAGAAAGCAATTTAACTAGCAAAGACATATAGCTGGTAACTCTGGCGTTGGGGGAGCGTGGGCTTCTCATTTGGCAGTCTGGCTGGTTCTAGAGCTTGGGGGTTTCTGAGCAGCATGCTTTCCTGTCCATTATGAGCTTCGTGAAACTCGCTCGATATGTCACTATATGGATAACAGCTAATATGTACTAATATCAACTGAAGACTTGGGAAACACCTGGCTGCCACTGTTCCAAACACATGACCATATTGTGTCATTTCATTCTCACTATTGTCTGATCCATTTTTATCTCAGGTTTACAGATAAGGAATCCAAAGTTCCAGGAAGTAAGTTATACGTGCAAGCTTTCACAGCTAGTAGATGAGTAAGCACTTGTGTAATTCAAAGCATCCTTTAATTTATTTAGGCTATGTTTCAGTCTCAATTTATAAGCGTGGGGGCAAGAACTCTTGGATCTTTCTAGGACATAAATAAAGAACATGAATAAACATAAATAAAGAAGGAAAAGTGCTAGGTGTGGTTGCTCATGCCAGTAGTCACAGCCCTCAGAAGGCTGAGGCAGAAGGATCACCATGAGTTAAGAACAACTTGGGCTGCTTCACTGTCCCTTCTGCAGAGTCCATGAATCACAATACAAATGGCATACTGGAGTTTGCAATTTAGTAACTTTACAATGCTCCTATGCTTTCTCCTTGTTTATTAGGTTCTTAAATAAGACTGGTGGAGATAAAGTGTTTGACAACCACTTATAAAGTCATCATCACTGAATAATGAACATTTTGAAGAATTAAATGTAAGAGGATTGGGAGATGTTAGTATAGGGACACATAGCCTGTAAAAAGCTCCAGAACTCCCATGCCAGGTGTTGGTGGTGCACGCCATTAATCCCAGAACTCCCAAGTAAGTTATTATTTTAATACGTAATACAAAAGTTGTTTATAATTAGATTTGTTTTTCAGTTTATTCATTTATGGTATGTCTTCACATTCATGTGTATGCAGGCATGTGGACATGGTATACATGTGGAGCTCAGTCGACTTGCAGGAATTGGCTCTCTTCTTCTACCATGTGGATGCTGTGGATGGAACTCAGGATATCAGATTTGACAACAAACACCTTTACTCACTGAGTCATCTTACTTGCCCTAGACATTTGTTTTTCAGAGAGGAAAGTAATTTGATATTGCAATTAGAAATATTATTATAGATGATGAGGACACTGATTTTTTTTAGGTGGCTCACACTTGAGAAAGACATGATTAATGAAAGACCAGATAAGTAATATGTTATTGAAATTGATACTGCAGGGTTGCAGTGAACTTTTGAGGCCTGGGACTTTTCAGATTTTTCCTCTTGGTTTCTTGAAGACATAATGTAGCTCTAAATAAAGAAAACTGAAAACTCTCAGGACTCAAGGTAATGGCCCAGTGACCTTGTAAGACCTGTGAATGAGCACAGTTAAAGCTTCCTTCTGGCCTAAGAGAGTGGCTAGTACACAAAATGGGTGATCTATGCCTGACATTCAGGGTGGTTTAGGAGAGGAGCCAGTGAAGGCCATGAGAAAACAGAGCTAGTGAACCTGTCCTTTAATGATCTGTTCTAAGAAGAGTCCCCGTCTCCATACCCTTTCTTTCATAACAAAGTGAGATTGAAGGGTCCTATTTCTGGAGCACTGTTACATTTAGGTGAAGGAAAGTGAAGACATGAGAAGAGAAGATTCTGTTGACTTTATAGTTGATGCTAGCAGCTGTATGCAAAGGATGCCTGCAGATGATGCCTATCTCTTCCCATCGCCATCCTTTATGAGAAATTATAGGAAAATACTAGAGCACCATATCTCTGGCTCCCATATACAGCATGGTCTGCTCTAAAACCAGAGCAAGCCAGGTCATGGTAGCAGTGTTCTGTGGCAAATGCTACAGATGGGGAGAGCCAACAGCAAGGAAATGCCGAAGTCTCTGGCGCTCCAGCTAGCAATACATGAACACTTGTATTATGTCTGCAAAATGCCTTAAATTCCTGGGAGAGAAGATGTAGAAAAGAAGATGAGAGCTCTCAGGCAGAATGAGCTAGGAGGTCAGTGATGCATATGTGCATTTTCCCTAGGGCAAAGAGAGTTGTTGAGGGGTCAAAGGAGACCCCTGTTTCAGCTGAATGACTCCACTTTCATTGACTCCAATTTCCATGACTTCACAGTCGCTGAATGACTCCACTTGTGAACTGTAGTGCTCTGAGGTTGCTGAGCTTGACTAGAATTTAGAAACTTTTGGATGGGTTGGGAGAAAGGATGCTTAGGACTATGGGGTAAATAAATGATGTGTTTGACTGCTCCGCTCACAAAAATCTTTGTAAACGCTCCCAAGCAACAAATATGGAAGGAATAAAAGGCACACTTTGGAGGCCTCAATTGCAATTTCTTTTCTGTGTGTCATATGTGGTCAAGACTGCAGCAGACTGCATAAAGGAAAAAGGCTGTCTGTGCCCTTGGAGCAGGCCTGCGATGGCAGTGGGGTTGTTCTTTGTTAGTACTTGCATTGGTATTTGTAGAGAGGAAGAAAACATGAAATTGCACTTGGCTAATTTTTCAGATTGCTGAAGTAGTAGAAGAAGGGTCAGAAGGTTGCATGCACCTCAGCAGAAGCTGCTCTGCTAGGAAAAACAAATTACCAGTGCTCCAATGAAAGCCAGCATCTAGGAGGGTGTTTTCCTTCTCTGGGAACAGACTGTTTTGTTTTTGTTTTCTGCTTTTTTACATTTTTATGTGCAGCAACTGCTGTTCGCCTTGTCTAACTTTTAAATCATCAGATCCATCACTGTGTGAGTCTCCTCTACCATGTGTGATACTCAACATGCTAGGAATGCTTTGTATAGGTTTCCTCAGAGAGTTTCAACCTTGCAGTGTGCTTCCCTGACCGCACCCTCCTGATCCTCAGGAAATCCACACTCTGCAGGATTGCTCTCTCCTCTATGGACTGCCCTCATTATCTGACTACATTTGAATGTCTAGCATATGGTGATTAGCTCCAACACTGGGTGTTTAAGCTTGCCCTGCAGAATGACGTCCGTGTGCATGTGCCTCCTTCCAAATGCAAACAGAGCACAGATGTGGTTATTGTGTGGGTAATCATCATACATTTGCTATGAAACTAAATAAAGTTTTACCCTCCTACCCTAGCAGGCATCATGTTTACCTCATTGACCTGGGGGAAGGGGAGAGAGAGAAGATAGAAGATAAAGAGCAGAGGGGAGGATGAGTGGAAGGAGGAGGAGGAGGAGAGAGAGAGAGAGAGAGAGAGAGAGAGAGAGAGAGAGAGAGAGAGAGAGAGAGAGAGAGAGAGAGAGAGAGAGAGAGAGAGAGAGAGAGGAGAGAGCATGGGGCAGGCAGAAGGGAGAAACTAGGGAAAGGGAGATAGCGATGCCATATGGAAGTGGTTGGAAAACAGATGGGGGAAGTCTGGAAAAATCCAATTTGTTGTTCTCAGGTGTTTTAAGGAATGTCTCCATACGAGGGTGTTAGAAAGGATTTTTGTGCATGCAGTAAGAAGGAAATGATGATACAAGGCGACTTCCCAGGTAGCACTGGTCTATAATTAAGTTTTGAATAATGAAATCGCATTAGTATCTGGTCAGTTGATGGAAAAGCTAGATTTATGTGTATTAGGCAGGGCTTGAGTGGAAGGAGTTGGCCGGAGTTGAGGCAGTCAAGTACCTCTTAGTGGAAAGAAAAAGTCTGAAAATAATCTTTCCGTAATCTTGTCAACAAGGAAATGGAAAGGAGGAACAGAAAGTTCCTTGCTGGAGGGTTGACGGGCCCAGTTGCATCATGGAGCAGGAGATCCATAACCTACTGTCAGATCCCCAACCTCTCTTTCTTTGTATTACCTCAGGATTTTTTGTTTTATTTTGTTTTGTTTTATTCTTTGAGAAAGGGTCTCATGCTTTTGCTCTGGCTAGTCTGGAACTCACTATGTAGGCCAGGCTGGCCTCTAACCCAGAGATCTGCCTGCTGCTGTCTCCCAACTCCAGGGCTGGGATTAAAGGCTTCAGAGTGAGATCTTGCTATAGTACAGAAGAACAGACCTGCCTGCTCTGGCCAACACATACATCCAACTTTATATGACTGGCTCTACCTCTAGAGGTGACAGCAGCCTGTTTCGTGTGTTTGATCATATGATAAGAAAATCTGTATGTCATTTCCCCCAGATTCCTCTCATGGGTGTCTATTGAGAATCAGATTTGTGCTCAAGCATATGATCCAGATGTACCCGCGAGGCTCCCATGAATGGTCTGTGACCAGTGAGAAACGCATCTCTTTTTGTCAACTGGAGTGTTCAGCTGCTTATGCAGAATATTAGCACTTAGAAGGCCCTTTGAGGGCTTCAGGGTCCTGGTCCTTGGCTGCAGCAAGGAGAATGGCCCTGCATCTTCAACAGGACTCCTACTTCAATGCTTTCTGCTTACCATTTGTTTTCCTCATTTATCTTAAACTTCTCTGTTACCTTTGTGTTCCTAATCAGTGAAGAGGACTGCAGTGAAATGGCCCTTCCTTTCCTTTAGATCAGAAAAGAAGATAGGGAATGCAGTTTTTGCTTACTGTGTGCAAGAGATGCATCTAGTTTCTCCAAACGGCTGCCGTTTTCTTTCCACATCAAGGAACCATCTTTTCTTAGTTTCCTTTCAAGCTAAACAACGGAACTTCATGGAATTTCAGGGTTGCTGTGTTCCTTATTATCTTAGGACATTTTATTGTGGACAGGGAGCCATGGATGGGTGTCGTCAGCTTTTATAATGCTCAGAATTGGATTTTTAAAAGTAGTTTAGTTTTCTATTCTTCCAAATTATAATCTCATCAGTTATAATTGAACATGTTTTAGAACCTAAATTTTCTCACTTAAAGATATTTCCCTAGGTATAAGCTTTAAAAACTAAATTAATTACTATTTTTTTAATCAGCCCTTAACCCCATAATAGAGTAGCCAAGAAAGAAAAACAGAGAACGAAAAGTCCGATGGGGGATTTTTTTTCTTAATCAGAAAGCATCAGATAATCAGATTTGTGATATATAAGTGAAACTGGGGATAAACATTGAAAAAAAGAAATATTATAGTATTGGTAGGAGCCAAAGTTGTGACTTGATTAATGTGCTATTTAAAAATGTAGTCAATTCAAAGCATGTACAATATACTTACAGACTCTTTGCGGAAAAGAACCAATTTGTGAATTTGAACACATTAATACATCATTGTGTTGATTTAGATCCCTTCTCGCACCTCCCTGCTACCCTGGTGATTTAGAAATGGGCTGTTTCTGCTTAACTTAGGAAGGCTTTGAGGTGTACCCAGAGAAAGGAACCAAAGTTGTGGGCTCTATACGCACAATGTGGACTTACACTCTCCTTGTCTGCCATACCCACTGTAGCTTTTCTCCAAAAGGCTGTTTGCTAGTGTTTTTCTTAAGACAAGGCATGAGCTCACCATATCATCCAAAATAAATGTCCCCTTGCTGTTAGTTATGGCTGCTTTCAAGCCTTTCTCTTGTAGCTCCTAGTGTCTCCAGCAGGTTCAGCCAAAGATGGGGTGGCCTGAAAGAAAAGAGTTCACTCAGAAGGAAGGGTTTTCTCTTTCCACCCAGTCTCAGTTGGTGCCTGAAATGAGTTGGAAGAGAGTAACATCCTCACTGTGTGGCACCTGCTGCCAGAAACCTCTTAAACCAAGGAGTACCACCCAAAGACTCTGTCACTATCTCACCAAGAATTCTTTTACAATGCAACTTTAAAAACACAAGCTTGTTGGCTGGAGAGATGGCTCAGCCACTAGAGACTAGGCTCACAACCCAAATTGTATGCTTATCATCCATGCAAAAAGTGCAACGAAAGGAACAGGACAACTTGGTGAGTTTTGGGAATCTCAGGACAGAAGAAGTAACAGCACATTACCATCAAGCTTTCCTGGAGCCTTTCCTACTTATTCTGTTTACCTGAAGCATCTCAAAATGTCATTCTCTTAAGGTTTAAGCCTCTGGATTCATTTTCTTGATTTTGAACACATTGCACGGCATCACAAGTGCCCTTTTGTGTCTGGGTACTTTTGTTCAAAATTCTATGTGTTAGAGTCATCATTGTTTCCAGGCAAACACGGTACAAAATGGGCTACATCTCCAGTCTTCTGTGGACTTTCTTGTGTGTGACTTTTGTAGAAGTATAGGTGGTTTGCATTTCTCTTGGAGATAAATGTGGAAATTTTGGATCATTTCAGAGGGGTAGGGTGAAGATAGTATTGGGAGTTTAGGGGTGGAGAAGGTATCACAAAATATACATCTGGCAGGTACTTTTCAAATTCTGCCTCGCCATGTTCTAGGCATTTGGACATCTTCATTGAAGTGAGGGAGGAGCTTGGGTGGTATTTCTTCTTTCTTTTTGGGGGAGGGGATTTTTTCTTTCAAACAGAAAACCACCCCTTTCATTTGGTCCCTTGGCGGTGTTGGGATCACAACCATGGTTTTGTATTAAGAATGAGTTATTTGTGTGTTTTTTAAAAGAATTTGCAAACAGATGATCTGAAGTTCCACATGGTCACTTGAGAGATGGGAAATTAGGCCCACATTGATGGGCAGAGATGTTATTTCACTCTGTCCCCCACATCAGCAACTGAGGTAGCCATGTTCTTATCCCTGTGTTCTGGCTGGGGAAACTGAGAAGCAATGCAGTTAAGTGACATTCCTTAGGACACATGTCTAAAGATGCAGAGCAGAAGCCAAGCAGTCACCTCAGGGCCTCTCATTCACTGTTTCCTCCTTAATTATCCAAGCCAGAACACCCGGATTCCACGTGCTGCTCATTTCACAATCTTTCACAAATTGCCAAAGCTCGAATAAGCCACTGTGGTGGCAGTGGTTTGCCTTTTGGGGCTCATTTTTTTTTTTTGCTTATCTGGTAAAGCCATTGTCCCAGAAGCCAAAATTATTATAAAGAGCCTCTCTTGTAAGAGCAGAATTTGGCCCTTTGTAGTTCCTCTTCAACATGCTCAATCTTATGTGATTGCTGCTAGCAACCTGTAGGATATACAGTGGGGTTGAGATTAGATTAGTAGTGTCTCTCGCTCACAAGGCTCTGGGTTCAACTCCCTGGCATTCCAAGAACCGGACAGGGTAGTACATACCTGTAATCCAACACTTATGGAGCAGAAGCAGTAGGATGAGGAGCTGGAGGTCATTCTCAGACACATATAGAGTTTGAGGCCAGCCTTGGATAAATGAGACCCTATCTCAAAATAAGGGGAAGAAGGAAAGAGAGAGGGAGGGAGAGGAGGAGGAGGAAAGAAAGATTTATGATTGAACTTATTTTGCCAGTTTCCTTGATCAGATCGCCACCTTCCTAGGTCTCCAGATACCACTGACCTCCTTTACCTCCAGATACCACAGGACCTTTGCATTTTCTAGCATATCCTTTCTTCTATGACTTGCCTTGATGCTATGACAGCTTCTGTGTATTCACTGTGACTGGAATTCCCTTCTCTCACTCTCAAGTTTTACTTTCTCACTACTGTCTTACTCTGCTCAAAGTCAACTAATAGAAGAGCCCTTTATTTGACCTTTCAATCAGAAACAATGTCTCCATCATGTTTCACTTCCTGACCTGATTCTCTTGGCTCCAGGGCACTCGAGTTGCACGGTTAGTGATGTATTTATTTGCTGTGCTTGTTTCTTAGGAGTTGATAATTTCAGGTGCTCTGGGTCCAGGGTTGAATCGTTATACATCCCTGACTCATTGGTTAGTGTTTAGTAATGAAAATCATTCTTAAAATTCAGGAAGTTAATACCCAAGGAGGATGCTGGAACCCAAATTGAACAGATGAAACTCTGAGGTACTATATGTCTTTACATTATCAGTATGGTTTAGTTTTGTGCTCTCTCTCTGTCTCTCTGTCTCTGTCTCTGTCTCTCTCTCTCTGTCTGTCTTTGATGATTCTGCTAGAGGTTTATCTTTTCATTAGGCTTTTTGGTTGAGTTTTGGTTTGGTTGAGCATTTTCAATTTCCTGACTTTCATCTTGTTCAGTTCTATTTATTTACTTTGGTTTGTATATGTCTATCCTATGTGTGTATTTGAGACTGTGTGCAGAGACCATAGCCAACCACAGCTCTGATGAGACCAGCCGACGAGGTTAGACCTTAGAGCCTCCATGTCTGAGAGTGGCGGTATCTGCGGATTGGACTTTTCTTCATCAAGCCTTCTCATTTATTTTAGCTCTTTGTTGTGGTACTTGGAATTGAACCCAGGGCCTCATGCATGTTTGTCAAGTACTCTGCTACTGAACTATATCCCCAGCTCAGTCTTTCCTATTTTGAATGAGCCAGTAGGCTAGAAAAGAACAAAAGATTTTTAAATAGTATTATCCTTAGTTAGGATATAAAACAATGAGCTTCATTGCGAAAGCTGTATTTTCATAATCATACATACTCATCATTGTACTTTGTTCTCATTTGCCCCTCCCACGGCCCTCCTCATCTATCCCCTACCCACCTCTTGCTGGTCCTCTTCCTTCCTCTAAATAGTTTCTCCTTCTATTCTATTTCTTGTCACATATATTCCCTTACCTTCATTTGCTTTCCCTCTTCATCACTTTCAACCTCTTCCTCCCTCTCATGGTCCCTCCTCCATTTTCTTGCCCTGTGTAATCTAGAGTCTGCATATGAGTGAAAACATTCCATATTTGTCTTTCTGTGCCTGCCTTATTTCTCTTGACATGATCTCTAATTTCATCCATTTGCCTATAAAAGTCGTAATTTCATTTTTCTTTATGGTTGAATAAAATTCCATCATGTACTATGTTCCTTTATCCATTCATTGTCTTTGATCCATTTTAAATCAATTTTTGGGGGGGTGAGAGATATATTGAAGAGACTTATTTTTCCAGTGCTTGTTATTGAAACCCTTGTGGTGTCAGAAGGTGGCTAGAGCTGTATGGGCTTGTTTCTGAGTCCTCTCCTCTATTCTGTTGGTCTCTGTGTCTATTATTGGTTGGTTGAATGCTGTTTTTGTTACTATGACTCTATGGTATACTTCGGAATCAAATATTTTGAGTGCCTCTATTGCTTTCTTCTTAGAATTGCTTTGACTATTCAAGGTGACTTGTGCTTCCATAGGATTTTGGAATTGTTTTTTCTAGCACTATAAAGAGTGCCATTGGAATTTTCGTGGGGTCTCATTGAATCTGGGGATTGCTCTTTGTAGTGTAGCCATTTCCACCATATTTATCCTACCAATTCAGAAGCATGGGAGACCTTTCTACGTTCTAGTGTCTTCTTCAGTTTCCTTCTCTAGAGAGCCTTTCACCCACCTATCTTTATTACATGGGCTTTCCTTTTCTTTTGAGATTTCTAGGAATTGAATCACTTGCCCTTCATATTTCTTTTTTAGCAAGTTTATTATTGGTAAGCAGAAAAGTTATTGATTTTTGTATTATAAATTTATGTCCTGATGATTTTTTTAAAGTGTTTACTAGGTCTAAGAACATTCTAGTGTAGTCCTTGGGGGCCTTTTAAATATAGGATTATGTCATGGGCAAATTAGGATAATTGGACTTCCTTTCACATTTGTGTCCTTTTTATTTCTTTTATGCTCTAGCTAAGGCTTTGAATACTATATTGAATAAAAACATAGAACATGGACAGTCAGGTTTTAAAAAGAAGGATGCTTTCAATGCAATTATTTAAAACAAAACTGTTTTAAAACAATATTTAAACTGCTAAAGGTTGGTTTCTATGCTATGACTGTGATTGCCATTAGAGTACCATTTATTAATTTGCTCAAGACAAATGTCATCTTTTGTTCATAATTTCACTTATATTATTTTTCTATTATAATTAAAGCCATGGGGAGAGGAGGGTTACTAGAATGAAGACATTCAGATCACATTTTATGTCTCTCTTTTGTCACTCTCTGTGAAACCTGTGTTAACATTTAGATAGTGGTAACAAGAGCATGGTTCAGTGGTTGAGTGCTTACTTGCTTAGCATGTATAAGAGCCTGTGTTTGATATTCAGAATCAATCTCTCTCACTCTCTCTCTCTCTCTCTCTCTCTCTCTCTCTCTCTCTCTCTCTCTTCTCACACACACACACTAGAGACAGAAAACCCATCTCCATAATTAGGGAACTACTGGACTCAGAATCAAACTGTGAGAAGGTTCATTGCTGAGGGGTGTTATCATAATTGCATATCTAAGACAGAGTGAAATAAGTCTAATGTGAACAAGGAGAATCCCTGTGTGAAGACCTTAGAGATGAGTCTGTATGTTTGGGGTCTGAAGGGCATTGATGGGAGTTCAATATCTAGCTGGAGCACTTAACCTCTGGGGTGAAATCTTAGTTCAGAAAACACTGAGAGGTTTCACATCAAAATGTCATCTGATGAACCCTGCTATATAAAATGGCAGACAAGTGGTCATAAATCTGTTTGCTGATTACTGGGTCTCATTCTGGGCTCTGGTTTGCAATATGATAGGCTTGATTTCCTAGGGAGTCTCCTGACACCATGTCCACTTGTGTTAAGATCAAGACATTTAGTTAGTGTGTGAAATATGATGAGGGTAAACAGCAAGAATTTGGCATGTTGAGAGATCATCTCCTATTTTAGGGGAAATTAAAGACAGGTCCTAAAGAGAAAGTAAGGGGGGAAGAGTTGAAAAGGAAGAAGATAGTGAAAGAGAGATGGATACCTATTTGTGTGATTTAGGATTATTTCAAACCTCATCTAGAGTATCCTCTTAAATATGAAAATTTTACTCCAACCCAAATGTTTTAGGCTTCCGTCTTTGAAGTCCATTGTGAGAAATGAGCTGGTTGTTCAAATTCCTTCCAGCTTGTTCTCCCTTTGATTGTAAATATCAGGCACAAGGCAGAGAGGTTTCCTACATACCTTGGTAAGTCAAAGGTCAGGAGTTATCATCCAACCCTGAGTGCAGAAAGTGTGTCCTATAGATTCTCTGTTCAGATGTATTTGGTGCCGTCATCTAGATCATTATAGACCCAGATAGAGTGCTTTGGAGTCTAGCAGAAGTCTGTCTATATCTTTGGACTGAAAGGCCACTGATTTATTGGAGTACAGTAGCCATCATGTGCAGGGCAGTTAGCCCTGCTGTTTCCACATCTGATAACCAAAGCACAGTTCCTTTCAGCCATTGAAATTCTAACTGCAAACCGCAGTGGCAGCAGGAGGAAAAGGTTCTATCCTACTTTTTCCACATTGCCAGAGGAGCAGCAAGCATGCATTTAAGCACGACTTTGAGTAGGTACATTATGTACAAGTTTGAATAAGGAAGAGTCACATTTTCCAATGATATGCAGAAAGTGAAAAGGCTTGAACATAAATACACATAAAGTGAAAAGGCTTGAACATAAATACACATGATTTATTTACCACATAATATTAAGACTGTTGAGCCAAGCCAGGAAGCATGGGTGTGCCAGTAAACTCTTGACAGATACCAGAAGAAAAATGAGAAGCCAGCTTATTAAGTGGTGGGAAAGAATAAGTGGTGGGATCATGGAATTCTTTCTAAAGACCCCATATAGAAATAAGCACAGTGTTCTTGAGCTGTGGCCCATTTATACTGCAGGTTTTTTTTCTTTTACTTATATGAGCTTGCCAGATCATTGAGAGCATAGGAAGAACAAATGGGTTGTTTTCCTCAACCAAATAACCAGTTTGTTGCCAACTTACCTTATATGTCATCCTAGCACCTTCATCCAGTGACAGAGGCAGACACCCACAGCTAAACACTGAACTGAACTCCTAGAATCAAGTGACAGAGAGGAAGGAGTGTTCAGCAAAGGGGTCACCAGGCTGGTGAAACCCACAGAAACAGCTGACCTGAACAAGGGAGAGCTCATGGACCCCAGTCTGATGGCTGAGAGGCCAGCATGGGGCTGATCCAGACCCCCTGAATGGGGGTGGCAGTGAGGAGGCCTAGACAATCTATGGGGTCTTGGGTAGTATTTATCCCTGGCATACAAATGGACTTTGGGTGTTCATCCCACAATGAGGGATGCTCTCTCAGCCTGGACTATTGGGGGAGGGCCTATGCCCTTCCCTGAACGAAATGGCAGACTCTGGAGATCCACCATGGAGGCCCTCACCCTCCCTGGGGAATGTAGTGGGGATTTGGTGGGCGGCTGGGGGGCTGATGGGGTAATGGGAGAGGAGAAGAGGGAGAGAGAGAGGGAGAGGGAGCTGGGATTGACATGTGAAGCAAGTTTGTTTCTAATTTAAATTTTAAAAAAGATAAAAAATATTCAGCTGTCAAGAATTCTAAGGCTATGCTGTCCAGTATAGCAGTCTCTAGCCACAATACTATGAGTACAGAAATACAATGCATTTCAAATTTTACTCTATCTTAATTAACTTAAAATTTAAAAAGCGGTACTTGTTTTGATTAGTAGAAACATTTTAGTATCTTTGGAACAATATCCATATGTGAACCTAGTTTTCGGTTTTGTTTTTAGTTATCTATTTCCTAAAGTCTGAGTATTTCTGATAGAAATTTCCTGTCCACATTTGAGAGGAACTGAAACTTTAAGAACACATGGGATTTCAAAGACAAAGGATAAAAGGAGCATGTGAAACATCTCATTCGTAATTGTGTGAGTTGACCACATAGTTTTTAAATTTTATTTTATTTTATTAACATTTTTCATTTATTTTACATACTGACTACAGTTCCCCCTCCCTCCTCTTCTCCCATCCCGCCACAGCTCCCATCTGACCCCCAATCCACTCTTCCTTGGTCTCCATTCAGAAGGGGCTAAGCCTCTCATGGGTTTGAACAAAGCATGGCACTTCAAGTTGAGGTAGGAAAAGGATTTCTTTGAAAAATTAAATACATAATTTCATCTCATCTGTTTCCCCCTTTTCCTTTTAAAAGACATGACTACATGAAAAATTCAGATCCATACATGTCTTGCATTTTATTTCCATAGAGAAATAATTTTGGCTCTGCATTTGGTAGCTAAGGCTCTCTTTGCAAGTGAAGATTGAAATGAACAGAGATGTAAGAAATATGGTGAAACCCCCTAGTCTTAATGGGATGGAAAGCTCTTCCTGTTCTTCCCTGCTGGTCTAAGAACCCAGGCACCAGCCCATGTGTATAATGCATGTTTCTGAGTGCCCAGAAAGGTAGGGATCCCTTTCTATTTCTGCTTAACTTGGTTGCATACTGTTGAAGCCTTAGGTAAGTGAAGAAACTAGGTGGGAAATGAGTTCTGGACAGTGTGCTTTCCTGCTTATGTTGAACTCCATGGAAACAGGGATATAGTCTGACCCGAAGAGTGCCTGTCAGAGCTGCAGCTGCAAGGAAGAGGTCAAAAGCGGGCTGCACATGCAGACAAGCTGAAGAACCATACAGTTCAACAGAGACATCAGTTCTGGAATTGAGTTAGCCTCTTACAGTTGTCCCAAATTAAGGCAAGATACTCCCGGCTTTTGTATCCCCCAATTGACTAGTCTTTGGGTGTAGGTTGCCCCTAGATAGAAGGTAGAGCCTTGAGGGAGATGGCTTCCTTTCACACAAGGCAATTCCCACAGCCAAAACCAGATGTGAGCTGTTACAAGTCAACTGTCCTAGAAGCTGGAGGTGGGGATATATCACTACAGAATAGTATGGAAAGTGGGATTGGTGACACACTACAGCATCTACCATGTGTTGTGTAACAAACTTTTCCTAGGGTGATGCACTTCAACTTATCCAGATAGGGAATTAATGACAGACCAAAGTACAGACGTCACCAAAATCCAATTTGGTGAACCAGTGAGTTTTATTGGAGTTACTTACAGGAGCAGAAATGACTCAAAGACAGCTGCTTCACCAAAACCCATCCCAGCATGGGTGACAGCTCACAAAGCTGAGAACCTGGAACACACCGCACAGCCTGCAGGCAACTCAACAGATTGAAGAGTGTCCTTTCCAGGTGCCTCAGTTGGTCTAACCCTCTTCCAGGAGTTCAGCTGGTGTCTGCTTCTTCCAGGCAGCTGGTCTTGACTCAGGGTCTTCTTGCAGCTTTTCCCCTCTGAGAGTCTTAATGGCAATTCAGCAAGTCAGAGAGGGACTCTCAGCTTTCATTGCTTACTCTGGCAGGGAGTGGCCTAGGGAATCTGCTCAGCTTCAGGGATTTCCTGAAGCTACTTTGAGTTGTTTCCCTTCCTATTTAAAGGGCTTTCCTGAAGGATGGGATGTTTTAATGTTGGAGGAAACTGTTATACAGCTTGCAATATCAATCTTGCTCTAATAATCAACTAGATGAACCCAGAGATTCAAAACCTTCCAGAGGGTTTCGTTCTAGATGTAGGGAACTAAGAAGGCATGTGAGCCCTCCAATGAGAAATAGAATATATATCTTCCCATGGTCCTCAATTCATACCCTAGAAAGAGCTATAATCTCTAAAACACAGCAAAAATAAGAGACTTGCAGGTGGTGTTGGTGGTAGATATCCGCTGAGGGAGAATGTAAGGGTGACTCAATAAGATCCAATCATTAATAAATTCCCAGTGTCATACTAAGAGCGTTTTAATTCTTCTCTTCTGAAGAGAAAGGATGGGAGGGAAGCTTGATCCCAGACTAGATACCCTGTATAGATCAGGTGGGGTGTCTTCTTAGACTGGCATTGCACTTTTCATACACACACATAACAAGCCAAAGAAGAGAGCAGACCTTGGTCTCCGGTTCCTCAAGATTGATCTGCAACTAGCTGCTGCAGTCTCTGAAAACTTGATTGTCATTCTTCTTGGTGTGCCTTCCTGCCCATCTATCTAGCTGTTTTATTTCCTGTTTTATATTTGCTCTTTGAGACGGTTTTCTTTTGATATTATCTCTGCCCAAGAATCTCCTCTGCTTGCTTGCAAACACTGATTAATAAGAGGTGCTCAATAATCTCTGATCATTGGATAGGACCACATTCCCACAAACCTCTTCTGCTTCTCCTGCCAGTTATCCACAATTTAACAGCTGTGCATATTACACATGTACGTGCTCATACAGGGATGCACACGCTCCATTACTCACACATCTCTAAAACTATATCAGTGCAAACAAGGTTAAAGCTTCCCCAAGCTACTTCATTTCCTTTCCTGACCACACCCCCCCCCGCGCATTTAGTCCTTTCCTGTCTCCAGCCACCTCATTCTTTGCCTCTCATTTCATGCTACCTTTGAGAGAAAAATCTCATTATTTCTGATTTAGGGGCTCCCAGTGCCCTCACCTACTACATGTCATGCCCATTTCCAGATTGTTACAGCATCACAAGAGAATTTGGAGCTTTGATTTATCAGCCAGGGGGAATGACTCTCTAGAGGAATGGGGGCTGAGGAAAATAGAGACCAAGAAACAGTAAAATGAGGGAGGGATTATCAAGAAAGGATTGTAGTTTTCAGAGCTGTGAGCCTTGGGATGCTTGGATTAGTTGGGTCTAGCTACATGGTGTATACAGCATATTTTTATCAGCCGTCTAAAATACCAGCAGAGCCAAAGACACGTCACTGGGGCATAGGGGCAGCTATAAAGGAAAGATGCAATGGGCTTGTTAAGCTCTCCCTCCTCTTTTCCTTCTGGAGTGTGGTAAATGCTCAGATCATGGTCATGTAGCTTATAATTGACATCTTTCATTGATACACCTTTGTTATATTCATTAGTCCAAGGGCAGGAATTAGGTACCCTGTGTTTCACTTAACATGTAGGTTTAGCAAATCATAGGGTCTCAGACAATTCCTTTTAATGTGTGCCAAAAACATCAGTGAGGTTTCACATCTTTCTTGAGTTTGGTTCTCGAAGAAACAGACCCTAACAAAATGATCAAAATGTAGATAGTTTATGGGAAGGGGTTATACAAAAACTGCTAGTAGATGGTGAGGGTGTGATGCAGGGCAGAGGGGCAGACAACTAAGGGAGGTTCCTAAATTTAATCTCAGAGAAGGATAATCTCAGCTGGGGGCAAGGGACTGCAGTGTTTATACACAGTTTCCAAAGAGACATTGGTAGGTTGGGCTCCTAGGAATTGTGGTTTTCTGGCATTTTCAACATCCTAGTTAGAGAAAAATAGCTCTCGGGCTCAGAGGCACAGTTATCAGCCAATGGCAACCTATTAGAACTCGCTTGGTAAGTTTGAGGGCTACACATGGGCTACTGAGAGAGTCTCTTATTTATAAGTTATTTATTTTTATATTTTTTAAAATTGTGTGTGTGTGTGTGTGTGTGTGTGTGTGCTTTCAGTTTCCAAGGAAGCCAGAAGGGGGTTCAGTACTGCATGTACGTACTGGGAACTGAGCTCCAGTCCTCCAGTCTTCTTAACCATTGAGCCATCTCTCCAGTCCTGATAGGAAACCATCTCTCCAGTCCTGATAGGGTTTCCCATGGTACCAAAGTTTCCTGTACTCAATTATTCATTGAACAGATAGTTTTACATCTGCTTCTATGTTCCTGGCATTGTCCAGATGCATCAATGAACAAAACATGCAAATGTCTGCTCTCAGAGAACTTCTTGTCTAATGGAAGCCATTATGAAATAAGTATATCACACAGCTTGTAGGTTGGTGATGCCATAATAAAACAAAGATGGAGTATGAGGCTTGCTGAGGGATACTTATTGACTTGACCAATCAAGGAAAGCCACGTTGAGAAGTAGATATGTGTGTGTCAAAAGTTGAAAGGGCATGTGGTCACTTAGACATCTGAAAAAGAGGTTTCTAAACAGAAGAAACTATACACACAAAAGGCCCCATGGCAGAAGTCTGTGCCTATCATATTCGGGAAAGAGCAGACAGGTATGAATGAAGCTCAAAGGCTGAGGTATGAACTCTAGGAGTCAAGCTCAGCGAAATCCTAAGGTGGGAACATCAGTTTAGGTCATGCAGGACTTTGTGGGTGATTCATGGGCCTTTGCCTTTTATGAATGAGATAAGGGAAGGGCTTTTTACCAAAAAAATGACCTGACTCATCCTGCAATGTTGACAACATTCTAAGGTCTGGCAGAGGTGAGTGGAAGCCTGTAGACCTATTGAAGCATATCTTCCAGGATTTTTCATTTTACGCCATCATAAAAAAATGAATATGAGCAGGACCAGATCTTTCAAGGCCTATACATGGCATGACTGTGACACTGTTTATGCTGTATTCTGTTGGTCTGAAACAAATAGTAAAGCCAGAATGGATTTGAAGAAAGGGGAAGCATACCCTTGATAGGGGGAGCTGAGAAGTTACTTTGTGAAGGAGTATGGATACAGAGAGGAAGATGAGTGCAGCCATTTTTATAAAGTCTACCATGACAGATGATCTCATACTGAACTTCTAGCATCCTTATTCTTATGATATCCGTGGGGTGTCTTTTTCTATGGTATACAATGAAATAGAGCCCAAGAAGATGTACCATGCCCACTTAAGACCACAGCCACCATATGTACCTGTGAGTATGTATGTGCAAATCCCCCTTTCCCACAGAGACTCCTGTCAGCTCAGGTTTTCCTCTGAAGTGTTTCTGATGGCATAGGAAAGAAAAAGAAGGTTTTGATAGTTTAGCAGCACAACTTTTCAAGTCCAAAATTATTTTTAAGACTTAGCTTTAAGACATGATAATTTTGCATGTTTTGTGCTATGTATATTGTCCTGTGGAGTAAAATGAATGGTTTGGAAAGCTGAGCCCATGATCTCCTGAGCACATGAATGCTGTGTACTTCCTTGAGGTCATGTGTGACAGTCACAGATAGTAGAGTGCTTAAAGTTTAAACTTTACATTCCTCCTATTTTTAGTACAGCCTGAGAATGAAAACATCTCATCAAACACCTATTCAGTGATATGAACGACCTCTTGGACAGAGTGGGTCATAATGCTCTCACTGCCTGTTTGATTTGAAAGAAACTTCTCCCTGAGAAAGCTCCTCAAGTGCATCTAATGAATAAGGCGGTGTCTGTAACTGACTGTGACATTTGCTTTAATAAGCTGTGGGAGATATTTAGTGATCAGTGGGCATTGACACTTGAGGAGGGAAAGACAAACTTACTGTTCCTGATGTGACTTGTGTCTTTCCCTCTTCATTCTGGCCTTGCAGCCATGGAAACGTTGAAAAATGCTGTATTCTCTCAGCTTTGGAAGTAATAAACCATGTTTTTCCCAATACATAGACCCAGATTACTTTTCTCCTTCAGAAATCTGATGTTGGAAATGTTTGAATTTTCTGTATTGTGTACATGGTGCACATGTTGTTTATATGTTCATGTGTGTACCTGTGTGTTCATGTTTAAGTATGTGTGTGTGCTTGTGCACACACATGTATATATGTATATCCTATTCCTTACTGGAATTTGTTTCATCTTTTTTTTAAGAAAACACATGTATAAACAAAAGATTTTCACAGGTCAATTTTTGAAACTACTCCATAGATACATATATAACTGCAAGTACATTTGGTTTTATATGCTTGTGTAAGTAACTTCCACCCACATCAAGATTAGGACATTGCCAGTATTGTCAAGCACATGGGATCACCTCAGATAGTCTTTTCTTTTACTTGCTTTGAATTCACCTCAATTCTTTCAGTTTCCCTGATAAACTATATTTTTTCACTTCCATTCTTTCCCACTTAGAAGGAAAGGGGTTATAACTTTTCTTACATTATTTATGTTTTTACCTATAGTATATACACCTACTATCTGTCCTGTAATATACAAAGCATGACTATTGTGTTCACTACTAGCAAAACAAGTGGTCTACTTATCTAGAACTCTAGTAAGAGTTCCATGGGAGGTAAGTATTCATCACTGAGGTTGACTCTGGGAGTAGGGATGTACACCACTAACATCAATATTCAAGAGGTCAAGGCAGGAAGACCAGTAGTTCAAGGTCACTTTCAGACTCATAATGAATTTGAGGCCACCCTAGAATAAGTGAGACCCTGCTTCAAAAAAAAAGCTATTGAGCTTCCAGGGCCACATTTTACGAATTCTCTTGCTATTGGTAGGAGCTCTGGTTCCTTTGGTGTCAGAGTCAACACACAGGCTTATAAGAGGCTATAGAGTCAACATACATAGGCTTGTAAGAGGCTATTATGTACATTTTTTCTCTTATTTATAGTGTGAAATCATCTATGGTAGGACATTTGACATCATGAAATCTCTAAACACTACTTACATTTCAGAAATTTTGTTTAAAGAGGCAATTGTTACACATTTACCCTCTCACATGTTCCTTTGTCCTTCACCCATGCCCAGTCTTCACTCCTCTTTAGAGTTGTGAAGGAAAGGATTTGAACAAGCACCTCACAGTTGGAACCAGGTTGCTTGGCAACCCAGCTTTGGCTTACTTGTTGACTATCTGACGCTTGGGTACTAACACTGTTGTAAAATATAGATATAAGCTGCCTTATAGTTCAGATCTGGGGAGGCCAATGGATTAAGAGATAGTTTCATTTAAAAGATAATTGCTTATTCACAGATTCTAAGACAAGCCAGGCAAGGCAAGACTATGAGGGAATGCTACAGAGAAGCATCAGGATGATGACAAGGGCAGGGGAGATTGGGGTTAAGAACTTTCCTTGTGGTTTCCTGAGGTAAAGTGAGCAGCCTTAGACTGGCTAGTGTGATGTTTCTGCCTGATCTGGAGGATAGCATAGCAGATGTCCTTAGCCTAGTATCTGGCTCTTGATAGTAAGGGCTGTGGAGGTGAGAGTGGCTAGATTACAAAGGTTCCATAAAGGAGGTGTTTGTGGTATGGATTGAGGACTGGTTCATAGCATATGGAAGACATGCTGCTAGACCAGTTTGCTCTATCTAATTAACTAGCCCTAGGAAGGGTATACAGGATTCCAAGATGCCAAAGCATTGGACACCATTAAGACAGAAGCTAACACTGTCATAAAGAGTCAGAAAGATGAGGGGACAGGGAGGATTGGCCAGATGGCTTAGTGAATAAAAGTGCTTACCAAAAAACTTTAGGATCAGAGCATGAATCCCGAGGAACCCACTGTGGGAGGAAAGGCCTGACTCCTTAAAGTTGTCCTCTAATCTCCACACATGTAACACAAATGCTTCATACATATCATACACACATTAATAATAAGAAATCAAATAGAAATTAAAAGGAATGAGGGGAAGGAGATGGTGATCGAAGTATATTATATGAACATTTCCTGGGGAGATCTGAACAAATGTCTACTCATCCCAGTCAGGGTACCATCAACAGATCAAAGTAACAGTTCCACCCAAGTCTAGCTTGACAGACCAATACAATTATTGGGGTTGCTTTATAAAAGCATGAGTAGGGAGTTACTCAACAGGAGTAAGATTGACTTCCAAACAGGCACATCACATAAACCTTTTTACCCCAGCATAGATGGTAACATCCATATAGTTACATAGATGGACCCCCACTTCAGATGACCTTCCATCCTCTCCCTACTAGTTTAGCTCCTCCTGAGACCATGTGTAGCTGGATAGACTTACACAAAGCTGGGAGGCGACACAGAAAGGAGTGGCTGAAACATGACTGATGAACCCTCCCTTCTAAGAGGAAATGGCTATAGGTCTGATCTTAAGGGTTTCTTGTTAGTGATCTCAGCTTTTCTGGTTAAGATGGTAATGGCTGTTGTGTTTGGAGTCCAGTGGTCCACAACAGCAGTTTCCTCATCAGTGGTGTTAGATGCTATCCCCATTCCTGGTGGCATTTCAGCTGTGACTGTGGGGATATCTCACATCACACATACTAGTAGCCACTGACTAAGAAGCACAGCAGAAAGTAAAAGTTGAGATTTAGGAACAACTCAAAGCCTGAGACAGCTCTGTGCTGGTAGATACATAGAGACCCAGGTCACAGTACTGTACCAGAGCTAGTCCTATCTCTGTGCTGTCATTCAAACTTCGGGGGACACACATTTCACACTTTCAGAAACCAGCTGAACACTTGAAAGAAATAAAGCCTCACCAGAATTTTTATTTCACTGCTGTGTCATAGAAAAGAAAAGAAATGTCTTCTAGGGACTTGGGCAAATTCTCTACTTGAGAGCCATTATTTCAGAGCTTACAGTGGTGAGTAAATGAAATAATCTTCAGATTAAACCCTTTCATTGTCTGCAGCTGAGGTTGAGGTCTGGGAGGGCAGTGGAGGTAAACCAGCTTCTGAGATGTGCTCCAATGTGAAAATATGATGCCCTGGAGTTTTGCTGGTTGGTCAAAGCTGGATAATAGACTCTTAGATGACCCACATAGAAGAAATGATAACATAGGTAAAATAGTAGCCCAGCCTTTGATCCATGTTCCTGCCTAGTTCTAAACAGCATCAAGTACCAAAGAGTTTTCCAGAGAGACTGCTTTTCAGTTTTCCAGGACCCCAGAAAATGAGCTCTATGCTAAAGACCAGGAGGACTGCTTTAGCCAGGAGAGGCTATCTACCTTTCAGTCCTATGTCAGGAAAAAGATGGCAGCACTTTGGATTCTGAATACAGTGGCAAAGCAGAGGCTGTGGAACCTTCTGTGGACCCGAAAGGATTCTGGACACTGACAATGTTCCTGCTTCACAGACACATGCCTACCTAAAGACTTTGATGAATTCTGGTGGTGATCATGGCATGCAAGCCTTTCTTCCCTGGCCAGGATTTATGCCTCACAGGGCATGACTCAAGCTTCTAAGAATCAGCTCATTGGGCAGCAGAATTAGTTCACTGCAGGAATTAAATACAGATGCTTTGGAAAAAACATGTTGTTCTCAGTACCTCGTGTGGTGTTGGCGTCTAGTGGGTGCTCAGTTAGTGAAGACTATGGAATAGATGAACACATGCTTGAAATGTCATTAAATGACAACTCATCCCCCTTGTTTCTTTGATTAATAATGAAATTTGTCTGAAACCATAAGAAAGAATATTTTAAAACTAAACATCAATCCCTGAAGCATAAAAACTATGGCTTATTGGTAGCAAATAACTGCCAGTTAGGCATTGCTTCATAACAAATGATCCCAAATTCAGAGGCATGCAGCCACTATTATGCTTTGAGTTTTGCAGGCCAGCACGATGTCTCTGTTTTAAGCCATAGATGTTTATACCAGCTAATCTAGGCTGGGCTTGACTCCCATCTTTGGGTTTACATCTAGTCTGCTCTGGATGGGTCGGTGGCCTCTCTAGAGTGTGTTCTTCTGCTTGCAGTGATAGAAGCCCAAGAAGGCAAGCCCTGAAACATAAGCACCTTCTAAGATTTGGCTCACATGAGACATTTGGCCCAGCATCTTGCCAACTTTCACAGTGCTCCAAAGTCATTCAGCATGCGTCTTGCTTTCTGAAGAATAGGAACAGGGGGTTTTGGAGAAAAAGCAATGGGATTAGATGAGCTGATTCTAGCTCTGCAGTCTTCTGAATGCCCCTGTGCAAGCTCAGTGCATTTTGTGGGTCAGTTTTCTTATGTGTAAAATGAAGCCTAGACCCTGGAAATAGCTCAGTAGGTAGAGAGTGTGGTTAGCATACATGAGGTCCTGGGTTTGATCCTCAGCATCCCATCAACCAGGTGTCATTTGATTTTCCTAGAAGCCCTGCACTTTCCATTTAATGATATGTGTAGATACAGAATTTCAGAGAGGTTAAGAGAATTTCCAGAGTCACACAGCTGATAAGTGGTTGAAGCAGCCTGAAGTCCTGGTCCTTGCTCCCAGGATGAATGCCTAGTCATTAAAGGAGGAGCCAACTCAGAAATTACCAAGTTGGTTTTCCCCCTTATTTTCTTTATAATTCTGCCTCCAGGCTTTGGGAGGAAGTATTCTAATTTTGGGCTACAACCCTCCAGGGCAGTTTTGAGTTCACTTATTTATTATTTTCTGGCTAGACTGCTCTACCTCCTGGTTACTGGGTACTGGATTGATGCCATTATCAGAGAACTGCATTCTCGTTCTCACGATCTCTGAGTCCCCATTTTCTCATGAAATGGCATGCCCCTGAGTGTCCCTTCCTTACCCCACCCCACCCCCAACACACTGCCTGCCCATGCTTTCTTTCTCTGCTGAGGGCTGGAACAATCTTGGCTGTCCTATGGTGTTTGGTTACAGGCTCAGAAGGGTGAGGCCAGCTCACAAGCTATAATTTTACTCCGCGCTAAAAGGGAAGAGGAAGTGAATTGAGCACTTTAGGCTGTGTTAACAGTTGTCCCTCAGCCACAAGGCTGTCTCTTGAACCCTGGAAGAAAGCATGGCCTCGGGACTTTTGGACTGTAGGCAGACATCAGAGCTTTACCTAGAAATCCTGATTGGAATAGTGCTTGGGCACAAGAAAGCCTCAAGAAGACCCCAAGCCACCAGTTTGCGGAGTTTCACAAAACCTGAAGTTCTCAATCCCACGATAATGTGCAAATCTACAGCTCTGACTTTAACCTTGCGCTTGCGTCCTGCTGCCTACCAAGTCAGCAGGAAGTAGTGGCAGCCAATAGAAATTGCTGCCCTTGCAACCTGTTTGAAGAAATCTCCAAACCAGCAAAACTTCAGCTCATATATGTCTCTCGTCACCTAACCTCTGCCAGCACCCCACCTGCCAGTCCTCCACCCTTCCCTAGTCCCAGTCATTCCGTCAGCATCTCCTGACTACACAACTGTCACTCAAAAGTTTCCGCTACAGGCAGAGATGCCTGGAGATAAATCCCAAATGATCCAGAAAGGACAGGCAGAGCAGAGTGTTACATTATATTTGGTCTACTGCCCAACATTTCTTTTTTTTTTTTTTTTTTTTTTTTTGGTTTTTACGAGACAGGGTTTCTCTGTATTGTTTCGGAGGCTATCGGTCCAGCCCGGCCTCGAACTCACAGAGATCCGCCTGCCTCTGCCTCCCGAGTGCTGGGATTAAAGGCGTGCACCACCACCGCCCAGTGCCTGCCCAACATTTCTTAACCCATCTCACAACTTCTCTTTTATGCCAGAGTCACGGCTCAGCTCCAAGAGTCTGCAAAATTCCAAATGATTGTCTCTTCTGCCCTCCCTCAGCCTGAGGGCTTCAAGCAGAATGACATTTGGGCCTTAGAACCAAAAAGATGTATGTACATTTTTGAAGCGGAAAGGGACAGATGATTTTTTCTGTCATTTCAGGTAGGAAAGCCCATGTCTTTCAAGGAATGCATGGGGCCATGGGGCCAGGTGAAAGAACTATGTTATCAGTCTATGTCTTGAAACCCAGATGAGAGTGCAGGAGTTGGAATTTGCATTCCTAACCTTTTCCCTGTTTGTGAACCCTGCTGGGGCAGCCTGGTGAAATCTAACCTCTGCACATTCAGTGTTGAAAGTGCACATAATGCTACATATACAATTGTGAAGGACCTACAGTTGTGAAAAGATGACTTTGGGGCAGAGTAAATACTTCAAAACAACCTACTAATCACTAATAAGACCTAGTTGAAGGGGTCAAGTTTTAGGTAGAAGATGAAAATATCTGTGGCTATGTTGGTGACAGAGGAACAGGTTCTTTGAATCATGATTGTGGTATATTGCCAAGGTTCCTAATAGAAGGAAATGCAGCATTGTGTTTAAAGATGAGCAGATATAAAATTCAAAGTTTCTTCCAAGCTCCCAGACAGACCAGCTAAATTCCAGTAAGCCTCTCTGATGTAGATGGAGTTGCTGTTCCACCTAGTCTTGCTGTCCTTCAATCCCAAATAAGCACACCGAGGCTTATATTAATCATAAACTGTTTGGCCAATATCTCGGGCTTCTTATTGGCTAGCTCTCTCTTAATTATTAGCCCATTTCTATTCATCTATGTATTTCTACATGGCCTTATCTTACCAGGGAATGCCCAATGTCCTATCTTCTCAGCAGCTACATGGTGTCTCCCTGATGGCTCCTCTCTCTGTCCTCTCCCAAGAATGTTCCTCATCTGGAAGCCCCACCTATACTTCATGCCTTGACTACTGGCCAATCAGTGTTTTATTCATAAACCAATAAGAGGTGCCGTCTGAACCCCAGTATCATCCATTATCTACAGAAAGATGAAATAAGGTGTTGGTTCATATTTGAAGTTCAGAATAGGTCACAAGTCACTATGGTTAATTTCACAAAGACCATCTTTCCATAATATATGATGATAAATTTAGTCGTTTTTCAAAGACTCTGATAATTTTTCCTTCTCACCCCAATCTTTTTCTGGAAAGCTTTCCCCTCTTGTTGAATAATAATTGCAGAGAGTTCCTGGCAGCACTGTGAAACATGAGCTTAGCTTTGGTGGCCCTAGCTCCTTCTTTCAGCATCCGTGCCTCTTGTCTAGAGCACCCCTTTTCTCACTTGGAACAGATTCTGTCTGCTAAGATCTTTCCCCAGGTAAAGCAACCAGTATCAGCAATCACACAGCAGCCCATTTCCTGAGAAACTGAGGTCCTTGTTGGTGAAATAAAAGACTTCCCTCTCATATAGGTGTCAGAAGTCTTATGGGGCAGGTTCAAAATCAAGCATTTTGCATGAGCATGCCACTGAGGAAGGAGCATCACAGACTCTGAAATTACTTGCCCTTTTTGTCACTGGGTCTTGGGGTCCTGAAGATTATGTCTACTTTTTGTTGTAGTTATGGACAAAGAAATTCAAGTCAGTCAGCTCAAGAGCAATTGGATAGTTTAGGGCAATTCTTAATTCTTAGGTCACATTTCCTCATTCAAAACTGATATGATTCTACACAACTGGTTGAGTCAGGAAAGCAGAACTTAAGGTTATTGAAAACAAACAAACAAACAAGCACCTACAGGAAATATAGGTTATCGCTGTGAATGGTCCTCACCCGTGCCACTTCCAAGGGTTGCCCCACACATCTATTGCATGGTACTCTATGTTTACTTGGGGCTTGTTCCAAATGAATTTAGCAATTCTATCTTAGTCTAGTTGTGTATTTACATGGTAAACATTATATAAAAGAAAGGGAAATATTCACTTTAAAATATATCATAAAATATCCTTCAGAGATAACTTAATAAGAAGAGCAAATGTTTTATATTTATAAAATGAATCATTTTAATTAAAAAGTTATCCATGGATCCAAAACTTAATGATGATACAATAATATTTGCTGAGATTTATTCAGCATTTTGTAGATTTGTAGGTACTCTCACATAAATTCATCAAAATTTCTCAACAATCTGATAGACATCAGTAATTGCATCTTAAAACTGAGAAAATGAAGGTTTAGAAAAGTCATATAGGCAGTATTAGGAGAGAGATATGAGCTTAGGTCTTCTGACTCAAAACCAAGTGTTTATTGTCACACAACAGTCAAAACTAATATATAAGCCAGTTGGAAATCCAGTGGCACATGGTTGCTTCAGAGTGCCTATACCAATCAGCATCTAAGAAAATGGAAACACCCAGGGTATCTCTTACAGAAAGGAGTTGGACCAGAGAATTGTTTACACGGAGGATGCATGAGAAGCCAAACAGAGAATTATGTTGGGGAAATATTTTGGTGATGGCAAGAACCTGCTACCACTCTTCAAGCTGGAGAGACAGAGGAAAGGTGCAGTGCTATTGTAACCTGGCAGCTAGAGATACTCTGCAAAGCATGGGATTGTGGTGAGCCACCCTGGTGGGAAGTGGAACCCTGGAGGAAACATGGCCATAGACTGAGCAAAGGAACGAGATATCCAAACTCTACATCCCTTCTTCCACTCTATTCTCCTCTTAGTGCCTTCCATTAGTTAATCCCAAGTGAACATAAGAGATGCAGCCTGCAGGGACAAGAGAGGCAAATTGAGGTAAGGAATTGATCTGGAAGCAATGACCCAGGACCTGCCCAACACCCTTTATTTCTAGATGTGGCTATACTTCCAGGACTAGGTTTCTACCCTCAAACATTTTCTCCTTGAGGAATATCTGGTTATGACACCCCTGTCTCATTAGCCCCTCTCTCCCAGTTAATCCAGTTTTGATCAGTTTTCAGGTCAAAAGGGAGCAACTTGAAAGTTTGCAATAGTGAGAATCATTTGGATTTGTTCCACTACACATTTGAGACCCAGACAGAAACTTCAGTTGCTTTGGGAACAGAGAGACCGAAGTTCCAGTGACTCAACAAAAGACAGTGTCAATGAATACCTTGGCAAGCTAATGTCAGAAAGTGCAGCCAAATGCTTTGCCAGAGGAAATGGTTGGGCAATAAGCTGATGGACCTGAAGGCCTGGCACACACCACCTCTTCTTGTTGATATTAGTTAATCAGCACTGATTTGAACAACTCAGCCCAACCTGTAGCTTCATGAACCCCTCCTTCTTTGCAGGATTATCTTTTGTCATTTTCAAGGATCTCATATTCTATGTATATTTCTCTCTTAAAGATTAATTTGTTTGTATGACTTTTTCTGTTTATTTCCCAGTCTGTGTGTAGATGATTGGAGCCATCTGATGCCCTTACACCAAAGCAAGGAAAGGCTGGCATACAAAACATCGTTTCTGTGATTCATAGCACAGTTTTGCAGACTCGTACCAATGTAAAAGGACACTCGTGGTCATTTGGGTTCATGATTGGGAAGAGATAAAAGGGAAACTCTACACCTCATTCAGAGCTGGCCGCACAATAGATTCTCAAAGAAAGAAGTGCTCACTGAGTGGATGGGAACATAAAAATAGTACAGTACCTTCTTCATTTCTCCTGACAGGTGCTTTTTTGTTTTAAATACACACTGCAGCATTTGATAGCATGCAGTCAATGCTTTGGAGATTTTCTGGGAACTTAATAAAGCCTAAAAAAGAAAAAGTTCTTCAAGGTTTTGTTTGGTTTCTTTTAGTACTTCCTACCTCCACTCTGTACTGAGCTAATGATGAGTCAGGGGCTTGTGCCTACTATGTAGAGACATTTTATTTGCTTGACCACTTTAATGTCCTATAGCTTTAAATATTTATCATGCAAGTCTTCTAACACAAAGCATCATAACAGCCACATATCCACCATGCAATTTCTCCAATGGTTGCTTTATGTCTGTTTAAAGAAATGAAATGTTACAGTTAGAATCAAAAGCCCCTATGTTTCCTATGTAATCTGGTTATTCTCTGTTTCCCCAAGGTTAACTATCATCCGATTTTTTGTATTTATCAGTCTTCACCTCAATATGTCTTAGTATCATTACTGTATATATTAAAATTGATGTCAGCATGTTTTAAAACTTTGCATAAATCATATGCTACTGTAACTCACTTTGTGTCTTAAAGATATTGATGCACATGGCTCTACTGCATTCATCTTAAACTGCCCCAAGGAATGCTGTTAAAAGAACACAGTACAATTTATTTATGCACTCTCAGATTCATGGGTATTTAGGTTACTTTGGATCTTTTGCTCCTGCAAACAATGCTGCCACAAACAATTATATCAAGTGGCTTTATGGCACATGGGGGAAAGATCTCTAAGGCAGTAGATCTCAATCTCTTCTACACATCAGAATTGCCTTGAGGCCTTTCAAAACTCTTACCGCTGGGCTGCCTCCAGCCCAATTAAATAGGCTTCACTGGGGGGGTTGGGACTCAGGCACTTGTACTTTTTAATAGCTTCACAGATAATTTCAATGTGCAGTCATGTTTGATAATCATTGTTTCAGGACATAGAACTAGGAATGAAGTTTCTAGGTTACAAGGCTTATGGTTCTTCAGCTTTGTAGGTCTTGTTCAATTATTCTCCAGCATGTTGCTTCATGTGGGCACTCAACCAGCAAGGTATAAGATGTCCTGTTCCTGGGGCACCATCTTTTCATAGATCTTTATTGAGTTTTTCAATAGACGGACCACAAAAGGAGCAGAGAGATATCCTTTTGATGGCCTCCCACGCATGCTTCCATCTGATTCATCCCCTGAGAAAATCTTGCTTCTCCCCAAGGTGGCGGGAGTTGTAGGAACTGTTCTCACAAAGTGTAGTTCAAAGCTTGGGGCCACCCAATACCACATTATTTCACAACTCAGTATTTTGCAGTCATGAGATCCTTGCCACACACTCTACTTAGTATCATCTAATGTGGCACAATTCAGTGTTTATCTGTGAAGTGTAGCTTTGGAGGTACCAAAGGACAAAAGCCTGTCCTGCTGTGATGTGGCTATACTTTCCTCCGAACCACAGATCCAATGTGATGGTTTCCTGAGCAGCTGAAAAACAAGATGATCAGCCAAACCCAGACCTCCGTGATAGATCAGCACGACTGTGGAGAAGCATAAGTGATCTCTGCCTTAAATTGCTCTAACTACAGCTATTTAGAAGCATCTTTTATCTGTGATATCAACTTTCTTTGGACATTCTGAACTGTTAAGTGAGACTTACAAGCCTACTCTCACACTTAATGCTCACCTACTGGCCTTCTTTCTCCATGTTTGAATATATTTGGAAGACTTTCTGGATTAAAAACTGGTTCGGTAATAATTGTTGTCAACTTTGGATTTAACAACTTTACCTGGAACATAGTAATCTCCTTTCAAAACATGCATGTAAAATACCATGCCACTAAGGGTTAAGAAAATTGGGACAAGATTTATACAGATACTTAGTCAGGAGCTCCTGGAAATGGTACTATCTAAATCTGTCCTAAGACTGGCTACAGTTTTTTATGAGAGTACCCTTCTGTGACTTAAATATTGGTGAGACGATTCCAGGTCCCATGGCTGACTATGTCATTTCAGATATCTACTAATGAGTTGGCACCTTTTGAATAGCTCATCTGTACATACTAGGCTAGGAGAATCCTGGGGACTCAGGAATTCACCTACTTCCTGCACTGCCTGCTTAACAACAAGTCTAGAAAGAGCTGGGCTTCATGTGCATCCTAAGCATGACTGGAGTGCAGTGAAAAGACTGTGTTTAACACTACATCCTTTTGACTACAAGCTGACTATATTTTATTCATCTAAGCGTAATCATAGAATTGAGTCTATAATTTCTGCCATGCCTGGAAGTCACATTGACTTTATATTGAAATCATTCTTTAAAAAATCATTATTGTGTGTGTGTCTGTGTCTCTGTGTGTATGCATTCATGCACGTGTGTGCATGGCAAATGTGTATAGACACATATGCCACAGCAAATATGTGGAGGTCACAGGAAAAACTGTGTGCAGCCAGTTCTCTCCCTCCTCCTTTATGTGGGTTTCAGGGATGGAACCTGTGCTACCAAGTTGCATGGAGAGTTCTTTTGCCCAGTGATGAGCCGTTTCTCTTGCCTGATGTTGAGAAGAACACTAAAGTCCTTCTGTAAACTGCTAACTTAGAATAATAGCATGGTGGAATTTATTTACTAGTAGATGGGAAAGAAAGGCCAGTGCCTTTCCCAGTCTGGCTTTCAGAGATGATTCACAAGCTGAGGCTCTGAGGCATGGAAAGCAAACAGCAGACATACGAACACTGGGTGCAATTGCTTCCTTTAAACCATAATAAACCAGGGCACTGAAATGACTGAACTGCATGTTTACTAGGTTGAGGTCAGGTTTTGTTTAGGAAGTTTTCCTTGATTCTGATTGCATAGTATTATGTGTTTGATATATAGAACTTGCAGATGAGGACGAAAGAAGTCATAAAACTGTCCCAACTATGACACCATTGGTGCTTGCTCTAGTGCCCATCCACATTTCCTCCTGAGCTGCCTGGTGAGAACGTTGACACTGAAGATGCAGCAGTAGTAATAAACAGGACCGCAGTGCCTTTGTGTGAAGAGAAAGGAGTCCTAAGGCCTCCTTGGGACTTTGTCTCTGCAAATATTGTAAACTCCTCCCTCAGCCTTCAGCAGGGAATAACAAAGGTTGGATGCAGTATACACAGGGATAGGCTTGTGGGGTTTTTGTATTCGGCAGGCTGGGGATTCAATGTTGGCTCCACCACTTAGCAGATGGGAAAGCTTCTTTCGTGGGCACTCCTAATTGCTCTCATGCTACTGGTTTAAAGTGGAGATACTATTACCTGCCCTGAAGGAGTATTTGGAAAATTCCATGAATAGCATGATAAAATTTAATGTGTTATAAATAACCATTATGTGGAAGCTATTATCACCTTCTAAGAAACTCCTGTTGCATGCCTGGCGTGGAGATGTAGAAATATCCAAGAACAAGTAGAGCTTGGGAACAAGCAAAAGAAGGGAAAAGTGCTATTTGGTTCCCTAGAACACAGCCAAAGTAAGAAAAGTAGAGTCCAGATGTATGGTTTGGTAAAAGCAAGTCTTGAATGTTCCAAGACAGTTGTAATTTCAGACATGTCATCTTGGTGAGCAAAGGAATATACAGGTTTGGGCTTTGTAAAATGTAACCTCTGTCTTTATGAGAAAGTGTAGCTCTGGAGTGACCTGCTTGGGAATATTGGGAGTCTTTGGCATACCTTCAAAGAAAGCAGTTTCGCTATGGAGCTGCTTCTGGTATTTATGACACCACTTTCAACTGTTAGGTGGTGAGTTCATTGAACTCGGTTCATTCTCCTTCTGTTTTTTTTTAACTGCCGTGTTCAATATCACACACCAACCTTTTAAGCACCCTTTAAAATTGGGTCGTGTGTCAATGTAAGGGGGGAAGGAAGCCCATTCATATCTTAGCGTCCCTTCCATCTTCTTCTTCCTACACTGCTTGACTCCTCATCCTCCTCATCAAATATTTTAGCAGTTTAGTTGCACAGCTCAGGAGGGTCAGTTCTTAAGAAGGTAGACAGAATATCATTGAGTCTGCACAGTTTTGCCCTTTGCCACTGGGGAGGGTGAGTGGAAGGCAGAGGACTGTTGACTGCCTTTCAACCTTTTCTCTTACTGCCTCTCCTTCCCTGTCCCTTCTCTGTCTGTAACCTTGTCTATGCTCCAGTTAGCAAATGTGCATTTTAGCAGTCAGACTGAAATTCAAGCACCAGCACTAGACTAATCACATCTGACTTAAGAACAGCCTGTGTTTAAGAAGTCAGGGCTTTCTAGCGTGTCCATTGGACCTGCTTTACAGCAAATGAAAAGGGGTTTTCATCCCACTTCTATATACCAGCTTTATTCACCGACCTTTCAGAAACACATCCCATTTACCTTTGTGCCCCAAGACATCTCACTTTTGATACTTTCCTCTTTATTCCTTTAGGATTCTGAATTCATGCATCTGTACTCCCCAACCCAGTTTCTAAAAATGCTTGTGAATAACTTTTCAAAAATGACCTAATCTTTCAAGAACCTTAATGATGTAAAGGAAAAAATCAATATATTTCTTGCCTTTGTAGCTCATATATTTTAAAAATGGCCACAGCACTGGATGTGTTTCTGGAGGGGAAAGTGTCATTTAAATTCTTGGGATTTGCTCTCACAATGGAAGGCCGATTAACCTCCCATTAATATTGGCTTTTTAAAGGTAGCCAAGTCATTAGGTCTTTGGTTTCATTTGTTAAATGACTATTTTATTGGAGTGAAAATGTTGTATAAGATTGGTGATGCTGAGCCGGGAAATGCTGGCTCACACTCTTGGTCACAGCACAGGAACAAGAGGATCTCTGTTAGTTCAAGGCCAGCCTATTCTACAGGGCAAATTCCAGGACAGTCAGGGCTACACAGAGATACCTCATCTTGAAAAAAAAACAAACAAAAAAGAATGGTGATGTTAGAGTGAGTGTGTTCTAGCTTAGAACCTTGTTTGCTTAAAGTATCATATAGTAGGCACTATTCTGCGTGTCTTACAAATATGAACCAATTTGATCTTTCTCACAGTCTCAAGAAGTAGAGACAACTACTTTAAAACTTATATTTATGTTTTTATTTACTATGTATGGGAGTGTGTGTGTGTGTGTGTGTGTGTGTGTGTGTGTGTGTGTGTGTGTGTGTGTGGTCACAGTATATAAATGAAGGTCAGAAGACAACTTGAAAAATTGGCTCTCTTCTTCCATCAAGTGAGTTCCCGGGGTCAAACTAAGGTTTTCAGGCTTCCTGAGTCATTTGGCAGCTTAGTAGACAACTGTTATCTTCATTTCACAGCTGAGGAAACTGAGACCTAGAAAGGTCTAGTGACGTGCCAAAGAACTTGCAGAATGCTGAGATTTAATACCAGACTTTCTAGCTCCAGAGTCCCAACTTGGATCTCTGACTGTTGCCTCTCTCTTTAAATTGGTCTTAGGCTCCACCTCCCCTCTTTGTACAATGAAGGACTTGAAATGTAAAATATCTCAATTCATTCCACTTTACACAGGATGGGGGACAGTGATAATTTCAGGGTTATCATTTTAGCTATGGGACCAAAATTTTTATCATTTCCCCCCAAATGTATATGCTGAAGTAGCTCCTTCAGGTGCTCTGTTCTGTGGTTTGTTTTCTAATTCAATGCCCAGTCTTTGGCCTCAACATAGAGAAGTAGTGAATAAACTTGTGTTCTAGAACACATTGTAAGACCTGTTAATCCAGCACCATGTTTTATTTATAATTAACATTTTAAATTTACTTCCAAGATCATAGGTTTCTGTATGGAATTTTCATATATGCCTTATTATTATTGATACTACTCTTGTCCCACCACTCTGCCTGTTTCCTGCTGGTACCCTTCCTCACCTCAATAGCCTACTTTCTCCTTTCATGTCATGTGTGTTCTATAACTCTCTTCTCCCCTTAAGATATCATTTGCTTTCTCATTAGTCATTTTCTTATTTCATGGCCTACATTCACCCCCCATATGTTTGCAAATACATAAAAATGAAAATCTAGGCTCTGCATATGAGAGAAAACATGAGATATATTTTTTCAAGCCTAGATCACCTTGCTTAATATAATAACTTCCATTTTCATTCATTGCCTTGTATGTGTCATAATTTCA